>NC_063444.1:12719156-13390095 GCF_020379485.1 Brassica napus | reverse complement strand
GTATAAAAGTTCTTAACAAGTAAAGTATACGGAAAATTATAGTTCAAGCGATAGTTAACACATGATACATATTTATCATTCATGCATATGATCTCTAAAAACAAATAAGTGGATAAATAGTTGGGAAGAATGAGACAACAAAAAAAAATGTTAAAGGTAAAAGCTGTACCTTAGCATGATCACACATAAGTATTTATAAATTTATCAACAGTCTGAACTTTAAAAGTGTTCCTAGGTAGCTTGGAAATTTCTCATTTCAGATTTTCGGAGGTCCCGAGTTCGAAACCTCCTTCTCACAAGATCCCTAATTTTTTTTTCTCGTTTCCGATTCCCTCGCCAGCCACTGCCATGGATTCAGGCTCTCAGGTTCCCGTAAAGTCCAAGGTAAACACTGATTCCATCTTCTCATTCCCTCCTGTAAATTTCAGCTCAAAATTTCGCCGTGAAAATTTGGGGTTTTCACTGAAATTTCTCTCCCTCTTCGCCTTCTCCTCAGCGGAGGTTTCAACCAAGAGCTCCGACGCCTTCTCTCCGGCCGATCCCTCCTATCTCCAAAACGTAATTCTTCTTTGCATCCTTACTTATATACACACATATGAATTATACATGTTTTTTAAAAAAAAAAATTATATATATTTTTCTCTGAACATACACACACAAACAGTGAAGCTGCTGAGGCCGAGGAAGAGAATAAAAAGGCAGCACGACAGATCGCTAAACGTATCGGCGTATGTATAGTTTATCTTCTCAATCTTTGCTGCTTTCCTTTTTTTATTTTCCCTGGAAACAAGATTAGTTAACAGTTAATCTAACCGTAGTACTTTCCTTAATTATTTAAAATAGTTCAACATCTTACACATTAGATTATTTTTATATTTATTAACATATGGCATCAAAACGGTGTGCTTTCTTCATCTTTAGCCAAAGAACACATCCTTGCTTTGGTTAAGTTTCTTGTTATTTGATTTATTAGCTAAAATGCAGCAAATAATGCTAGTAAATATATAAAATATGCACCAAATGGTTTAAGGTTGTTTTTTTAGAACTTTCTATTATGAAATGAGTTGGTCCATGACGCGTAACATGTGTTGATTATACTTGATTGTAACCCTATAACTGCTTAGTTGTTATCACCCAAATGCTCCAAGTTGAAACCTGCTTGCTTCTGTTGCTGTTGCAGATTGGCCAGAGGAGACCTAAAACTGAACCAAAAGGTAATAACTATTTTCGTTCTTCGTTGATGTATAATGTAGAATTCTGTATATGTGGTTATCCGAGAATCATTTGTGAGGAAGGTGGTGGTATCTATCGTTCTTGAAAACTTTTTGAAATCTTGCAGCATCTTCGGTTGAGGTTGCATTCCAACCAAACTTTTCGTCACTTGCAATAAAGTCGTTTGGGGTTCCTAAAGAAGATGATAAGCAAAGTTCTGATGTGAATCCCTCTTCTTCTGCTACAACTGTTTCTTCTGCTGCTATTCTTCCTGTTGTTTCTTCTCCTCCTGCTCGAAAAGATGTAGAAGAGATTCATACTTGTGTTACCAGAATCGAGCAGGACTACGTTGAACCTTGGGTAACTAGAATCTCCCAGATAAAAATCTTTATTTTCCCTCTCTTGTCTTAGTCTATGTGACATAAGGTTGGTTCTCATTTTCATGTGCCAGGATCAAAACTCTTACTATCCTACTGTTCTTCCTTTGAGAAAACCTAACTCTGGTGATCCAGGTACGCTCTGATGTGAATCTCAATGTTCAGCTTTGTTAATGTGTTTGCAATCTGCTTTTGACCACCTCTTTGTGTTGTAGAACTTCTTGACCAGGAGGAGTTCGGGAACGTGGCTAAACATGCTCATTATGATGAGAACAGCATCAACTCAGCAGAAGAACTCGGTCTAACATCGGTAATGAACTTGTAAACATGTTGGTATTGACGTAGATATGAACTCTTCACTGAGTTTTTGACTGATTGAGCTGCCTGCAGGGACAACACTGCAAAAAACAGATGCTTTTCTTTAAGATCCCGGACTGTCTCCCTGTAACGAAGCAACCGACCTCCAAGAGATCTGTATCAGAGAGAAGCAGCCCTTTTGAAGGTTTACCAGAGGGATTCATGGGCAAAATGCTAGTTTACAAGAGCGGTACTGTCAAGTTGAAACTTGGAGATGTCCTCTATGATGTGAGTTAATTCATTTTTACCTAATATATGTGAACACACACATGTCAAGTTAAATGAACTCTGCTTGTAGCTCTTCATCAGCTCTCTAAACTCTTAGTTCTAAACATAAATGCAGGTGTCGCCAGGTCCGAATACAGTATTTCATAATGATGTGGCAGCGATCAACGGCAAAGAGAGGAACTGCTGTCGCATTGGTTCTTCAGCGAAGTTTGCGACTGTTACTCCCGATGTTGAGTCTCTTTTGAACTCTGACCCAGACATGCAAATACACAAGTGAAAGGCTGTTCTACTCGCAGTGGGTCTTGTTCGTAAAATATGTGAAGAGAGTAGTAAAGTAGTATTGTCCACTTAGATTGTTTTAACTACAAACCAGTCGTGATCGTAGAACCTCTTCTTTATGTCTTCTTGTGTTGTAAAAGATCCAATGGTATTGGGGAGTGAAAGCAAACATTCTTGACAATTTGAAACGTTCAGAGTTCTTTATGATAGTAACGCAACTGAGTGCCAAAACTAGAGATGATCAAAACAGACCACGGTATGACTTGAAAGAAAGTTTTAGACAAGTAGTGTCCAAGATTTTTTTTTGAAACGATCAAGACTTGTTGCATGCTCCGGACATCATCTCGACCACATGTACACGATGGTGAGCAAAACATAAGACTAAAACATTCATCGCGTTATTCCTAGTGGTGAAATTTTTTGGTGCGCTAGCAAGAATCAAGAGTTACCACAAATCGGTGGCGAATCTAGAGAAAAAAAATTGTGGGGGCATAAATAAATAAAAAGGAAGAAACAGTTAGGAGGAGATTCGAACGGTGATAGAGGGGGCAAAGGGATGACTGGAACCACCAATGCTATGGAAAACTTGTCTCTGATGAAAATATATTTATTTTTACATTTTTTGTGGAGGCAGCTGCCTCCTCTCGGCATAACGTATGTTCGCCACTGCCACAAATTCTCATTAAACAGGAAAACAGGGGTTGAAATTCTAAACAAAGACAAATATGAAGTTGAACTACCAACGTCCTATGGTCAAAAACGTATTAGTATTTCTAACATGCAATACAGCTTGATTTACCCAAATTGGCAGTAATCGTTTTTCATTCAAATTTTTTTTTTTTTTTGGTTTGTGTGGCAGATTGTTGTTTTAAATATAAGAAAAGTTTGTAAGGTGAAAGGTACTAGAAGCCACGGGCTTGAGCAGTCAATATGTGACAAAATTGAATGATTTCCCGCTCCAACTACCCATTTTGTGGGCCGCTCCAAGTTTTCAAATTTGATATTTAAAAAAATAAATCTCCCGAGGGGATAATACAACCAAACTATTTACTTATGATGAAAAATTAACAAACCCGCAACCATATTATATAGTATCATTTTTTGGGTTCAAGTTGTTAAAATTATTTGAATGGTCCATACAAAACTGAAGACTGACTGAAACGTCTTAACTGGTTCGGAAAATTCAAAAGTGGCGAACAACTCTCGTGGGACGTCTAGGTCTTCTTTCTTCATTCTCTGTTCACATTCCCTATTACTTTTCTTCTTCTTCTTCTTCTTCATTTGGCATTTCAGACATTTTAAACTTTTTACAGTATAAACAGTTGCTTAGCAAACAACAAAAAAAAAAATGATAATAAGCATACTCTGCCGACATGCAAGTCGAAGATAATTTAATAGTTTAGTTTAAAATATTTTCTCGAACTCATTCACGTTTGTAAGACATATATACAGTTAAAAATGCAGAACAAATTGTGAGTCCCTAAATGTAAGAATATATTTTATGTATTCCAAGCAGAAGTTAGAACAAAAACTCCATGATTTGTTGTTATTCATTTTCTTCAAAATAATTATGGAAAAGTCAGTATGGAAACAATGTATATTAGCTATCAAGAAATTCTGATTGGTTCGACCACGTCAAATGTGTGAGACATAACTAAACAGAGCACGACACATCATCAAATTTATTTCTTTCTTTTACCCACAACATTAAATTTCCCAAGATTTTATTATTATTACTTTTCAAGATTATTATATATGTACTACTCTATGATCTATAATCCTTATTCCTTAAATTCGAAAATCAAATTCCTTCATTAGGTTGGAAAAAGGTATCACCAAAATTTTAGAACGCTTTAACCCTTTATCTAAACAACCAATTAAAATCTGATTAAAAACAATTTTAAACACTCATTTTCAACTGGGAAGATACTAACATAAAATATATATATATATTATAGAGATAAAATACTAATATAGATTTTTGTTCAAAAAAAAAAATAGTAACTACGAAGAGAATCTATACCAATTTAGTAAAGAGGAAAAAAGGTTGGAATCTGCACAGATACTTTTCCTTTTATTTGTCTTAATAGAATGTATATATTTTTTTTTTTGTTGTAACACGATAGAATGTATATTAGATGAAGAATAATAATTTTATACGTTGGTTTAGTCCGAAGGATAATGAGAGGAAAAAAAAAGAGGAATCATTTTCTCGTGGTAAGGACAAAAGCTGGCCCGCCATTTGTCTGCATCATTTCAGTTCTCTCACTTAACCTTTACTCCGAAGACATGCTTTTTCTTCATTATTGCTTTTTAAGGTTATTATGGTCATTTCCTCTCACTGTTAATTTAATAATGGACACATATAACTTTTTGTTTTATTTATTATTTATGTTAACAAATTAGTGCAAAATCAAAACCACTGAGCGGGAAGGAAAGTAATTCCCGAGATGAGCGCAAATAAGGAAAAAAAAAACTGTCATTTTATATTTAACCTAAAGAGGTTTAATAAAAACGAGTAAATGATATTTCTTTCCCTCTTTTATTATCCCTTCTTCATCTTCTTCTTCCTCTCTCCACACCGCTCATTCGTCTCTCTTCTTCTCAGACAACTCTCTCTCTCCCCCTCTGTCTATTAGGTATTTTTAATATCTATCTAATTTTAAGAGAAGTTGTTAGGGCTTTTCATCTCGTCACTGAATATCTATTTGATTTTTTTTTTTGCGTTTGCTTTGGGAATGAAAGTAACGTTTTTTTTGGGTGCGTTTTCGTTTTTTCATGTTTGCTGAAGTTTTTTTGTTCTTACAGGAAATGGAACGTATGGAAGCTGGGTTGAAGAGCAGTATCAGACAAGAGATGGCTTTGAAAACGACTCCTCCGGTTTACGAAGAGTTTCTCGCTGTAACAGCCGCTCAAAATGACCTTTCCTCCGAAGATTTCTCCGTAGACGACTTACTTGACTTGTCAAACGACGACGTTTTCGTCGAGGAAGAAGAGGCCGCTGAACCCAAGGCTCAACAAGAGGTTGTGCTCTGTGTCTCCTCCGAGCAACCAAACGACGTCGAAGAAGTACTTCCCCCGGGAAACGAGTTTGGTTCTCTCCCTTCAAACCAACTCCCCGTACCGGTAATTCTTTTTTATTTCCTTAAACCAAATTACAGAGATAATTAATCCTTAATATTTTCTTTTTATTTTTTTGTTATTAGATGGATGAATTAGCGGACCTTGAGTGGCTGTCCCATTTCGTTGACGATTCCTTCACGGAATATTCGGCTCCTAACCTCACCGGAACACCGGCTGAAAAACCGGCGTGGTTAACCGGTGACCGGAAACATCCTGTGACTCCGGCCTCTGAAGAGTCTTGTTTCAAGTCTCCTCTTCCAGCCAAAGCCCGTAGCAGACGGTACCGTAATGGACTCAAGGCCTGGTCGCTTGGCTCGTCGGGTCCTTCGTCCTCGAGTTCCACCTCCTCCTCTTCCTCCTCTTCGGGTCTTTCAAGCCAGTGGTTCTCCGGTGCTGAGTTGCTCGAGCCTGACTTCTCGTCCGAGAAACTTCCCGTTCCCAAGAAGTACAAGAAAAGGTCGGCAGAGTCTGTTTTCAGCGCTAAGTTGCAGCAGCAGCCGCAGCGACGGTGCAGTCACTGCGGCGTACAGAAAACTCCGCAGTGGAGAGCGGGACCGAAGGGGGCTAAGACGCTTTGCAATGCGTGCGGTGTTAGGTATAAGTCGGGTCGGTTACTACCGGAGTACAGACCCGCTTGTAGCCCGACCTTTTCGAGTGAGCTCCACTCCAACCACCACCGCAAAGTCATAGAGATGCGGCGTAAGAAAGAGCCGACCGATGACAACACAACCGGTTTAAACCAGCCTGTTAAGACCCCACAAGCTGTACCAAGTTTTTGAAGAAATAGAGCCTTGAAATTAGGACAGAGATGTAGGACCTGATTCAGTCTCAGTTTTAGGCCATTTTTAGTTTCTCATTAACTGTTATGTTGTATATTACTTTCATTTTTTTTAGCATTTTACTTTAATTATCTTAGTTTTATTTTTCATGCTAGGAGTATGAGTTTCATCAGTTCTTAGTAAACTGATTATGTCAAAATGTCATATTATTATTGTGCCTGTATGAGTTACTTTCAGTTCCAATTTCAATGTTTTTCTTTGGTAGCAAAAAGTTTGTTTACGTGAATTTTTAATAAGTTACATTTCAAATGTAATGAAAACGTGAAGTTAATGTATGGGTTCGAATTGGTCTACAACTTTAATTACTATGCCCATTAATGAATAGACCAAACCAAAACTGACACCATTATGCCTATCATGCTCATACTCATGCTCATGCCCATGCCAGTCTCATTCATTTTCTTTTCTTGAGCTAAAGCCTAAAATATTTTCTTTTTGTTACTTCTACTCTAATTCTTAACCATGTGTTTCTCTTTTGTTGCTTAGCGACTTTTTTAGTCTCTAGTTTTTTTTTTTTTTGTATCTCTATGTTTATGTTAGAAAACGTATAAGCTTATTAGCCTGTAAATATGGGGAAAAGAATCGTTAAAATGGTCATTTAATAATTGCTTATCGGTTAGCTGCGGTAAGTTCTTGATATTCATAGTTCTACTAAATTTTAGTCGTCGTTTTGTTAAAATTTTAAACTTGGAAAGTGAATGACGAAGAGCCCTTGTTTAACGCCCAAAATGGTTGACTGCAACTTAATCTTCTTGACTTGGTAACATCAATTACGTAAATGAGTTTTTAGTTTTCACGAACTGTAGTAGATTAATCAACCATTTCTCTTGATTAACAACATGTCGCGTGATGGTCAACGCGGTATCCTCAATTTTGTATAATTCTTGAAAGTCTAATAGTCAATTTAATAGTTTTTCTTAAATTTTAACACAAGTTCATGTTAATGTCTTACATAGACTTCACCGCTATCTTTATTACGTTCAAGAACCGATATCGTTCAATCGAAATTCGTTGAGAAACCACCGACAGTGAAATATTATAACTGTAGTGACATGTTAAAACTAAATTATTAACCAAGCTTTAATGAATGTATTAATAAGACATCTAAAGTGTAGAGGGAAACCTTCTTCCGTTAAAGATAAAGTCTGTTCCCAAAGTGGAAGTATTATGGATAGTGTGTTCAATTTTAAGTTTGAGGTGATTTAATTTTTAGTGATTTTTAAATATTTATATGATTAGAGATTTTAATACAATTTTTGTTAAACTACAATTGAATCTCATTTGAAATCATAAAATTTAAAATATTTTTTTTTCCTGACTAAGTTCCGTTTATATTAAAAGATCAGTCATAACATTGTTATACAAAAATGGAGGACACGTATGGAACACACTCCATGCATTATCAGATGTTAAAGATTTTTTGGCTAACAAATCTGCACATGAATTTGCAGACCTACTACGATACATAAACCTGATGTTATGGAAATGAGATTTCCAAGCCGATATAGTCTTTAGATAATTCTCCAATCGTAGGTTAATGCTTGCAGTTTGTAAACATCTTGTGACTTGTATATTATCTCATTCGAAGATTACTTTCTTGTATCCCAATGAGTAAGCTGCCTGAATAGCCCAAATTAATGCAGTACATTCGCCTTCTTCTACTGTACTTCGACCTTCAAATCTGCCTATTCCACAGTCAAGAACTATACCAAATTTATTTCGAATAATCCAGCCCATTCCTGATTCTTGACGACCATGATGATGAGAAACATCATAATTGCATTTAACCCAATCTGCCGGTGGCGGTTGCCAAGACTTAAGAGCCTGATCAGTAGTAGTAATGCTGGTACATCCTGTTGGTGTTGTAGGAATCTGATTAAATCGATGCCAATCTACTAGATCATCAGTTACCTTTGAGTGAAGGCCACCTGGGGACCATACTTTAAAATTGAAGATTAGTTCATTCCTACATTTCCATAGTCGCCATAAGGTCCATATCGGTCTTGAACGCAGCAGAGGATCAAGTTGTCTATTCTGGGTAATACAAAGAAGGTCCCTGAACTTATCTTCCATGGAAATGGATAGATCCAAAATCTTTGTACAAGGAAAACCAGAGAGACGCCAAACAGATTGAGCAAATGGGCAGTGAAAAAATAAATGTTCTGGTGTTTCATCAATATTACAACACCGAACACATGAGGGATCAACATTGATATGCCGCCGCCGAAGTGTAGATTTGATAGCCAAGGCGCCAGAAAAAAGACGCCACAGAAAAAGTTTTAGCTTTGGCTGTGTTTCAGTCTTCCATATTTGTTTCGCTATATCTGGGTGAGAAGCTAGCGGGGGAGAAACTTCTGGTAAATTTTCTGATGTTCCAATAGTAGAATAATATCCTGACTTGACTGAATAGTTACCATCCTTCGTGTGGCTCCATATTTTTGTGTCCTCCGGTTGAAGTCATGAAAGGAATTGTTGTTGAATCAAGTAATGGTCTTGTTGCTCAATCAGGTCAGAAATAATTTCATTGTCCCACTGATTTGTTTCTGGATTGATCAAGGTATTGACCGTCAAGGTGGGGTTTCTATATGGAAGTAGTACCGGAGCTCGGGGAGGATTCGTAGGTAGCCAGTTGTCAGAAAGTAATGTAGTCAGTCCATTCCCAATATTAGTTTGCATACCTTGGTTCAGTAATTCTCTTCCATACATTAGTGATTTCCATCCATACGAAGGCCGATATCCAAGCTTAGCATTCCAAATAGATGATCTAGGAAAATACCGGTGCTTAAAAATTCTATAAATAAGACTTTGTGGACGTCTTGAGATCTTCCAGAGTTGATTTGCCAAGAGAGCCTGGTTAAATAATCGTAGATCACGAAATCCTAACCCTCTATTAGATTTTGAAATTGCCAGCTTTTTCCAAGAAATGTAGGACATTTGGCGTTTTCCATTTTTGGTACCCCACCAAAAACCAGATAAGATACTATCAATTTCACCACAAAGGCTAGCTGGTAATTGGAAAACGTTCATAGAAAACACAGACATGGATTGAGCGACGGTTTTGATTAGAATCTCCTTCCCAGCTTGGTTTAGAAATCGTGTCTCCCAACCTGTGACCTTTTTGAGAACATTATCACGTATGTATTGTAACTCTTTACGTGTGTTACGGCTCAATCTTTCTGGTAGTCCTAAATACTTGCCACCTCCGCCAATGGTATTAATTTTCAAAATATTCGTAATAGCTTCGCGCGTATGAGGAAAAACCTTGTCTCCAAAGGTAATAGTAGATTTGTCTAGGTTGACTAGTTGACCGGAGGCATCTTCATACTCCTTGAAGACTTTATAGAGGTGTTGAGTACTCTGGATATCAGCTTTGATGAAAAATAGTGAATCATCAGCAAAAAGTAGATGAGACAAAGGTGGTCCTCCAATACTTAATCGTAACGGTGTGATCTCTCGGTTCTGGACCGATAAGGTAATCATCTGAGAGAGGACATATGCGCAGATAATAAATAGGTACGGGGACAAGGGATCACCTTGTCGAATTCCGCGAGTAGGGTATATTGTTCCATACGGACTACCATTAACCTTAACAGAGAAAGAGACCGTTGTTACGCAAGTCATAACCAATGTGATCCATTTTTCTGAGAAACCTTTCTTCCTAAGAACTTCCTCTAGGAAGCCCCATTCAATACGATCAGATGCTTTACTAATGTCCGTTTTAACAGCTATGTAGTTCTTTGCGCAACGATCCCGGCTCTTCAATGAGTGAAAGGCTTCGTTAGCGAGGAGTATGTTGTCGGAGATATGACGACCCGGTATATACGCTGCTTGATTCTCCGTTACTATGCTTGGAAGTATGGATTTGAGCTTCCTAACCAGAATTTTTGAAATAACCTTATAAATCACATTACACAATGCAATTTGTCGGAAATCTTTCATAGTTGAAGGAGGGTTCACTTTAGGTATAAGACACAAGTTAGTGTGGTTAAAACCGTCCGGAAACTCTCCTGAATCGAAAAAATGTTGCACTACTCGCACTATAGAAGAGCCTACAATCTCCCAATATTCTTGATAAAAACTAGCAGTGAAACCGTCTGGACTAGGAGCACGGGTACCTCCAATGGCGAAGAGACTTTCCTTGACTTCCTCAGCTGTGATATCCTTGATCAAATTGTCATTCATCTCAGGCGTAATGACTGAATGTATAGAATGTAATGTATTTCCCATTCGTAATGGTCCAGAGGTAGAGAACATATTAGTAAAGTAAGTAATGGCTTCTTGAGAGATTTCCAAATTACCCTCTAAGTCTTCTCCTTGTTGATTTTTAATTGTAGTTATGTTGTTTCGAGCTCGTCGATTCTTGGTGGTAGCATGATAAAAGCGTGTATTACGATCTCCTTTTGTATTCCATTGCAATCTGCTTTTCTGGCACCAAAACTCCTCCTCTTGCCTATAAGCGTCCACCAAATCTAGTTGTAAACTTTTTAGATGATCTGAAGATACATTAGGATCAAGATGGCCCACGTCTATTTCCTTTGTAAGCTCGCGGATACGCTTGGCTGCATTTGTTGAATTTAGTCTCTTCCAGTCAGAGATATACTGTCGACAACGTCGAATACGATTGGTGAAAGATGTATTGAGATCATCTCCATAGCCGAGCCAACTTTCTGCAATGATAGGTCTTAATTCCTCATTCTCAAGTAGTCTCTGATCAAAGGTGAAGCATTTGCGACCATGATCTGAATGTTTACGTATTTGTATCACAGCAGGTCTGTGATCAGATTCAATCATCTCCAAATAAGTGATCTTAGATTCTGAAAACAGAGCATGCCATTCATCATTAGCAAAACCACGATCCAACCAACATTGTATAAGGTTGTCTTTCTTTTTATTGCTCAAAGTCATGTTATTACCGATGAAAGGGAGATTTCTTACATGACAGTGCGATAACATGTTATTAAAATCTACAAAACTCCATGGTTGTTTCAGAACTCCACCAATTTAAAATATTTTTAACTAAGAAATTCGCCCCAAACACTACAAAAATCATTAGAATTTTACAATTTAAAATATTCTAGTAACCGTAAATTTTAGAATATTTTACAAAATGTCAAGTTCAATAACACAGAATTTTAAATAACTTTTAAATTTATATTTGAATAACAATAAATTTATTATTTTAATAGAAATTATCTCGAACTCAGTTAAATACACCACTATATATATGGTCCGGATGACATTCCTGAATAGCTCATGTAACTTTCTAGAATCATTACGCTATTTTTTTCCGGATAACCACTTGTTGGTCAATTTTTCTTTTGTATAACCACTTATCTTGTAATATCATTCATTCTAGTACTGATAACATGTGATATGCATTAACAATGAATATATAGATTAGGGTTGGCCAATAATGGTATTAAATATATGTAGTAATAATCAATTTGTTTGGCTTATATGTCTTTTTTTTCAGTATACCCACCGTTATTATTAATAGAGTATGGTCAAGTATAAAGTACGATAATAATACAAGGGTCAGCAAAACTGAAACATATCTACAAAATTCAAAAGAACAGTAACCGATCATGGTATCATCTCCCTATATAAATAGGACCATGTAGTGTAATAATTAAGACATTTTATGCATAATATTTCTATCTTTTTTCTTTTCTTTTGACAAGGGAATCAGTAGTGTTAAAAATGAATACTAGCACGTTCATTTTTGAATATTAGACAAAAAAAAAAAAAGGCTATTAGCCTGCTTTGAGTTTTGACTTTTGATAGATGGAGACAAATGGAGTGGAAACAATCGAGTGTACCGAGTTCGCCTAACTTGTTTGACTTATTATTAAGGTGATAATAGTCTCTAGTTCCACGTGTTAGGCTTCTTCCTGGCACTTATACGGGCTTAGCAAAAGCCCATTAATGATATAAACAACAATATCAAGAGGGAATTTGATGGCCCAACCAAGTTATATGGACCAAAGCAATACTCGCAATGATCTTTACTGAAATGGTCCTGATCAGTGATGTTTAAAATATTTGTTTCTCCAGGTTGAGCTGTATTTTCCTCGAATAATATGTCAGAGACCTTGCAAACTTCTTTGCGATCTCGTTCTTATGTTGTAGAAGTTCCAACGTATTGGTGATAGAAAAGCAAACTCTTATTCAGAGTTCTTTATGACAGAAAGCGCAACTGAGTACACCGTCTACAACGTCAACAATGGAATGCAAAACCAGACATTACCAAAACAAACCACAACATGACTTGAAAGAAAGTGTATTAAGACGAAATGTATTGTCGACAAATTTTGAAACGATCAAGACTTGTTGCAGGCACGGGACACCATAACGACCAGCATGACCACGATGGAGAGCAAGACCGAAGTCTTCAGCTTTTCCTCGAGCCAATTGTTGAACTTGGCATCTTTCCCCTTTTTGTTAACACCGTCATCATTGTGACTATTTAAGAGCTCTATGACGAGCCTTGTTATTTTCTTAAACACTTCGTTGGCCTTAACCATTGTGTTGTCAAACACCCATTTTATGAAATCCACTGCTGCGTTATTCTCCCCGGGAGTTTCATCCGAAATCTCCTCATCTGTTATTAGGAATACAGAAATACCGAACAAGGCCATTGAGAATTCTCTAAACTAAAGGCTTAAAACTAACCAATATGTTCTGCCTATACCTTGACTTATGCCATTGTTGTAGAGATCCTTAATCTCTCTCACAACCTCGTTGTTCATCACCGCATCCCACACTGCTTTGTCAGATGACAATGATATTACCATTCTCTGCACCACAATGTTAAAAGCCTTAATTCATGATTCAACAAAATGACCAGTTGAACATTAAACTTGTTGATTAGAGTGACTTAAATCTCAGTGCATCAATAAAATGACACATTGGTTGGACTGAACCGAGTTTCTTTAGTGGATACGGAAGTTTTTTTAAAAAGAAAAAGTATATAGAGTTTTGAGGTTATATAAATACGAGTTTAAGTTTAATGGATTGTAAATTATTCATTCACATAATCCATTAAATAACTCTGAAACGGGTATTTTGTCTTACTAGTGTTTTATTTCAAAGTGTTTTTGCTTCTTTTATTTGTAATTGATTCGCGTCTATTCACAACAATTTTTTTAACAAAACTTTCGATAATAGTCAAAGAAAAACTTTTCTTCTTGACATTTTTGGTAAGATTCAAGAATACTTAACAAAACAAGAGAGAAGTTGATTTTGGTGAATCAAGAAATGAATAAGAATCACCTGGACAGATGGTTCGGTACGCAGAAGGTCAAAAGCATTGTAAACCTGATCATAAGCATGAGGCTGTAAGACTCTTGAATGGCACAGCTGCACCGAAGGCTCCATCCAGTCCGAATCAGACCCAAATGAAGGAGCTTGATGAACCATTCCTGTCGCTACGGGGCTCTGGTTTCCCCCACCATTTTCAGGATAGCTCTCGTATTTGTCTCTAACCAGCTGAGAAAACGAACTTCCATCGAAAACCCTTCAAGAAAACAAAAAAATCAACAGTTACTCACGTTCTCATTAAACAAGAGAGCAAGTTCTAGAATTCATAAGAAACAAAACAACTATGTGGGGTTACAATTGACACGAGGCTCACTAATCCCATAAGCAAACAAAACGAAAGTTAGTTGATAGAACTTCCATCTTCTCTCTTAGTTCATTAAATCAAGACAATTCAATCACACTCACAAAAAAAGAGAGTTAACTTTCAGACAATTTATCAAAGCCAAGAAGACCCTTCTCGTGTCTCTCTCTATTACTTTTTTATCGTACTATAAATCTCGTGACCACAAAACTATCTACCAGTTAAAGCTCGTCCACATGTACGAGATTAATAGTCAATTCTAATCATTGATAGAAGTTTCAAACCTCAAAAATTCTCACCCAACCAATTACAAACACACACAAATAAAGAGAGAAACAAAGATGATTACTGCTGGAGAGCAGAGACAGCATCATGGACTTCATCAACAGAAGGAACAGAGCCAAAAACAGAGTCATCTTCCTCTGTTCCTTCCTCTGAAACCCACTCAAAGTCTTCATAAGCACCGGAGTTGATAAACGAAAAAGCTCCGCCGCTCCATCCGGTGGTCGCAGCCACCGGAAAATTCAACAGCGACCCTGACGCGGCAGAAAGCGTCAGGTTGTTCGACCCAGAAGAAGATCCGAGTTTATGATCACCATGTGCAACAGATGCGTTTCCAGCCGGAGTTGTCGACGAAGACGCCGGAGATGAAGCGAAGGGATCTTGAATTCCGCCGTTGGCTACGCCGGTTCTCGTCATCGCGCGTCCAGCGGCGCGTAGCATCCCTCCGCCGCCACCCATGGGTCCTCTTCCTCCACCAAACATGACGACAACAGAAAAAAGTTTTACTCCGACAGGTTTTCGTACGTTAAACTCGGTGATCAGTTTTGTCGTTTTGGTGGTCTAGTGAAGCGGATCTATGAATGTGTCTGTTTTTAAGTTTGCTATTTCGTAGGTTTCTTACAACAGTTTGACGATTTCGAGGAGACGGATAAGATTTAAATGTTTTAAATATATAAATGTTCTTTTAAAGGATTTTCTCAGAATATATTTACTTTCTTTGCTTTGCTTGGTCCTTCTTCTCCACGACACGCTTATCCATTCCTCTGTTTTCTATCGCATTAAATACAATATATATACTTCTATAGTTGTACCAGTATTTTTTTCATAATTGGATATTTGTTCCCGAATTTATATGGTTATATTTGAGTTCCCAAAAACGAATGCTAACACATAACATAACTAACATGAATACTGATTGTTTGATCTTTCTATTCATTAATTCGTATATTACACTCAATAGGACTCCAAAACCAATTTGAAATTCAGAAGACATTTCGTATGGAAAAGAAGTATCAAAACTAATTGAAAAATAACATGAACATATACTACAATTCAGTTTTCTTATTCTCTATTTTTTTTTTTTGAATGAATGTAAAATTTTATTCAATCAAACTGTACTACATCAAATGTTACTTCTTTATTTTTTGTACAAATAATAAAAAAATGGAGACTTGATTCAAACTACCAATCTCATCTAGACCCAAACCAGACCATCAAACTCTCTTCAAAATGTTTGTGTCCTGTTCCTTTGACTGAAAAGGAGCTTGAGCCTGACTGTCTTGTCGATAAACTGGACCAAATGAGCTGCATCATGTGGCTGTTCACCATACCTACGCAAGTTTCTTTCTCTCCATATCGCATGAAGAGTTGCTTGGAGAGTGTAGCGGATGAGGAATGTCATCGTTTGGTTAACCCAAGGTTTGGATATAATCTCAACTAAATCAGTCCAATCTGCAGTGTATCCCTCCTGCATCATTCCTCCTACTAGCTTCTTCCACACCTGTTCTGAGTAGCGACACTCGAAGAAGAGGTGGGAGCATGATTCCTGAGTGTCGTTACAGAGGACGCAGGTGGTGTTGAGTCCCGTTATCCACTGTTGCATTCGATCCAGAGTTTGAATTCTACCACGCAATGCAAGCCAAAGAAAGAAGGAGTATTTCGGAGTTGATTGGGGAAACCAAACTCCTTTGCTCCAAGTACAGGTATGGTGGTTGCCTCGGACCTGTTCCCAGGTTCTCTTTGAGGAGAAATTGGTTGCAAATTTGTCATCGGCTCCACAATGTGATATCATCTTCCTGGCAAGCACTGCTTCGAAGGACTCTTAATTCCTCTTCCACTTCATTTAGAATACTCAGCCTATGGCGTTTTCTTCTACTGCGTCTCCCCAACGCCTCAGCCACTGTCGTGTTCTCAGAAATCCCCAGATCAATAACTCCCCAATCTCCTATTCTTTCTTTATGGTTACCATACTTAGACCACTGATCAAACCAAAAAGAAGTTTGTTTCCCACTCCTTATCTCTTTCTTCAGAAAAGGCTTTGCAATGTCTCTGAGCTTGAGTAGTTTCCTCCACACCCAAGAGCCAGAGATTGTGCTTCCCTTAATCGACCAAAAGGACCCCTTGCGTATCAGGTAGCAGTGTATCCATTGTACCCATAGGGAGGGGCCAAATGAACAAACTCTCCAGATAAGTTTGAGGCAGTGAACCATGTTGATTTCCTTCAGTTGCCGGAGACCCAAACCGCCTTCACTCTTGGGTAGACAGACATCCTCCCATCTCACCTTAGCTTTGGTTGTCTCTAAGCTCGGTCCAGACCACAAGAAAGCAGAGCATAGCCTTTCTATTTCTTTCAAGCAGCTGCCAGGTAATCTGAAGGCTGCCATCCATAAGTTCGCAAGACTAGTTATGACTGATGTTATAAGCTGAAGTCGACCCGCATGAGATAGAAACCTCCCTGTCCAGTTACTCATTCGTTTCCTAACTTTCTCAACTAGAGGCATGTAGTCATTCACCGTCATGCGTTTGGTTAGAAGAGGAAGCCCGAGGTACCGAACTGGTAGATCACCGGAGGAGAATGGAAAACTAGAATGTCTGCTTCGACCGCTTCAGATATGCCTGCAACATAGAGAGTGAATTTCTCCAAGCTAATGTTGAGGCCTGAGATGGCTGAAAACTCAGCAAATACTTTCAGCACTCCTTCGACAGATCTTTTGGTGCCATCAGTGAACACTAGCAGATCGTCTGCAAAACACAGGTGAGATAGGAGAATGTTTTTGCACCTTGGGTGGTAGCCAATGTGCTTGTTCTCCACCGCCTTATCTAGCATCATTGAGAGAACGTTGATGCAGATGATGAATAGGTATGGAGAGAGTGCACAGCCTTGCCTCAGACCTCTCTTGCTTTGGAAGAATCCCGCTAGCTCGCCATTGACTTGCACCGAGAAGGAAGCCGTGCACACACAGAGCTCAATCCAGTGAACAAATTCCTCAGGCATGTTTAGTGCCCTTAGGGTGTTCAGCAGGAATGGCCAGTGTACCGAGTCAAAGGCTTTTGCAAGGTCGATCTTCATAGCGCATCGAGATGAGATGTCCTCTTTGTGATAGTCTTTGACTATCTCCGTCGCAAGAAGCAAGTTCTCCACTAGTAGCCTGTCTTTAACAAAGGCTGACTGGTTATAGGAGATGCATTGGGGGAGTGTGCTCTTCAGTCTGTTTGCTATAATCTTGGAAATGACCTTGTATAGGACATTGCAGCAGGAGATTGGTCTGTAGTCTCGAATCTCCTGTGCATTGTCCGTCTTCGGGATGAGTGCCAAGATCGTTGCACTGAGACCTTTGGGGAGGAAACCTTTTCTGAAAAAGGATTGAACCGCAACTGTAAAATCCTTAGCGATGATGGGCCAAGATGCCTTGAAGAACTCTGTGGTGAAGCCATCAGGTCCAGGTGATTTGTCGCTCAGCATTCGAAATACCACCTCCCTGATCTCGCTCTCTTTTACTGGCTTTATCAGCATTGCCCTTTGCTCATCATTGCAGCGGAAGGGTACAAGATCTTGGAGATCAGCAACTTACTTCTCCTCCATACCCGGAGGTTCCAAAGATAAGAACTCGTTGAAGAATCTCTCAGCCTCGTTTTTGATCTCCTCTTGGGAAGTGACAATGTTCCCCGAAGAACACTTGATTTCTCTGATAGAAAACTTTGTTGTTTCTATCTCCTACTTGCAGCCAGTGGAGTTTAGAGCATTGCTTGAGGACCTTCTCCTCAATATTTGAGACCCTCTGCCATCTCTCAGCTGCCGTTTGCTCTATTAAGATGTTTCCTTGAGTAGGGTCTAACATCACCTTCTCTTGTTTCTCGCATAGGTCCTGGTAAGCTTCTTTTACCCGCTTCGTAAAAGCTCCAAGCTTGTCTTTGCTCAATCTTCGGATCAAAGGTTTAAGGCCTTTGAGATACTTAGAGAATCCGAAGAGAGCTGTTGTAGACTGGAGCAGAGGTGTTGTATCTTTCCAATAGTCCGAGACTGTGTCCAAGAACTCCGTAGTTTCTGCAATGACATTTGAGAACTTAAAAGGTCTGCGCTTGCCCACTGCCTCAGCCCAGAGGTGAAATCTTCCCCGAAGGTGATCTGAGCATCCTCCCGCCTCAAAAATGCCATAAGCTTGGGTTCGTTGGTTGAGCCAAGTCTCATTTACCAGAATTCTATCCAGTTTTTTGCAAACCGTTCCTTCGCCCCTCCTGTTGCACCAAGTAAACTTCGGACCCTGATAACCCATGTCGAGTAGTTTGCAGTGTTGAATAACACTTTCAAAATCCCGCATCCCTGGAGTAGTCAGACCCGAATCTTGGTAGCTGGAGTGCTCATCCCCATCTAGTATCTCGTTGAAGTCTTCCATTATTACCCATTCCTTGTTTTTGAACATTGGTGAATTCTGATGAGACTTGATATCATCCCACAACTCTTTTCTCTTCTCTGCAGTGTTTTCCGCATAGACAAAGGAGCAGAGAATCTCCTCGTCTTCTCCTTCCATAAGAACTGAAACCGTAATTATCTGATCAGGTTTGAAGACCGGAGTCACTCTGACTTGCGAACTCCAAAGAACCCATATCCTCCCTTTTCTACTAAACTCGTAATTATTTACAAATGACCAGCCTGGAAAATTTGTTGAGACAATTTGAGCTGATTTGCTCTCCTTGACTCGAGTTTCCAACAGACCACCAAACTGCAATCCCTTATTCTGTATCCATTGACGGACGACTTTGTGCTTAGCTTCCTTGTTAAATCCTCTCACGTTCCAGAAGAACCCAGTCATTGAGATGATTTGCGAGACCGTTTTCCCTGAGTTCTAAGGTCAATGTCCTTGTTGGTGTGCTCAGAAAAGATCTTGTGGTTTGTCTTGGAGCTCCTCGGAAGAGAAGGCCGTAGACAACTCCCTCCACCAACACCAGTTCCTTGACGTTCCTCTTTCTCAGTATTGCTCTGATTCCCTTTGTTTTGCCCCACCGCCAAACTCTTGGTTTCTAGAAAGACCAACTGGTCCTCGATCACAACGGTTTCTCTAGGTGTATTCTCTTTATCTTCCTCCCTCAGAATGTTTTTCCCAGACTCCTTGCCTTCTTGAGTCTCTTCTGATGTGGTTCCCTCATCACCCTCCTCCACTACAGTTTCCCCCCTGTTGCTTTCGCCTATATTGATTACCAAGTCACCGTTATCATCTGCATCATTTAGCGCTGAGAACCTCGATGGAGTGGCTATTCTCTCTTGGCCATACTTTGGAGTTGTTGCTGTTGGGATTCTGCTTGTTTTCCCCGGGGACACTCGAGACCAGCCCTTTACAACTTCTCCCTCCTCAATTTCCTCTTCCTCCGCTGTAGCTTCCTCTGCTTCATCTCCTACTACAACCTCTTCCTCAGTCGCAACTTTCCCAGCAACATCATCTTCAACTGCGACCTCCTTATCTCTCTCTGTCAATATCAGTTTTTCCACTCCCCTCTTATGTGGTTCCTCCGTGCCACTTACGTCCTTTACTACCTCCTCTTCATTTGTGTTTGCCTGCTTCTTACTAATGTACCCAGTTTCTATTATCTCAGTGACAGTTCTTGGGAAGTCTTCCTTCTTGTTCATGAGGCATGTCTTCTCTGTGTGGCCCCATTTGCTGCAAGTGTGACAGCGATCAGGTAGCCATGGGTAGACAAATTCAACCAGTGATGACTTCCCATTTTTTGTGAAGTTGATTTTCCTCGGCAGTTCCTTTGATAGGTCAGCGTTAACAAAGATTTTTGCAATCTTGAAATTGGAACATGCCGTTGTCTCTGGATGGAGCTTCACTGGGTGTCCCGCTGCACTGGTGATAAAGCTTAGGCCCTCCCACGAGAACATGTTCATCGGAACATTCTTGAGATGCACCCAAAGCGGTATCGATTTGACTTCCGGTTTCTCTTCCAGCTCCTTCGGAGTCCATTTTACATCCACCAGAGGTATGTTTCCGATGTTCCACATCCCCCTCCTTAAGATTCATGCTCTCATAGCTGCGTCTCTTACTCGAAACTTCATTGTTGTGGAGTCGATCTCATAGACTTCCACTGCCTGCCCTCTACCTCCATCTCTCCATATTTTGTTCACAACAGCGTGAATCCTCGCGATATGAGGCGCCGTGTCCAGGAACTTTCCGATTAGAAAATCCTCACAAAGGGGATTCACGTTGAATACTACTTCATCAGGTATCTCCACGTTGAGCTGACCCTCCGAATCTGTGACATCGACGGTGTACTTCCTCAAAACCTTCTTCTCCGTCGTAACACCAACCCATGAGCGCGATTTTGGGGGAAGCCCCTTCTTGTCGCTTCTGACCGTTCTCCAAACCTGCTGACCCTTGTTGTGAACCCTCTTGAACCTTCCTCGTAGCCAGAGCTATCTCAGATGAGCCCGGCGGCCGCGCCGAATCCATCACAAAACCCTAGTCGCAGTCGTCTTCAAAATCTCCCTCTAAGCAAAACGGTGCGTTTTTATTCTCTTAGTATGTTACTTTTCACTTACTTCTCTTATTCTCTATTAAATCATGTGTCCGAAAGATATATCAGTATGTGTCATGATCGGATATGCATGTATACATGCATTTGATGAAGGTTCTGGTGTGGAGACAAAGAAGAGATAATATTCACATATATTTTTTTTTCCATCTATAGTATTATTATAAGGGTCTAGGTCCGAACTGGACCAAGACCGACAATATTTACAACCAAATCCCAAAAAGACTCAAAACAACATAAAAACATATTAAACAGAAGCCCATAAAAGGTAAGCCCAACACAAAAACCAACCTGACACGTCAAAAACACGTGTTTACGCCTCAACTGCGAGGCAAACACGTGTCACCATAACCCTACTCCTTCTCCACCGCCGAAACCAAGCGGCGTTTCACCGGAATCCCACCTGGTTCACATGCATCTTTCATGGTCGTTCTCCTTTCTTCGGAGAGCTTTCATCGATCAACATCGATATCTCATCCAGAGCCACGAAGCCGGCAGACACATGATTAAGAAATCCAGAACCTCCATCTTGTTTGCCTTCCACGCCTTATTTTCATTCTTGGAGAGCATCAATCGATCTATTTGAGATCTCATCCAAGAAAATCAATCCGACAAACCAAAAACCCGTAACAGATAACCCACCGTGAATAAAGATCGAAATCCAAAAGCCGGCGACGCAAGGCTTTGAAAGCCTCCACCCCCCGGAATCTAAGCGGCGACGATGAAACTGACGGAGTTTCCTCATCCCGGAGTCAGAATAAAGACATGCACAGCGAAAAAACGGAAAAAAAAACACAAACCAGACCGGCGGTGGCTGTGAAAGCCCACTTCGCCGGCCGGAGAACATTATTTGCAGTGGTGATAAAACTAGAGAGAAGGCATAGTGTTTTCTCTCTCCATTACCCTAATGAAAGCTATTTACATTAATGCCCAACACACAAGAGCCGAAAGATAGATAATATTCACATATATTATTTTCAAAGAGCATATAAACGATTACATGATATATTAATAGGAAAACACCATGGCATATAATACATTGAAAACAAAATGGTACCTTTAAAAAAAATTAATAATCATACAAGTTTGTACAACTTTTTGTAGGTGTAGGAATTCGGTTCTTTGATTGGGTCGGGTTCGGGCTGGTTACTTTCGGATCTGTGTCTTCTGGATCTTAGACATTTGGATCCAATAGATATTTGTAAATTTTCGATTCGAGTTATTTTTTCTCGGGTCTGGATCTGTTTGGATCTATAATTAAAATATCCAAGTACCCGTAAATATCAGGTCCGTATCGGATCCAGACCGGATTCGAGTATTTAAGATCTGAAAAGGATACAAAATATTCAGACTCCATCAAAATTAGTCAATATCTTTCATATATATATATATTTATAAAATTACTTAAATATACTATTAAAATAAAATATTTTGTACTCTAAATTTGACATTTAAAACTTTATATTACTTGAAAATACTACAAAATAACAACAAATATTGTTAACAAAAAGATATTTCACATAAATAAATAAAATAAGATATAAAAAATAGAACATAAAAATCATAATTTTGAATATTCATGTTTTTAAGTCGGGTATGAATCGATTTTTATCGGGTCGAGTCTATTCGGATCGGTTCTTTTCGGTTCCGGTTCTTTTGGGTAGAAGAGTTTTAGACCAATAGGTACTTGTAAATTTTTGTTTGGATTCGAAGTCGGATATTTTCATATTGGCTCCGGTTCGGGTTTTTGAGTCTGGGTAAAATGTTCTGGCATAATTTTTAGTATACCATCAAGTGTAATTTAATTCAGACGACCTAAACCTCAATGTCTAATTTATTTTGAAGAAACTTTAGTGAACCAACATGTGCCACTTAACTTAGTTTATATATAAAAATATTTATCTTTTAACTTCAGTGGTAGTAGCCTAGTAGGTTCGTATATATATATATATATATATGTAAAGGCCTGAGACGGATCGGATATCCGGACAATTTTAAGGTATCCGGATCCGGATCCTTATCCGGCTGATCCATAATTTTATTATCCTTATCCGGATCCGGGGTTCTCGGATATACGGGTGTCAGATATCCTTCTAAAAATTGTAATATCCGGCGGATATCCGGATCCGAATTTGGATCCTTAAAATAAATAAAATAATAATAATAATATATATAAAATATTAAAAATAATTTATAAATAAAAAAATATATAATGTTTTTAATTATTTCTATGTATAATATTACAAAATTTACATAACATTTACATATACTATTATAAAAATGAAAATATATTAAATAAAGTTAGTTTTTATATATAGATATTACTATTTTTGAAATAGTTATTAATAAAACTTACGGATCCGGATATCCGGACTAAAAAATCAAGATATCCGGATCCGGACCCGGCTTTGACGAATCCAACATTTTATTATCCGGATCCGGATTCGGCCCCTCCGGATATCCGGATTTTCGGATCGGATCCGGATCGAATCTCGGATCGAATCCGGATCTCGGATAAAAGTCCCAGGCCTATATGTAATACCGATTTTTAAATTGGAAAGCGAAGATTAACATCCAACTTGAAAAAAGCTAAGTCAAAACTATCTGCGTTCAAGTTCAAGTGCTTTTGTAAAGATATTCGCAAGCTACGGATGTGTAGAAATATGATGAGTTTAAATAGTAACGTTGATAATCTGATGTCGTATATGAATAACCTATATACTCCTTCTGTTTCATTATAAGTGTCGTTTTAGGTTTCGGCACACGGATTAAGAAAACAATTAATTTTGTACATTTCTTATAAAAAAACACTATTAACTATACACCTAACCATATTTCAACCAATAGAAAAATAAATTTTGCATAAAATTAATAAATTTTGCATTGAAAATCGAAAACGACACTTATTTTATATCGAAAAAAATTCTCTAAAACGACACTTAATATGAAACGAAGGGAATATAGACTAACATTTTTTTAACTCTTAGTAGCATTTCATTAGGAGAAAAGGAGAGCAAGGCTTGATCCAACAAAGTTTGGGAGCATCAACAGGAAAATAAAAAACTAAAGGACAGAGGGAACCAATAGGACCCGAAATAACACAAGAGCTTCATAAGGTCTTTCAGTCCAGGTGCAGGTAGTCCGCATCTTCACAGGCGCGATCGTAGAGCACAAGGAAGAAAACGACCAGACCAATCAAGAAGAATCTTTCTTCATCACAGTGACTTCATGTATCGTCTGTTGCCTCCTCTAGTGTCAACGCTCGAAGCCAAAATGGTCCACCACGAGCTATGTATGATTGATACCGGTGGTCTCTAGTGACACTAAGAGCTATTTCATGGGCACATCTATTACCTTCAAGGTGGACATAGGATATGTTCCATAGATTAAAGTTAGTCAACTTGAAGCAGATATATCCCAACAAGTCTTGATAACCAAGGAACTTTTCAGGCATAAGGATTGCTTCACCCGCAAGGTAGGATGATGATTCAAACACCACTCTATCACAGCGTAAGTCTGAGAGACAATCAATAGCCCAAGTAAAACTTAAGAGCTCTGCCTCAAGCTTAGTAGGGATTGAGGAGAAGGATCTGCGACTGTGCATCATAGGTTCCCCTGAGTTATTACGAAGGATCCAAGAGACGCCAGTGTTAACAGTCTCATTGATCCACGATGAATCAATGTTACGTTTCACAAAGCTTTGGCATGGTTTCTCCCATTTCACGATCGGAGCCCCATCAACATCGTCGCCATTCACTTGAGAAGAGTTCAAAATATTAACCTCCGCCCATGCATCGTAATCGTTCCGAGCCTTATCCATAATTGATGCTGCGCCAAGACGCGTATTAGCAAAGATGAGCTCATTCCTCCCTTTCCAGATATGCCATAAAATCCAAGGGAACAGAAGTCGAAGATGTTGTGGGATCGACTGCTTTGTGCTACACTGCAGGAGATACTGGAGGTTTAGTAGTACAGAGTTGGTAGAGAAACCCGCCGGAGGCACCAGAAAACCTGACAAACGCCAGACTTCTTGAGCAGTATGACAGTGGAAGAGGACATGGCATATGGGCTTCTATTCAGGCCCGGCCCTGCGGGGGACGAGGAACGTCGAGCAAAATCCAGTTATCATACCATACATGTGTGCTACGACCATCCCCAATACGCTTCATCAGACCTTGCACTAGTAATTCTCGACCATACATGATGCTACGCCAAGCATACGAGGGCCGAGTACCTATGCCACACTCTAAGAAAAACCCATTTGGAAAGTACCTGCCTTTCATAACTCGAGCTAGCAGGGAGTGAGGTTGAGACCATATTCTCCATGCTTGTTTGCACAGTAGAGCCTGATTGAACCATGCAATATCACGAAACCCCATTCCTCCAAGTTCCTTCGGTTTACATAGATTTTTCCAAGCCACCCAAGATATCTTCCTCTTCTCAGCACTTCCACCCCACCAGAATTCTATCATCACACTAGTTAACTTCTCACACAGATCCTTGGGGAGTTTAAAGCATGACATGGCAAAAACCGGTAGCGCAATCCCAACTGACTTAAGAATTATAACCGCCTTGCCTACAGAAGATTGTGTTGTAGCTCCTCCACCACGCAAGCGAGATTGGACTTTGTCATGGATGAAGTTCAGCATGCTAAATGAATAACCGATTTAATATCACAAAATCAGAGTCGAGAGTTTAACATAACTAACTTAACCAAATATATAAGAGATATAGTTTTATCTATATCCGTAATATAAAGAACACTTCAATCGGAATACATCGTGACGATCGTGTAAATGTGATCCAGAAATCTTGATATGATCGATGGAAGAAAGGTCAAAAGATGATTTAATAAAATACAAAGAGGATTGTTTCTTTGTGTCTTCAATTTAATGTTTTTTTGGCAAGAAATGGTAGTTTTAAATTGAAATTTTCTTTAAAATTCTCTAAATATTTAGAGAATTAATGTACGTAATATTTTTCATTGTTTGTAATTAATAACATAATTATCCAGTGTTAAAAAAATATTTGGAGAATTTATAAGTCGAAAATCTGTAAATAATTTCTACAGTTTTCAAAAAAGTAAACCCATTTTATATGTTTTAGAAGTGTGATTCGAGTTTTTAGTATATTGGCCTTTTTGAGGATTTTTTTAATTATATTTATCAGAATGAAATGACAGGATAATTTGTTGCTTTACTTATTTTTAATAAAATGGTTTTAAAAAGAGTTGCTTAATAAAGTGGGTAAATGTCTAAATGTTAACGAAACAAAGAAAAAGAGCGAAGCGTGTGGGCCTCATCCACTCAATTTCCGGGTTACCATGCTTACTTTCTAATTTATGGTGACGAATGTTTGCATGAGTGTCATTTTCCTTCGCACTAGCATATATTAATACCTTAGCAACTTCTTGTCATTATTCCCAGCAAAACTGCAGGTGCACTTATCCGGAAAATAAAGTTTGGATTGCTTGGTAGTATTCACTGAATCAATCATTTTTAACCCGTCACAGAAGGATGTAACAAGGCCATCTTGGTACGATGAATAAACAAGTTGATCGAATACAAAAATCATTGCAAAATCTCTTTTTCTCGAATTTTCTTTTGAAGAGAAGATTAAATGGCGAAGAGAAGATTAAATGGCCCATGTGTTGATTCCTTTTCCACATTTAGTAACTATTGTTAAGCTGTATTAATAAGGGGCGGAGGCAGTGTGTTAGGAGGAGGGTCCGTTGACCCCCATGAAATTAGGAAACTTGCTTTTTTTTTTTTTTTTCTGACAACAAGACATTCACAAATTCATATCGACTCTGTAAACCAAATCGGTAACTCCGCATCCATGTGAACGACGAAAGATAGTTGTTTCCTAGCACTGTGTGCTAAGCTATCCGCCTGTAGGTTCTCCGTCCGAGATACATGAACGATGTCTGAGTTGAGAAAGCTTCTTTGTAAAAGCTTAATGTCTTCCAAATAACTTTCAAATGCTTGCAATTCTTCTGGTTCTAAAACCATCTTCACCAATTGAGAACAATCCGTTGCAAAAGTAACTTGAAACTGTCTTGAATTCTTCATACATTCTATTGCCCAAATCAAAGCCTCCACCTCCGAATGAAGAGGTGAAAGACATACCCTTACATTCCTAGCCCCTAATAAACCATCAAAACCCGGTAAGGTGCTATACCAGCCTTGTCTTGAAAATAGTTCCTTATCTTTCCATGAACCATCTATGAAGCACCAGCTTCCTGAAGTCGCTAGTGTGGGTCTGGTCTGTACCTGATGCCCCCCTCATTTGATCAGTGAGTACCTGTGCCTCAGCCCAAAGTGTTGATTCCAATTCTGCTAATTTAAGTGTTTCCCTTGGATCAATATCCAGATTGCTAAACACTTTGTTATTTCGACCTTTCTATATATACCATAATATCCATGCAAATTGGTGGTCATCCATCTTTGGATTGACTCTCCAAAAAAGATGATCCATGTTAGCGAAAAAATAACTAATAGGAAAAATATTGGGATTCGATGGTATCTTAGATAGTGCCCACTAGCCCTGCGAATTTTGTCTGAACCGAACAGGCCGAACCGAGCCGAACCAAAAATCAAATTTGGTTAATTTTGGAATATGTTTTAAAAATTTCGGTTAACCAAAAACCGACGGTTCGGTTCGGTTTCGGAAAACCGAAGTCGCATGGCTAGTGCCCACACTTGACGTGCTGGAGGACATTCAAAAAACACATGGTTTATTGATTCCTCCGGATCTCCGCATCGAGCACAACATATATCCCCTTGTATTCCTCTCGCTTTTAGGTTTTTCATTACCGCTATACAACCTGAAAGAATTTCCATAAAATATGCTTTATCTTAGAAGGGCACCACACTTCCCAACAGAAAGATTTTAGTATATCCACTGTGGGTCCATAAAAATCTGGTGATTTTTTCTTATCAGGATAGACCCGTTCTACTTGATACCCTGATTTTACCGAATATTTCTCATTGTTAGTGAAATGCCATCCATTCCTATCTTCCATCTGATTTCTACTTAATGGGATACTTTCAATAATTTTAACGTCATGAGGATCCACCAAAGCCCTAATTGCCTGTAGGTTCCATGTTCGGGATTTCGAGTTAATGAGGGAATCCACTGTGAGGTCTGGGTAACTGTTTTGAAGGTTTTTGTTTGCTGGTCTCGGGCGAGTGGCTGGGATCCAAGGATGATTCCATACCGAAATAGATGAACCTGTTCCCACTCTTTTAATTAGTCCTTAACAAATCAAAGATCTAGCAGATATAATACTCCTCCAGCCATATGACGGGGAGTGAATAGATCGGTTCTAGGGGTGAACCATTCCTGTAGTACCGTCCTTTGAAGACTCTAGAAAAAAGAGCATTTGGCTTCTCAATCAGCCTCCACAGTTACTTTCCAAGCATCGCCGTGTTAAAATCAATAATATCCTTACAACCTAGTCCACCATTGTCTTTAGGCACACATAACTTATCCCATGATTTCCAATGCATGTCTTTTGTGCTTCATCCTGGGCTCCACCAAAACTGAGCTACTGCCACTACAAGAAAAAGCGTTTTAATAGCGGACGAATAACGCTATATAACGATACTATAGCGGTTTTTGAAACGATGTATCATCGCCCGTCATAATAGGTAAAGGACATTAGATAGCGGTGTTTTGCGCTGCTATCTTTTCTTCCGATACGATAGCGCTTTTCTATCTGCAATTAAATATTATTTAATAGCGTGTCATAAATGCTATTACTTATATTAAAATTCTTTATTTTAAAAATTATTTATGGAAATTTAATTGTTTAAAAATAAAAACATAATTAAAATTTAAACTGGTTTATATATTTAAAATTGTGTTTATTATTTAAACTGATTTATAATAAAACTGGTTTACAAAAAGAATATGGTATACACATTAGAAAATAAATCAAAACTAAACCAAAAACTTAAACCAAGATTTAACCTAAACCTATTTACTAACTAAACCTAATACAAAAATGACTAAGCCAATCTTCTTAACTCCGCCGTCTTCGACCTCTGGGTGCTTCCGCGTCTTTGGGCCTCCGCCTCCTCATGCCGCCGCCTCAAATCACCTTGCTCTGAACCACATCTACCTCCACCTCCGTCTCTGGTTCGTAACACCTCCGTCTCTGGTTCGTAACACCTCCGGTGCATCTCTGCTATGTCAACCTTCACCTCTGGCGCGCATCCCTTTCATCATTATTCTAGATCTGTGAGCAAAAATAATAGATTTTATTAGAAAATAAAAGATGAAAAGAAGATGAACACGTAAGAAAAGACAACCCAAAGAGGAGGAAGCGAGGTCATGGTGATGGTGGTGAGCTTGAACCCGTTGCGACAGACGACGAGTTTGAGAGATCGTGAGATGAGGATTGAATAGGTGATGAAAGAGGAGGATTGATAGGAGAAGATGATTGCAGGATATGAGATGATGGGAGAGGAGAATTTCAGATGAGTTATCATGAGCAAGAAGATTGAAGAGATAGTGAGAGAGGAGGAGACGAGAGATCGTGAGAAAGAAGATGAAAGAGATAAAGCAAAAAAAATAAAATATTAAACTGAATCACTTTTGTTCGTTAGATTGAGTTATATCAACGGTGGAGATCAAATATAGTAGCTATCCTCACCATCATGTTTTAACCAATGAAATTTTGTACTCTTTGTTTTATTAATTGACCAATGAGAAAGAAGGGAAATGATTAACAAAAGAGTGAGTTGTAACCATTGGATTAAAAGGAATCAGTAGTCATAGATTAACTAATCAAAATTGTTTTTATTTAATAGATGTTTTAAAAATTATAATTTTATTATGTAACTAGTTTTATTTATATAAAAACTAAATTATCATTTACAATTATAAAGTTACGAAAAGAACTATTGAATTTCAGATTTAACATATAAGATTTTAAAGCAAAGGTTTGTGTGATAGGGTTCAAAGGTTATATTTAAGGTTGAAAATATCATATATTTATAGTTATTTTTTTTAGTTTTTTGTTTTATTAAAACTTGGAAATATTAGATTTGGGATTTTTTATTTAAAGTTTAGTGTTTATATGATGTTTTAATAGGGATATAGGGTTTTGGGTTTGAAAAGATGTAAATGATTTAGGGTTTGAGGTTTAGATTTAAGATTTGAATTGAAAATAAGATTTGAAAATATTAAAATTTAGATTTAAATTTAAGATTTAAGATTAGAATAGGAAAATATTTGAGCTTTAGGTTTGTGTTTATAATTTAGGGTTTAAAATACGTTCTGAGTTTAGGGTTTTAAATAGCCAAACATGGCGTTTTAAATTATTTTTTGCTATTAAAACTAAGTGTTACGTTAAAACCATACACTATTATAGCGTTTTCAAATATGCCACTCTATCATAGCGTTTCGAAATGTACAAACGCTATCTAAGACTAAGGCGTATGTCAACCATAGCAGAAATGCAAAAAATGTTATCCTCTACTGCTATTGAAACCCATATTTTTTGTAGTGTGCACTCGTGAACTTCTTTACTGTAGCTTTCGGTAACCGATAAACATACATCACATGGTTTGGCAGGGCCGTGACCACCGATTTAATAATCACCTCTTTTCCTCCTTTTGTAAAGAATCTAAAAGTCCATCCATTAACCCTATTATTCAAGCGGTCTTGAACAAAACCAAACACTTGTACCTTAGATCCTCCAATGCTTTCGGACAACCCTAAATACGATCTCATTTCTCCTAGATTCTGAATACCCAATATATCTCCCAATTCTTGACGACTGGAATCTTCGATCTTATGTTCAAATTGAATTAAAGATTTTTGGAAATTAATTTGTTGCCCTGAAACAACCTCATATTCCTTCAAAATCCTGAGAATGGTTTGACACTTTTCTTTATTTGCCTTACAAAAGAAAAGACTATCATCTGCAAATAGCAAATGAGAGATTGTTGGACAAGCTCTTGCCCTTCATACCGGTTAATTGTTTCACTCTCTCCGCGTTCTTAATAATCACAATTAATGCCTTAGTACACATAATAAGTAAATAAGGAGGCAAAAGATCCCCTTGACGTAAGACCCGCTGGAGGGTTATAAAACCTCGTGGCTGATCATTGAGAAGTACCATATATTGAACCGAAGATATACATTCCAGCGTTAAATGATCCAACGAGGATCAAACCCCATTTTGTGAAGAAGAGCCTCAATAAAACTCCACTATATCCTATCATACGCCTTGCTCATATCCATTTTGATCGCCATAAACTTATTTTGACAGGACTTATTGGTTCTCAGTCCATGAAACATTTCCTGCGCTATAAGAATATTATCTGATACTAACCTTCCCTCCACAAAAACCGATTGTGTCTCTGATATTAGTCGTGGGAGGAAAATTTTCAGTCTTTGACACAAAAATTTCGAGATAATCTTGTAACCAACATTACATAGACTTATCGGCCTTAGTTCCGTCATCCTTGTAGGTCGCTCTATTTTCGGAATCATACAAATATTAGTAATATTTAACCGTGGATCCATATCTCGTGTAACTAGAAAATTATTCACCATCTCAACCACATCCTTCTTAATAACATGCCAAGAATGCTAAAAAAAAGAGAGCTGTCATTCTATCCGGACCTGGCGCTTTCTCCGGGTGCATCATGAATAAAGCTTGTCGGACCTCTTTCTCTGTTGCTATTCTCAATAATATTTGATTCATTTGGGGAGAAATAGATGGTACTATCTCTTTCAAAATACTATCAAATTCCGTTGGAGTGGTGGTCCTAAATAGACTTTCAAAATAATCAACCGCCACCTTCTCAACGCTGTTCTCTTCTGTCTATTTCATCATGGAGTCCCACTATTTTATTGCGGACCCTACGCTTGTTTGTTAGGGCATGGTAAAACTTAGTGTTAAGATCTCCAGATGAGTACCACATATTCCGGCTTTTCTGATGCTAATATTCCTCTTCATCCTTATAAGCTTCTTGTAACTTCCTGGAAACCTCAAAAATCTCCTCTTGTGATCTATTGTTATCTGTTTGAACTTCTTCCAATGCCTGTTGAAGATCTTTAATTTTGTCTTTCCCATATGGTTGTTTGTCTTTTCGCCATTAGGATATTTCATGATGACAATTATTAATTTTTGTAACAAAATCCTCAATTTGTCCTCCCTGTTTTTCTGTCCAGCCTGTCACAATTGATTCCATAACACCCTTGTAAGGCCCGATCCTGGCTCTAAGCCCAATCATGATCCACGGCCTTAACATCCCATATTTATATAGTTGATTCCGATTTTTCTTAAGTCTTTAGATGCTAAGTCCAATTTCGTTAAGTGAGGTTCAAGATCATGCAATCCTAACAAATGAACATAAGGGGCAAATCAATTGTATATATATAATAAATGAGATCCATACATCATTCATAGGTTCATACTACTAGATTACACACTTAATCTATCATAAGTTCACAGTTTGCACAATAGGCTATCAATACTTCACATCTATCTACAATGACCCATTCACCACACATCTTCCCATGGCTTGAATTTTCACGGCATCTTTCCTTTACCACGGTCCAAGTCCGATCCTGTAACCACACAAATCAGTTCATAAATACATAAGGCCGATACCCTAAACATCAAGACTAGAATGGCATGGTTCGGTTCCTTAAACTAGGATCTGTCCAAATATGACATACTCAAATAAATTCTCAAAAACTAATTAAAAAACATGATAATTCATGATAATTCCCAACTAAGAGATTCCCATAATCGGTTCTCAACAAATCCAACCCGAGATGTGAGACCCGACCATAGATCAGTGCCAAGGCCTAAGACTTTGTCCCTGGACCGACCAAGGCCTAGGTCCAGTGTTCCCTATCTCAATCAATCCAGTAACACCACAAATACATGATAGAACATATGATTCAGAAGAAGTAGAGAGAATGGATGTATCTGCATAGCTATCCGACCATAAGTCCATACGGTTCATCCGCAGGCCCGGGGCCGTCCCTTGCAGTCTACACCACTAACCTTGGGTGTTGTTTCCCCTGGAGGCAAGTCCTTCTCCTTCTCTTTCTCCTTTTCCTTCTGTCTGGTATCCATGTCGATCCCCTGGCCTTCCCACGATCAGATCTCGCCGGTAAGACCACACCAACACCCACGGTTCTCTTCTCTAACCGCCGGTCCCTTCTCTCTTTGTCTTTTTCTTTCTGATATGATTTTGGCAGAGTTTTGCCTAAGGATTTTCGTGCCATTTTCTGTGCCAGAGACTCTCTATTTATTGAGAAAGGCCACGCCAACTGCTCTGGGAGAACATGCACAAACCGGATGAGAGAAAGCACACAAACCGCTCTCCTTGTGCCTTTTCGCATGGTAACCGTCCCTCAACTGCTCCCTAGCGGTTTCCCATCGAAAACCAACTCCCCTTCATCCTTATCCTTACCATGACTCAGCCTTAGCCTCACACGGTCCCATCCTCCCACATGAGTCACCGGCTTGGCCTAGTAACCGCTCGGCCTCGTCCACACTGGTCCGGACCGGAACACTCCGCCAAGCTGAGTTGAGCTGGCCACTAGCTGTCCCCAGCTGGGTGAGCTAGTCCATCAGCTCCAGTGAGCTGGCCAGTACTGACTGAGCTAGCTCCACACTTCTTTTAGCTGGTTGAGCTTGATCCAGACCTCGCCTAGCTGCCGGATTACTCGCCTAGCTCTCTTAAGCTTCTCTTTACTTCATCTTGGTTAAGTCTCAGCTTACTGATGCCCTTAACCTTATCATTGAGCCATGATACGCTTGTCCTTAGGTCTGATTACCTGACTGGTGCGTCTCCTCGCACCATGGCTTGTCCCAACAATCCTATCTAGGATCGGGGATGCTACAACCCTCCTGTCCGATCCATCTCTTATCAAACCTGAACTGTCCCCTTTTTTTCCTTGATAAGTTATCCTCAAAAAAGCGACCACGGGACGATGATCAGAACCCACCAACCTCAAGTATTCTGTGTAGGAGCATGGGAAAAGCGTATGCCATTCCTCATTTGACCGTCACTGCTCCTTTTCCTTTGCCTCTCCTTCCTTGCCATGAAAATTTATTACCTCGAGCCGGAAATCCTAGTAGTCCACTATTCCTTATCATGTTGTTAAAAGGAATGAAGGAAGTTGCACATTTTAGGGATCCCCCATCCTTTTCATGATTTCCAGTGATCTCATTTAGATCTCCAATAATAAACCAAGGTTCAGATCGTGAAAATCCATACCGAGTTAGTCTTTCCCAGACATGTTCTCTTAACTTTTGTACCGGTTCTCCGTAGACAAGAGTAAGAAAAACTTGTTTTCCTTTGGCCACCGCCTCAATATCTATCATCCTTTTGCTAGAATATAAAATTTTAGCTTGGTACTCATTGTTATAAAAGAGAGTTAAACCACCGCTCCTCCCATTTGGTTCCACAGTAACCAGACTATCATAGCCAAAGTGTGATTGAAACCTTTGTACGAATTCGAAATCATGTTTCGTTTCAGATAAAAATAAAAATTCTGGTTTATGTTTGTATCATATCTCCTGAAGATAACTTATGGTCCAATGACTTCCGAATCCTCTACAATTCCAGCTTAATATTTTCATATATAACAATATTTGTATTGCTCCTTCGAACCATAAGGTACATGTTTAATGATACCCGATAATGTTTTAACCTAAAAGTCCCATAGCCACCAATCACAATTGCATTCAAATACTCACCAAACCTATGTAAAACAAACACATGCCGTCGTAATTCAGTATCCTGATGATAACCATTGTACCAAATTTTTCCAAGCAGCCGCCAGTCGCGAATCGAAACCAAAATGATCGTACTTTTATTTACCAAAGCCAAGTTTAAGATGTATTCTAGTAACAATAAACTCCAAAACCCCCCAAAGGAGACCAACAAAAAAACGTGTTGCCAATAAGATTACACTAGGCCAATCATAGTGTAATACCGTACAAAAATAACTTCTTATAAACTCCGAATTAATTATAACAAATAATCCATTCCAGCGAGTGTGATTATAATTTCTCCATATTTCCTCAAGCCTGTACTTCACCATAGATTTCATATAAGTGCCAATGTAAAACTCTTCTAAGTGTGACCATTTGCCTAATAAAGCACGTGATTCCAACATATTAACATACCACTCTTCAGCATGAGTGTTGACATCGAAGCCTACGACTACAGTACCAAAATTTTTCCTAATTATCCTTACACTCCACAAAATAATAATACAAAAGAAAAAAAGAATATGGACACTCTTATAGTCTGATAACACCTGAAAATCTGAAAAATCTAACCCATAGTTCATATCAGACATTACATTGAACACTTTTCTTGATGTAATGATCGCCATATGACTTCTATGTGATGAACCTCATGTACGTTCTCTAAACTCCATAATGATCTTCCCACGACCCCTCTTCGTATCCTAAAAAGCCTCAACCACAGATTCTCAAAGCTTTTCCCCTCCTGCCAATTAAGATAAAAGAGTCTACACACATTCCAATACTGAGCCAAGATTCCAGTTTTGTTTACATATATCTCTCCCCTCCATTGTTCACATACCATCGATACCATAATGATATAAAAGACATTCATATATATATATAACTCCCCCAGCATGTCCATACTTCATTTCCAAAATTAAAGATCCATCACCGAAGAAAACGATGGCCATTACCAAACCAGAGCATCGTGAAACCAAAAATCATTATTATTCCAAAGAATGAAAGTAAACCAAGGAGACAAAGCAATAACTACTTCCCTTCTACCCTTAGAACTAATGAAAACATCAATACTCATAAATCTTATTATAATAATTGAAACCCCCCCCCCCCCCCCCCCCAAAAAAAGCCAATTCCTTCTTGCTTAATCTTACTGTGGATAAGACTTGATCCACAGCCTTAAAATTTTAGGTTTGCTGGTTTCGGGTTTGAAGGACCCTTACTCTCCGGCGGTTTACTGCCTTCTCCATGGCGAGGTCCCACCTTGGCTGCAGCCTTTCTTCGTGGGGAGACATGCGCACTAGCCATCCTCATCTTGGTACTTCCTGCCGTATTGATGGAAGGCTTAAAAAGCCTCTTACGGCTTCCTTGCTTCAATGCCAGATCCCCTGCCCATGTTCCTTTCTCGATGTCAGCTTCTCCAGGCACCACCTCTTCTTCCCCTTGTGTACGAACTTGCTCCTCCTGAGCCCGGGAAGTGTGCTCAGCTTGCTCAACTTCCTCCTCCGAGAGAGTCTGAAACTCCTCTTCTGCCTCCATATCAACACCACACTCCGATAAAGTATCATTAATAGCGTCCATCTCCATTTCAAAATCATCTTCTTGATCGTCATGTTGTTCTACCAATCCTCAAACCAACTGTAGCCCCTTATCCTCATCAGTAGACTCCACAATTACCTCTGTGCCCCCTGCATGCGTCTTGGCCAGCTCCAATTGGAACTCTAGAGAAGGTAACAACGTATCATCCTCTCCAGTGTTCTTGATCTCTCCTTCTTCTCGCGCTTCCTCAGGTGGAATCTTCTGAACTTGATCTGCTCTAGGCTGTCCTGAGGAAGGTCTAATATATGCTTCTTGAGCACCAGTTCCCGCTTCTGGAACACCATTTCTCCCATCTTCTCTACATTCAGATTTGTACCGTGAGCCCTCGCTCTCTCCTTTGTAGTATCCAAGATGATTTGAGGGTCTCCTATGTCCTCTCTCAGCCACCTTAACCCATTTAGAATCTGGTGCTTCAAACATCTTGCCTTTACCCTTGCCTTAGTAAATCCTAGCTCGATCATCGTGCTTTACCCCATCAGACCATCCTCCATTTCCCTCTCTGATCTCCCACTTTCTCTCTGGACTCGTCTTTGAATTCTTCAACTCGAGTGGACATAGCTCCTCCTTGTGGCAGAGACTAGCGCATAACTTGCAGTAACCAAAGAGCTTTTCGTAGCACAATGATATCGCCACTTCTTCACCATCATAAAACTCCCCTCCTTTGAAATCCACAGTAGTTTCGAAACATAGCTCCTTGAAAGCATCAATCACCACCTGTATACGATTATGAATCAGATCCACTGCAACCGTTCTTCCCAGAGCATCTCCAATACTTTCAAACGTAGGCACCGTTCTAAACTCTAGCTGGACCCCAATGATTCTGATCCAGAACATTATCTCTGATGGGAATGATTTGGACTGCTTTGGTTGCCATCTCGCCAAGGAAAGCATCCAATAGTCGAAGTGGAAAGGCTGCTGCTTCAGCACCGCTTGAAGATCCTCCTCCGTCTTGAAGTCAAACTGGAACCTGCCAAATCCCAAATCAATTCCAATAACCTTTTCCTCCATTTTCCAAATCTTTGGAAGATTTGTGAACAGCGCCTTCATCTCCTGCTCCTCCGGATTCATACACCTTCCAATAAGGGTTTTGGAGTAGGTCTTGATTAACGAAGAATTGTCGAAATGCGCCACCGAGATCTTCAGTCTCTTACGGGTACCTTCACCATTCTTCATGTCCTCGCCGTGGCACAACAACTGACTATGTGTCATGATAACAACAAAGAGAATCGACCTTTGAGCTCTGATAAAAAAGAATGATGCCAATGTAATGAAAATGATACACCGTAGAGACAATCCTATCATTATGTTATATTGGCCCCAATTTTCCATATCTTTCCGCAAGAAATATTCCCCAATGAACCCATATTGATGTATATTGATACTTTTCAATCTCAAATTCCCAAAATACCATAAACTCCATCCCCGTTGAAACCAAATCTTTGATTGATTCGATCGATCTCCAGAAAAAACAATATGAAAATGAAAAAGGCTTAACCAGAGAAATAACCTTCATAAAACCGCGATTCCGTCTTGATGATGATCGGAATCAGACTCCATTCAAACCAGATCTTGAGTTTCCTTAATCTCCCCAAAATCTCCTTATTGATACCCAAATCAATCCCCAATTGATCCAAAATAAAACCCCATTTCCATCCATCTGGAGTGTAGCCTTGAACATCCGTACCAAACCAATCTTCTACGATAATACTCGGATCCCATCTTCGAGAAATCATTGAAACCCTAGATCGCCGAACTCATCGCCAGGCGGTGTTGTTATTTTTATAATTTAAAACTGAATTTTTTTATAGGAAACTTGTTTAATTATCATCAAATATGTTATATTGACTCCAACCCAAAACATTCTTGAACCCTATTAAACTTAGTCTAACTACAAATCAACAAAAAACTATAATATATTATTCTATAATTTTATAATATATAATTAAAAAGTAAACCTTTAAAATTAAATAAGCACAATTATTTCTTTAATTAGTTTATATTTTATTTCCTTCCTTTATATATATATATATATATATATAGAATATTAATTTGTGTTTATTGAAATCAAGTTCAATTCAGGAATTTAGATTAAACATTATACCCTTTTGATTTTATTCCTTTATAACTTTAGAATTTATTTTTAATCAAAGTATTAGTAATTTCTTATTTTAAAGAAAAAAAATAATCGGAAAAGCTTATACTACTACATTAAAAATTTCAGTTTTGCGATTCCATCAAAAATAGTACTTTAAATAAACTATATTATAAAACTAATAATATATATATATAATTAAAAATAGCTTAAAAGTTAAATTAATAATAAAATTATTTAATTCAATAATGTAAAGTACACAATGTTAATTAATGTTAACATTTATTTTTATTCATTTTTATTTCTTAACTAAATATAATATGGCACCCGTAAAAATCATTTATAGCCACGTCACCGGCTGTATTTTATAAACTTTGGTTGTTTAGGATACCCCGCTTTTTTTGTCAACTTTAGGATACCCCGCTAGATGGCCGAAACCACACGGACATTTCCGTTTTAACCAAATCGGTTAACAAAATAGACCAAAATAAACTGAAAAATGTTAAAAGTCAAGGCTTTTCATTAAGGTTGCTGATTACTATATTAATAATTACAAGACTAGTATAAATAAATTATATCCAACAATCTTATATAGTAAAACAAAAGTCACAACCTTCATTCATGTGTGATATTTTTAAAAATAGACGGAATTGACTTATTCATAAAAAGTCATGTTACATTTAATATCTAATCTTATAATTTAAATTTTGGGCATACCAAAATATTTTATTGGGCTATCAATAATTGGATTTAAACAATAGATGATTCATTGGATTTATTGATAGTATAAATTAAATAGATATAATTTAATATTGTAATACTATACCTCCAAATGTTAAATATTTAAATATTTATCGATGTTAACTTTTAAAATTATAAAGATTTTTTTTTAAAATAACAAAAATAATATTATCTAACAATGATTAATATTTACTACCTTAAACCAATGAAAACAAATTTTAAACTATATAGTTTATTTTAAAAATTAAACAAAAACTAAATATTTAATTATTTACTCGATAATCTAAATTTGTGAAATGTTACAATATGTTTGAATATGATAATAAAACAATATTTTACTAATTTTTATATATAGAGTTACAATTTTAATAATAAAATAATAATCTGAAAATATATATATAGAATAAGATATAAATACATGTGAAAATTTGAAACAATCTATTCAATGAAAAAAATATACCGTAAATTTATTATGTTTTAAAAATTGATAGACACATATATATTATAATATATACCAATTTAGAATTGAAAATAAAATATTTATATAAAAATAAATGAAAACAAAAATCCGTGCAGTAAACTTATTATGTTTTAAAAATTGATAGACACATTTATATTATAATATATACCAATTTAGAATTGAAAACAAAATATTTATATAAAAATAAATGAAAACAAAATCCGCGCGGTTGCGCGGATCGAAATCTAGTGTGTAACTTAAAGTTATATATTAATTGTTTGACCAAAAAAAATAAGTTATATATTAATTAAAAAATTAAACAATACTATGGAAAACAAATATCCAATAAATTGACTAGAATATTCGAACATCTGATTAATACCTAGGGAACTTTTGAATTCATTTCATCATTTGACTATATGCAAGTTATTGTGCCATGACTCATGAGAGCGCAGAGCCGCAGATCACCACCTCGAATATTTATTGTGTTCGTATTAAACAAAATAAAAACAAAAATTGAAGTACTTGTGAAAACCAATCTACCGACGATACATTAGACCATTATTGATGGGATTCTTAGGGATTTCTCAAAATTCTTAATAAATTAAAATAAAAAACGATAAAAACCGTCTTTCAAAGGAGATTTTTTTTGTCAAAAACCATGATGATTTTTCACCATTTATCATTCTTTTACTAGATTTTATCCTCTATTTTTTTTTTTGTGTGGAGAAGCTCAGAGTTGAGCATTTGCATTAGCAATTGTAGCGACGAAATGTCGAAATTAATTATTCTTTTTTTGTTAGGAAAGGTCGACAACTAAAACCACCTCTTGGATAATGGAGAGGGGTGTATATAAGTTCCCGTATTTGATAAATATATGTTTCCTAGGAAGAGGCTTATTTTGTAATCTCTTAGAACTTGCAAAGGGTTCAGATTGCTTGCAAACGTGCACTAAGTTACTAGGTTTTGCAACGCGTAGATATATACAACAAACATATATCTTTATTAAAATATTAGATGAGAGAAATCCTAATGATTCTTTAAGAAGTTAGCATACAAAATATTAATTCTTCAGCTTCATAAGAACGTGTTGGAATTTGTAGCCCCGTGATAGAATGAAAGATATATGAGGCTGAGATAATCATGGGATCATTTGGCTCTATAAATAACTTTGTAAATCTTTTTAGAATCACATAAAGACATTTCCTAGTTATTTTCTCACACTGATTGTATTTTTATATATAAACCAGCGGTTTGTCCTGGCTACGATCGGAATTTTTTATTTTAAGATTTTAATTATTTTTCTATTACAATAGCTAAAAAGAAACTAACAGATTCATATTCATAGCCATTAAAACCTAAAACCATTTTCAGTAGAGGCACTATTTGGTAAATTTTGCATAAACAACTTTCAAACTGAACATTTATAGTCATATTATTTTGTTACAACTGCAGAAAATTTCAGCAAATTTTGTACTACAATACTCACAACATGGAACACTATTAACATATTGTGTTAAAAAAATATAGCTTAAATAAACATGTGATATGCTCATAATTTTACTTGTTTACAAACATTTGAGATTTTGAGGCATGTCTTTTGAATTTATATAGAGGCGAAATAGGTCATTTGGTGTCTAAATTCATCAATTTAGCATTTTAAGTTATAGTTTTCAGTTTCTTTGATATTTGACTAAAGAAAAAAATAAATCAATCTTTTTTTGCGGTATCAAAATGGTCAAACTGAAATGGTCTTACTGAAATGGTCATTTGGTCATTGTATATCGTTTCCCGGTAGTACACCAAGACTCCTTGAAAAAAGAAATGTTGCATTTGCCCCTTCATATTCGTTGCATATATGGTCTTCAGCTGCCTTATCATTGCTTCTTCTCGGTTGGGTCCGTTGGGATTACTTTGTATTTACAGGTTTGGTTGGGCCCGACGGACTTCATCTTTTACTTTTACCTTTGTAATATTTGGGTTTGCTATGAAAAAAATCCAAAAAATAAAGATGTGAATTTTAGAAGTGGACGCGTGTCGCAAAAACTTCCAGCCAAAAAGTAGAAAAAAAAGATAAAAATTAACTTTATATATAGAAATTTAAGAACTTTTGAGCCGGAGTTTAAAGAGATTCATTAACATTAAGAGTTCAGAACTATAAACTAAAAACTCTAAACAACTTATAAACATTTTGCAAAACTACAGAGTAAAATAGTCTTAGAGCAACTTTATCGAGGATCTCATAAAAAGTTTTCAAAAATTTGATGTAATATAAATATTATATGAATATCTTAAAATTATAGAAAACCCAACCCAAAATTTTTTATAGAAAATCTTTTTGGTTGATTTTGAGATATTTATGTTTAATATTAATATTTATATACGTATACTTTAATTTGATTGAAAACCTTATTTTGAGATATCTTCAGTGGAGATGTTCTTATCAACCAAACTGGAATTTTTTGTTGTTGTCTTTCACTAGATTTACTTGTTTCCAAAGTCCAAATCAAGAAGATGGATTTTATAACTTCGATAAAGACATTTGTTCACAGCACATGCAATGATGCAAAGATTATAAAATCTTGTTGCAGTAAAACAAACGACCAGTTAAATAAAAGTTGACAATTGAACATATAGTTACATACTCCTATTTATTTATTTTGGTACCACTATGGCCGCACCACGGTGCCACAGTAAACACAGTTCCTTATTTTTCTACCTAAGTTATAAAAATATTAACACTCAAAATCGTAAATCTAAAATCTTATTAAATGATTGATAATATAGTTGACAAATAGACGTGACGAGGAAAGCATAGGTCATGCCTGCAACTAAGAGCAAACATAAGCTTTTTATAATAGCGTTGAGAAATGTAATAATTAATTAATACTATCATCGAATAAATAGGAGTTAGGAGATAAACATGATTAAAATAATAACAATAGAGAATACTTCATTCTTTCATTACACACTCCCTTCTGTCACTATGATAATTCTGTCGAGAACCAAAAGAGTATATACCAGGAGTGATCCTTTGAAGATATAATAACATGAGCAAGTTGTCTCATTTTCTTATTTTTTTTTGTAATAATTGTTTTGATATCTTCATAAGATTCTGTGATTATAAGAAGCCATTGATTGTATCTGAGATTAGCAGCACGAACGTGGGTCTTCTTCTTCTTCGGCTGCTCTTTCTGTCATTAAATGCTTTCTGAAATGGAAGCATAACGTTCCTCTTCTCTCCTGTTCTGTCTTGGGTTTGACTTAAGTCTCTTCCTACCAGGTAGATTCAAATTCTGGGTTACTTGCTTTACACTTTAGTTACTATTAAGGGTTCGAATCTATTACCCTGAAGATCGACTTGGTTAATAGCATTGTGCTAAGAAAAAATATTTTAGGCCTCCAAGTTTATAACGAAATTTTTTTAGTTGAAATCTTTAAAAAATTGTCTATAGCCCCTTAAATCTCAGGGCTGGCCATGTCTATTTGTTTCTTGTTTTGTCTCTACTTTTAGGAAGTTCTCTTTTAAAGACATTGTTTTGCTGTGTCTGAAATGGTTTGAGTGTGTAGGGTAAAAGCAAAACGAAGAAAAAAAGAAAGACTATGAGTAGATCACCGGACACTCTTGCCCTTCCTCCTCCTCCTCCAACTTTTCCTCCTCCATCTCATACCATCTTCGTGGCTCTTAGTGAGAGCAGGAAAAACAAAAATGTTGTTACATGGGCGCTTGAAAAATTTGCTCCTGAAGCCAATGTTGGCTTCAAGCTACTTCACATCCATCCAAGGATTACTTCTGTACCTACACCAAGTAACGCTCCAACTAAGACTCATGTTTCTGTTTATTTGTGAAACTTAAGACTATTGTAACTGACAAACTTCTGATGTTCCTTTGCTGCTTCTTCTCAAGTGGGAAATACAATCCCTATATCCGAGGTACGAGATGATGTAGTAGCTGCATATAGACAGGAAGTGCTGTGGCAGGCTGAAGATGTTCTTAAACCTTATAAGAAAATGTTCGAGCGGAGAAAGGTTGCAGTAGAAGTTCATGTGATCGAGTCAGATACTGTGGCAGCCGCTATAGCTGAAGTGGTTACTCGGAATTCAATAGAGAGACTTGTCATTGGAGGCTCATCCCGTAGCTTTTTTTCAAGGTACACTACACTTGCACACCAATGAGCTTGCTACCTTTGAACCTTTTATGGTTTTGGTTTCTTGACCAATGAATCTGCTCTGAAAATTGCAGGAGAGCTGATATGTGCTCGGCGATTTCAGCTTTGGTGCCGAACTTTTGTACAGTCTATGTTGTTTCAAAAGGAAAATTGTCATGCGTCCGACCATCAGACTCAGACGGCAATGCAACTATAAGAGATGATGGTAGTGAAAGAACTGATTCCTCCAGTGGTTCTTCTGGTCCCAACTCAGGTACATGACTCATCAATGTATTTTTCACGGTTCTAAAAATCGGTTTAGGCCCCGCCTAGTTGATAAAGGAAACGATTTTATAAAAAATGGATCTAAGCGTTCAAACAAATCGGTCTAGACGCCTCCCTAAACAGTAATCTTTCTGTAAAATGCTTAATCACCGTCTAGTGATTTCTTGAACATTGGTATTTTGTATGAATATGCTACCATAAATAGTGGGTAGGTCTAACTTTTATACCTCATTTCTCTTCTAGAATCAACAGATGGAGTTTCAAGCGCACTTGACTCTCAATCTCAATCTCGTGCTCTATCCCTTCCGGTCAGGAGATTTCAACATGTCCAGGCAATTGGCAGACAAGCATCAGTTCCAATGGACACGAGTTCCGTTGGCTCGGATGACACCAGGTGCATGTCTATGGATGCAGAGGAAGCTAAAGATGTTTCTAGTATCAATAGAAGCAGCACTGATACTACATCACGTTGGACTCCACGTCTTAGAGATTATGAGGAGAGAAAAGACGCTATGAGTTCTTCATCTAGCAACCGTGAATATGGGAATGCCGGTGGTAAGTTTAGTTGGACAGGCATGGTGATTGATACCACCCACTCTCGGGCTTCTCAACAAGCTTCCAACATGTCTGATAATCTAACTGAACATTCTTATACAGATAACCAGGTATGCTAAAATGTAGTTTTAAAATGCATTTTCTTGTAAATGGAATAATAATGCAAGGTTGTTTGTTTAGGTAAACCTAAGCTTTGAGGTTGAGAAGTTGAGAGCTGAGCTTAGACATGTTCAAGAAATGTATACTGCTGCTCAAACCGAAACCTTTGATGCTTCTCGAAAGGTAAATATAACTTGGCAATGAACCTATTAGTTTGTTTTCTCAATGCATCTTGACAACGTTTCAGCTTGGTGAGCTTAACCAACGTCGGTTAGAAGAAGCCATAAAGCTTGAAGAGCTAAAGCTAAAGGAGTATGAAGCTCGAGAATTAGCAGAAAAGGAGAAGCAGAACTTTGAAAAGGCGAAGAGAGATGCAGAGAGCATGAGAGAAAGAGCAGAGAGAGAGATTGCTCAGAGAAGAGAAGCTGAGAGGAAAGCTGCTCGTGATGCTAAAGAGAAAGAGAAGCTTGAAGACACTCTTGGCTCTCCGCGGCTGCAATATCAGCACTTCACTTGGGAAGAGATTGTAGCTGCCACTTCATCGTTCTCAGAAGAGTTGAAGATTGGAATGGGAGCTTATGGATCTGTTTACAAGTGTAATATGCATCATACAACCGCAGCTGTCAAAGTTCTGCACTCCGCTGAAAATGGTCTCTCCAAACAGTTCCAACAAGAGGTATGGAACTAGACTTGAACACTTAATTTTTTATTAATCTATGAGTATCCCGGGCCTATCGAAGATCTGGACTAATCATCCAAGAGAAGATGTAGCTCACGGATAGACCCTCTCCGGGAGTATTCTAATGAAGCCCAAAGAATGGCCTTATATCCGCGTGGCTATTTAGTGTTGTGGGATTATTTTGAATCCAGGTCGCTTAACTCACCGGAATTCGCCTATATATGTGGTTAACTACGCTTGAAATTTTGGTTCGGTTTCGGAACTTCTCTTTTTTTAAGAAGCTTCATTTTACTTTGCAGCTTGAAATCTTGAGTAAGATTCGGCACCCTCACTTGGTGCTCCTTCTAGGAGCATGCCCTGAGCAAGGAGCTTTAGTTTATGAGTACATGGAAAACGGTAGCTTGGATGACAGACTATTCCAAGTCAACAACAGTCCACCACTCCCGTGGTTTGAGCGGGTTAGGATCGCATGGGAAGTAGCTGCAGCTCTTGTCTTCCTCCACAAATCGAAACCTAAACCGATCATTCACCGTGATCTAAAACCGGCAAACATCTTACTTGATCACAACTTTGTCAGCAAAGTCGGAGACGTTGGACTCTCAACCATGGTTCAAGTCGACCCTTTATCAACTAAGTTCACTATATACAAACAAACAAGCCCTGTGGGAACGTTAAGTTATATGGATCCAGAGTATCAACGCACAGGAATGATATCATCTAAATCAGATGTGTATTCATTTGGAATGATAGTTCTTCAGCTCCTCACAGCCAAACCACCTATGGCATTGACACACTTAGTTGAGAGTTCAATGGATAGTAACGATGAGTTTCTCAAGATCTTGGATCAGAAAGCAGGTAACTGGCCAGTTGAAGAAACTAGAGAATTGACTTCATTGGCTCTGTGTTGCACAGAGCTGCGTGGGAAAGATAGGCCTGACTTAAGAGATCAGATTCTTCCGGCCCTCGAGAGTCTGAAGAAAGTAGCTGAGAAGGCAAGGAATTCAATTTCCAGTGTGCCTACTCAGCCTCCATTTCATTTCCTCTGCCCCTTACTTAAGGTAACTCTTATATAAACCTTGTTCTTTATGTCATTGACTACTTGCAAGTCAAGTAAGTGGTTAGATGAGAATACTAAAATGTGAGAGCTTGTTTATTCAATGCAGGACGTGATGAACGAGCCATGCGTTGCGGCTGATGGATACACATATGACCGTCTAGCGATAGAGGAGTGGTTTGAGGAGCACAACACATCGCCGATGACTGATTCACCGTTACTTAGCAAGAACCTTCTGCCCAACTATACTCTTTACACAGCCATCATGGAGTGGAGGTCTAGACTAAAGTAAAACCAAAACTGTGTAGCGTTTTTTGGGTGTATAAACGGCAAGACGTTCCACTGTGTATTCTTCTTGTTCCGTTCTTTCGAAGCGAACTTTTGTTTTGTGATTCTAAAGATAAACCGAACTTATAATTAATTGTCACAGGTTAAAAACCGAAACCACACGCCTTAATTTATTTTTGTTATCTATATTTATTTATGGCCATTACAGAGAACAAAGGATCTTGTCGTCTTCATTACCCAGGCCAGAACAAAGGATCTTGTCGTCTTCATTACCCAAAAAGAAACAGTAGCTTTCTGTCTCAGATTCCTCCTCCATTGACAAAAAAAAAAAAAAAACAGGACTTGAGGGAAAAGTTTGCTGTTTCTAGGGTTTCTTTATTCCATTCTATCTTCTTGATTGGGAAAATGAAACTCTTCTTCTCTCCATTTTTCTTCTGATTTCGCTTTATGTCCTGATTCTTTTCACCGTCGTATAACATTCAATCCGTGAACTTTATCAGATTTTTGAATATTCTCGTTACCCAATTGATCAAATTCACATCTTTTTTTTCCGGCATTACACGATGCGGATGCTTGTGAGTCTCCTTGTCTTGTCCTTGTTCCCTCTCGCGTTTTCAAACGAAAACGCCACCTCGTACATCCTTCCGCGACCGTTGATCTTCGAGACCCACAAGCTCAAGAGCGCAATCGACGACGATAACGTCAATGTGAATTGCACGAGCTGGAGATTCGCGGCGGAGACGAACAATCTCGCGCCGTGGAAGACGATTCCGGCGGAATGCGCCGGTTACGTGAAAGACTACCTGATGGGTAGAGGCTACGTCGTCGATTTGGAGAGAGTCTCGGAAGAGGCTAACGTGTACGCGAGCAGCTTTGGGTTTAGCGGTGACGATGGGAAGGATACTTGGATCTTCGATATTGACGAGACTCTCTTGTCGAATCTTCCGTATTATTTGGAACACGGTTGCGGGTAAATGTTTTGTCTGAAAGCTTCTTCCTTTACATTATTATCTCTTTAAAAAAATGTTTCTTTTTGGGATAATGTTTGACCTTTATTGTGTTATTGGATTTGAGATAAGTTTCGTGTGTTTGTTTGTCTGGAAACTTTACGACAGGATCTTTGGTGTAATCTTAAAAGTGTTTCGAATGTGAATGTGAATGTGAATGTGTGTCTGTTTTGGGATTTGTTGCAGGTTGGAAGTTTTTGATCATACAAAGTTTGATAAGTGGGTGGAGAAAGGAGCTGCGCCTGCTATAGCACCAAGCTTGAAGCTTTATGAGAAGGTTAAAGATTTGGGGTACAAAGTCATCCTGCTTACGGGGCGAAGAGAGAACCACAGGGTTATCACTATCGAGAATCTGATCAATGCCGGCTTCAATAACTGGGACGAGCTTATTCTGAGGTAGGCAGCTTTCTTGTGTCAATTTATTTTCCTCCAATACAATGTTGCTCTCGTCATTATTATTTAGTATTGGATTTGGATGCTTAACGCTTTTATTTGGTGATGTATGCAACCAGGTCGTTGGATGATGACCACAAAACGGCGACCATATTCAAGTCAGAGAAGAGGGATGAGATGGTGAAAGAAGGGTATAGGATCAGAGGCAATTCAGGTGATCAATGGAGTGATTTGTTGGGTTCTGCCATGTCTCAACGCTCTTTCAAACTCCCAAATCCCATGTATTACATCCCCTGAAGTGGGGGAAAACAAACTCTTATTCGATAAGGCAATTCAGGTGGCCTACTGTTTTTGAAGTTTGGGTTGCCATTGTAATTCCTTGCTATATATATGTGTATGAACCAATGACTGCATCAGTTATATCTATGTTAAGAGCTTAATGCCAACAAAAATATAGACACGATATGTTCAATCCAACGACCATATTAGAGATCTTCACATCTGATCTTGCATCCAGTGTTCACATTGCCAGCTGTTCAGTTCAGCTCGGCTGATCTATGAAAGTTCATTTACTCAACATAATATAACTAAAGATAAAACATGCTCTTTTTATCCGAAACAGAGAAAAAAGGAAATACCAAACATAACGTTTTACCATATAGACGATACCACTTAAAAAGGGAAAGAAGTACAACATATACATAAGGTTTACAAATAGAAACACACACAAATTTAACAAAAGCCAAAAAGAAAAAAGACTCGTGATATCATCTTCCCCCTTTTATTATAAACATTGATCAAATTCTAAACACCTTATTGCTCATAAACTGGACTCCCGACATCAGCCTTATTGGACTATGAAAATAGTTATGGCGTAATTTAGGTAGTGTGCTGGGTTCCACGGGTGCGGTCACGGTCGTGTTCCCCACCTGTGTGCTGTTGTCCATAGCCACCTGTGTGCTGTTGTCCATAGTACTGAGCTCTATCCTTCAAATCCTGAGCTTTGCTTCCCAGCTTCATCCTTGCACTGTCCAGTTTATCTGACCCTTGTGGGTGCTCTCCCGTTGCATACCTATTCATCACAATTCACACACACGTGCATGCATCATATACTACACGTACGTATCAAGCTAGGTAAGTCAAGTCTTGTGTTTAGCTAGCCAAAATGATGATGTAAAACGGCATTTTAATGTAATACCTAAAAATCCACTGGTCGGTTATGTATAATTTTATGGTTTGTACTTTTTTTCCCTCACAAGGCATGTCGCTATGTTCAACCATTATGTTTTATTTAATAAATTACTTGCTAAAACATTTTGTATCATGTATATTGAAATATATTGTACAAATTGAAATATATGTTAAAATGTCTACTTACTTATAGATCCAAGAGAAGACGGTTATAGCTGCAATGCCAAAGCCACCGGAGGAGAGAAAGCCGGTGATGAGCATTGCCACGGTGATAAGAGCGGGGACAAGGATTGGGCTGAAGATAACAAGCAGAGGAGTGGCAACAGTCAAAGCAATGACAGTACCGACAAGGGTGAGACTGGAGAGGACAAGGAGGGACCCACCGGCCGTGACTGCGGTAACAGCCTTAGCAATCTGTCTAGACTTGGAGTAGTCTCGACCATACATGTTGTACTGGTCTCGGTCTCGGCCCATCATAGAGTACTGGTCACGGTCTCGACCGATCATAGAATACTGGTCTCGGTCTCGGGGATACTGATCTCGACTTGTGATATCGTGATGGGTTCTAGCTGTATCCGTCATTTTGCTTCTTGTGAATTGAGAGAGATCGAAGAGAAAAGGATGTGTATATATTTTCCGAATAGCTATGACAATGAGTGTTGAATTGATTAGAGATATATGAAGAGAAGGAAAGAGAGTCAGGTGTCAATGGCGTCGTCATGCATTCTACGCCACGTGTTAATGGCTTCACCATGCAGCCATTGAGGTGTAAACGACAGGGGTTTACTTGAGGACACGTTTGTTTTGTTCCAATGGCGTTGGCATTTGAAACCGAACGTTAACACTCACACACGGCCCATTTATCTTGTCTTGTTTAAATGGGTTTAGGCCCAGTGGGCTTTTAATATAATAAATATCCGACTCTTAACGGTTTCTTATTTCTCCACGTCACTCTTTCTCCCGTCCCTTCGATAATGCTATCTATCGTCGCCTCTCCTCCGGTAATCTCCGCCGTGTCTCTCTCTAAACCTCTCCAGTCTCTCGCCAAAGCTGCACTCTCTCTATCCAAAAGAGCCAAACCCACTTCCCCTTTCCCCAAAACCGCTCGATCCATCTCCGTCTATAAATCTCCGATGAACAACCTATTCACCAGGCTCGGATTCGGGTCTCGTCCCCAACCCGACCCGGCTTCCTCCGCAATCGCACAAGGACCCGACGACGATGTTCCTTCGCCTGGTCAGCAATTCGCGCAATTCGGCGCCGGTTGCTTCTGGGGAGCGGAATTGGCTTACCAGAGGGTTCCAGGCGTGACGAAGACGGAGGTTGGGTATAGCCATGGATTCGTCGACAATCCTACTTACGAGGATGTCTGTTCGGAGACGACGGGGCATAACGAGATTGTTCGGGTTCAGTACGATCCGAAAGAGGTCAGCTTTGAGAGCTTGCTCGATGTTTTCTGGAAACGTCATGATCCGACAACGTTGAATCGCCAGGTGATTGCTTTATCCCGAAAGTTCTAGACTTTCGATAAGCCCACATGTTGATTTGGTTCTAGATTCATAAGACAATAAGCTCTGTTGTTTTGCTGTTTGGTTTTTATTATATTTTGATTTGGTATTGTTGGCATGTTTTTGCTCTGTGAAGACTTGTTATGTCAGAACATGTTCTTTGTCTTCTCGGTTTTGCTATAGAGTCTGCTCTTTATCCTGATAATGAGTTATTTTAAAAAAAAAATCCTGATAATGTTATTAATATACCGATATAAATTTTGAGAACGAGTCTGGTGTTGTTGTTGCGGTTCTTTACATACCATTCTGACTTTTTTGTGTGTGATTTTAACTTTTTTTTTTGATTGAGTAGGGGAATGATGTGGGGACGAGGTACAGATCAGGCATATACTTCTACACAGACGAGCAAGAGAAGTTAGCTCGTGAAGCAATGGAGAAACAGCAGAAGATCTTGAACAGGAAGATTGTGACTGAGATACTTCCTGCCACGAAATTCTACAGAGCGGAAAACTACCACCAGCAGTACCTGGCAAAAGGTGGTCGCATGGGTCTCAGTCAATCTGCTGAGAAAGGTTGCAACGATCCAATCCGATGCTATGGCTAAGTAACTAGTCAGGTTCTCGAGAAGATAAAAAGTGAGTTATCTCATGAGAATACAATAATATTCTGTAGATCACATGTTGTGTCTTGTCTTGTTCATGTGGTATTTATAAATTTATAGTGATGATGCATCATATGGAGTGTAATTTACGTCACTGCCACGACAGTCTCGTGAATTTCAGTCTGTAATATTCAGTTTTACCATAATAATTGTTTGTTATCTTATATTCAAAAATGTAATGGTCTCCAAGAATCTTGTTATATTTATATACATGGTTTAATAAAAATTTAGGTGGAACGAGTATATATGACTCGGAAAATTTTGAATAGTTTAGGAATGTTATTTTAAAGGAAATAAAGATTATTCAAGGTTGATGAGCGCATGTTTTGTGTTTTATAGTCAATGAAAACATATTAATTTCCCAACTTGCCAAATTAATTTGTGCTAGTAAGTATTGTTTGGATAAGTTGACTTGGGGTGCATGATTGTTTTGGCAAGCTCGACGACTCAATAAGCCTAAAGTCGTCTCTTCTTCCTCAGCCAATTTTGCATCATCTTCTTCTAATGCGTCCTTGTAACTTGTAAGACCACCACCATTGATCATTGACGATTAGCCACCTCTTCAGAAATATCTAATCTGCAACTTTTAGGAATATTTTACGGTGGAAACTAATGTTGTTGCTGGTGGACTGCTCTAGCTGCCGTACGCCGCTTCACCTCCCTCCCGGAGCCACCAGGATTCGCTGCTCTATTTGCCACGCCTTCACTCTCGTCGCTCCTGAGCCCCACCACCAATCTCACGCTCCGGCGAGCCCCCTTCCTTTCTCCAACTCATTTACTTTTCCACCACCATCTTCTTCCCTATACCCACCGGTGCCGTCTCCGTCCGTCTACCCGCCGCCAACCTTAAGTCACTCATTATCGGCACCATCTGCTTTTAGTCACGTGCCATCGGCACCGTCTCCGTTTAGTCACGCACTACCAGCACCATCTCCGTTCACTCATTTGCCGCCAGCACAGTCTCATTTCAGTCACGTGCCTTCGTCTTCTTTCAATCACGCGCATTTGGCACCGTCTCCGTTCAATCACGCGCCGCCGGGTCCTCCACCGCCGGTACATGGAGAGAAGCGAGCGGTGATCGTCGGGGTGTCTTATAAGGATACAGAGAACGAGTTGAAAGGGTGCATCAATGACGCTAAATGCATGAAGTTCATGTTGATGAAGCGTTTCAAGTTCCCTGAGTCTTGCATCCTTATGCTCACCGGTATTATTACTATATTTCCTCTACATCTTTCATGTTTTCTTTATATGACCACTTCTGGTGGCTAATCTCATTATCATCGAAGGCTAATTATAGTCATATTTTTTTATTTACTTCATTCTATTTGGTATAAAACACTTGGTTCTGAATCTATTGATTTAAAACTTCAAAATCTTTGGAAGCTAGTTCATGGTATAATTTGATTTGGTGCGTTCTGATTTAGTTTTCAAATCAAACTATAAATACTATTTACTTTCACTATATTGTTTTACTAATGAGCTTTTGGAGTAACTAAAATGATTTATATGGTTAGATAAGGTTTAACTAGCTATAGGTCATGAAGGGCATATGATTGTTCAAATCAGTTTATAGTTCAGAATATTCTGTTTGAAACATATGTAAAGAGGTGCACTAAGAAGAAACATTTGTAAAGACGTATATATCATATGTCATAAAGTCCGAGTCAAATTTTTGATATATCAAAAAAATACTTTTTTCTGTGGGAGTAAAATCAAAACCACACAGAAAACTCTAATTTGAGTAAAAATAATGTTGAAAGTGATAATGTGTTGTAGAAGAAGAAGCGGATCCATTAAGATGGCCAACGAGGAACAATATAACAATGGCAATGCATTGGCTGGTTTTAAGCTGCAAACCAGGAGATTCACTAGTCTTCCACTTCTCCGGTCATGGAAACAACCAAACGGACCTCAACGGAGACGAGGTGGATGGCTTCGATGAGACCCTTCTTCCTGTTGACCACGCAACCTCAGGTGTCATTGTAGACGACGAGATCAATGCTACAATCGTACGTCCTCTCCCTTATGGAGTCAAGCTTCATGCCATCATTGACGCTTGTCATAGTGGCACCGTCATGGACTTGCCCTACCTTTGTAGAATGGAGAGGTACGGTTACTCATAATCTTGTTAATTGAAGGCTCAAACACGAAAGTAAAAAAATGAACTACTACCTTTTTCTCATTTCGTGGTTGCGTTTCATATTTACAAAACAGAATGATAAAACGTTAGACGTAAAACAAACACTATCCCCTATATATTATTTGTGAAACATTACAACCTTTTTTTCGTAGCCACATGTCATCACTATGATAATTCTTAGAATTATTACCTTTTTTTTCGTAGCCACATGTCATCACTATGATGATTCTTAGAATTATTAGAGAAATAGATTGGTCCATCTAAATTCATTATTAATGTCATTTATTATTTCCTCAAATAAAGATTACGGAATTGCCTAATGTGGGTAAAGTATATATGACAATTAATGATTTTGAATAATAAAGATATGATAAAAAAAATGTATTTTCTATCAAATTTGTTTAATTTAAAACTATTAAAATAATTTAAAAAAAAACACAATAACCATATTATAAAAATTTAGATTTTTCTGTATATTTTATATTTTGAATTTTAAAAAATGACTATAAATTACTAAAACTGTTAAAAGTATCACATTCAAATTTTGCGATCCATGGTTTAAATTTTTTGTTATGACAAAATACAAATGATTACAAAATCATATAAATAAAATTCTAATTTAATTAATCATTAAGATTTAAAATATATATGTATATATATCATTCTAAATTAAACTATAAACCATATTGAATAAATAAATATTTTAGTTTCAAAATTTACTTTGAATAATTTTTTTTGATAAAAGTTTTGAACTAACATTGATAAATTTTTTTAAATTATCAATTACTAAAATTATTAATCCCACAATGAAAATTTTGTTATCAGTAATTTAAAGTTTTTGCTATTAAAAATAAACATGATAAAAAAACATATGAGTAGAAAGCATTATTTTTTTACAAAAATAGACATTAATATTAAAAATATACTATGTATGTTAATATCATTTAAATTTAATTACATATCCTATCAAATTTTTTTAAAAAATGTTTGGATTAATAAAATTGATTTATACGTTCGCACCAATTTAATTATATACGTAATAGTTACTGACTTTTAATTATTTAATATATATTTATTATTTCATAATATGTAAGAACATATAATACATAAAATAATTTTTATATATAATATTTATCTCTTATTATTTTGTCGCTCCAACTAGCAGACAAACACTATATATTATAGGTGAAAATACATAGTATGGCTTCTAAATGCAAACGTAAAAAAGTGGAGACCGTATAATTCTTATATAGGTTCTTAACTAATTTGTCTCGTGATCGATCGTTCCTTGATTTCATTAATTGAATAGACCCGGAAAGTACGAGTGGGAAGACCATCGGCCTCCATCAGGGATGTGGAAAGGTACGAGTGGCGGTGAAGTTTTCTCCTTCACTGGCTGCGACGATGACCAGACCTCAGTTGACACTCCGGTATATATATATTCCTGAATTTTGGCTCATATTTGGTCTCAAATCCCAAACAAAAAATATATAAATGTAACTACAATAAAAAGTTGTGCAATGCAGCAATTGTCAGGGAGTGCGTGGACGGGTGCAATGACGTATGCATTCATTCAAGCCATAGAACGTGGACACGGAACTACTTATGGGAGCTTACTGAGTGCGATGCGATCAACAGTTCATGAGATCTTCGACACAAACAAAGGTAGAGAGCTTGTTGAAGTGGACAGCGATTTTCTCAATACTCTTCTTGGTTTGCTCATCTTAGGCGCTGCTCCATCTGCGGGTGAGGAAGCAAACCAAGCCCCACAAAAGACTCAGGTGATCCATTCATTTTTATTCTTCTTCTAATTATTACTTTAACTTACTAAAGTAAAAGTAATAATTTTCGTCAAAGATTAAGTTGATTTAAATTGATGATAAGACATTCATATGTTGAATAGGAACCACAACTGAGCGCTAACGAGGCATTTGATGTGTACGAGAAGCCCTTCTCTTTGTGATATCACCTCAAGGACATACCCAAAACAAGAAGAGAGAAAGTAATTTCATTGAGCTTTGAGTGAGAGGATATGTTGCCCAGTGTCCATAATAAATATTTATGTCAGCTTTTTCATTTTTTTTAACGTATGCTATTACATACCATGATAACAATAACTTTTATACTCCTTCCGTTTCGATTTAATTGTCGTTGTAAGAAAAAAAATTCGTTTCAAAGTGTCGTTTTAAAGTTTCAATGCAAAATTTATTAATAAGATTCTCCATTTTATTTTTTTATTGGTTGAAATATGGTTAGGTGTATAGATAATTGTATTTTTGTTTTGAAAATATACAAAATCATATGTTTTCTTAATCTGTGTGCATAAAGTTATAACGACAATTAAAATGAAACGAGGGAGTACCATTTTCGAAATTTTAAATTGTTGTGAATAAAGAAATAGAAACAACACAACTCAAGACAAACTTTTGATCAAATGGTAAAAAAAAAACATCTTTAAAAATAATTTAAAATATTTTATTTTAAAAAAATCGTGATATATCTTCACTATTTTTTCTATCTAGAAGTTTTTTCACTATAGTTTTTTTTTTTGGCAAATACAAATGTCTTAACCAACTGAGCTGCAGAATCATTATAAAACACGTTTTATGTTTTATGTTTTGTATTTTTGTTTTCATAATTGAGTTAGTAAACCAAAAGTATACCAAGCTGAAAAAATAGTTTAAAAACTAATTTTTAATACAATTATGAGGACATAATGAGACTCTAGGAGCCTCCAAGTGAAGGAAAAAAAAACTGTACTGCAAAGAGATAATGATAGTACAAATGATACGTACTGCAAGTCTGCCACATGTACGATGCAAAGCCATATGAAAAGGCATCCTCAAACATAAAACCCAAACCACAGATACCACTGGCGTGTGCTCTCCTCACTTGCCTTGAAACCAGAGGTTCTGTCTGATTCCCTATCTCTGATCCACTTTGTTGCTTCCTGTTCAAGTTTTACTGATCTCTTACTCTTTGTTCCTAGAACCTTCATTTTAATTTAGTTTTGTATATATCGATCTATGTTTCTGTGATTTGTAGCGATATTGACTAATTTCTGGACATCTCGATGTTACGTTGTCTGAAATGTGCAGCTTCATTCCCAAAAGAGAAATGGCTGCTTCAGCTGCTGTAACCGCAAACTACGTCCTTAAGCCACCTCCATACCCTCTGGTATGATTTAGTTTTATCTGTTTCTTCAAATCAATTGGTATTGTCTTGTGCAAATGTCATTTTGTGTTGGTGGGATTATATGATTAGGTGATAACTTGTTATTCCCACACTAGCCATCAAATTACATTTTATCCTCGTCAAAGGCGTTACAAATGAACTCATCTAATTAAATGGACATAGTCAAACATATAAGTGTTTAACAAAATTGTTGTTTGGTATTAGTTCAAATAAGACCATGGATATTGTAAGACTTCGTGACCAATAAAATTGTTCCTTGGTCTGATCTTAGTGATTCTTCCTTAGTGGACCTATTGGAAAATGTACCTAGTAGTATTAATGTTTGAGTGAGAGTAAAATTGATGAAATGTTGTTTGGTATAATATTGGAAAACAAAGGATGCTTTGGAGCCGCATATGAGCAAACAAACTCTGGAGTTTCACTGGGGAAAACATCACAGAGCTTATGTGGACAACCTCAAGAAACAGGTTCTTGGATCCGAGCTTGAAGGCAAGCCCTTGGAGCATATCATCCAAAACACTTACAACAACGGCGACCTCCTCCCTCCTTTCAACAACGCTGCTCAGGTAATAAAGTTGATTTTGAGCTATTAAAAGGGTGTGTGATTGTTTAGCTTATCCAATTAATGATGTATATAGGCGTGGAACCACGAGTTCTTCTGGGAATCAATGAAACCCGGTGGTGGAGGAAAACCATCAGGAGAGCTTCTTGCTCTGCTTGAAAGAGATTTCACTTCTTATGAGAAGTTCTATGATGAGTTCAATGCTGCTGCCGCCACTCAGTTTGGAGCTGGCTGGGCCTGGCTTGCTTGTAAGTTGATGGATTCAGTTTTTTTTTCCCTTCGAGTGATTCAGATGAAAGAGCTTCACATAACTATTTTGATTTTGTTCCTAACTCGTCTTATATCTCTTTCAGACGCAGACAACAAACTCAAAGTAGTGAAAACTCCCAATGCTGTGAACCCCCTTGTGCTTGGCTCTTTCGTAAGTTTTTTTTAACCATGAACTTGAATACAGAGTTTCACTTGATTAAAAATCAACTGAACTAATGATTACAAGTCCTTCAAACTAATCTTGGTTGTTATTTCTTGCAGCCATTGCTTACCATTGATGTCTGGGAGGTAAAATAAACACTTTTATAACAGATACCATATAAAATATTTGCCTTTGGACCTATAAATTTTTGCTGATCTCTTCTTTTCTTCCTTTTGCAACAACAAACAGCATGCATACTATCTCGACTTCCAGGTAATAATATTTTCATCATAGCGGTCATTTTTTGTTTCTTTGCCAGTATCTTTCTTTTGTTGATTGTTGTAATATTTTTGTATATGAGCAGAACCGCAGACCGGATTACATAAAGACATTCATGAACAATCTTGTGTCTTGGGAGGCTGTTAGTTCCAGACTTGAGGCTGCCAAAGCTGCTTCTTCCTGAGTCATCATCAGATATATTCGGACCAAAATCTGACTTCAGTTGTGTATATTATGCATTACTGAAGTTTCTTAATAAAATATTGGTCGCGGTTATAAGGACACTGCTCTCTTGTTGTAATGTCTCATCGAGTCTTTCATCTGTTTCTTGTTTACTGAGATTTTAATCATCGTGTAATAAAGAACTACCATGTTCTCTTCTTTGTGTGGTTTGGTTTTTATCTATTTATCTTTTTGTGTGCAAGGCCTACCCATATACGGATTATGGCACGTTAGAAACACTACTATAGACTCTCGTGGAGAAAATGCTTAAAACATTATTACACCTACCTACCAACCATACACAAGCCACGAGTGTTTCGAGGGATGGCGTGGAGTAGAAAGGCCTATCACAGACCTTGCAATGTTATACTCCCTTCGTATAGCCATAATGGGCCGACCAATACCGCCTAACCAATATTTGAGGGTAGAAAAAATGGTTAGAGCATGATTAACGCTAGTTATTATTTTTTTATTTTTTATTTTTTATTTTTTGGCTGATTTAAAAAAAAAATTAAAAATTAAAAACGATCGTCGGCCGGTTTGTGGATCCGCGAACAATACAAGAACCCAAGCAAAATCGCCTCTTGCAGAAAAATAGGAAGAACTGGATTTTATCAAAATCGTGGAACCCATTTCCTAAGAACTCAGTTAAAAGGCAGGGTTAATGGTGTTCTTATACATTTTGAATTTTTAAAATTGTTTGAAAAGTCGAATTGATTCTCCAGCTAATCACAATATTTGTTTGATGAGCGTTATTCTGTTTCTTGTTTTTGTTAAGACTTTTTTCTGGTTCATAAACGTTGTATCCATTCAGTTATTTAATAGAATATCGTTTTACATAAAACAGTATAAAAAATAGAAATAAAAGACAAGTATTCGTGTTTGACCAAAACAAAAGACTGTGTTATAAAAGCAATGGATAAATCTATTTTTATTCATAACATATAAGTTCATTATATAAGAGATTACACCGTCATAGATAAATGAAAAGATTACAAATCATAATCTCTTGGTTATGAGCTATCCACAATCTGGTTCATAATACTCCCCCTTAGATGCCATAATCATTTAGAGCTTGTAATGTGTTTTAATGTTACCTCATTAAAACTTTATCAGGAAAACCCAATTGAGACAAAATCATGGTGAAGGAAAAAGAGTACAACACACATTACTCCTCCTGATTTGGACATTAATGAAAACCATTGGACCTCTCCAATTTTCTGCAATCCGTGGGTGATAAAGATCTTGGGCAGAATATGCTTCGTCCTCGAACATGATAGTTGGTTCTTCTTTACCATCGGCCATGCCACAATCTGATCGAACATATTGAGTCATCGACCTCAAATACACACACACGAAATCTTGGATGATGTTGCTGTGATATGCGTGTACACCATGTGTAAAACATAACATGTCTGAAAACAAATCAACAAAACCAAATAACCCCTCTTTGGGCTGGTTAGTATAAAATAATTCAAAATCAAAGGCTTCTTCATTGTCTTTCTTATGGACCAATCAGATCAGTGTCTAAAACAAGACTTCTGCATTGTCCATCTCAGGACTAAATGGACTTCTTTATCGTCCACCTTTGGACTGAATGGATCAGTGTCCAAAACAAGTGATCTCACGCCCATGTACTAGATAATGGGTGAGACTGGTCCATATTAAATCTCTTGAGTACCCTTTTCTGTATATACTATTTGATGCACAAGGATTTCATTGTTAATGTACTCAAGCTGTAATCCCAAACAAAACTTTGTTTTCCAAGATCTTTCATCTCAAACTCTTTCTTGAGATATTCAACTGTTTGGGAAATTGTATCCAGAGGTTCCTAGGATATTCAGATCATATACTTTGATGATTATCAATATTGTTCTCGAGAACTTGCTGTACTTTCAGCTCAATACCCTCTAGTACTTTCATTATCCAGTGGACCATATAAATATGCAGTCACTACATCAACTTGCTGCAAGTCTAATTTTCTCTCTTATATAGCCAGACTTATGAGAAATCTAAAAGTAGTTGCATCCACCACATGGGAGTATGTCTCCTCATAATCTATTACTGGTCTTTGTGAGAATCCTTGTGCAACATCAGCTTTATATCTCACGATTTCTATTCCTCACAAGACCCATTTATATCCACTGGTTTTAACATCATATGGCGTCTTAATCATATGGCCAAATACGTCTTTCTTCCTTAAACTATTTAACCCCACGTTTCCATTCAATCCAATCTGTTCTACGAGTGCGCACTCTTATATTGACGTGGGTTCATGATCCTCGCTTATATTCATAAATTCAAGTGCTACCTTGTATGCAAATAAATCATCTTATGTCGACATTCCTTATTGGTTCCATTATGTTCCAGACATGATATAATCGATTGAGATTCATTATTATCAGGACCTTTAATACTTTGCAGCTTGGCGTCCCAAGCTACATTGTTTGGTACCTGTACCTTAGAGCCGGCCGGCCTTATCTCCATGTCTGGGATGGTTTCCTTAGTAACCTCGGATTTGGATTTTGATTATCATTCTCTGCACCTTTCTTTTGTTTCCGAGGATTCTTATCTTTTGGAACCTATTGGTCTACCACGTTTCATACGTTGTCTAGACTCTGTAGCAACTTGACTGTGTCTCTTCTTGGATATCAAATTCGTTGGTGCTTTACAAGCTGGTTTATATATGACTTAGTCATTCTTTTTCGGGTCAGCAAATGTGTCTGCATTTGATTAGCTAGCTTTGTAAATGTATAATCTTTGAACGTCTATTTCACATTCTTTAGTCTGAGGATCTTGCAAAAACATTGATGGTTGATTCTATTCTATTTCTTTTACCATTCTTTTACCAGCTTTATTATTTTTTTCTCTTCCTGGTCTTAAAATAATTTGTGTACCTGGACTCAAATATAATCACCCATAGTTGGCTCAAAGTACTTTAATATTGTGGGAGAATCATATCCAACATATATCTCCATCCTCCTTTTGAGGTCTCATCTTAGTTCTCTGTGGTGGAGCAAATAGTACATAGACAGCACATCCAAATGTCTTATGATGGGGTATGTCTGGCTCTTGACCCGTTAATAATTGTGATAGGGGATATCTATGCTCACTAAATGGCCTGATGCATATTAACTTAGGTGCATGTAAGTTTCGTGTGTCCCAAGCTGTGAATGGGAGTTTTGACCTCATAAGTTATGGTATATCAATCAGCTATTTGCGTTTTAAAAGATTTCGGCCAAGCCGTTCTTGGTATCGACATATATCACAGAATGTCCACACGTACCCCCATGGAAATACCCTAATCATTTAAACGCTTGGGACATGTATTCACCAGTATTATCTAGACATATAGTCTTTATTATGAAAAAGGGGCTCGTAGCCGTTTTACTGGTGATGGCCTAATGAGTTTTCCTTGTGTACATGCTACACACATGAGATTCTTTAGGATAACTCTTCTTATCTTTTAATATGTGCCTTTTGAATATCAATTTTCGCATCATGTTTGGATCAGGATGGCCAATCAGGTCATGCCATAAAGTGTATATTTTCACAGGCTTTTAGCTTCTATCATACTGATCTATGCATAGTCTAGGTCAGTAGAGAATGCATGTATAGTCTTTAGGACTTATTATGGCCTTGGGCGATTTTATACATATATTTGAAGGAATTCTTTGTTTCCTTCGCCCATTGTTTCAATATGGAAACCATTCATTCTTATATCTTTAAAACTCAATAGGCTGCTCTTGCTCTTAGAGCTGGGTGAATATAAGGCATCACTGATTTCTAGATGCATACCCTTAGGCAATAATATATTAGCCTAGCCATAGTCTTCTTTCAGACTGGCGATACCTGCTTTAGTACTTATATTAGTGTTTTTCAGTGTACACATATAGAAAAATCATTCATTTATTTAATCTAAGCAGACAATGTAATAGAAATAAATTCAAGGAGATAAAAATCAGAGAAAACATACAAGCAAAGCAATCACACAAGTTTGATGTCAAAATCAGATTATCAACTTGATTCATTTAGGCAATCATAAGTCTCATATTCCATAAGATCATCTTGATCATGTTCGAAATTATTTTCACCATCTTTATAGACCAAGTGGGTTTCAGGATTCTTCCCTTTCAGACTCTCTTTGATAGAGGTCACAAAAATGTTTGGGAGTCCTTCATATCTTAGCCCAATGGTTCCCCATTCCACATCTATGGCACACTGATTTGGTCGAGCTTTGTGGTTTAAAGGATATACCACGGCCACTGCCTTGACCATGGCTCAAATTGGGTTGATACCCACGGCCTCTGCCATAGTGATTCCCACGGCCAAATGTGTTATAGTGGCCATGGCCACGTCCTTTCCACCCTCCACGGCCATGACCGTGTGGTCTATCATTCTGGACGTGGTTACCTCTTTTTTTTTCTTCTGCGGCCTTATTGGTATCTGGTAATGGGGTTAATCCAGGAGGTCTCAATTCATGTTTCTCATCAGTAATCCATTATTTTGCCCAGCTAGCAATAGACTCATCCACGGACTTATAGTCCTGGATTCTGGGATTTCTCCAATCAAATAGGGCATTTGGTAATAACACCATTCTTTGGTGATCATATCTCGATTTTTAACTCTGTCCAAAGGTCTAGAGGATTCTCTATAGTCAGATACTGATCTTTGAGACTCTTAATAAGATGATGGCTAATAATTAATATTGCCATGTATCAATCTTTCTCATTGGCATTATTGCCTTCTATGATACATTCACCAAGTCTTTTTGACTTTAGGATAATCTTTGTATCCAATGCCCACCGTAAATAATTATCTCCAGAGAGATTTAGGGCAGCAAAATCCAGGTTGATTTTCGACATCTCAAATCATATATCACTCAATATTTAGGTATAATTTTCATGCGGCCTTACTCTTAAAAACAATCAATTCGGATTTCAATCTTGTGAGGACAATGAGACTATCAATCTTAAAGACATTTAATCAATCAGTCAATTTCTAGCAAGTCTCAGCAATACTATTTCTATGTGCTCATAATATTATGGTTTATCAAGACTAGCAAAAACGGATTCAATTAATCATGCAATTAGGGTTTAACAATTAATGGATTTTAGAAAGACTAGTAAAAAGATTTATTAATCACTCAATCAATTTCAAGGCTGATTTTAGCAATACTAGAATATAGATTTCAAGCATGAATTTCAATGAATCAGTTTCAAGGTTGATTTTAGCAATACTAGAATATAGATTTCAAGCATGAATTTCAATGAATCAGTTTCAAGGCTGATTGGTATTTAGCATAAACCATGTGTAAATAATTTATCTAGTATCCAAATTTATCAAACCTCAAAAACATATAATCAGATCAATCAATTTAATCGAACTTAGCATACAATCTTAAACCTCAAGACATTAGATTTTATCATGAATCTATCAACCTAGCATATGGATTCTCAATTCCCAAAGACATCCAAATCAGATCAATATAACCTATCATACAGATTATTTAGGGTTTCTATTTAAAACATATCAAATTACAAAACTATCAATCCTAGCAGATGATATTAAACCTCAAGAATCATGCAATCAAATCATTCGTATTTTAAACAAGTAAACCTCAATCAATCTATCAACCTATCGGATTATATAAGCAAAGCAAACTAGCAACCTATCGGATTCAATCAATAGTTTTACAGGCTGGTCGGTTTAAACAATTTTAAATCAGATGAACAATTAACTAAACATGATGAGAAAATATATATATATATCAATTTAACGGTCAAACAATTCTAGCAACATAGCATCAGATTCAATCAGATTTAAAACCTCAATGATCAAAACCGAAAACAGTTTTGATTTCAAAATATTCGATTAGGGTTTTAATATGTGATTTGATAATTATAGTATAATTAATTCTGATACTTATATTATTTAGGGTTTGTAGATATAAGGTTAGGGTTTATCGGATTTTAACTTGTAAAAACCGATTTGGGGTTTTAATCATGTAGGAACATGATTTAGGGTTTGAGAGTATCGAACTTTTAGAGCTTTGATTTACTCAATTAGAATTTTTGATCTATTATCCTATGGTTTTGATTCATAAAGATTAGGGTTTTAGGGTTTCATTCTTTATCAATAAATCCATGTTCGATTATGGGTTCTTAAGTTTTGAATTACCTTTTAACCTTAGATGATTGTTGAATCGGACCACCAAAGGAGTTGAGCCGCGAGCTGGACACGAACGGGACGCGAGCTGTCTGATGCTGTCGCTAACGAGGAAGAGATCGCGTGCTGAAGCTGCTCTCAGGTCGCGAACGTCTGAGCTAGGATCAGGAACGCCTTGGGTTGAAGCTGATCGGGGACGCGAGCTGGAACAGATGCGGGAACAAGAGACGCGATCGGGGTTTAGGGTTCGTCGGATCCCGGCTAGGGTTAGGGTTTTAGGGTTTTTCGATTTTGGTATTAGCTTATGGATTTAGAGTTTCGTGCTGATAACGTGTTATAAAAGTAATGTAAAAGTCTATTTTATTCATAACATAGAGGTTCCTTATATATGAGATTACACCGTCATAAATAAATGGAAAGATTATAAATCATAATCTCTTGGTTATGAGCCATCCACAATTTGGATCATAAAAAAAAACTATATTTTCGTAAGATTAGTTCTGTTATCCCAACAAGTTAATCGTTGACTTGAAATGCAAGAAAAAAAACAAAACAATCATGTTTTTGTAGACATTCCAAGAAATCATCAATTCCCAGGTTAACTTCTTGTCCAAAAGGAACTAAAATTTTCAGGCAGAGCGTGATATGGAGAGACCAGTGAGCTTTGACGTGACCGACTATAACCCGGAGGGAGATGACTGGAGCAACGACTTAATACCCCACAGAGATTCGATGAGCGGATCATCGTCACCACCAATCCACCAAAATCCGGAGATTAAAAGCCCTGAGGACGCAACGGAGTACGTGACCATCACGCTAGACATTCAGGGAGACAACGTGGTCGTCGAGGAGAACACAGAGCCGATGGTACGGAGGCGGCACGGGTCGAGGAAGAAGTCTGTGGTGAATCGTCGTACACTCGATGAACCATCAAGATCGAAGTTTGATTCGTCAGAGGCCTTGAAAGCTCTTAAAATGTTCATCAGCATGACCGATGCTGGTTGGATCGCCGTCGAGAGGCGGTTTGATAAGATGACTGCCAAAACTGGTGGACTGCTGGATCCGTTAAATTTTGGTGAATGCCTAGGTAAATCAAACTGCATAACTATATAGAGTTTAGCCCTTTATTCAAAAAAAAAAAAAAACTATATAGAGTTTATATACATCTTATTAAAAAGCAAAATCATATAAGTCTACAAAAAAAAATATTAATATTGCAGGTATAAACTCGAAGGAATTTGCCTTGGGATTGTTTTACACATTGGCAAGACAGAGAGATATATCATGTGAGGGGGTTAGTAAAAGTGAACTATTGGAATTATGGTGTCAAATAAATGATCAATGCTTTGACTCCAGGCTTAGGATGTTCTTTGACATGTAAGGGTGTTTGTTTAACTAAGTCTTTCGTTTTATTTATCTCTACAAGATCTATGGGACTGATCAGAGATTGAGTTATAAAGTTGAATCAATAGAGTTTGTGAAATGCAGGGCAGATAAGGATGGTGATGGTAGACTATCAGAAGAAGAACTTAAACAGGTAAAAAGGAAGCTTGTAGACTAATTTTTCTCTTAAGTTTTTGGGAAATTTGGTAAACTGTGTTATGTTTTCTTTTTCTTTTTGTTCTTCACACAGTTTATAAGGCTTACTGCATCCGCAAACAATCAATCCACCACACAGAACATGGTTGATAAATATGCAGCAATGATCATGAAAGAGCTTGATCCAAATAATTTTGGATACATCATGGTCAGCTACAGTGAATAAGCTCAGTTTTACTTTACAGCTTCATATCTATAACTTTTGTAGTGACTTTTTAATTAAAAAAAAAACAGATGGAAAGTCTTGAGGTACTGCTGCTAGATGTGGAAACACACTCTGAAAATAAAATAACAAGTACTGATCAGGAAACAAAGAAGCCTACAACAAAGAGATGGTACAAAGTTATTCGAGACATCCCATCCTCCTCTTTGATTCCTTGCTTGAAGAAGACATCATCTACAAAGAAGACATGATTCGTCAAATTCTCAAGCGTACATCACATGAAAAGAAATGGATTACTACACGTCACAAGACACGTAAATAGTCCAAACCCAAAATCAATATGAATTCAAACCTCAAAACTGTTTTGTTTTTTTCAATTTTGTAAGATTATACTTTGATTACATTTGAAGTAAATCGTGAGAGTCGAGACTATGTACTTTTTGTTATAAAAGTAACTAGACCCAACGCGGGTGTGAATTTTCGGTTTATGGTTATTCATTTAACTAAATGATGTATTTGTATTATTTGATGTATTATATTTACCAAGTAAATAATTTTTTTGGCATCTTAAACCATCTATTTATGATGAATATTCGATATCATATACAAAATTGAACAAATAGACGTAATTAGAGAATTGTAGACGATATATAAAAACAATGGTTATTAATGTAAAATATGAAGAAATATTATATCATGACTTAGTATGACATAAAAGACTAAAAATTAGTTATACATGTTTAAAGAAAATAAAATGATTTTTAAACTTCTATGAAAAATTTAACATATAAAAAAGGGTGATGAATTAGTCATCAAATTGTAAATAATTTCATACTTTTGTTAATAATAAATTATTTACAGTCTTTGTTTTTCGTCAAGATAATTATTAAATGTCCATAACATTAATATGTTAAAAGACCATATTATGAAAGCCCATGTTGTAACCGTTTTTTTTCGGGAAGTGTAACAAAAAAAATTACCTTTAACTCTTCGTTTTGTTTAAGTTCTGTGTCGGTAAAAGATTAAAAAAAATCTCTTTATCTTTTTGAATGTTCAATTTGAAGCTTATTATGCGAAAATCATACGTAAATATATACAATTGGTTGGAATCTCTATATCTTTATATTCTTATAAATTTTAATTAGTGTAATTATTGTTACAGTTTCTATATTTAATAGATACATTAAAGATACGATTTTGAAGATATTATGTTTTGATTAATAGAAGATATTGGATTTTGAGTTTGTATTTATTGATTTGTTTTTTTTATAAAGCTTAGAAAATCAGTGGGATGATTGGTTGGTTGATACATCATATAAAGAAAACGAAAACTATATGTGGTTTGACTATTGTACATCGATCGATGCATGATGTAAGTTGATTATATAAAACTTGAGCATGATCATTTCAAACTAAAGTATAGGTAGGTTATATGCATTTGTTATATTGTAGTTAATATATTTTAAATATTACATAAGTCAAGTGATTCACATTTTCGTAAAAATAAAATTCAAGTTCATTATTGGGCCGTACTCGTCCGTAATAAGCTACGCTAAATATGATGTATTTTTAAATTCACATTATGTTTAAATTTCATTAAGGAAAACTCATTAATTGGAAAAAACAAACATTAAAATAGGTGTGTTCATTTAATGACATTAAATTTAAATTTGATTAAGAAAAACTCATTAATTTAACTCGAAAAGACAAACATTAAAATAGGTAGTTTAATTTAATTCTCAGTTGCATGAAAGTGTGAATAAATTAGAAAACTTATGGGTATTTTTAATGGGTACTTCTCTTTTAATAATATAGATGAAAAAGTCTATCTTTATTAATAACATAGATGTTCCTTATATAGGAGATTACACCGTCATAGAAAAATGAAAAGATTACAAATCATAATCTCTTGGTTATGAGCCATCCACAATCTGGTTCATAACACTCCCCATTGGATGTCACAACCATTTAGAGCTTGTAATGTGTTTTAATGTTGTCTCATTAACACTTTACCAGGAAAACCCAATTGGGACAAAACCATGGTGAAAGAAAAAAGTACAACACACATTACTCCCCCGGATTTGGACATTACTGAATGTCTCTTGGACCTCTCTAATTTTCTGCAATCCGTGGGTGATGAAGATCTTGGGCAGAATATGCTTCGTCCTCGAACATGATAGTTGGTTCTTCTTTACCATCGGCCATGCCACAATCTGATCGAACATATTGAGTCATCGACCTCAAATACACACACACGAAATCTTGGATGATGTTGCTGTGATATGCGTGTACCACCATGTGTAAAATATAACATGTCTGAAAACAAATCAACAAAACCTAATAACCCATCTTTGAGCTGGTTAGTATAAAATAAATCAAAATCAAAGGCTTCTTCATCGTCTTTCTTATGGATCAATCAGATCAGTGTCTAAAACAAGACTTCTGCATCGTCCATCTCAGAACTAAATGGACTTATTTATCGTCCACCTTTGGACTGAATGGATCAGTGTCCAAAACAAGTGATATCACGTCCATGTACTAGATAATGGGTGAGACTGGTTCATATTAAATCTCTTGAGTACCCTTTTCTGTATATACTATTTGATGCACAAGGATTTCATTGTTAATGTACTCAAGATGTAATCTCAAACAAAACTTTATTTTCCAAGATCTTTCATCTCAAACTCTTTCTTGAGATATTCAACTGTTTGGGAAGTTGTATCCAGAGGTTCCTAGGATATTCAGATCACATACTTTGATGATTATCAATATCGTTCTCGAGAACTTGCTGTACTTTCAGCTCAATACCCTCTAATACTTTCATTATCCAGTGGACCATATAAATATGCAGTCACTACATCAACTTGCTGCAAATCTAATTTTCTCTCTTATATAGCCAGACTTATGAGAAATCTAAAAGTAGTTGCATCTGCCACATGGGAGTAGGTCTCCTCATAATCTATTACTGGTCTTTGTGAGAATCCTTGTGCAACATCACCTTTATATCTCACGATTTCTATTCCTCACAAGACCCATTTATATCCACTGGTTTTAACATCATATGACGTCTTAATCATATGGCCAAATACGTCTTTCTTCCTTAAACAATTGAACCCCACGTTTCCATTCTATCCAATCTGTTCTACAAGTGTGCACTCTTATATTAACGTGGGTTTATGATCCTCGCTTATATTCATAAATTCAAGGGCTACCTTGTATGCAAATAAATCATCTTATGTCGACATTCCTTATTAGTTCCATTATATTCCAGACATGATATAATCGATTGAGATTCATTATTATCAGGGCCTTTAATACTTTGCAGCTTGGCGTCCCAAGCTACATTGTTTGGTACATGTACCTTAGAGCCGGCCGGCCTTATCTCCATGTCTGGGATGGTTTCCTTAGTAACCTCGGATTTGGATTTTGATTATCATTCTCCACACATTTCTTTTGTTTCCGAGGATTCTTATCTTTTGGAACCTATTTGGTCTACCACGTTTCATACGTTGTCTAGACTCTGTAGCAACTTGACTGTGTATCTTCTTGGACATCAAATTCGTTGGTGCTTTACAAGCTGGTTTATATATGACTTAGTCATTCTTTTTCGGGTCAGAAAATTTGTCTGGCATTTGATTAGCTAGCTTTGTAAATGTATAATCTTTGGATGTCTATTTCACATTCTTTAGTCCGAGGATCTTGCCAAGACATTGATGGTTGATGCCATTCTATTTCTTTTACCATTCTTTACCAGCTTTATTTTTTTTTCTCCTTCTGGTCTTAAAATAATCTGTGTACCTGGCCTCAAATATAATCACCCATAGTTGGCTCAAAATACTTTATTATTGTGGGAGAATCCTATCCAACATATATCTCCATCCTTCTTTTGAGGTCCCATCTTAGTTCTCTGTGGTGGAGCAATTAGTACATAGACATCACATCCAAATGTCTTATGATGGGGTATGTCTGGCTCTTGACCCGTTAATAATTGTGATAGGGGATATCAATACTCACTAAATGGCCTGATGCGTATTAACTTAGGTGCATGTAAATTTCGTGTGGCCCAAGCTGTGAATGGGAGTTTTGACCTCATAAGTTATGGTCTATCAATCAACTATTTGCGTTTTAAAAGATTTCGGCCAAGCCGTTCTTGGTATGGACATGTATCACAGAATTGTCCATACTTACCCCCATGGACATACCATAATCATTTAAATGCTTGGGACATGTATTCACCAGTATTATCTAGACATATAGTCTTTATTCATGAAAAAGGGGCTCGTAGCAGTTTTACTGGTGATGGCCTAATGAGTTTCCCTTGTGTACATGCTACAAACGTGAGATTCTTTGGGATAACTCTTCTTATCGTATAATGTGTGCCTTTTGAATATCAATTTTCGCATCATGTTTGGACCTGGATGGCCAATCCGGTCGTGCCATAAAGTGTATATTTTCGCAGGCTTTTAGCCTCTATCATACTGATCTATGCATAGTCTAGGTCAGTAGAGAATGCATGTATAGTCTTTAAGACTTATTATGGCCTTGGGCGATTTTATACATATATCTGAAGGAACTCTTTGTTTCCTTCGCCCATTGTTTCAATATGTAAACCATTCATTCTTATATCTTTAAAACTCAATAGGCTGCTCTTGCTCTTAGAGCTGGGTGAATATAAGGCATCACTGATTTCTAGACGCATACCCTTAAGAAATAATATATTAGCATAGCCATAGTCTTCTTTCAGACTGGCGATACCTGCTTTAGTACTTATATTGGCGTTTTTCAGTGTAGTCATATAGAAAAATCATTCATTCATTTAATCTAAGCAGATAGAAATAAATTCAAGGAGATAAAAATCAGAGAAATCATATAAGCAAAGCAATCACACAAGTTTGATGTCGAAATCAGATTATCAACTTGATTCTTTTAGGCAATCATAAGTCTCATATTCCATAAGATTATCTTGATCATGTTCGAAATTATTTTCACCATCTTTATAGACCAAGTGGGTTTCAGGATTCTTCCCTTTCAGACTCTCTTTGATAGAGGTCACAAAAATGTTTGGGAGTCTTTCATATCTTAGCCCAATGGTTCCCCATTCCACATCTATGGCACACTGATTTGGTCAAGCTTTGTGGTTTAAAAGATATACCACGGCCACTGCCTTGACCATGGCTCAAATTGGGTTGATACCCACGGCCTCTGCCATAGTGATTCCCACGGCCAAATGTGTTATAGTGGCCATGGCCACATCCTTTCCACCCTCCACGGCCATGACCGTATGGTCTATCATTCTGGACGTGGTTACCTCTTTTTTTTTTCTGCGGCCTTATTGGTATCAGGTAATGAGGTTAATCCAGGAGGTCTCAATTCACTGTTTCTCATTAGTAATCCATTATTTTTGCCCAGCTAGCAATAGACTCATCCACGGACTTATAGTCCTATATTCTGGGATTCCTCCAATCAAATAGGGCATTTGGTAATAACACTGTTCTTTGGTGATCATATCTCGATTTTTAACTCTGTCCAAAGGTCTAGAGAATTCTCTATAGTCAGATACTGATTTTTGAGACTCTTAATAAGATGATGGCTAATAATTAATATTGTCATGTATCAATCTTTCTCATTGGCATTATTGCCTTCTAAGATACATTCACCAAGTCTTTTTGACTTTAGGATATTCTTTGTATCCAATGTCCACCGTAAATAATTATCTCCAGAGAGATTTAGGGCAGCAAAATCCAGGTTGATTTTCGACATCTCAAATCATATATCACCCAATATTTATGTATAATTTTCATGCGGCCTTACTCTTAAAAACAATCAATTCGGATTTCAATCTTGTGAGGACAATGAGACTATCAATCTTAAAGGCATTTAATCAATCAGTCAATTTCTAGCAAGTCTCAGCAATACTATTTCTATGTGCTCATAGTATTATGGTTTATCAAGACTATCAAAAACAAATTCAATTAATCATGCAATTAGGGTTTAACAATCAATGGATTTTAGCAAGACTATTAAAAAGATTTATTAATCACTCAATCAGTTTCAAGGGTGATTTTAGCAATACTAGAATATAGATTTCAAGCATGAATTTCAATGAATCAGTTTCAAGGCTGATTAATATTTAGCATAAACCATGTGTAAATAATTTATCTAGTATCCGAATTTATCAAACCTCAAAAACATATAATCATATCAATCAATTTAATCGAACTTAACATACAATCTTAAACCACGAGACATTAGATTTTATCATGAATCTATCAACCTAGCATACGGATTCTCAATTATCAAAGACATCCAAATCAGATCAATATAACCTATCATACGAATTATTTAGGGTTTCTATTTAAAACATATCAGATTACAAAACTATCAATCCTAGCAGATGATATTCAACCTCAAGAATCATGCAATCAGATCATTCAGATTTTAAATAAGTAAACCTCAATCAATCTATCAACCCAACAGATTATATAAGCAAAGCAAGCTAGCAACCTATCAGATTCAATCAATGTTTTAACAGGCTGGTCGGTTTAAACAATTTTAAATCAGATGAACAATTAACCAAGTAGGATGAGAAAATAAATCTATCAATTTAACGGTCAAACAATTCTAGCAACATAGCATCATATTCAATCAAATTTAAAACCTCAATGATCAAAACCGAAAACAATTTTGATTTCAAAATATTCGATTTGGGTTTTAATATGTGATTTTATAATTATGGTATAATTAATTTTGATACTTATATTATTTAGGGTTTGTAGATATAGGGTTACAGTTTATCGGATTTTAACTTGTAAAAACCGATTTGGGGTTTTAACCATGTAGGAACATGATTTAGGGTTTGGGGTATCGAACTTTTAGAGCTTCGATTTACTCAATTAGAATTTTTGATCTATTACCCTATGGTTTTGATTCATAAAGATTAGGGTTTTAAAGTTTCATTCTTTATCAATAAATCCATGTTCGATTATGGGTTCTTAGGTTTTGAATTACCTTTTAACCTTAGATGATTGTTGAATCGGACCACCAAAGGAGTTGAGCCGCGAACTGGACACGAACGGGACGCGAGCTGCTGTTGCTAACGAGGAAGAGATCGCGTGCTGAAGCTGCTCTCGGGTCGCGAACGTCTGAGCTAGGATCAGGAACGCCTTGGGTTGAAGCTGATCGGGGACGCGAGCTGGAATATATGCGGGAACAAGAGACGCGATCGGGATTAGGGTTCGTCGGATCGCCGGCTAGGGTTAGGGTTTTAGGGTTTTTCGATTTGGGTATTAGCTTAGGGATTTAGAGTTTCGTGCTGATAACGTGTTATAAAAGTAATGTAAAAGTCTATTTTATTCATAACATAGAGGTTCCTTATATAGGAGATTACACCGTCATAAATAAATGAAAAGATTACAAATCATAATCTCTTAATTATGAGTCATCCACAATCTGGTTCATAACATTTTTTCCTATCTGGACTGATTAAAGTTGATGAGGGGGGGGTGCTAAAAATGATGACGTGGCAAGTACCCTCACCACTAGTTCCCAAACTCTCGAGTGTTCGAATCCGAAAAACGCCGATTGTCGTCACGTTCTCACGAGCTTTGATTTGGCTAAAGCTAAGGCCTTTCTTTCGATCTTGAGGAAACGTCAGATGCTAACGTTACAAGGATTGAACTGAGACGAAAGGAAGCTTCTTTTTTTTTTATGGGTACCGGGTCAGGTTCGGATCCGGAGTCGAGTTCGTCCGGGTGGAGCAGGGCTCCTGGTTTGGTAGTGAAGACGCTGGTTCTGATCGGCGGCGCTGTTCTCCTTAAGCGTCTAACGAAATCCACCACTCGCTGGGACCACTCTCACGTCGTCTCTCGCTCTCTCAGCGGCGAAAAGGTCCCATCTTCAATTTCATAATTTTACCAAAAAGATGAAAACTTTGTGCTGATTCAAGGTTTTGTTTTTACTGGGTTTTCAAAGTTTTCTAAGGAGCAAGCATCAAGGGATCCTGATAATTACTTCAACATAAGGTTTGTATTGTTATCTTGATCGATTATTGATGAATTGGTTTAAACTGTATGTGCTTTTTTGGTTTTAACTGTTAAGCTTGACGTTGCTATCTTTGTGAGTTTGTTTCACACATTGAAAAAAACCTTCATATGGTATATCTTGGTAAGTAATATAGTCTTCTAAAAATGTTGTTATAAGCTTTTGAGATGCTTTTGTGCAGAATGATGAGCTGCCCAGCAGCTGAGATGGTGGATGGTTCGCAGGTTTTGTATCTCGAACAGGTCAGTAGTTTCAGCTTCTTCTTCATTTTGTGCATTTAGGAAAGTGTATAACCTTGTTTGTATATGTTTATGTTAATCTTTGTGATCAGGCATTTTGGAGAACTCCTCAAAAACCCTTTCGGCAAGTATGCTTTCTGCATCTTATGACTGTTCTTCATGTCTGAATCCTTGTGAACCAGTTCTTTGATAATTATATCTCTGTTTGGATTGCAGAGATTGTATATGGTTAAGCCTTGTCCAAAGGAACTGAAATGTGATGTTGAGGTGAGAAGATGATTCATACATGTCCTAACCTTTTATGTCTTTATCAAGAGAGTGGTTCTAAACAGTGTTTTATCTTCTTCTTTTTAATTCACCAGGTGAGCTCATATGCAATCAGAGATGCTGAGGAGTACAAAAATTTCTGTGACCGCCCGAAGGACCAACGCCCACTTCCGGAAGAAGTTATTGGTGTAAGTTACCGCTATAACTGATGGTAGTCCTTGAATGTTGCTTTTGTTTTGGTGTCACAAAGTTTGTTTGCTTGGAGTTACAGGACATAGGAGAGCATTTGACAACCATACAACTTAGCTGTTGTGACCGCGGAAAGCGTTGCTTGTATGAAGGATCAGCTCCACCTGGTGGTTTCCCAAATTCATGGGTATGTTATTTTTTCTGAGACATCAAAACTCTACACTTCATGATTCAAATGTACACTTTATTTATGTTACCAACGTTTGTTTCTTCTTTCTATGCATCATGAAATGAAAAGAATGGTGCAAGCTATTGTACATCTGATCTTACAGTCCTGAAAAACAATGAGATACATCTCTGGGATCGCGGGTTTGATGATGATGGAAACCAGGTTCAATCCCATTTCCACCCTCATCTTTACGGTATGAAGAACTTTCATTTGATTTGGGGTTTCTTGCCTCATCTTTCAGGTGTGGGGACCAAAGGAAGGCCCGTACGAGTTCAAACCGGCGCCTTCATCGTCAAGCATCAACAGCGATGTGTTCTCTCCTTTGAATATGTTTCCTCAATCTGCACTTGATAAACCAATCAAAGGATCTTTCATTTTGCAAGAGTAGGTAAAGGAAGGCCGTTCCCGCCTTTGTTTTCTGTCTTTGTAATTCTCTATGTAGTGGCAACCAACACTCACTTATGTATCACCATCATATACAGTTTTTACTTGCTATGTTCATTCTTCACTAAGATAAAAGGTATATATGTTAGCCCAACTTTGGTTTAAGTCCATAAATATGATTTAGTAAATCTTCTGCAAGAGTTCTGATCATATAGTAAAGTTACATATTACATTTGACAACATTAAACAGTGAAGAGCTATAGAACTATGAACCGAGTCCTGAAGAAGTGCATGTTTGTAGACACCACCCTTAGTGAAATTTGCACATACGGCATAGTTCCTACTCACTGCTAAGGAATAACCAACAGACGAATAAGAATTTTTTTTTCTTTTCCAAAAATGCTCTACATTGGAGCTGCTTCGATAAGCCTAGAGAAGTAGAACTGGGTGGTAATGAGTCCTCTCTTGCTGATTCTCCACCCGACCTTACGCAAAGCATTTTCAACATCCGCCTCTGAGTGTAGATAGGCCCTTGTAGCCTTTGAAGGACCTGGGAAAAGCTCTCCAATCCTCTTCAAGATATCGTAATAGAACGTCTTTGGTGCAAAACTCAGAATCACTCTCTTCTCAGCTAACGAAGCGAGGTGTGCGATCATCCCGTCTGCTTTGCTCTGAGGGTAATGTATGAGCACGTCTAGGCATACAACAGTGTTATACTTCCCACTTAGACTCTCTAAATCATTCACTTCAAATCTCGGTAGATTCTCTGATCCTAACTGCTGCTTTGCCTATTGCATATTACAAGTTGAGTTAGGTAACAACAATCAGAGAGATTCAGATTAAAGAAACCTCACCTTCATCTCAGCTTCGGCGACCATAGCTGCAGAGATATCGCTAGCGGAGACGATCGCACCTTCCTTAGCAAGTGGAATCGAGAGCAATCCTGTTCCGCAGCCAGCGTCGCAGACCGTTACGCCGGCCAGCGAACCTTCTTCCGTCAGCATGAGCATCGTTTTCTCAACCGTTTTGGCGTGGCCGATTCGTATATCCTTCTGCACGCGGTTCACTTCGTCAGTCTCGCCGTAGATCTTCCTCCACCGCTCGAACCCCGTGCTGTTGAAATACTCCCTCACCACCTCCTTGTCGCCTCCTCCAACTTCCTCCGCCTGCAGTTTCCGCCTCCTCTCCGGATCCGTCAAGGAAACGATCGTCGCCAGAGCTGCGACTGATCCGCCTCCGAGTACGGCGATGGTCGTGCTGTCAACGCTGGATAGGTCGGTGACGGATGCAGCGACGACGGTGACGGCTCTGCTCCGTGAAGCGGCTACATTGAACCTAGCGGCGGTTGGGAATCTAGGGAGGAATTGAGAGGCTGAGGAAGATGATGACAACAAGGAAGGAGCAATCGTCATTCTCGAAGCAGTTTTGCCTATCTCTGTTTGGCGCCCTTGCAGTTGCAGTGAGCAAGTGTTATCGTTATCGTCTGGATAAGATAAGGAGGATGATCTACCTTTTGATTTCCGTGGGGCCCACCTTAATGCGGGTTGCGTCACTGGCCCGTTTTTATCGTTGGTTAATTTCCAAACCGAACCAAACCAAACCAAACCATATTTTTATTAGATTTTGGGTAAGGAATGATAATGAAGAGTGTTATACAAGTAACAACATGAAGCTCAAGATAGCCCCAACAAGAGGAACAAGTCTGAAAGCAAAGCATATACACTTTGGAACAGTGATCAGATGTTAATGATGACGATAATCTTTGTGTGTATATGTGTGTGTGTGTATGTGTATGTGTGTCATAATTTGCAGAGAGGACATTAGAGCCGGTCGTCACTCGTCACTCGTCACTCGTCACTCGTCACAGTAGTCAGAAACGGAAAGAGGAAAAGTGGAGTCGGTGAGTTGTGCGCGAGATGCTTCCCACAATTGTTGTTCTATTCCAAGTTTCCTTAGCTCCCTCATACCTCGTTCCACTGCCCCCGGAAAAATACAACAAAGAAAGAATCAGTGTGTTGTATACTAGATAAAAAGTATATGAACTAGCTAAGAAGCCTTACCATCAACTGCATCATGTGATGTTGGCTGTTCTGCGATACGGCTGATCCAGAACTTAAGACGGTCTTCCGCGATATCACTCTCCACGCTGTGAATTTTAGCTCTTTTCCAGTAGTACATCAGCCATGCCTACAACATTAAACATGTGTGTTTTGAGTCAATGAATATGATCCTGCTAAGTAAAAGCCTTTGCCGATTTAAACTGTTACCTCTTTAAAGAGAATATCCTGTTTCTCATCGTGACTCAACTCTGCATTAAAAATTCAGAGGAACTATTTTGTCAGTAAGCCCCTAAGATTCAAATACAATAATATAGCTGAAATACCACAAGGATATGTTTTGTTAAGAGGCTTATTTGCTTATATGATCACTCTGTGTAGATAGTCAGGCAGACAGTTTAAAGAACATGACTCACCAAATGCTTCAGCAAACTTAGGCTCCCCTTGCACCCTGGGATCTGGATATTAAAACCACATGAGTGTCTCTTGTATATCATTCACATATGTGCCAATCAATTTTTAGATATATTTTACCAGTGTCGGATTGTCGGACCACATGTTTTTGTCTGAACCCGGCAAATACAAGCATTATAGCATCCTCAACCTATGAGGCACATGATATCATATATATATATATATATGAGATGATTATCTTCTGAGAAATAACTTTTTCAGTTAACAACATCAAAATAAGATTATAATATGGGCATAGTTTACCTTCAAGGATGCTATCTCACGTAGACCCGTTTCAACGGCAAGCATACTCTCTATGTTCCCTTCTCCATTTGCATCACTGAATTTACTAACGACTTTGTTCCAAGTGCGATCGCTACCATCTGGCAGATATGTGATGTTATCAAGTTTTTTGTGAGAAAGTTGGTGGGGAATCAAGAACCAAACCTGTCTGCCAGGAATCTTCAGGCTTTTGGGCCGCGGAAATGACAACTTCAAAGGGAAGAGGAGCTAAAGCTGACCAATGTTCATGTCTTGATGGAGCTATATCCTTATAAATTCCTAAGAGTGAACCAATGAGGTACATAAGTAAATATCTTCAAATGAGGGCGGCAAGTAATATTATTGATCAACGCCATCTAGTTAAGTCTGCCGTAAGATAATTGATCAGCTAGTCCATGTCGGTATACAATGTATGACATATGCTCTTATCATATTTGAAATCATATCCGGCACTAGAATGATTTGAGCAGGTTACTTCTTCTAATAAATCATTCAAGGAGAGAGGAATTTTCTAACCGTGTTGAACAGCTAGTTCCCAGTAGCGAGCAAGCCAGCATCTCTTTAAAACAACTTCCTCCTACGATATGTCAATCATATAGGTAAATCAAACAAAGAATGTGGGGTTAAGAGGTCAATGACAATATTCTAGTTTAGTTTGTGAGCAAACCATTTCTTCATGAGTCAAAATCGTTCTATGTATCATTGTCCGAAGAGACTTTGTTTCAGCTTGAGCATCCTGGAGCTGTTCCACGGCCTTCTCCGTTTCCTCTTTCAAGCTCTGACCATAACACAACACATAAGAGATGGTCATTTCCTTGTCAAGTTGAAAGGTTTATATCATAAAGTCTAGAGTACACTTTATTGTCTAACACCAAAGCACTGCACCTGAAGTTCTGCACAAAAGGCATCAGTTTCCTTGTGTCTTCCATCTCTTTTCTGTTCAGCAGCCCTTAATGCTGCCTGCAATAGATTAAGTAAAATCCCTTTTAAACGCCAACACAAGGTGGCAGAAGAAAAGGATAGGACATGCATATTGCATAGAACAGACTAAACAACATCTATTCAAATATGACTGCACTACGGACCTCTCTTTGACGCAACGCTGCTTCTTTCCTGAAGGGATCAACGCAAACTTTGTGAAAAAAGCATCCTTTTTTTAGTAAATGAAGGTTTTAATAAAGACAGAGAAGACTAAACCTCTTCAAGAGTTTGACGTCAAAATTTGCACCTTCACCTAGAGAAGCAATCTGTTGCAAGCCATGCACCAAGCTTAACAGTAAACATCAACATCGGATATAAACGTACATATCTACGAAACTGGATTGGGTATATGATAAACACCTGTCTCTCTAGCTCCCTAGCCCTTGCTTCTGCTGCTTCGCGTTTTTCTCCAGCTCGTTGAAGCTGCATATGTATGTAACACATCAAGTACAAAAAGGCAGCAACACACAAACAAATGAACGAATATTAGAGGCAGATAGAAAGAGAGAGAGAGAGACCTTATACAGTATATTATCATTTTCTTCTTGAAGCATATCTAGCTGCAATGATAATGAAGTTGGTGATCAATCATTTTAACCAAATAAACACTTTTCATGGAGTTTTGAGAAGAGCACATACTTCATCACGTAAGGCCGAAGCTTCTCGATCATCTTCTTCCTGATTCGGTGCTAAAATGTCTGCAGAGCTAAACCTGAAACTAATCGTTCGTTCCCAGTAATGTCGTCAAAAAAAGGTATACAAGACAATCAAACGAAGCGGTAAGCTGTATAAACTCCAATCTTTTCTTTTACCTTTTCTTATACTTTAACTGAGCCTCCGATTGTTTTGCCGGCGGCACGTCAAACTGAACATTGACTTTCCTGTCTGCGTTCTGCTCAGAATCCTCCATTGGATTCCGACGCGAATACCCCGGAACTCTAACCCTGAGTGCAGGACTAGCGTTCTTTTGAGGAATCTCCTCCGCTTGATTCTTGACCACATTGGCTGTGATCTCGTCTCCGTCGAGTTCATCGTCAAACTTAGGCGGAGATAATGCGATCGGTTTCACCGCCGGAGCTTCTTTCTGAACACTAGCATTCTCTTCAGGAATCTTCACTTGATTCCGTGGCAAATCGGCTGCGACTTCGTCACCGTCGGATTCATCGTCAAATTTGGGCGGGAGTAGTACGGGTCTAACCGCCGACACTCTAACGTTCTTTTGAGGAATCTTCACCGGTTCATCACCGTCGGATTCGTCGTCGTCAAACTTAGGCGGGATTAAGACCGGTCTCTTCGCCGGAGCCGGTTTACCTCTGACGGTTCCCTTGCCGATTCGTTTATCGTCTCGTCTTCGATCCCGAGAGAGAGGCGGAAGATGCACCTGGTAGAGATCTTCGTCTTCGTCGTCGTAATCATAGTCGTAGTCTCGCTGCTCCATGACTTTAGCGAGTAGCTCGGCGGCGTTTTGCTTCCGGAGCGTGCTTCTGCCAGAGATTCCTCCTCCTCCGTCGTTGGTCATACGATGAGAAGGAGACATCGCAGGTGAAGAATTAGCCGAGCCGACATTATCCGACCCCTCCCACCGCCTCCGAGCCATCTTTTCAAGATCAGAGACGGAGTCAACAGGTTTGAGGGGAAGAAGAAGAAGAAGAAGAAGATGAATATCGGAGACTATGTAAACGCTAATAGGCGTGGACCGAATGGTGGCGGGAGGGGAAGTTGAGAGATCGTGGGACCCATTTTCTTATTCTTTTTTTCTTTTCTCTTTCCCTCTCAGCAAATCCAACTTGTTTAATATTCAAATACCCCTAATCAAATGAAAAAGTCCAGAATGAGGAATGATGGAGTAGGTTTAGTGGTAATGTTTTTTACATATCCAACATAAAACTTTACTTGAGTAAACAATTGTTTTACATACTGTTTAATATTATCTCATAGTTTCCAGTTTTTAAAGTGATCAAAGAGGTTTTGGATCCTTGAAACTCTTAAAACTCAAAACTGTGCAATTTAACTCGTTGTTGGAGAATAGATTCCTTCCAATCAAATTTGAATCTGTGACTCATAAAATCTCTATTACATGATTTAAGAGTTTTAATCACTAAACCAATTCGTCTTTTGGTCATAGTCCCTAGACTACCATAGTAGTTCGTTACCAGAAATCAACTCTTCTTTTTCAATCTCTGAGGAAAGTTAGCTACAACTAACAAAAGCCATGTCATATGAATAGAAAAGCTAAATTCATGTGGTAGCGACACATAACACATTTCTATATTCGTCATAAAAGACCAATCATTCCCAATGAATCAATCTCAACGTACCAATCAAAGTTTTCTCATAGTCAATATCCAATCTCAACTTCCAGAAGAAGAAAAACAAAATGACATACGGTCTAATTAAATGTTCTCAAACCAAGAAAGGTCTAAAGGAAAAGAAAGCCGGGAGAGTTTAAGAAGCTTAGGCCGCAGGTTTCTTCTGAACAAGATCCTCAATCAAATCAGCCGCCTCTTGAATCGTCGTAATGTTCTGAGCATCAGCTTCCTCCACGCTTATGTTAAACTTTTCCTCCAATGCCATCACTATCTCCACCTGCATCCATATTCACCCAACGTTACTAATGACTAACATATTTGTAACATCACATTTAAATACGAAACAGAGAGAGAGAGTATTATAACATACCGTGTCAAGAGAATCTGCGCCAAGAGCAGAGAATTTGGACTCAGCAGTGAGCGCAGTGTCAGCGGATAAAGCTAACTGTTCCTTCACAATGTCACTAACTTTCTGTACTGTCTCTGGTTTTGCCTGAATGTAACCATGCTCACATGTTACAAATCAACTTATTACATTTTATCATAAATATTCAACTTTAGCTTCAAACAATTGTCTTGCTTACTGCACAACTGATTTGAAGACGAAGGCTCTTCGAAGACTGGAAACGACCAAAGGAGATAGACTGAAAAGTCGAGGCTTTCCTTAACACCTGATGATTAAGCTAATTGCGTTATATTATGATTTTGAATATTATTACAAACAAAACTGAAGATGGGGTCAAGTATCTATTATTAAGTGAAATGACAAACGGTAGATGTGTATATGTAAAGTCACCTGAGAGATTCTGGTTGATTGTGTGGAGGGAGCTTTGAAGCTTAGAGAAGTGGCTGACAAGGAAGCCATTGAAAGAGATGAAGCTCAGTATACAGGTCTAAGATACGGAAAACAATGGCTTCTCCTATTGCAAACTCAAGTTGGATAAGGTGTAATCTCTTCAGAAGAGAATTGTTTTTCATGCAGTGGTGGACGTGGATACGGCGTCGTCTTAAGAGACGCAAAAGCACAATTCTCTTGTTTTGTGGCCTAGGTTTGTTCTTGCGGATTCATGCCTATCTTCGGCACATGTTGCTATGGGTCCCACATTTGTCAAGTGAGTTTTGTCACGTTTTGCAACTAAGACAGGCCCAAACCAAAATGCAAGTTACTTCAACGGGCCCTTATTGGTTCTTGTCCGCACCATGTTTAGATTTTCAAAGGAGAGATCGATCCATAGATGATAATGTTTTTCGGGAATATATCTTTCTTTTTTTCTTCTTATTCCGGTATCCGGATGTCCTCAAAATAAACCTGATTACAAATAAACCTGATTATCGACCGTCCATCGGAGCTGAGCTGGAGAGCTAGGAAAAATAATTCACTCCATTTTAATTGACCGTGGCCAAGACTCGAACCTAGGTGCCGGAACTCACAACCGTGAGATTTTTACCACTAAGCCACGAGCGCCTGGTTAATATATCTTTTGAATTCTCAAAATTTATGTAAAAAAACTTATATGGGGAGTGGAGTATCATAGTAAAGTAAAATAAAATAAAAACAAATAGTTATATAATACACGGACTCAACTCAATACAATTTCTTTCTGTAATCATTCATCTTAGAAAATCTAAGTATATAAGAAAGATTGAAGAATCTTAAGAATATTAGAAATTGAATAATATAAAATGTAAAGAAAATAGTTTCAGTGATGACGAGCAGCGGAGGCAGTTAGGACAGTAAGGATGAACAAGAGGAGAAAAGAGGCAAAGGAAAAAGCGAGTGAGAGAGTCCCACGATTGCAGTAACCATGTACATAACCGCAGATCGGAAGCCAACCGGCGTGTGTGTTACCGTACTTTCCAATGTATCCCTCCGATGTGGCCGCAGAGAAAGCCGACATCGCCGTCAACGTCGCAAGCTATACAATATTTCCAGACCCATTTCAAAACGTACGTTCAGATGTCTAATTTCCGTATCAAATATTCAGATTGAAAAATTGGATGGTAATTACCAAATCAAAAAAGAAGAGTACAAAAACAAGTCCACGTTTACGGACAGCTAAACAAGCCCATACGAGCGTGAACAATGTCAAGGCGGAGATAGCTATATCCGCGTACACCAAATACCTGCGAAACATATCAAAGTTTACGAACTTTCATTGCATGCATGTCGTCATCACTCCATCTTTTAATTGTTTTACTCGATATTTATTGTAATTAACAATCAGTTTTGTATTTGCTCATAGTGATGATTTTGGCTACACGGTTTAGGATTGTCCGTTTTGGCTACTATTAAACACGAGACAAATCACTGGTATAAAAGATAAACGTCATATGAATGAGACATAAAAAAAATTCAAGAATGAATTTATTTTGCATATATTTCTACGTCATAATAGAGGATATTTCCCCCTTTTTTAAGTTACAAAAAAATATTTCTCCCTTTTTGCAATTTTTTTCCTACCAAAATTTCTGAATTATTTCTCCATATGTACTTTTAAATGTGAAATAGTGAAATTTCATCGAGATGATGTTGCGTAATTTCGTCATCATTATCTCACTAGTTAGAGCACCTTGATGAAATGAGCAATAGAGAATACCTAAAGGCTGATGAGTCGCTGTATTTAGCCTCAAAAGCAATGCCATAAACAGAGGCAACTTCATGGTTAGTAATCATGAGCCCCATGGAGGCCAATGCGGTGCCAATGGCTAACACTCTCATCGACACTTGAACCGCAAGATTCATTGACGGCGTTCTTTTCCCTCCATTGTCTCCCATTATTATTATTCAGATTCAAGCTTTAACTTTCCTTATTGATTGTTACAAAGATCAAAACCAAAAGGACAAATAGGACAAATATATAGTTGGCGGTGTTGTTATTTGCTGTGGTGTAAGATCCCAAAATTCAACGAAGACAAGAGAAGGAGAAGAGTAAGTGGGTTGGAAAAGAAGAGATGGACAGAGGCAGATAATTTAAAGGAAAATAGCATGTGGGTGAGATTGCGAAACAAGATATTTGAGGAGGTCGGATGATCGAATCTCTGCCTAAACAGATGGGCACTTTCTATTTGAATACATTAAATTTGGTAACACATCTTTGTTTACAGACTTGTTTTTCAATAGTAGTTGGTGTTATGGAATAATTAACAACAATTAAGATCAGATTTGGTGAAGAAAAAAACTAAGATCACAAATTCTTTTTAGAAGCTAAAAATAAAATCCTTGGGCCATCCAAATAAGGACATAATTTATATTTGTGTTACCTATTTGTTGATACTAGGGATCGTTACCCGCGCCAAGGTGCAGAGTTTTTGCATTTTAATCTCTTTTTGCCTTTTGCTTACTAATCTAGCATTCAGTTTTTCAATGCATTTTATCTTTACCCTCTTGCCTTGTTTACATTTGTTTTCACGTTCTGTCGTTTGATTTGTCTTAGTTTTGGCTTGTGTAATAACTTAACCCTGCTCATTCTTCTTTCACTCTTTATTAATTGATATTTTTATCTCGCTTAGCTCTGTGTTGCCACTAATTTGCTTGAATCATTTTTCATCATCTGCTTCGTATTCTTTTCATATTCATTAACTATTGTCTCCAATCTCTTTAAATCCTAAAAATCCTACGTGTTCTTTTGTTTATTAAATCACATATTAAATATTGTTGAAACTGTTTATTTATTCTAATAAATCCTTACGTTTATAACTAAGATGATATGGATAAAAGACTGATTATAATTTAGTTGAAATTTAAGTCTAAAGTAGAAGTTATTAAACTTGCATTCCTTCTTTTTGTCATCCAAGATAGCTTTAGTCAAATCAATATAATTATATTGATTTAGAAAACCCATAAGCTATTTCAATCCCAAAAAACAAAAAAACAGGCGCATTTGTTATTGACGCTGCTATGGGTTTTCTTTACTATAAACATAATTGCTTGTCACAACTGTTAATAAACCCAAATGTGTTTACAAAAGCTACACATATAAGAGATTCATACTCATTTCTCTTTCTCTAGTCATCTCCTATGTTAGTAGCTATCATAATACAATCATCATACAAATGATATATCTCTTGGTTCCATATAGAACATGCAAAATAACTGTTTTCTGCAGACTCCATGATCACTAAGTATTATAAATATCAAACTCTGTCTATGGTCTATTTATATGTTGAGGAAAGACCTCGAAATGTAGCTTCCAAATAATGATTTCCAGGTCAACACTTTGCATGTTAACCTCCACAATGGGATCAGCGGATCTGCAGATACCGCTACATGTCGAGTCAAACGCAGCTACACATATGTTCCCTGCTTGTGCCTTTCATTCATAATCTGCAATTCTCTCAAGAACCAGAATCAATGTTAAATGAGGTAAAAGTTTTAGAGTCACAACAGACTTTGTATAGCCAAGCCCAATAAACCAAGCACCCAATGTAACATCCCCACTTGCCTATTTGTGCAGAAAATGACTTGATCATTATATAGTAGCACCGAGAAGTTAGATGGAGAATGAGGTATGAATGCAAAGTAGACAAAACAATTAAAATCTTACTGATTATGAGAAATATAAGAAATCAATTCTTTTGAAATGGCGTATAACTGTCCAATAGCTTGATAGAAATACTTGTTCATGTTCTCACCAAACTTCCAATTCCAAATGTATATATAAATCTATTAGAGTTATTGCCAGCGCTCTGTTGCGATATTTGTTAGCTAAAATAATCCATCCAACATAATAGGAAAAAGAAACCAACGAAATTGTAAAGCTAACCATCAGATGAGATGCTTTTGCTGTCCTGACACATTGCAAGCTTAGTGATTTCACTATCAAAAGCAACAAACTCAGCAGTCATATACATCCGAGACATTTATTTACAAACGGTTCCTAGCACAGGAAAATAATATTATTATGTTACGGATGATACGTTTGATGCATAAATACAGTTTAAAATTATTTTCAACTGAACATTTGTGCCTACTGAATTACCTTATAACACCCACTGCATTGTGATTTTGGCATGTTAAAGCTGAGAATCAACATTGGAGCTTGCGTTAGCATTTGGAACATGAAATATAGCACCATCAATTTCCAGTGTTAATTCCATTGACAATAGCTGTGCAAAAGAACTCTGCTATTAAGGTAATCGTGATTAGTAATTCTTTACATCTTAGTGCCGTGCAACTTCAAAACGATAGACACTTACAATTGACGGCTCTCAAAGATGGACCGCAAACCATCTAATGATATGCTTACCTCGTCGTATAAGTAATCCATGTCACTTTCCTCCCACGGGTAACGTTGCTGGTGCAGATCAATTCCCTCCACTTCTTCCTCGTCATTAGGATGCTCTGCAATATACCCTCTGTAAGGTTCAAATTTATGTCGCTAGAATTATCAGAGAAGGAAATATAAAGTACCCTCCAAATCTTCTGGATCATCGACATTTTCTTTATTCAATGATCTTCATTCAACCTAACAACCATCAAAATAAAAAGAATGTGAGACACATAATCTTCAAAATCCAAGTTTAATGAATGAAAAAAACTCAGGAAGACAGAAAATGTCAAACACTTCTTCTTCTTTTACTTCTTAGCTCCCGTAAATGAACTGTCAAAGCCATCATTATTTGCAGAAAAAAAGATTAAACAAAGCAACTGATGAAAAGAAACAAATATGTTTCACATCACATAAACTCTTCTTGAAACTCTTCTTGAACCATCAAACAACAGATAGTATGTCTCCCGTGTGACTCAGCTGAGTCCTCAATGGCATCCTGAACGACAAATGTCTTCTTCTTCTTGGTTAGATCAAAGGGTGCAAGCTAAGGATGACCAAAGAAAATTAAAACCACACAATCATGATTTATCAGGCAAAATAAAAGAACTAATTATGAATTTATTAAAGATGGGGAGATGTAGAGACTAAAGAAGATAAACTGATTCATGGAACTCAAAGAGCCAATCTGTGTTTCTTAGATGAGTCATGAACCGATGATTAAAAATTGAAAACCCTAAACTTTCATTGAAGAGAACGCTTACAGACCAAAGAGGTCTATTGGGCATTTTTTTAAACGAAGCTCATTTCAAAACGTGAGTTATAAAGTATTTATTAAATCATTAGATAAAAAAAATTAAGTGTGGGTCTCACAGAGAAAACTAAATAAGCAAAGGTTTTTGACCTTCATAAATATATATTAGTTTCGGCCATCAATGTACAAAGTTTCTTTTAATTTAGTAATATAAATGTTGGTATTTATAACTCAATACCCCGGGTTCAATCCACATGCTTGACATTTTTTCACACTTTTTAAAAGTGGAACCCACTTACTTGCTGACGTGACGGCTCAGGAATGAACCTCATTATATTATAGATTTCATAAAATGTAACATATTTTATTATTTATAACAAATTTGATTAGTAATAACTAATCTTTGTAAATTTATTTTAGATCAAATTGTGTAATATGTTTTTCTGGTAAAATATTTGATTTTTTATTATTCTTCAGCAATTTGATTTTTATCAGATGCTTTTGTTAAACACCTTAAATTTAACATGTGAGAAAAATAGTAATTAATACGTGAGGTTGATAGGAATTGTGTAATTACTCTTTATTTTTCTGATCTAAACATTTATTTATAGAGTTAAAGATAGTTAATCATCCTGAGAAAGAAAGTTTGATAGCAAGCACAGAGCTGATTTGTCAGAGAATCAGTTTAGGCACAGAAGAAGAACATATAAAATCAAAGGAACAGCCTATGACGCTGGTGGACTAGTCTTTCAACTCAGCAACATTTTCATTAGTCATGAGAAGGATGATGAAGTTTTTTCGAATCAAATAAGCAGCTAAAGGATCGAACACAAGAAAAACTGCACGCATCTAACCTTTTTTTTTGTTGAGAAAAACATGCATGCATATAACTTATACATGTTTTATAGTAAATATTTTGGCAATGTATAGTCTCTATTTTTACCCCAAAAAAAATGTATAGTCTCTATTCTGGAAGGGAAAACTTTGTAATCATTTACAACTCTTTCCATTCATTAAACGTAATTAACATGCTAGTTTTTTTTTTGGTTCACTCTCTACAGGTTCACAAATCAATATTATTTTCTTATTTCATATTTTATATCTTATAAGAAAAAGTTAATAAGCATTTGCTAATTATATTATGTTTTTAAAATAAAAAATTAAAAATAAATAAAAATAGTAGTAATTGAATTTTTTTTTTTAATATTTCTAACGCCGTTACCAAATCAATAAATTCTAAACTCTAAACCCCTGGGTAAACCCTAAACCCTTGGATAAACCATAAATCATAGGTATTAGGATTTATCGAATGATTTAGAGTTTATGATTAATGGTTTAATGTTCTTAAGATTTAGTGTTTAGTTTTTATGATTTAGCATTTAAGATTTATCCAAGGGTTTAGGGTTTACCCAAGGTTTAAGGTTTAGTATTTTGCTGACGGCTTTAAAAATCTTTTTAAATTTTTTTTTTTTTGCAACTACTACTATTTTTACTTTTTTTATTTTAAAAACATAATATAATTTGGCAAGTACTTATTATTTTGTTTTTTTAAGAATATAAAATATGAAATAACAAAATAGTATCTGTGGGTGAACCGAAGAAACATGCTTATAAAGACAACTTATACACAGTACTTGTCCGTAAAGAATAAAACGTGTACATATTATGGTCAGACGTTACTCTCTAGATGAAAGTGGATTTTGCTCATCCAGTTTTTATGTAAAAGAAACAAACTCAGCTTTCTGAAAACGAAGCTGATACCAAGGGGACTTGCCAGAAATTGACGAACGTATCAACATCATATGATGCATTCGAACCTAATTTGTTTTGGTCGAAATCTGACTCGCGCCTTATTAGTTTTCTTGTACGACATTGATAAAATTACTAGGAAAGACATTTTGCTAGGAGATAACGAGCAACATTTGGCGGATTCAAATGATGATTTGAACCGATATTCTTAGCTTAGTGGTAAGGGGGTTCCAACTGAAACTTCCGCACTAGGTTCGAGACATTGGCCACCCCTCCTCCTTTTAAATGGATTTAATCGTCCATACATATCCGGATACAAAGTTTCGTGGAATTAATTTTTGGGCCTAAAATTTTTTTTATGATCCCAACGATTATAAAAAATAATAAATGATGATTTGAGCATCAAGTTAATAACTCCACAAGGGTATTTATCAAAAATTCCTTTTTTGCTTAATTTATTTATTTCACAAATCATTATTCCTCCATATTTTATTTATTAAAACAAAATTTATCATATTTATGTACATACATACAAATGGTCATACTTATGTAGCGCTCACGTCAAAATTTTATAATGATACTTAATAGATTTTAGTTATTATTACGTTTTAAAACTAGAAACATTGACATATTTAAAAGATTACAAATTTAATTCACGTATTTAACTTTAGAACGATCAACATTTTAGTTTTTTTTTCTCTTTTAAATTGAAGCCAAAAATATTTATTAATTTATTACAGAATTTACAAATATATGTTTACAAGCCTAAATGAATGAATAGAACTAAATGCAATTAAAATAACATGACTTAATCTAATTAGAACCAAAAATAAATCATAATTTATGCCAAAAATCATAATTTAACTGAGAAGAATAGATATAAGCCACTTTGCCTAAAAATAACTTAAACAATTCAAATTAATGCTTGAAACTATATATTTAATCAAAATAACAATATAATATAATTTAACATAATATTTTAACTATTTTCAAACATATAAATTTTAAAATTAAAATTATTAATAAATAAAAGAAAAATCAATCAATCATAATAATTTGCTATTTTATAAGTATTATACCCGTATACACTAAAGAATCACCTAGTTCTTCTATGAGGTTGATTGTTTGTGGTTTCTAAAATGATTTTTGGTTTTTGATTTTCTAACAACTATTTTTTACCCATCAAGATTTTCGGAAAATAGATTCCCTAAAATTTATGAAAACCAGATTTTCAAATAAATATCTACTTCTTAACAAAAACAAAAAACCACATTTTCTGGTTTCCTTAAGCAATGTGCGTGACCCAAAAGAATTAACACTTAATTATGTGACTATAAATTTTTAGGGTTTCTACTGTATTTCCTAGTTATATATATTTATTTTATTCAATCATCCGAGTCTTTACATCACTTAAATAAAAATTAACACTTAATTATGATTTTATTCTTGTTTTTCTAAAACATTTTTAAATTTATTAAATACAATTGCAGAAAGTCAGAACCAAAAAGAAAACAATTTTAGATCTTCCAAAAAATATCAAAATATTTTAGCATACAACACTAGTTGTTCCTGTAGAACAGGATTTGCTATTTATTGTTTAAAATTAGAATAATAGAAGTAAGAAAACATTTGAAAAATATAACTAGAGAAGTTTTCTTCTGGAAAGTTCAAAGGTTGTGTTAGGGTTTACAAATCGCGTCACATTCCACTTTGCTGCCTCGGCACCCTTTTGGTTTTAAGGTGCAGCACCAGTTAGAATTTTTTGCTCGATAACAATGTGGTGGCTGAGCATCAACTTTTAAGTTAGCACCTTTTTAATTAAAAATGTTGGAGAAAATGATTATGTTTTTAATGGTATGATGATAAAGGATTGGATAAAAGGTTAAGTATATATAACATACCTTTGATATACTATGAATTTGACTCATTTTCATCCATGGTATATAAGTGTTTTACTATCTATATATTATATTAGGTATGTTTTCAGGTTCAGGAGTATCTTGAAGTAAAGTGATGATTATGCAGCATTTAGGAGCTTAAAAGAGATTTCATCCGAGCTGACCATCAGAGGTCTATACGAAGAAGAAACAATCGTTCGATGCACATTCAGTGCCGTCGATCGATACAGAAGAGAAGCCTCGACGATTGAAAATTATGATCGATCGATGTACATCCTGTACCATCAATCGATGTCGAGACGCAAGATGCGCGACTTGGTTCCAGCCAACTTTAAACCCAAGGCTTCACCAAATCACAAGATTACCCTTGACGAGTTTTTAACCTAATAGTTATATACTTGCCTAAGTGTTAGGAGGCAAAGAGTTTTTGAGCCACCATGGTATTCTTACTTTCAGCGAGAGAGAGAGAGAGAGAGAGTTTTAGGAGAGAAAATCATGGAGAGATTTGTGATTGGAACTCCATTGATTCATCTATTTTATTCTATGCAGTTTTTATCTATATTTTGTGTCATGAATTGCTTAGCTATGCATGAGTAGTTTACTTGTTAGATTCAGGGTTCAAATAGGTTAGAGGGATTAGCCCCAACTATAGATTTGCTGAGTTGTGATATTCATTGACTGATTGTTCTTAATGTTTGTTTTAGCCTTGCTAACTAGAACATGAACCTAGGAATTTGCATGTGTCAAGCATCCTTGATCATCCTGTCCAGATTCTAATCTGTCATGCTAGGACTTCTAGAGAGAGCTAATCGTTGATCTAGGAGACTAGTGAGCATTATCAACCCGCGCCTAGGGCTTAGCTAGAAGCTATCGATCGATATTGTCTTCTGACAATCGATCGATATTGCGAAAGGTGTAGCGATCGATATCCATACAGGATCATCGATCGACACTTTCTTGTGATCAAAAGATGACAGTTGAGATCCAAGATCTAGTTAGTTGACCAGTGAAACATTGCCATCGCTGATCACTGTGATTAAGGAGTTGAGCTCTAATATATCATGCATGCAACTGTTAGGCATCTATAAGATTATAATCTCTAACACATGAATAGAAACCCTGCATCTAATATCTTCCAATAAAGTTACACCCCCAATCATCTTGTTAGTCGAGCAATAGACTTGCTCAATTAGGATTGATATTTACTTTTAAACCATAAAACATCAAACACCTAGAATTAATAACCTGGCTAGATTTAATAGGTTCCCTAGCTCCTTGTGGATTCGATCCCTAAGTACTGCAACTGAACCTCTTATTTGAGAGAGTAATTCACTCCTTAGGGTAATTTGAGTGGTATCAAATTTGGCGCCGTTGCCGGAGAGCTTTGATCGCCATTAGATTTAGTGTTATTGATTCTTATTCTTTTCTCTACCCCCATTCTGACAAAAATTTTTTTTTTTGTCTTTTCAGATGCATGCCCAGCAGTACCAGAAGCAACAAGGACAAACACCTACTATTCTCAGAAGATCCTGCTCACTTGGAACACACGATCCGCAAAGACCAACGTTCCACATCGATCGACGCAGCAGGTTTCACGTCGACTGATTCTCACACCCAACCGTCGACCGACATCCGACCTTCATCGTCGACCGATCTACATCGTTCGACATCTATCGATTCTACACCGCGTACATCGATCGATCATCAGTCACAAAACATGGTTGCGATTCTTATTCTCAGACAGGACAAGAATGAAAACCTGTATGACCGGGATGGTCATCTGCGTAATGCAACAAGTTAGAAATTAGACGCTCAGGGGAATGTAATCCCTGATACTGATGCTACAGGAGCTGCTCAACCTGTAGAAGACGCTGCTCGACCAAGGGCACTGGCTGACTACAATCGTCCAGATCAGTACTACGCCAACAGATCAGCTATTCGACTTCCAGAGATTCAGAAGCAGAATTTTGAGCTGGAGCCTCAGTACTACACACTCGTGTCGCAGATACCCTACTCTGGGTTACCGCACGAGCATCCTATGGACCATCCGGAGAGGTTAGAGGATCTTATCACTGCTATTCGTATGGATGGAGTCCCCGAGGACTACCTATTGTGCAAGCTCTTCAAGTATTCTCTGACTGGAGAAGCGATGCACTGGCTTAACCAGCTACCCACAGAATCTCTAACATCCTGGGCCGACATCAAGAATGCTTTCTTGTGAAACTTCTTCGATGAGGCACGCGCTGAAGACTTGAGGAGCAAAATTGCTACATTCGCGCAGGAGACTGGAGAGTCTTTCAAAGATGCGTGGATCAGATTCAAGTTCTTCCAGCGAGACTGTCCACACCACAGATTCAACGAAGTGCAACTGCTGAGCACTTTCCACAGATTCAAGTTCTTCCAGCGAGACTGTCCACACCACGGATTCAACGAAGTGCAACTGTTGAGCACTTTCTTCAGAGGTATCGCCTTGAGGTATCAGATGGCTCTTGATACAACTAGTGAGGGAAACTTCAACACTAGGAATCCGGTGGAGGCTGTGAGACTGATAGAAAATGTAGCAAACAACAACAACACCAAGAACACTGACTTTGAGAGGAAGAAGTTTGTTGCATCCCTAGGGAAGGAGCAGATGGACGAAGTTAGAGCAAAGTTAGATGTGGTTCATGAGCTTCTTAGGAAGCATGTATGCTCAGCTAAAGGAGAAGAAGCTGTAGACATGGAAGGAGAAGAAGATGTGAACTACATTGGAGGTACTGGATTTCAGAGGTCTGGAAACCAGGGTGGAAACAAAAACTTCTTTGACAATGGTCAGAGGAGTAACCAGAGTTCACAGTTCCAGAAACCTTTCAGCAACAACAACAGAGGCTATGGCAACTCATTCTACCAGAATCCACCACCACAGACTCAGGAAAGCAAGATTGAAGCGATGCTTGACAGAGTTCTGGAAGGACATCAACAACTCACTGTGGATTTCAATGGGAAGATAGATTCCGCCTACAACAGTCTGAACACAAGAATTGAGACCTTAGGGACTCAGGTGAGGAAGCTTGAAATGCAAGTGGTTCAGACTGGAGACACTGTAAAGAGGCAAGAAGCCTTGGCTAGAGAGGCATCAGTTGAGAAAGCAAAACACCACGTAAATGCCATCGTATATGATGACTTTTGGCAAGTGGTGAAGCATGAGAAGCTTGGAGAAGGAGACTTCGAAGTTGAAAGCTCCATGAGTTTCGGCGGATCACATTGGTGTCGACCGATGTTAATGGATACACATCGCTTGACAGATTACTCTAAACATGGATCGACGTCATCTGCTGAATCGACTGCAGAGTGTAGTGCATTTCGAATCATGACTCATGAGGAATTCGCAGAAAAACATCCTCACCCACCCTCCCCTTTCTATGTCAAAATCGATCGACCGCATGAGCCAGCAGTCGACCGACAGAGAGAGACCGATATCGATCGACCCCCCTCACCTCCCATCGATCGACGGGCACCTCTCACCTACCTAGTGCGGTTACAATCTATTGAGAATGACCAAATCAACGCACTCAGACCACCACCTAAACCTTTAACAAACCCACCAGAACATACAACCAACCCTTCATACACTACACCAGAGCCTATGCAAGTTGATGAGGCAACTGAAGGAAGAAGGTTAAGGAAAAGGAAGGAGAAGATTCCTAAGAACCTTAAGAGGGAAGCTAATGAGAAGGAGATGGATGATTTCACTAAGAGAGTCCTCAGAATCCCAGTGGAGAAACCTTTTGATGAAGTTTATTTCACACACCGGTTGTGGATGTTCTTCAAAGAGACTAAGGAGACTGAGGAGGACATTAGGATAATGTTTCATCATGTCAAGGAAATGATGAAACTAAGGATCACATTGAAGAAGAAGAGTGATCCTGGGAAGTTTGCAATACCATGTGTGGTGAAGCATATTGAATTTCCCTATGCACTTTGTGACACAGGAGCATCAGTCAACATACTACCTAAGGTTATGGTAGACCAGCTGGGTCTGAAAATAGAGCCCTCATCATAATCTTTCACCTTCGTGGACCTTTCAGAAAGAAGCTCAAGAGGCATCATAAGAGACCTTGAGGTACAGATTGGTAATGCCCTTGTCCCAATAGATTTTCATGTCCTGGACATCAAGCTTAACTGGAACTCTTCACTTCTACTTGGAAGAGCTTTCCTGCTTACAGTAGGAGCTGTATATGACATGAACACCAACAGATTGTGTCTGACACTAATAGATCCAGACGTCCATTATGACCCAGTTCGAGTTGTGAGACAACATGTCAACCTCGTGGAGCTTGGAAATGATCTTGGCTACTTTGCAGCATGCCATTGTGGAGCTGAGTACAAAACAGAGTACTCAGAATCGATCGACACTCACACTGCGTCATCGATCGATTCCAATGAGTCACCGATGACCGATGAACACTATCCCACGTCGCTCAACGGGAAGCATCTGGTTGACCACTTCACGTTACCAGATCAGTGTTATCCAAAGTTTGCCTTTCAACAACCCAACAAAAGAGGACGTGATGACTATTCCATAGGCAGTTGGGCAGACAGTGGATTCCATAAAAGTTTTGCAGTAGAGACTGTAATTCCTTCATCCAATGAGGATCCTACTGAGGAGTATGATGAGGATTACTGGAAGGAAAGAGCTATAGAGATTGCTATGCAGGATGATAGATATTCAAGCCATTCCTTCAACAACATGTCTTCACCATCGATCGACAGAGTCTACTCAGCATCGATCGATACCCACCCTCAGCCAGCAAAACGATCTTATGCATCGATCGATACACACCTGGTACATCGATCGTTATTAAAGCCGCCGCCTTAAAATGGAGAAAGGGAATATTCCAATCCCAAAAAGATGAATGCTCTCACTAACCAATCAGAAGGAACATCACGAAAGAGCATTCGATCCAAAAGCCCTAATTCAGCAGACAAACGTCTACCATCGATCGGTACTCCAGTATCAACATCGATCGATTCTCATTTTAAACCCAAACTTTCTCTATTTACTAAGAAGAATATGAGTATTGATTACGATTTTCTAACTCCTGAGAATTTGGTATTTTCAGGGACCCAGATGGCCATGCAAGAGCTATAGATGGAAGGATTCTAGAAGTATCCAAAGAGGACATAGCAGACATTCTTCAGGTGGCCAATGAACCAGATAACTTGTTTATGCAGCAACACAGCATTCCAGACAACATTCCAGCTGTTCTCGACGAATATCCAAGGGCCGACACACCAGAAATTGGTTCACACCAATCATACCGACCAGTTGGCCAAGCATCGATCGACAAGGTTGCTCCTACATCGTTCGACAGGGTAACACCAATGTCGCTCGACAAGGCACCTTCACCATCGATCGACAGACGTTACGAATTTGAACACCGCGCTTATGACATCTACGGAGCCAGAAAGTTCAGATGGGAACAAAAAGACGAATATAGTGTCTACAGAGATGAGTCTGGATATGTAAGGAGCGTAGCTGGTGAGATGATCCATGTTACCAAGGACAACATTACAAAAATTCTGGCGAGAGCATCCCTATTTGAAGAGAGTCACTTATGTCTTCCAGAACATGCCACTTCTTTCACACCTACAAAACTGGCACCAGAGATCTACACCAAGGATGAGATTAATGAGATGGTGACTGGTATTTGTGGAGCTCAGGAAAAGCTAGGAAATGAACTCAAGACATTGGTAGATGACACTTATCAGCCTTTGGACAGAGGTTACAATGAGTTTTTCAGAAGTATGGCAGAGATGAGGACAGAGATTGAGAGTATGCAGCACAACCTTGAGAATGAAGCTACGACATCACCATCGATCGACGCCAACAAAGCAACATCGATCAACGTCAAGCCACAGACATCCCAGATTCTTGCAGAACCGGAAAGTTTGGCAAAGAAAAAGGATGAATGAGAGATCGCATAAATCAACACGGGGATTAACGATGTATACAACCCTCTCAAAAACAACGTGGACTGGTTAAGCACGAGAATTGATCTGCTACAACAAGATTTGGACACCATTTGCAAGAAGGATCCACAGCCAGCCACATCGATCGATATCTGCACCATCACATCGATCGACAGCAAGTTCGCAGCCATGGAAGATAGGTTACAAACCTACGAGTATATGCACGACCGTTTCACCTCACCTATCATGCGATACTTGGACACCTTGTCTACACAGATGATGAATGTCCAGAGGGACATTGGCAAGCTTAATGATCAACATGATATTCAGGAAGAAGGTTCAACATCGATCGATAGGTTCCGTAAGGCATCGCTCGACGGCAAGAAACCTACAGAACATCTTCCCTACACAACAGCAGAAGTTGATCAGATCACATCAAAGCTTTACACATCTCTAGACACCATGGAGGAACGACTTGAGAAGCGGTGTGATGACATCTACTTTCCATTCGACGTCAGACTCGGTGGACTGGATAGCCAAGCAGAGTGGTTACAGAAGGAAGTCAAAGCCATTCAGAGGCAACTCGCATCTCAACACCAAATATCAGAATTGATCACCAGAAAACGCTCCAAATCGATCGACAGTAAGGCACCAGCATCGACCGATAAACACTTGGTCACATCGATCGATACCACGTCTACACCAGACGACGAGCAGCTGATACAAAACAAAATGGATTCAATGCATTAGGAACTGAACGAGCTATCAGCATACACCTACGACAAGATAGGATGGCATCAGTTCAGCATTGAAAACATCCTAGAAAGGCTACAAAACATCTCAAATGCAATACAGAAGATGGATGAGAGATGGACCAGAAATGATGAGGCCACAAAAAGTTTCATTGCAGCTTGGTCCAAAATGTGCAGAGATGAGGTGGATGCTTGTTTCCCAACAAGTAACTGTCTTTCCACCAATTAGCCACATACCTCCACAGTCAAGCTAAATGACTATAACAAAGCGCTGAGTGGGAGGCAGCCCACTATTAGGTAATTTTAATTGGTTTTCTTAGTTACTAGTATTTACTTTCATTTTCATTCTTTCAGATTTATTGCAAGACCCAAGTAGGATGATTACCAACATATCGACTGTGGACAGACGTCGACATCGATCGACCTACAATCACATACGACAATCGATGCATACTGATGCACATCGATCGATTCCCACTCCGGTCAGGTTTATCTTCCTAACTTGTTACATTGAGTACTTATGATTAATTTCCACCATAACTCCGACTGTGTTACACTGGGACAGTGTAATTTAAGTCTGGAGGGAGGTTTACTGATATTATGTATTCTGATTCTTATAAAAGGATTTTAATAAAGTTATGCTTAACTATGTGAAAGGGACTATGATCTTATTATTGATTTATACTTGAATGTCTAACCACTCTTTAGCACCATTCTAGATTTACTGATTGCAGATAGTACTAAAGATGCTAAAGTGGATCAACATGTCAACTATACACACTTGCCTAGCTTGTTTGAAAGAACCAATGCTAACCTCCAACACTAACCTGACATTACTGTTTGTCTTGGGGCTTGGTATACATGAGATCGGATTCTTCAGACAAGTCTGGAAGGTAACGCCTTATGTAGATTCATTTATCACATTTCCTCTCTCTATTTTCGACTCTAGAGTAGTTAGTGATATTATCTAAAAAAAAAAAAATCTGACATTTATTACTTAATTAGGACTTAGGATCTAGTTAGGAGGAGTCTGAACAGGACTTGGTGGCTAAAACCATTAAGGCTTGATTCATAAAGAGTCCAATAAAAGAATTCAAACGGGACTTGGAGGCGGCAATCTTCAAGGCTCGCTTCACAAAGAATTCTTGGATATAGGTCAAACATAAGTGAACATGGCTTGGTGGCAACCAACATTAAGTCTTGATTCATGGAAGCCTGTCCAATCTTGATCACTGATCCTGCAATGGAAGCAGACTTTGACTCAAGAGAGAAATTAGGAGCTAACTTTTACCTGCAGTTCCAGATACTTGTCTGAAAATCCTTGCATCCTGTGATCGACACTCCCAAGGTAAAGCATGCACTTTTATATTTATGATAAGAAATGAGGTTAGTAGAGGGGAATGTCAGACAAGATTTGCTGAGTTGTAAACTAGTTGAATTTGGTTGCTAAGCTAGGATATTGCATAATGTGCTTTTGTTATTAGGACTTTTTAGATGTGGTTTGCGAAATTGTAGAGGTGATGATTTCTATGTTTTAAATCTGTGAGTCTCTGCTATTTTCAAACCTCTTTCAGAGAGACTGTCTGTTTGTTTTGCTTGAGGACAAACAAAAAGGTAAGTCTGGGAGAGTTGATATACCATAAATTTGACCCATTTTCATCTATGGTATATAAGTGTTTTACTATCTATATATTATATATTCTATCCTATTAGGTATGTTTTCAGCTTCAGCAGTATCTTAGAGTAAAGTGATGATTATGGAGCATTTAGGAGCTTAAAAGAGATTTCATCCGAGCTTACCATTAGAGGTCGATACGAAGAAGAAGCAATCGTTCGATGCACATCCAGTGCCGTCGATCGATACGGAAGAGAAGCCTCGATGATTGAAAATTATTATCGATCGATGTACATCCTGTACCATCGATCGATGTCGAGACGCGAGATGCGTGACTTGGTTCCAGCTGACTTTAGACCCAAGGCTTCACCAAATTACAAGATTACCTCTGACAAGTTTTTAACCTAATAGTTATATACTTGCCTAAGTATTAGGAGGCAAAGAGTTTTTGAGCCACCATGGTATTCTTACTTTCAGCGAGAGAGAAGAGAGAGTTTTAGGAGAGAAAATCATAGAGATATTTGTGATTAGAACTCCATTGATTCATCTATTCTATTCTATGCAGTTTTTATCTATATTTTGTGTCATGAATTGATTAGCTATGTCTGAGTAGTTTACTTGTTAGATTCAGGGTTCAAATAGGTTAGAGGGATTAGCCCCAACTATAGATTTGCTGAGTTGTGATATTCATTGATTGATTGTTCTTAATGCTTGTTTTAGCCTTGCTAACTAGAACATGAACCTAGGAATTTGCATGTGTCAAGCATCCTTGATCATCCTGTCCTGAATCTAATCTGTCATGCTAGGACTGCTAGAGAGGGCTAACCGCTGATCTAGGAGACTAGTGAGCATTATCAACCCGCGCCTAGGGCTTAGCTAGAAGCTATCGATCGATATTGTCTTATATTATCTTCTGACAATCGATCGATATTGCGGAAGGTGTATCGATCGATATCCATATAGGATCATCGATCGACACTTTCACTACAAGAAAACATAACCTTAACGAGGGCGGTTTTCCTCGTTATTTCGTCATAAAAGAGGCTTTACGACGAAATAGCGAGGAAGCGCGTTTGCTCGTTACTCGTCCGTCGTAACACATATTTCCTCGCTAATTCGTCGTAACTTAGCGAGGAATATATTTCGTCGTAAAGCCGAAGTAGGGCGATTCGTCGTAAAGACCACGTCAATATTCCACGCAAGGACGTCGCTACAATTCCTCGTAAATACCTCGAAATGAGTTCCTCGTAACCTACACGTAAATACCTTGAAAGAGTTTCCTCGCAAAATACACGTAACAACCACGAAACGATTTCCTCGTTAAATACTCGTAAATTTTTCCTCGTTATTTCCTCGCAAATGTTTCCTCGTAAAATAGTCGTTAATTGTTTCTCGTCATTTCCTCGTAAGGTTTCCACGTAAAGAGGTCGTACATTAGCTACGAATTTACTTCGTTTTTATTATTTTACAGAATTTAAAAATATAATTAAAAATAATTAAAATTATTTAATTTAATAATAAATTAAAATTTAAAATAAAAATAAATCAATATGAAAATATTTTATATATAAATAAGTTTTGAATTTATATAATACAACAACCAAAAAAAAAAACTAAGGGTCGTTCATCGCCTGGTAGAATTCATCACTCCTCCTCGTAACATCCGCCTCGTTATGTACGTCGGATGACTCGCCTTGAATGGGATGTTGTTGTCGCATGTTCCTCAACATGGACTCCCATTCCGGATTTGTGGCCGCAATAACGTCCAAGAAACCCTCGACTCCACCCATACGAGATTTTGTCGCGGTCAACTCGTTACGCAGCTGAGCGGACTCTCTACGCAGCTCAGTGACTTCATCATCCCGTCGCTGACCATAAGACGATGTCGCTCTCGGAACATCGTTGACGGAACCAATACCCAACGTCCGTCCCTTTTTTTAGGGACAACCTTAAAAACAAAAAATAAATATTGTAAGTAAAAATTTAAAGTTAAATTAAATGAATAATAAAAAATTATTTTTTTGAAAATTTACCTCCTCGTAAATCTTATCCACGTCAAGTGTGGATAAGGTGACGGGTAATCCGTCGGTAGACTGCTGGGTCAGCTGAGTCTGGCGGTCTTCAACCCGAGCAACTACGTCGTTGTAGATTTGCTCGGACTTGCCATCTACAAATACGCCCGCCTTGTTCTTGTGGGTCCTCTCGTAAAGTTCCATAAGAGACGGGAGATGTCCCGTCTCTTTGGCCTAAAAAACAGTTAAGAAAGTTAGAATAAATTAATATATATATTAAAAAAATTATTTAATAAAATATTTAATTACCATTTCCAAACGGACACCGGCGTGGGGTTTTTGGCCCGTAGTGTGAAGCATCGGCCCGTTCCCGTGCTCATCGACCGTGTTACGGGAGTTAGAGCAAGCCTGGGCGATTCTAATGGAATCAGGAAGGCGCCAATAACGGATGAGGCCATCCCACACATCCGTGGTGAGCTCAGCGGGTTTGCCACGCTCATACCCCTTCACGATCCAGTCACCCTTCCAGTTGGAGACCGTGTCCAACAAGCGAACTTTCGCCTTCGCGTTAAACTTCTTCCTCACCCTCTCAGTGATCCCCAAGGCCCAAGTATATTTTTGCTGTTGGAAAAATAAATTAACAATTAGTTTTTTAGAAAGTATATATATAAATCATGAAAAAATTAAAGTATATATAATTAATTAATAGAAACTTACAGCGTAAATTTTGAACCACGTCTTTCTGACGTAGTGAGGCGTCTTACTCCAGTTTGGATGTGGCATGGAGAAGTAACCCTTGATCGTGTCGGTTACGTCCGATGCAAGACATCCGTCAACCCCCCACCTGGAAAATACAAATTTAAAATATAAATTATTTTTTAATGTTATAAAAGAAATTTAAACGAATTAAAAAAAAATTAATGCAACATACCACAAAGTTCCGTCCGGTCGGTCTGGGTCGATGACTGGTAAACCTTCTCTGCCTGGCAGACTGAGAATGTCCTCTACAGTGTACTGCGAGTAAGGAGCACTCGGAGGCACCATCAAATCAGGATGAATATCGGCGGCCATCGGAGGTGCCATCGGAGGAGGCACAGGAGGAGGCATCGGAGGAGGCACATGAGGAGCCGATGGTGCAGTAGAAGAAGTAGACCCAGAGACTCTCTGAGTGTACTGAGTCTCGGGGACAGTCTCCTGGCCCGAAGAACTGGGAGCGGAAGAAGAGGCCGGGTCTAAACGACTACCCGGCTCACCGAAGATCTCTCTGTAATGGGCAGTAAGTCTTCCTTTTCGAACCTGGGAAAAAAATGAAAATTTTAAAATTAACATCAACAATATATTTCCCAACATTATCCACATAATCAACACTAAACAACATAAAATCCGCAAACCTATCTAAATTCCCTATACTAACCACCTAATCTATCCTAAACTAACCAAATTAGAGAGGAATCAGAGAGGCTTACCATTGCTACGAAATGGAGAGGAAGTAGAGAGGAAGTAGAGAGGAAAGAAAGAGTGAGCGCTCGGGTGTATATATAAGATTACATATCGTCGCAAATTCCTCGTAAGTTTACGACGAAATAGCGAGCAGTTACAAAGGCCCGTCTTTTTTTTTACGAGGAAATTGCGAGGAATCACAAAGGCCCGTGTTTTTTTATACGAGGTATTAACGACGATTTAGCTTACGTGGAATTAACGAGGCTTGCTTTCCTATAAATATACCCACAACTCTCATTCTCAAACCACACACAAACTCCCAAATCACACCCTATCTCAAATCACATTCCTCAGCAAAATCCTATTCAAATTATAAATATTTGAAAAAAATAGGAAAAGGAGAAGATATTAGAATTCATGTGGGCGAGACTTACGTATTATAATTGCTGGAAGTCTTGCCACATGTTATCTGGTATTTTCTCCTTTTCTTTTTTCTAGTTTTTACACTACGAGGTATTTACGACGATTTCTGCTTACGTGGAATTAACGGGTTTATGTATAAATCCGTTTACGTGGTCTTTACGACGATTTCTGCTTACGTGGAATTAACGAGTGTTTTGTTTAAATCATTTTACGTGGTAGTTACGACGATCTCATCCTACGAGGACTTTACGACGATTTGTGCTTACGTGAAATTAACGAGTGTTATGTTTAAATCCCTAGAATCCGAAACCCAAAACCCGAAACCCAAAACCCAAACCCGAAACCCGAAACCCCATACCCGAAACCCCAACCCCCAAACCCGAAACCCGAAACCCAAACCCCCATCTTTAATTTTCTACTTCATATATTCCAAACCCCATATTTAATTTTAAATTTCGTCGTTATTTTTAACGAGTGTTATGGTTAAATCCCTAGAACCCCAAACCCAAAACCCAAAACCCGAAATCTGAAACCCGAAACCCGAAATCCAAAACCCGAAACCCCAAACCCCGAACCCTTAAACCCGAAACCCCAAACCCGAAACCAAAAACCCGAAACCCGAAACCCGAAATCTAAAACCCGAAACACCAAAACCCAAAACCCCAAACCCCAACCCCGAAACCCGAAACCCGAAACCCCATATTCCTTATTTTCTACTTCATATATTCCAAACCCCATATTTATTTTTAGGTTTCGTCGTTATTTCCTCATTGTATTACGTTATATTTACGACGATTTCATCCTACGTGGTATTTACGACGATTTAGTCCTACGTGGAATTAACGAGTCCTTCGTCGTTATTTACTCGTTAGAATACGAGGACTTTACGACGATTTAAGCTTACGTGGAATTAACGAGTGTTATGTTTAAATCCCTAGAATCCAAAACCCGAAACCCGAAACCCCAAACCCCATATTCCTTATTTTCTACTTCATATATTCCAAACCCCATCTTTATTTCCATTCCAAACCACAATTCCCACATTTGCTTATTCATAAAACAAACTCCCACATTACCTTATTCATAAAACAAACCCCACATTATCTTATTCATAAAACAAACTCCCTCATCTTATTCATAAAACAAATACATCAATCGGATACATAGACATTCTCGTCATCACTAGATACATCATCATTTTCATTAAACTCGTCTTCAACAGCTTCGTCTGTGGCATCATCGGTAAGATCTTCGTACTCGTGATTATGCGGATCAATGAGAAGGATGTCATCAATTTCTTGTTCAGGTTCCTCAACTTCATTTATCTGTTCTTCTTGCAATGGTGGTTCTTCTCCACTGATGATTCGTCCTCGAGGTGTAACTTTGATTACTGCTAACCAATTTATACCTGAATCTCTCATCCGAGGGTATGGAAGGAAGCTAACTTGGTCTGCTTGTGAAGCTAAGATGAAAGGCTCGAATTTGTTGTACCTTCGTCCACCGTTGACATCAACTACACCGAATTTGTTAGACCGAACACCTCTGTTGACGACGGGGTCGAACCATTCACATTTGAAGAGGACGCATTTCAGCTTCAGTATCCCTGGAAATTCGACTTCAATAATCTCCGTCAAGATCCCGTAGAAATCTGTTTCCCCTTTCACACATATTCCATAGTTACTGGTCGCCCGCTGTCTACCATAGTCATATGTATGAAAAGTATAGCCTCGTGTGAAATACATCTGTGATGTGGTGACCTTTACAAGTGGAGATTGAATTACTTCGTGTAACCACTTAGGATAATCTGCATCGTCGTCGTCATAATCAACCTGCAAAAATAAAGAGAATGTTAATGAAATACAGATAATGTATGAAAAAAAAGTTTTAGTTAATACCTGATTCCGCAACCACTTAATGAAGTGTTGATCTTTCCTTTTGTCTACGTCACTTGTGGATATACCAGGAAATGTTTCTTCGACTTGAGAAACAAATAGGCTGTAAAATCACATTTTATAGGAATGAATCTCTCGCAATTATACAATTAATTATACTTATATGTGTTTCGAAGTGTCAATATATGTTACCTTTCAAAATAACGCATCAATGGATCTTCGCAATTGAGTAGAATATAGGTGTGTGCACTATGAGCGTCTTGTTCACTCGACCACCAAACCTCTTTAGACTTCCCACCGAGTCGCCCAATCTGGCTAAAGATGTCTGGAACACCAGCAACTGCATATGTTGGCGCAACACCACCATCATCATATCTTCTTGGAGCTCTTCTCCGTGTACGTACTTTTGACGCAAAGTAGTACGATGTGAAGTGAGAAACTTCTTCCGTCAAACTTCCAGCAATTATAGAACCTTCAACTTTGGCGAGGTTCTTTGCTTTTCCCTTCAAATATTTCATGGCTCGCTCATACTGATACATCCATCCGTAATGTACAGGTCCACGAAGCAATGCCTCATATGGGAGGTGGACAGCTAGATGCTCCATGACGTCAAAAAATCCGGGAGGAAATATCTTCTCCAAGTTGCACAATAAGATGGGAATGTTCTCCTGAAGCTGTTCCACAACTTCTTCTTTAAGAGTGCGTGTGCTCAGATCCCTGAAAAATGCTCCAATGCCTTTTATATTCAAAAAAAATTAAACACATTGTTAGTCATATATTATTTTGTAAATTATTGTGATATAATACACTACGTACCTGCAAGTGCTTCATGTACGTTTGTTGGAAGTAGCTCCGCAAATGCAAAGGGCAGTAGTCGTTGCATAAATACATGACAATCATGACTCTTCATCCCGGAGAACTTTTGACCCTTTTCAACACATCTAGAGAGATTCGAAACATACCCATCGGGGAACTTCACTTCTGATGCCACCCAGTTGAACAACACCGACTTTTTTTCTGAAGATAATCTGAATATCGGAACGGGAACTTGTCCATTGCTTTTAATATGTAACTCGCTTCTTGAGCAAATATCCGGCAAGTCCAACCTCGATTTTATGTTGTCTTTTGTCTTCCCTGGGACATTCAATATTGTATTCATGATGTTCTCAAAGAAATTCTTCTCTATATGCATCACATCGAGGTTGTGGCGCAGAAGAAGATCCTTCCAATATGGCAACTCCCAAAATATACTCTTCTTGTGCCAGTTGTGATGAACACCGTAAGAATCTGGCATATTACGAGGGACATGCCAATTACCACCCCAACGAACTGTTTCGTTAGCTCCGTAGTAGTCGATTTGCGCTTCAATTTGTTCTCCAGTTAGATATGGAGGAGGAGTGTCTCTCACAACCCTTTTGTGCCTAAACAAATTCTTGTTTCTTCGGTAAGGATGGCCAATGGGAAGAAATCGACGGTGACAATCAAACCAACTTGTCTTCCTACCATTCTTCAGTTGAAACGCATCTGTCGTTCCATTACAATATGGACAAGCTAATCTCCCATGTGTAGTCCATCCAGACAACATCCCATAGGCAGGAAAATCACTTATGGTCCACAAAAGCATCGCTCGCATCGTAAAATTCGTCTTCGTTGAACAGTCATACGTCCTCACCCCTGTTGACCACAAATCCTTCAACTCTTTTATCAGTGGTTGTAGGAAAACATCCAGGGACCTTTTTGGATGGTTCGGACCAGGTATTAATATGGTCAAGAATAGTAACTCCCGTTGCATGCACATCTCCGGTGGCAGGTTGTATGGAGTAAGAAAGACTGGCCACAATGAATATTGTCTCCCTGACATTCCGAACGGACTAAATCCATCTGTGCATAATCCGAGATACACATTCCGGATATTGCTAGCGAAATCTGGATGTACTTTGTTGAAATGTTTCCAGGCTCTTGCATCTGATGGATGAGTCATCTCACCATCCGTCTGAGTATGCTCGGCATGCCATCTCATCTTTCCAGCAGTCTGCTCTGATTGATACAATCTTTTCAATCTGTCTGTAATTGGTAGGTACCACATCCTTTGGTACGGTACCCTATTACGTCCCCGTCCTTGCGGCTTGAATCGTGGCTTCTTGCAGAATCGACATTCTTCTAGCTTCTCATCATCTCCCCAATAGATCATGCAGTTGTCGATGCAAACATCTATCATCTCCGAAGGCAACCCAAGACTATAAACCAGTTTCTGAATCTCATAATAAGAATCAGCAGACACATTGTCTTCCGGCAAATACTCTTTAAACAAGTCCGCCCATTCGTTCATGCAACTTTCAGGTAGATTGTGATCAGTTTTAATATTCATCATTCTAGCAGCTAACGACAATTTAGAGAGACCTTCTCTACAACCACTGTAAAGTGGTTGATTCGCCGCGTTTAACATTTCGTAAAACTTTTTTGCATCTATATTAGGTTCTTCATCTTCATCATGAGCTACGAATGCATCAGCTACCATATCATGAACCCTATCATAATCTACCATCTCCTCCTGATGGTAACTATGTTCATTATGCAAATGATGATCAACCGGTTCTTTTTCCTGAAAATTGCTATTACTACTACTAGCTTCATTCTGATCATAATTAAAACCTTCTCCATGTTGAAACCAGATATAGTAATTTGCCGTGAAACCTCTATTTATTAAATGCTTCCAAACATTTTCACGATTTGCCAGTTTCGAATTGTTGCATTTCCGACAAGGACAGAACATCTTACCACTTTCTTGGGCGAGCGGTGTTGAATCTGCTTGATGCATAAATGTCTCCAGACCCGCAAGGTATTCTTTCGTCACTCTCCCGTTAGCATCTCTATGCATATACATCCACTTCCGCAACTCGTAAATAGTCCCGGAGCCAGCCATTTTTTTTCTTTCACGTTTTTTGTTGTTGGTGTGTTTAAAATGATGTTCAAACATCCATATTTATAGGAAAATTCGAATCTGGTAGTTGTAATTTTGCTATAAATTTACGACGAAAATTAATTAGGTGGGCAAAAAAAAACGTGTAACACCTATAAAGTTGGTGGATTCAAAAATTTCCTCGCTAAATACACGTAAACTATTCCCTCATAAATACCACGCAAAGTTTACGTCGTATTTACGAGGAAATAGTTTTTCCTCGTAAAATTACATCCACTTTACGACGAAACAGTTTTGTCGTTACGTTACGAGGAAATAACGATGACTTTAGTTTTTCACGTAAATTCGTCGTAAACTCGACGCAAATTTACGAGGATTGTTTTTCCTCGTTAATTTTCGTCGTTAAGCATGTGTTTTCTTGTAGTGTTTCTTGTGATCAAAAGACGACAGTTGAGATCCAAGATCTAGTTAGTTAACCAGTGAAACATTGACATCGCTGATCACTGTGATTAAGGAGTTGAGCTCTAATATATCATGCATGCAACTGTTTGGCATCTATAAGATTATAATCTCTAATACCTGAATGGAAACCCTGCATCTAATATCTTCCAATAAAGTTACACCCCCAATCTTCTTGTTAGTCGAGCAATAGACTTGCTCAATTAGGATTGCTATTTACTTTTAAACCATAAAACAACAAACACGTAGAATTAATAACCTGACTAGATTTAATAGGTTCCCTAGCTCCTTGTGGATTCGATCCTTAAGTATTACAACTGAACCTTTTATTTGAGAGAGTAATTCACTCTTTAAGATAATTTGAGTGATATCAACCTTGATGAAAACTACCGAGGAAAACCAAGACGATGCAAAATAAAGCAAATCTTGATGTTGACATTGTATTTCTTCTTTGCAAATAAACGTTTTGTTAGTTTGTGTGATATACAAAACCCTTATATGTGAACATATATAAGTCTTTGAAATTTTTTTGTATGAAGATCCGGAAAAAGCTAAAAGTAAATTGACTGGTTGGTTTTATTTTCTTTCTATTCTAAAATATTTATTTTTAAAAGATCTTCCAAAATTTTATTTCTGTTTTTATACAACATATTACCACGTAAAATATCAATTAACCACAGCCATATATGTTTTTTTTAATAAAACACCACAGCCATACATGTATTGTTGAAACATTCGATATGTAACTTAAATCACTTCAGCGATGGATAAGCTACCAATTTTGTTATTTACTAATTTCTCATAAATAGAAAAAAAAAATAAAATTTTAATAGATTAATTTATGGCTATTTTGAGAATATGATATGAATCTATTGGAATGGAACATTTTAATAGGTTCTATTTCATATAATATTTCTAAAAAATTTGATGTAAATTTTATAGATTAATATATAAATAAAATATTATCTTCAACATATGACAAATATAAAATTCGTTAATATATATCGTATCAAGATAGCATAGACTATTACTGAATATAACATTAGATAAATTACATATTTGACTAAAAATAATGCCAAATTTATTGGATATCAAAATGGCACATTTTAAGTGACAGTCACTTAAGTGCCAATATGCAACATAAATGTAATACGAGTAAGAGTGTAACCATTATTGGAAGATTCATCTTAGAGTTAAGAAAAGTTTAAACTCATCATCGAATAATAACTAGGTGTTTTTTTTTCACCATGTGCATCAATATTTTAATATACATTTTGATTTAATTAAACATAAAAATTAGATAAAATAAATAATTTGGTTTACTTAAATTTAAATTTAAGAATAGATATGTATATATTTAAAATTATAATCTTAAATAGATTTTTTATCTATTTCCTTCGGTTAAAATATAATAAATCAACTTGTATAAAATTAATATAAAAATTTGATATAAAAATTGTATAATTATCCAAAAGTAAAACTAAAACAGTTTTTCTGAAATTTGTAGATATATAAAATTAATTAATGATATTATGATTAAAATTTTATAAATTTGAAAAAGTTTTAGTAATAAAAATTGTATAATTATAGAAATAGAAATATATAATTTTTGAAAATTTTACAATCACATTATTGGAGGACTCCTTTTAATTTTTTTTTAAATCTCAAATTTTCCTCATAAATAACTTTGTTGATATCTAAAAATCCAACATTACCAACTTACCCTGTGAAATATATAAACACCAAATCATGTATTTTCAGTTATTTACAAAAAATAAAACTTAAAAACTTAATTATGAATTGATTTATTTTCTTTCTAAAACATATATAAATTTATTAAATGCAATTGCAGAAAGTCAGAAACAAAAAGAAAAACAATTTGAGCTCTTCAAAGAAATATAGAAAAATAGCAGACAACACTAGTAAACATGATTTGCTATTATCTGTCTATCTATGTTATTCAAACAGAAGTCACGACTCTTTTAAATGTGTGATATTTTTTAATTAGAGCTACTTTAAATATTTGATTGAATGTATCATCGTAGTAACCTAATAAATATCACGAAATCTTAATCTATGATTTTGTTTGTTTATCTTGATGCATGTTACTTTGAAACGCTGTCAAAGCTTGTAACTTTTCTCAGATCTTTTGTCTATAGATTTTTACCGAAGTCTTGTGAAGGATCGATCGAAGATTAGATTTTTGTGTGGTTGGAACCCTATTCATGGCGTTCTTCTGTGGATCAAAGATGAAAAATATGAATTTACAACCTTCGACAAAATACATCCATGTCTCTCAAGGAGATGATGGAATTTGATTACAGCAAGGATTTTGTCGTTTGTCCTAAGCCCAAACGTATCAGTTTACTCGCCAACAACGTCGTTCTCCCTCTCAGATTATTTATAAGGTAATACAAAAAGCATCCTTCTTTTTTTTCTTCCCTTGTGATTAGAACCGAACATTAACCCTAACTTGGTTTTAATCTCAATTTGTAGTCAAACTGCTGATTTGTGTGATTTTTGGATATCATTCACATGTCTAATCATATCATTTTGAATAAATATCTTTCTCTGGTTTACTTGATGTATTGGTCTGCCTCAAAAGCTTTCCTTCAACTCAATACTCATTTTTTGTGCGTACCTTTCTGCAGGAGGATAATGGAACAATATCTCATCTGTATCATCATCGCAGTTATCAATCCTCATAGCCAGTCAGTCTCTATCTCAAGATCCACAGAGATATTAGGTTTACTAATCATCACTGTCTTACGAATCATCCCGGTGAGTACGTAAAAAACATCAGGAAGCGTAACATAACGAAATTAGACATTGTTTATAGACAGCCATTAGAAAAAGTTGTTTCATGATGGTGTTAAAACAGACCTTGAAAAAAACAAAGCCACGTTAGTCAGTGCATCAGATTTGCCGTTATCAATCCTCATTGTAGGTGTTGGAGACGCCGACTTTAAAGAGATGGATGTACAAGTCTATGTCTTCTAAAAAAAGGAAAAATATATTAATGATTCGTAGAACTGAGAGTATGATCTTTTGTGTAGACTGTATTTTTTTTTTGGAGGTATCTTATAGATACTACACCCAGATAGAGAACACCGTTTCGCGAGCGCAACAGGGTGATTAAATTCATGAGATACCATCAGTTGTATCTATAAAAAAATTGGCAACACAAAACGTTCTTCAGAAAGATGATGACGAAACCGTAGAAACTGTAGAACAAGATGATGATGATGATGATGATGATGAAACTGCTGCCATTGAAGATATGGAGAAGCCTTCTGTTATCAGTGACCAACCCAAGGAAACTAAAGATAGCAGGAGAAAATTGCAAAGTCAAAGGAGAACAAAAGAGGCAAAAAAGACGAGAAGTCTGAAAATGTCGAGGATCCATCTAAAGTAAGGAAGCAAAAGAAAACGAGAGCTAAATTGGAGATGAAAATTTCTGAAGCAAGCTAGGAAAGATTTTTCACAGCTCATATCAAAAACCATGAACTGAAAAAAAAATGCTTCGGACTGTCTTATATTTTTGTACTTGACAAAGTGTTGAATGAACATATAAAGGTAAGAGAAAAAAGAGTTATGAGAGAGAAGTCGAATGAGAAGCAATGATTCAATGCCTTTGAATCAGACACTATCATCTATGCTCATAAGGGCTGTTCGTTTGGTTGCCGCAGGTACCGGCGGCAGCGGCAGCGTCAACTCTTGTTCGTTTCGTTGACGCAGGAAACTGCGTCTGACGCCGCGTCCGAACGCCGCGTCCTGCGCCTGACGCCGATAAAATCTGCTGTCGCGATATAGTATGCGGCAGCGTCAGCGGCAGCGTCAGCGTCTGCGAAACGAACAACAACTGTCCTCATTGACGCTGCCGCTGCCGCTGACGCTGCCGCTGCCGCTGACGCTGCCGCTGCCGCTGACGCCGAAACCTGCGCCAACCAAACGAACATGACTATAGGGAAGTCAAAGGTGCAATACATTGGCTTGCTATTTTCATATATTGATTCACGAACTATGCATAACATTAAAATCTAAAAACAGAGTGGACTCCATCGACAGATCTTATATGTTCAATTTTTTGTTGTTGCAAAAGTGTCTTTTATGTGTGAACTTGAGTTGGGTTTTTGAGCCGCTCACTAAGTTTCCTATCTTTCTCACATACAAACTGTAACAAATTGTGTATATTGAAAGTTCATACTGTTTTATGTTCTTTTACATGAGTTCCTAACAAAGATGGATGACTCTTTCTTATGATAGAACTCAATCAACTCATATTTGAGATGGATGACTCTTCCTTCATGATCACTAAAACAAAAAAAAAACAGTAGAAACAAAAAAAACCATTGGCCATAATACTATAAAAGTTTTGTAAAAGGTTGGTAGTAGAAGGGAAAATCATAATATACCACACACGACAAAACATGTGATTGGTTGCATAAATGCCCATCAATTCTTTAATCATAATATCTTTTGATTTGTTTTTTTAAATAGAAAATATATACATATTTATATGCAAAATTCTAACAAATCCGTTGAAAAATAAATTTATTATATTCAATTAAATATGATATTTATATAAGTCCATAAATTAATATATTTTTTTTTCATAAATATAAAATATATATGTTATAATATGTTGGCAGAACGAGTTAACATTAGTAAAATGCATAATACAAATATAATAATTAACACATCTTAAACTAAATATACAAATAAATTAAATACAAATAAATTTCAAATATGTTGTTTCATGCATTATTTCTTTTAATAATCAAACAAAAATTCAGTAACATAAATATATAATAAAAAGCGACAAATACATGTGACAGTTTGAAATAATTGATTAAACTTCAACATATATATATAACCATATCAGCATTTAAATATATGTTTAACGCTAAAAACATGCATACATTACGTTACTATCGAAGCTGAAAGAGGATTTTTCTCATCCAATTTTATGTGAAAGAAACAAACTCAACCTTCTGAAAACAAAGTTGATACCAAGGGGACTTTCTGAAAACAAAATCATGTGATGCATTTCAACCTAATTTGTTTTGACCTGAAATCTGACTTGCGCCTTATTGGTTTTCTTGTGCGACAGCGATAAAAATATTAGGAAATAAATAACAAAAGGACCGTTGAACAAAATACAATCAATTGTATAGCATTTTTCTAGGAGAGGATGCACATTTGGCGGATTCAAATGAGGACTTGAACATCAAATAAATACTACAGAAAGGTATTTATCAAAATTCATTTTTACTTTATTTATTTATTTCACAAATCATTATTTGTCTTTGTTTTATTAATTTATTTATTTTCCAATACAATATTTCTCTTTTTTTTCTTTGTGTACAAATGATTGTATATATAATAATAAAATTGACTTACCCCTTTTCTACCGCATCCACGTACTATTGAGCATAAGACAATTAACGCCATGTGTCAGCTCAATAAACCCTCAAACAAAACAAATATAATATTATTTAAAAATCAGGTTTTTATGTGTCCTATTCAAGGTAATTGACAAACTCTTACAATAATACTTATTAGATTTTAGTTATTATTATGTTTTCAAACTACGACGATCGATGTGTTTAAATATCACAAATTTCATTCACTTATGTAACTTTAGACCAATCAACATTTGAGCTTTTTCTCTTTTGAATTTAGGGCAAACAAAATATATTAACTTATACATAAATATAAATATATGTTCTAATCTAAAAGAAGTAATCAAACTAAATTCAATTACAGTAGCATGATTTAATCTAAATAAATTCAAAATAAAAAATAATTTATATTGAGAAGAATATATAACCTGTTGTCAAAAAAAGATATCACCAAATATGCCAAAGAATAACTTAATCGATTCAAATTATTATATCTGAAATTATAAACTTATTAAATACAATTGCAGAAAGTCGGAATTAAAAATAAAAACAATTTCAGCTCTTCGAAGAAAACCCAACACTAGATGCTCCTCTAGAACATGACTTCCTATTTATTATTTTCAGTAATAATAATAATAGAGGTAAAAGAAAATTTAGAATATATAAGTATAGAAATTCTCTTCTGAAAAATTCAGAGGCGTTTGGGTTTACAAATCGCGTCACACTCCACTTTGCTGCCGCGGCACCTTCTCGGTGTTGTGTTGCAGCACCAATTAGAATTTGGTAATCTAGTGCATGTTAGTGCAGCTGCATCAACTTTGTTGACACCTGTATAAAAATTTCAAAATAAAACAGTTAAAATGATTATAGTTTTAATGATAATGATCATAAAGCATTGGAAAGTAAGTTATGTACGACATACATTCATGAAAAGTAGCAAAAAAAACCAAGACGATGCAAAAGAAAGCAAATTTAGATGTTGACATTGTGATTTTTCTTTAAAACTAAACGTTTTGTTAGTTTGTGTTGTAGAAATCTTGTTAGTGAACATATATATAAGTTTTTGAAACTTTTTGTATGATGATCCGAAAAAAGCTGATATTAAATTGACTGATTAATTTTATATTCTTTCAATCTTAAAATGTTTATATTAAAAAAATATTTCGTTTTATTTCTTAATACTAATATATCACCATTTAAAATATCATTAACCACAGCCATATATATAAGTAACGTTGAAACATTCAATTTGAAGCTAAAATTGATTGGCGACGCATTAGCTACCAATTTTATTATTTACTAGTTTCTTATAAATGAAAAAAATAATCTTTCAATTTTTAGTATACTAATCTATAGCTACTGTGAGAATGGGGATTGAACCAATAAGAATGAAATATTCTAGATAAATTAGGAGTCATGTACATAGATTCAACCATAATTAGGTAAATACCTCAAGAACTATTGATTTTTTCAAAATCCCACTAATATCTTATTATCCTACTCTCATAGCTCTCTCTCTTCTCTCTCTCCTCTCCTCTCTTTCTTCTGTAATTGTATTTCTTCATCACTGAATTATATTTTCTCTCATAACTTTGTTTACTAACGATTACACCATGAATTTTCTACTTACAAATTTTTTGATACCATCGCCACTTCAACGTCGAACTCCTCATATGCCTTCTTCGTTTTCAATCACTATCCGATTTGATTTCAAGATCAAGCTCATCACTCCTCATACCACGATCTCTAACGAGTCCGAGTGTAGGTATTAATCTGGCTCTTAGAATGACTCACAGTCTCCGGCGAGTTCGTAAACCATGACTCAGGGGTTTGGGCCAACAACACATTTCCATTGTGGTGTTTATGGTCGAGGATTCACCATTTGAGATACATATTTGGTTATCTGATATAAAACAAATTGTTGCTAGGCTAGTTGTTATAATACATTTGTGTTACCAAATACATGGGATCTTACTTGCTACAAAATATGTTACGAATACTTGAAAGAAATCAAAGAATCGACGAGCTTGTCCAAGCATAAACCAAACAAGAGGCAATCAGTTCGTGATGTTGTATTCGATTTGGATAACATTTATGTTAGCCGATATTTTATCATTTACCCGATATTTATTTTTGTTTTGCCGGATCCTTAATTTTATGTTATTATTTTGGATATTTGTTTTGTTAGATATTACAAACATGTTGCCGTAAATTCATAAATGGCTAGTAAGATATTAGAAAATAGTTAGTGTTAGTTGATAAATATTTTGCTAGCTGATACATTATATGTTACTTGATACATGTTTTGGTAGCATATCTTTAATATTATATCCTTGTATGGGATACATGTTTATTAGATGTTACAAACATGATGCCACTAATTGATAAATGATTGGTAAGAAGTAATAGTTTTCATTATTTGATACATGGTATAATAAGCTATTAAATGTGTTGATACGTTGTAGATGATACATTGTTTGATACATGGTCAATTTGTTAGTACATATTTTGTTATATGATACATGTTTTGTTAGATGATATATGGTTTGATACCCAAGAATGAGTATTCACTAATATGTATGTTATTGATTTTTATAGCACTATACACATAACTATAGCTTGCTAACTATATATAGTATGCTAACTTGATATATTTGTTGGTAATATATTGTCAATCATTTTTATAGTCATTAAAACGTCCATTATTGTATTGGCGTTGGCGATTAACAATTATTGTACCAGATAAATTATTCAATAACTATTTAACTTATATCTTCTTAACAATTAACAATTATTGTAACAATTAACAATTATTGTATCTTTTATGTGTGAACTTGAGTTGGGTTTTTGAGCCGCTCACTAAGTTTCCTATCTTTCTCACATACAAACTGTAACAAATTGTGTATATTGAAAGTTCATATTGCACTACAAGAAAACACATGCTTAACGACGAAAATTAACGAGGAAAAACAATCCTCGTACATTTGCGTCGAGCTTACGACGAATTTACGTGAAAAACTAAAGTCATCGTTATTTCCTCGTAACGTAACGACAAAACTGTTTCGTCGTAAAGTGGATGTAACTTTACGAGTATTTTACGAGGAAAAACTATTTCCTCGTAAATACGACGTAAACTTTGCGTGGTATTTACGAGGGAATAGTTTACGTGTATTTAGCGAGGAAATGTTTGAATCCACCAACTTTATAGGTGTTACACGTTTTTTTTGCCCACCTAATTAATTTTCGTCGTAAATTCATAGCAAAATTACAACTACCTGATTCGAATTTTCCTATAAATATGGATGTTTAAACATCATTTTAAACACACCAACAACAAAAAACGTGAAAGAAAAAAAAATGGCTGGCTCCGGGAATATTTACGAGTTGCGGAAGTGGATGTATATGCATAGAGATGCTAACGGGAGAGTGACGAAAGAATACCTTGCGGGTCTGGAGACATTTATGCATCAAGCAGATTCAACACCGCTCGCCCAAGAAAGTGGTAAGATGTTCTGTCCTTGTCGGAAATGCAACAATTCGAAACTGGCAAACCGTGAAAATGTTTGGAAGCATTTAATAAATAGAGGTTTCACGGCAAATTACTATATCTGGTTTCAACATGGAGAAGGTTTTAATTATGATCAGAATGAAGCTAGTAGTAGTAATAGCAATTTTCAGGAAAAAGAACCGGTTGATCATCATTTGCATAATGAACATAGTTACCAGCAAGAGGAGATGGTAGATTATGATAGGGTTCATGATATGGTAGCTGATGCATTCGTAGCTCATGATGGAGATGAAGAACCTAATATAGATGCAAAAAAGTTTTACGAAATGTTAAACGCGGCGAATCAACCACTTTACAGTGGTTGTAGAGAAGGTCTCTCTAAATTGTCGTTAGCTGCTAGAATGATGAATATTAAAACTGATCACAATCTACCTGAAAGTTGCATGAACGAATGGGCGGACTTGTTTAAAGAGTATTTGCCGGAAGACAATGTGTCTGCTGATTCTTATTATGAGATTCAGAAACTGGTTTATAGTCTTGGGTTGCCTTCTGAGATGATAGATGTTTGCATCGACAACTGCATGATCTATTGGGGAGATGATGAGAAGCTAGAAGAATGTCGATTCTGCAAGAAGCCACGATTCAAGCCGCAAGGACGGGGACGTAATAGGGTACCATACCAAAGGATGTGGTACCTACCAATTACAGACAGATTGAAAAGATTGTATCAATCAGAGCAGACTGCTGGAAAGATGAGATGGCATGCCGAGCATACTCAGACGGATGGTGAGATGACTCATCCATCAGATGCAAGAGCCTGGAAACATTTCAACAAAGTACATCCAGATTTCGCTAGCAATATCCGGAATGTGTATCTCGGATTATGCACAGATGGATTTAGTCCGTTCGGAATGTCAGGGAGACAATATTCATTGTGGCCAGTCTTTCTTACTCCATACAACCTGCCACCGGAGATGTGCATGCAACGGGAGTTACTATTCTTGACCATATTAATACCTGGTCCGAACCATCCAAAAAGGTCCCTGGATGTTTTCCTACAACCACTGATAAAAGAGTTGAAGGATTTGTGGTCAACAGGGGTGAGGACGTATGACTGTTCAACGAAGACGAATTTTACGATGCGAGCGATGCTTTTGTGGACCATAAGTGATTTCCCTGCCTATGGGATGTTGTCTGGATGGACTACACATGGGAGATTAGCTTGTCCATATTGTAATGGAACGACAGATGCGTTTCAACTGAAGAATGGTAGGAAGACAAGTTGGTTTGATTGTCACCGTCGATTTCTTCCCATTGGCCATCCTTACCGAAGAAACAAGAATTTGTTTAGGCACAAAAGGGTTGTGAGAGACACTCCTCCTCCATATCTAACTGGAGAACAAATTGAAGCGCAAATCGACTACTACGGAGCTAACGAAACAGTTCGTTGGGGTGGTAATTGGCATGTCCCTCGTAATATGCCAGATTCTTACGGTGTTCATCACAACTGGCACAAGAAGAGTATATTTTGGGAGTTGCCATATTGGAAGGATCTTCTTCTGCGCCACAACCTCGATGTGATGCATATAGAGAAGAATTTCTTTGAGAACATCATGAATACAATATTGAATGTCCCAGGGAAGACAAAAGACAACATAAAATCGAGGTTGGACTTGCCGGATATTTGCTCAAGAAGCGAGTTACATATTAAAAGCAATGGACAAGTTCCCGTTCCGATATTCAGATTATCTTCAGAAAAAAAGTCGGTGTTGTTCAACTGGGTGGCATCAGAAGTGAAGTTCCCCGATGGGTATGTTTCGAATCTCTCTAGATGTGTTGAAAAGGGTCAAAAGTTCTCCGGGATGAAGAGTCATGATTGTCATGTATTTATGCAACGACTACTGCCCTTTGCATTTGCGGAGCTACTTCCAACAAACGTACATGAAGCACTTGCAGGTACGTAGTGTATTATATCACAATAATTTACAAAATAATATATGACTAACAATGTGTTTAATTTTTTTTGAATATAAAAGGCATTGGAGCATTTTTCAGGGATCTGAGCACACGCACTCTTAAAGAAGAAGTTGTGGAACAGCTTCAGGAGAACATTCCCATCTTATTGTGCAACTTGGAGAAGATATTTCCTCCCGGATTTTTTGACGTCATGGAGCATCTAGCTGTCCACCTCCCATATGAGGCATTGCTTCGTGGACCTGTACATTACGGATGGATGTATCAGTATGAGCGAGCCATGAAATATTTGAAGGGAAAAGCAAAGAACCTCGCCAAAGTTGAAGGTTCTATAATTGCTGGAAGTTTGACGGAAGAAGTTTCTCACTTCACATCGTACTACTTTGCGTCAAAAGTACGTACACGGAGAAGAGCTCCAAGAAGATATGATGATGGTGGTGTTGCGCCAACATATGCAGTTGCTGGTGTTCCAGACATCTTTAGCCAGATTGGGCGACTCGGTGGGAAGTGTAAAGAGGTTTGGTGGTCGAGTGAAGAAGACGCTCATAGTGCACACACCTATATTCTACTCAATTGCGAAGATCCATTGATGCGTTATTTTGAAAGGTAACATATATTGACACTTCGAAACACATATAAGTATAATTAATTGTATAATTGCGAGAGATTCATTCCTATAAAATGTGATTTTACAGCCTATTTGTTTCTCAAGTCGAAGAAACATTTCCTGGTATATCCACAAGTGACGTAGACAAAAGGAAAGATCAACACTTCATTAAGTGGTTGCGGAATCAGGTACTAACTAAAACTTTTTTTCATACATTATCTGTATTTCATTAACATTCTCTTTATTTTTGCAGGTTGATTATGACGACGACGATGCAGATTATCCTAAGTGGTTACACGAAGTAATTCAATCTCCACTTGTAAAGGTCACCACATCACAGATGTATTTCACACGAGGCTATACTTTTCATACATATGACTATGGTAGACAGCGGGCGACCAGTAACTATGGAATATGTGTGAAAGGGGAAACAGATTTCTACGGGATCTTGACGGAGATTATTGAAGTCGAATTTCCAGGGATACTGAAGCTGAAATGCGTCCTCTTCAAATGTGAATGGTTCGACCCCGTCGTCAACAGAGGTGTTCGGTCTAACAAATTTGGTGTAGTTGATGTCAACGGTGGACGAAGGTACAACAAATTCGAGCCTTTCATCTTAGCTTCACAAGCAGACCAAGTTAGCTTCCTTCCATACCCTCGGATGAGAGATTCAGGTATAAATTGGTTAGCAGTGATCAAAGTTACACCTCGAGGACGAATCATCAGTGGAGAAGAACCACCATTGCAAGAAGAACAGATAAATGAAGTCGAGGAACCTGAACAAGAAATTGATGACATCCTTCTCATTGATCCGCATAATCACGAGTACGAAGATCTTACCGATGATGCCACAGACGAAGCTGTTGAAGACGAGTTTAATGAAAATGATGATGTTTCTAGTGATGACGAGAATGTCGATGTATCCGATTGATGTATTTGTTTTATGAATAAGATGAGGGAGTTTGTTTTATGAATAAGATAATGTGGGGTTTGTTTTATGAATAAGGTAATGCTGGGAGTTTGTTTTATGAATAAGCAAATGTGGGATATTGTGGTTTGGAATGGAAATAAAGATGGAGTTTGGAATATATGAAGTAGAAAATAAGGAATATGGGGTTTCGGGTTTTTGGTTTCGGGTTTTGGGTTTCGGGTTTCGGGTTTGGGGTTTCGGGTTGGGTTTGGGGTTTCGGGTTGGGTTTGGGTTTGGGGGTTTAGGGTATGGGGTTTGGGGGTTGGGATTTCGGGTTTCGGGTTTCGGGTTTCTGATTCTAGGGATTTAAACATAACACTCGTTAATTCCACGTAAGCACAAATCGTCGTAAAGTCCACGCAGGATGAAATCGTCGTAAAGTCCACGCAGGATGAAATCGTCGTAAAGTCCACGTAGGATGAAATCGTCGTAAAGTCCACGCAGGATAAAATCGTCGTAAAGTCCACGTAAGACAACGAGGAAATAACGACGAAACCTAAAATTAAATATGGGGTTTGGAATATATGAAGTAGAAAATTAAAGATGGGGGTTTGGAATATATGAAGTAGAAAATAAGGAATATGGGGTTGGGGTTTCGGGGTTGGGGTTTTGGGTTTCGGGTTTCGGGTTTCGGGGTTGGGGTTTCGGGTTTGGGTTTCGAGTTTCGGGTTTCGGGTTTGGGGTTTCGGGTTTTGGGTTTCGGGTTTCGGGGTTGGGGTTTCGGGTTTCGGGGTTGGGGTTTCGGGTTTCGGGTTTGGGGTTTGGAATATATGAAGTAGAAAATTAAAGATGGGGGTTTGGAATATATGAAGTAGAAAATAAGGAATATGGGGTTTGGGGTTTCGGGTTTGGGGTTTGGGGTTTCGGGTTTCTGGTTTCGGGGTTGGGGTTTCGGGTTTCGGGTTTGGGGTTTCGGGTTTAGGGTATGGGGTTTGGGGGTTGGGGTTTCGGGTTTTGGGTTTCTGATTCTAGGGATTTAAACATAACACTCGTTAATTCCACGTAAGCACAAATCGTCGTAAAGTCCACGCAGGATGAAATCGTCGTAAAGTCCACGCAGGATGAAATCGTCGTAAAGTCCACGTAGGATGAAAACGTCGTAAAGTCCACGCAGATGAAATCGTCGTAAAGTCCACGCAGGATGAAATCGTCGTAAAGTCCACGTAAGACAGCGAGGAAATAACGACGAAACCAAAAATTAAATATGGGGTTTGAAATATATGAAGTAGAAAATTAAAGATGGGGGTTTGGAATATATGAAGTAGAAAATAAGGAATATGGGGTTTCGGGTTTCGGGTTTCAGGTTTCGGGTTTCGGGTTTGGGGTTCTAGGGATATATGAAGTAGAAAATTAAAGATGGGGGTTTGGAATATATGAAGTAGAAAATTAAAGATGGGGATTTGGGTTTCCGGTTTCGGGTTTGGGGTTCGGGTTTGGGGTTTGGGGTTTGGAATATATGAAGTAGAAAATTAAAGATGGGGGTTTGGAATATATGAAGTAGAAAATAAGGAATATGGGGTTTGGTGTTTCAGGTTTCGGGTTTCGGGTTTGGGGTTTCGGGTTTCGGGTTTGGGGTTTCGGGTTTCGGGTTAGGGGTTTCGGGTTTCGGGTTTCGGGGTTGGAGTTTCGGGTTTGGGGTTTCGAGTTTCGGGTTTCGGGTTTCGGGTTTCGGGTTTTGGGTTTCGGGTTTCGGGGTTGGGGTTTCGGGTTTCGGGTTTGGGGTTTGGAATATATGAAGTAGAAAATTTTAAGATGGGGGTTTGGAATATATGAAGTAGAAAATAAAGAATATGGGGTTTGGTGTTTCAGGTTTCGGGTTTCGGGTTTGGGGTTTCGGGTTTCGGGTTTGGGGTTTGGAATATATGAAGTAGAAAATTAAAGATGGGGTTTGGAATATATGAAGTAGAAAATAAGGAATATGGGGTTTGGGGTTTCGGGTTTGGGGTTTCGGGTTTCGGGTTTGGGGTTTCGGGTTTCGGGGTTGGGGTTTCGGGTTTCGGGTTTGGGGTTTCGGGTTTGGGGTTTGGAATATATGAAGTAGAAAATAAAGAATATGGGGTTTGGTGTTTCAGGTTTCGGGTTTCGGGTTTGGGGTTTCGGGTTTCGGGTTTGGGGTTTGGAATATATGAAGTAGAAAATTAAAGATGGAGGTTTGGAATATATGAAGTAGAAAATAAGGAATATGGGGTTTGGGGTTTCGGGTTTGGGGTTTCGGGTTTCGGGTTTGGGTTTCGGGTTTCGGGGTTGGGGTTTCGGGTTTCGGGTTTGGGGTTTCGGGTTTGGGGTTTGGGGTTTCGGGTTTCGGGTTTGGGGTTATAGGGATTTAAACATAACCCTCGTTAATTCCACGTAGGATGAAATCGTCGTAAAGACCACGTAAAAAGATTTAAACATATATCACGTTAATTCCACGTAAGCAAAATCGTCGTAAAGTACACGAAAAGAAAAACACGGGCCTTTGTGATTCCTCGCCATTTCCTCGTAAAAAAAAACACGGGCCTTTGTAACTGCTCGCTATTTCGTCGTACATTTACGACGAATTTGCGACGATATGTAATCTTATATATACACCCGACCGCTCACTCTTTCTTTCCTCTCTACTTCCTCTCTACTTCCTCTCCATTTCGTAGCAATGGTAAGCCTCTCTGATTCCTCTCTAATTTGGTTAGTTTAGGATATATTAGGTGGTTAGTATAGGGAATTTAGATAGGTTTGCGGATTTTATGTTATTTAGTGTTGATTAGGTGGATAATGTTGGAAAATATATTGTTGATGTTAATTTTAAAAATTTCATTTTTTTTTCCAGGTTCGAAAAGGAAGACTTACTGCCCATTACAGAGAGATCTTCGGTGAGCCGGGTAGTCGTTTAGACCCGGCCTCTTCTTCCGCTCCCAGTTCTTCGGGCCAGGAGACTGTCCCCGAGACTCAGTACACTCAGAGAGTCTCTGGGTCTACTTCTTCTAGTGCACCATCGGCTCCTCATGTGCCTCCTCCGATGCCTCCTCCTGTGCCTCCTCCGATGGCACCTCCGATGGTCGCTGATATTCATCCTGATCTGATGGTGCCTCCGAGTGCTCCTTACTCGCAGTACACGGTAGAGGACATTCTCAGTCTGCCAGGCAGAGAAGGTTTACCAGTCATCGACCCAGACCGACCGGACGGAACGTTGTGGTATGTTGCATTAATTTTTTTAATTCGTTTAAATATCTTTTATAACATTAAAAAATAATTTATATTTTAAATTTGTATTTTCCAGGTGGGGGGTTGACGGATGTCTTGCATCGGACGTAACCGACACGATCAAGGGTTACTTCTCCATGGCACATCCAAACTGGAGTAAGACGCCTCACTACGTCAGAAAGACGTGGTTCAAAATTTACGCTGTAAGTTTCTATTAATTAATTATATATTTTTAATTTTTTCATGATTTATATATATACTTTCTAAAAAACTAATTGTTAATTTATTTTTTCCAACAGCAAAAATATAATTGGGCTTTGGGGATCACTGAGAGGGTGAGGAAGAAGTTTAACGCGAAAGCGAAAGTTCGCTTGTTGGACACGGTCTCCAACTGGAAGGGTGACTGGATCGTGAAGGGGTATGAGCGTGGCAAACCCGCTGAGCTCACCACGGACGTGTGGGATGGCCTCATCCGTTATTGGCGCCTTCCTGATTCGATTAGAATCGCCCAGGCTTGCTCTAACTCCCGTAACACGGTCGATGAGCACGGGAACGGGCCGATGCTTCACACTACGGGCCAAAAACCCCACGCCGGTGTCCGTTTGGAAATGGTAATTAAATATTTTATTAAATAATTTTTTTAATAATTATATTAATTTATTCTAACTTTCTTAACTGTTTTTTAGGCCAAAGAGACGGGACATCTCCCGTCTCTTATGGAACTTTACGAGAGGACCCACAAGAACAAGGCGGGCGTATTTGTAGATGGCAAGTCCGAGCAAATCTACAACGACGTAGTTGCTCGGGTTGAAGACCGCCAGACTCAGCTGACCCAGCAGTCTACCGACGGATTACCCGTCACCTTATCCACACTTGAAGTGGATAAGATTTACGAGGAGGTAAATTTTCAAAAAAATTAATTTTTAATTATTCATTTAATTTAACTTTAAATATTTACTTACAATATTTATTTTTTTGTTTTTAAGGTTGTCCCTAAAAAAAAGGGACGGACATTGGGTATTGGTTCCGTCAACGATGTTCCGAGAGCGACATCGTCTTATGGTCAGCGACGGGATGATGAAGTCACGGAGCTGCGTAGAGAGTCCGCTCAGCTGCGTAACGAGTTGACCGCGACAAAATCTCGTATGGGTGGAGTCGAGGGCTTCTTAGACGTTATTGCGGCCACAAATCCGGAATGGGAGTCCATGTTGAGGAACATGCGACAACAACATCCCATTCATGGCGAGTCATCCGGCGACGTACATAACGAGGCGGATGTTACGAGGAGGAGTGATGAATTCTACCGGGCGATGAACGACCCTTAGTTTTTTTTTGTTGTTGTATTATATAAATTCAAAACTTATTTATTTATAAAATATTTTCATATGAATTTATTTTTATTTTGAATTTTAATTTATTATTAAATTAAATAATTTTAATTATTTTTTATTATATTTTAAAATTCTGTAAAATAATAAAAACGAAGTAAATTCGTAGCTAATGTACGACCTCTTTACGTGGAAATCTTACGAGGAAATGACGAGAAACAGTTTACGAGTATTTTACGAGGAAGTATTTACGAGGAAATAACGAGGAAATGTTTACGACCATTTTACGAGGAAATCATTTCGTGGTTGTTACGTGTATTTTGCGAGGAAAATCTTTCAAGGTATTTACGTGTAGATTACGAGGAACTGTTTTCGAGTTATTTACGAGGAATTGTAGCGACGCCCTTACGAGGAATTGTAGCGACATCTTTACGACGAATCGTTCTACTTCGTCTTTACGACGAAATATATTCCTCGCTAAGTTACGACGAATTAGCGAGGAAATATGTGTTACGACGGACGTGTAACGAGCAAACGCGTTTCCTCGCTAATTCGTCGTAAAGCCTCTTTTACGACGAAATAACGAGGAAAATCGCCCTCGTTAAGATTATGTTTTCTTGTAGTGTTGTTTTATGTTCTTTTACATGAGTTCCTAACAAAGATGGATAACTCTTTCTTATGATAGAACTCAATCAACTCATATTTGAGATGGATGACTCTTTCTTCATGATCACTAAAACAAAAAAAAAACAGTAGAAACAAAAAAAAAAACATTGGCCATAATACTATAAAAGTTTTGTAAAAGGTTGGTAGTAGAAGGGAAAATCATAATATACCACACACGACAAAACATGTGATTGGTTGCATAAAGGTCCATCAGTTCTTTAATCATAATATCTTTCTGTGTATTTTTTCAAATAGAAAATATATACATATATATATATATGCAAAATTCTAACAAATCCGTTGAAAAATAAATTTATTATATTCAATTAAATATGATATTTATATAAGTTCATAAATTAATATATTTTGTTTTCATAAATATAAAATATATATGTTATAATATGTTGGTAGAATGAGTTAACATTAGTAAAATACATAATACAAGTATAATAATTAACACATCTTAAACTATATATATAAATAAATTAAATACAAATAAATTTCAAATATGTTGTTTCATGCCTTAATTCTTTTAATAATCAAAAGAAATTCAGTAACATAAATATATAATAAAAAATGACAAATACATGTGACAGTTTGAATCAATTGATTAAACTTCAGCATATAAATTGTAAAATTAATATATTTAATATAGCCATATCACCATTTAAATATATGTTTAACGCTAAAAATATATATCACTAATAATGTAAAAAAATATGTATATTAAAAATGAAAACAAACACCTGCGTGGTTGCGCATGTTAACACCTAGTTTTATTATTTAAAATTAGAATAATAGAAGTACGAAAGCATGTGAATATATAATTATAGAACTTTTCTTCTGGAAAATTCAAAGACGGCGTTTGGGATTACAATTGGCATCACATTCCTTTCTGGTGCCGCGGCAGCTGTCCATCGGTTTTGTGATGCAGCACCAATCAGACTTTGGTCCTCTGTAGCAATATGGTGCCCTAGCAGCATCAACTTTGAATTTAGCACCTGTATAATTTAAAAAAAAAATTAAAAAATGATGGAGAAAATGATTATGCTTTTAAAAGTATGATAATAAAGGATTGGAAGAAAAGTAAACTTATATAACATACTTTCATGAAAACTACCAAGAAAAACGAGGATGATACAAAAAAAGGCAAATCTAGAGGTTGACATTGTATTTCTTCTTTGAAAATTAACGTTTTGTTAGTTTGTGTGATAAAAAAACCCGATATGTCAACATATATATAAGTCTTTGAGATTTATTGTAGGGTTTTTTGCAAAAGTGACTCAAAACTTGGAGTCAAACAGAAAACTAACCTTTTCTTTTGACTCCTTTTTTTTTGAGATTTTAACCCCATACCTGCATTTTATCTACGAAAATGCCATTAACATTTTTTTTTTTTTTTTCGAAAATGGCTTCTTTACTGTCTCAACCTCATCTTCTTCAAGTATTTACAATATTGCCACTGCAATGAATAGTGGCAACAACCTTGTACGAACTGTTTGGAGCTTTTAATGCCCTTTAATGCACGTAAATCTCTTTACACTCTCTCTGTTTCAATTGTTATGAACTAAAAACAACATTTCTTTCACTTTCTCTCTATATTCATCCAAAAAACTCAAGCTTTTGATTCAAAATATGGGTATGGTTGACAGAGCCATATTTCTTTCGTTTTTACTTACGGTTGCTTTCGTTTGAGGTTCTGGGTGGTTGGAGAAGACCCTGTGTGCAAACGAAGTCATCTCACCTAGTTTAAGGTACGAATTTGAATTTTTTTTCAAGATCTGTTCGCGTAGAAGACTTACTAGTAAGTCATCTGTATGTAGAAGACTTACTGATGAGTCTTCTGGTCAAACGGACGACTTAAATTAAGTCGTCCAGCTTTGTTTGTTAAAAAAAACACTCCAGACGACTTATATATACGTCGTCTACGAGAAACGGGCTAGTTTTGCATTTGACCGAATCGTGTCAGATCTTTGACTATTTCTGGACGACTTATAATTCAGTCGTCTCTGGGAAAGTTAAAATTTTAATATTTTATGAAAACTTGACGACTTACGTGTAAGTCGTCCTAGGTTAGTTTTGTAATTGAAAAATAAAACTTCATAATTTAACTTTAACCAGACGACTTAATATAAAGTCGTCCCTCCAGAAGACTTAATTTAAAGTCGTCCGGGGAAAGCAAAGTCGTCCAGAATTTTTCCCAATTTTCTGGTCAAACCTTGCTTATCCCGGACGACCTTAAATTAAGTCGTTTAGCTGGACGACTTTCATCTAAGTCGTCTGGAGAAAGTTAAATTTCAAGTTTTATTTTTCAATTACAAAACTAACCTTAGGACGACTTACACGTAAGTCGTCAAGTTTTCATAAAATATTGAAATTTTAACTTTCCCAGAGACGACTGAATTATAAGTCGTCCAGAAATAGTCAAAGATCTGACACGATTCGGTCAAATGCAAAACTAGCCCGTTTCTCGTAGACGACTTATATATAAGTCGTCTGAAGTTTTTTTTTTAACAAACAAAGCCGGACGACTTAGAATTAAGTCGTCCCTTTTAATTTTCAATTGCAAAAGTGACCTCTTTAGACGACTTACCTTTAAGTCTTCTGGACGACTTAATGCTAAGTCGTCTGCGGCAATGTTTATTGAACTTCTTCATTTTCTCTATGTTTACTAATGTGTTTTATTTTGAATATTTGCAGATGATTTTTCAGTTACATGCAGTGTATGGAGAATGGTTGTTGAGAGATTTCCGTTGGGATTTTGTGGTTGATGATCTCAAAGGAGCAAGATTGTTTTTATTGAATGAAGATTCAACACATGCTGAACTTGTTGCAATGGCTCAAGAAGATTATAACCTGGACATGAGAACAGTGAGTGTGGAGATTAGCTACTCATTACCAGCAGAAATGATGATGGCTCCAGGCAGTCTTCCCATTCATGTTACAAGTGATAGACAAGTTCGAAACTTGCTGGAGATACTCAAAACCCATAGAGTATGTCTTTGTGTATCAAGCCGCAGCAAGGTCGAAACGGTTTCAGAGAAAAGGGATATTGATGAAGCTGGTGAATGGGAAAAAGATGTTGGTGATAATGATGAAGCTGGTGAATGGGAAGAAGATGTTGGTGGTGATGATGAAGATGTTGGTGATAATGAGTTTGTTGAAGATGAAAATCAAGATGGGGAGGAGGAAAATGGGGAGGAGGATGCTGATAATTCTATTGTTGGTGAAACGGATCAGAATGGTGGGGATTACAGTCTTTATGGAAAGGTTCCAGATGAGGACGAGGAAGATGATGATAATATTTGTTTTGAAGAAATCCAAAAGGCATATGCTAAGACAAATGCTATTGAAGGAGGAAAATCGAATGGTACCATCTATGTCAACCAGAGTTTTGTTAGCAAGGGTGCACTGCTTTCAGAGCTGCGGTTGGCAGCAGTGAGGGGTAAGTTTTCTTTCAGATTATACAAATCAACGAAAACTCTCGTTGTGGCAACATGTCCGGTTAGCTATTGTGGATGGAAGGTCAGAGCGAGTGTCAAACATGGGACAAACACGTTTTGGGTAACAAAGTATGTGGAAAAACATTTATGCTCAGCGGGAGACCGAATCGCTCAGCGGAGACACTGTACTCCGAAGTATGTAGGTAGTCTTTTCATTGATCGTGTTGGAATCATTGATGGGATAACTCCGCAGCATATCACTGATGCAATGAGGAACATGTTTGGCATGGCGCTTGATTACACCACTTCATACAGAGCACTGTTATATGCACAAAGATTGGTGAGAGGATCAGCAGAAGAAGGGTATTCGCGTCTGGCATCATATCTCGAGCAAATCTCCATTGCAAATCCTGATTCTATCACGGCGATAGAACTTGATTCTATGAAAAGATTTAAGTATCTATTTCTCTCTTTTGGAGCTTCTATCAAAGGTTTTAAGTATCAGAGAAGGGTCATTGTGGTGGATGGAACTCACCTAAGTGGAAAGTATGGAGGAACTATGTTAGTTGCAGCCGCACAAGATGGCAATTTTCAGATATTCCCATTGGCTTTTGGGATCGTGGATGAGGAAGATATACCTTCTTGGGAATGGTTTTTCACAAAATTGGCTAGTTGTATATCTCATGACAAGCCTCTGGTGATAGTCTCCGACCGGCACAAGGCCATTAAAAGTGCGTGTGATAAGGTGTTTCCTTGGGCAACCCGAGGAATATGTTATTATCACCTTCAAGATAACATTGTCAAAAAGTTTAAAGGGAAACATCTCATGTACTTGGTGAAAGGGGCTGCTTATGCTCACACGGTTTACGATTTTGACCGGTACATGGCTGAGATACGGAGTGCAAACCCGGAACTTGCAACGTATTTGGAGAAAGCCGACGTCAGGCTATGGTCAAGGGTTTATTGTAAGGGGAACAGGTTCAACATAAAAACAAGCAACATTGCTGAATCTATTAATTCCGCACTGAAGCGAGCAAGAGGATTTCCGATTACGTTCCTGCTGGAGTTCATAAGGCAGAAGTTAGGAAAATGGTATTGGAAAAGGAGACAAGATGCTTTGAGTCTCACAACTGAACATAGCCGGGCTGTTGAATACTTGCTTGCTGTTCGAGAAGAGATAGCGGGTATGATGACGGTCGAACCAATTGATGGATGGCATTTCTTTGTCAAAGGTGGCAAAATGGACTGTGTGGTTGATTTGGAACATGCAAAGTGTGATTGTGGTGTCTATGGAGTGGAGAAAATACCTTGCTCTCATGCTATAGCTGCTGGAATACATGCTGGTTTGCATATCTCCACACTTGTATGTCCACTGTACTCAAAGAATTATCTGTATGCAGGATACTCAGAGAATATATATCCTATCGTGTCACAACATATTGAGGAACGAGAATGCTTTCCTCCAGAACTAAAGCGTGGTCGGGGGAGACCGAAGAAATCAAGATGGCAATCTTGGTTGGAGCTATCTAGGATGAGAGGACACAAACCCAGGAAGAAACACAGGGCACGGAGATGCTCAAACTGCAAGGAAACTGGCCATACGAAACCACAATGTACACAACCAGTTGACTAGTTGTCCAGACGACCTAAATTTAAGTCGTCCCGTCTTGATTACCCGTCCAGACGACTAAATATTTAGTCGTCCAGTGTATTTTATTTTTAGACGACCTTCTACTAAGTCGTCCAGTGTATTTTATTTTTAGACGACCTTCTACTATCCCTTCAAGTGTATTTTATTTTTAGACGACCTTCTACTATCCCTTCAAGTCGTCCAAACCTTCTAGACGACTTATTTGTAAGTCGTCCAGTTGGAAAACCTTCCAGACGACTTATAATAAGTCGTCCAAACCTTCTAGACGACTTATTTGTAAGTCGTCCAGTTGGAAAACCTTCCAGACGACTTATAATAAGTCGTCCAAACCTTCTAGACGACTTATTTGTAAGTCGTCCAGTTGGAAAACCTTCCAGACGACTTATAATAAGTCGTCCAAACCTTCTAGACGACTTATTTGTAAGTCGTCCAGTTGGAAAACCTTCCAGACGACTTATTTGTAAGTCGTCCAGTTGGAAAACCTTCCAGACGACTTATTTCTTCCAGACAACTTATATCATGTTCAAATACAAAAATCATGTTAAAAAATCATGTTCAAATACAAAAATCATGTTAAAAAATCATGTTCAAAAATCATGTTCAAAAATCATACATGCCCACGAACTTATCACCATCCACATTTTCTTTCAGATGCTGATCAACAAGCTCCTTCCATATATCCACCGCCATATTATCCCTCATTTTCTTCGCGTTGCACCTAGCAAAGTCTTTAGGGTCAAAGGAGCCCCCGAGCGCATGACATTCAATGTACTTTACAGTGTACACGCCACAATCACCATTGTTGGCCGTGGGTACACCTTTCAGCGGTCTCTCATATGTGTATGGCTCCAACCCGTATTTGACCCGCATTTCGTCGGTGGCTGCGCACTCAACAAGCAGATAAGGGACCATCTGGAGAAAAGGCTCCATTATCGCATCCCATGCGTCTGGTACACTAGATGAAGGTATGCTGTCCCAGACGACTATGTGCCTCTTAGGGATCGATATCCAAATAGCAACCCAATGCTTGTCGTCCAAGTTCACTGGCGCATAGATATCATCAATGTCCTCCCCCCACTTCTTGTTTGATTGGCAAAATGAAGGTATTGATCCGTCATAAAAATACGACGCCCCACCAGGTAGAACTCTTCCTAAACCTTTGTGATCAGGTTCCGATGTTTTGAAGAGCTGATACTGCTCTCTCCAAGACTGAGAAAAGTTGTGATCCAGGAAGCACATTCGCTCGCTCCTGAAAGCTTGTGGGTTCTCCTGATACCTCTGCCTTAGCACATTAATCCAAGCATCTATATGCTGCATATTAAATATAACAAGTTAGAAGTTACCAGACGAAGACGACTTATATTTAAGTCGTCTACGTGGTCGTCCAAGTAGACGACTTTCCAGACGATTTATCTTTAAGTCGTCTGGAAAGTAGTCTACTTGGACGACTTTGTAGACGACTTAAATCGTGTGCAGAAGACTTACGCAGTCTTCCAGCCATCCTCTGGCTGTCCGGAGGAAGTGGTACCACCTTGTTGGTGATGTACGTGGTTTGTCCTCGATCTTAGTTAAATAATGACTGCAAACAAAAAAGCAATCAGTTTTGGACGACTAAATCAAGCTATTATGGGTAAAGCAATCACTTACGGATCAGTTTTCAACCAATCAGCGAGTTCCTTCAACTTTTCTTTGTTTACTGGCGGAAATGGATTATAGGCTGCCACTTTATCTTTTTTTTTCTCTGCCATATAAGGAGATCTCACAGTAGGAGCAGGTTTCTTCGCTCGTTTACTCTTTGCACGCTTGTCCAATACAACCAGGCTCGGTTGTGAAACTGGATCGCTTGGCTCGGTGGAAGCGAGGCTCGGTTGTTGATCTGTGGAAGCGAGGCTCGGTTGGTGATCGGTGGAAGTGACAGCAACAATCTCTTTGGAGGTGACACCATCTGCTTTATTTACCGAGTTCGCCTCGGTTGCTGTATCCTCCGGCAACCATCTCTGCAATAAAAGTTGCACACAAGTTAACCCTGGACGACTTAAATAAAAGTTGTCTGGACGACTAGTTAACCCTGGACGACTTAAATAAAAGTTGTCTGGACGACTAGTTGACCCTGGACGACTTAAATAAAAGTTGTCTGGACGACTAGTTGACCCTGGACGACTTAAAATTAAGTCTTCCGTGGTCAACTAGTCGTCCAGACAACTTACGTTTAAGTCGTCCAGGGTCAACTAGTCGTCCAGACAACTTTTACAGTCGTCTGGACAACTAGTTAACCCTGGATTTGATACTAACATCTTTGATTTGAGGAGGCTGTTTCTTTTGAGGAGGAGGCTGTTTCTTTTGAAGAGGAGGAGGCTGCTGCTGTTTCTTTTGAGGAGGAGGAGGCTGCTGTTTGGTTTGATGAGGAGGAGGCTGGTTACTAACCACGGTTTCATTGGCATGAGGGGTAGCCTGTTTGTTTCTACCCCCGGTTTCTTTGGCAAGAGGGGTAGGCTGTTTATCTTGAGGGGTAGCCTGATTGGTTAGAGGTGGAGGGGTAGCCTGATTGGTGACACCAACCTTCTTCTCCACAGCTTCCAATCTATCAGACAACTTCCTAAACTCCCTCATGCACTTATTAAACCCTTTTTTCATAGCCTCAGCTACGCCCTTGAACATAATTTCCAACTCCTCTCTGGTCACCCCTCTAGCCTCTTCTCTAGCCTCTTCTCTAGCCTCTTCAGGAGCCTCTTTACGAGCTTTCTTCCGAGGTCTTGGATTGTCTTCCTCCTCCTCCTCCTCCTCCAACACAACCATCTCTTTGGCCTTCTTCGATGGAGTCACAACCTTAGGTTTTGTATTGACCTTAGTACCAGTGACTTCCCAGCAATCCATGGTCCACTTCCACGGTCTCCGCTCATACATGACTTTAATGATGTTCTCCGCGGGCAGGTCCTCAACCTCAGAGTCCCATTTTGGCCACATTTCACTAATGTCCTTCTCAACAAAGTTGATCACGCGGGTCTGCAGTAAATAGAAGAATCGAGTTAGATATTTGAAAAAAAATACTAAATAGACGACTTAATTATAAGTCGTCTACTAAGTCGTCCAGCTGGAAGACCTTCCAGACGACTTATAATAAGTCGTCTAATAAGTCGTCCAGATGGAAGACTTTCCAGACGACTTAATTAAGTCGTCCGATAAGTCGTCCAGCTGGGAAGACTTTCCAGACGCCTTATTATAAGTCGTCTAATAAGTCGTCCAGATGGAAGACCTTCCAGACGACTTATAATAAGTCGTCTAATAAGTCGTCCAGATGGAAGACTTTCCAGACGACTTAATTAAGTCGTCCGATAAGTCGTCCAGCTGGGAAGACTTTCCAGACGCCTTATTATAAGTCGTCTAATAAGTCGTCCAGATGGAAGACTTTCCAGACGACTTAATTAAGTCGTCCGATAAGTCGTCCAGCTGGGAAGACTTTCCAGACGACTTATTATAAGTCGTCCGATAAGTCGTCAAGCTGGACGACCTTCCAGACGACTTATAATAAGTCGTCTGCGCAGTCTTTTGGATTGAAGTAAATACCTGACTCAAGATAGCAGCTTTCATTGATCTGCGGCCTCTGCTGCCCTCGTAAGCCAGTATCGGTGGAGACGGACTGTCTGCTCTGGGACCACCAATACTAGCACCCAATTCCGGCATAGCTGTGTACGTCCAGACTTGAAGAACTTGTATAAACCCATCCACGGTGTAACAGCCAGCAATTTCTTTGTTCCACAAAGAGTCCATCAGCACCTTAAACGCGACTCTCCCCCATGGATAATTCTCAAACCGTTCTAAATCCATCACTAGCCTTGCCAGAGTAGATCGTGTAGCGGTTGAAAACTTTCTCCCTTCAATGAATCCAGTGAAGATGGAGAGGTACGCGAGCCGCTTGCGATCTTCCCTGGACCAATCCCCGCATCTCTTCAGTGCTGCTATTATCTGATCAGTAGTTGGCCCAGCTTCCAGATGAACTCCCAGCATCCCCCAGAAAGAAACCATCTCTGGGGTAACGTCACATTTTGGTGTCTCAAGGTCCTCGATGTACTCGCAGTTTAGACCAGTGAGGTTTTCAAACTCTAACAGTGAAAACCTCAAAGGTTCTGGACCAACGAGAGACCACATCTCATACTTCTTCTTAATGTCCAGCTTGAAACTGAGCATGTAGTGAACCAGCCTTGAAGCCCAACCAAATCCCTGCTCCTTGAACTTGATGAAAACTCCCAAACTCGACTCCTTGAGCTCTTCAAATTCGTCATCAGTAAGAGCTTTCCTAAGAGCAGTATGCAACTTGCTGTTATCCGTATGATACGAAATGCTATTGTGGGCTTCTGGCTCTTCCCCTGATGTGTATAACCTACGGGGGAGTTCTGGAATATCCATCCTTTTTGTCTGCAAAATAATCAAAGACAACAATATAAGTCCAGACGACTTAGTAGACGACTTATAATTAAGTCGTCTGGAAAGTCTTCCAAATGGACGACTTATATTTAAGTCATCTACTAAGTCGTCCAGTTGGAAGACAAAGCCGGACGACTTAAATTACTTACAAGTCTTCCAGTCGCAGAAGGAGTTGGAGTACTCGTCATTGCGGTTATAGATCTGAAAAAATAAACGTGAAACGGTGAGAATGAGTAAATTGATAGAGACAACGTTTTATGTTCATCTTTTCCTCGAGATTGATGACTTAGCGGCGTTAGGGTTTACAGAGAAACGGCGCTAAGGTTTACAGAGAAGAAGCGGCGGCGCTAGGGTTTAGAAGAAGCGGCGGCGCTAGTGTTTAGAGGAAGCGGCGGTGAGAACGTTGGTGACCACGGTGGCGAGGGCGACGGTTTGTTCGGAAATAGTGGAAGCGGCGGCGCTAGGGTTTAGAGGAATCGGCGGCGCTAGGGTTTAGAGGAATCGGCGGCGCTAGGGTTAGAAGAAGCTGCGGCGACAACGGTGAGAATGAAGTGAGATAGATAGCCGACGTTGAGAACGATGGTTTGTTCGGAAATCGTGGGAATTCGAAATCGCCTTTGAGAGAGAACTGTTAGGGTTTTGAGAGAGAACTGTTAGGGTTTCTGAATTTCGCGAAAAATGAAACAAAAAAAAAATCACCTTATATATTGGGTAAATAATCCGGTTAGCTTTAAAAGTACATTGGTAAACTTTAAGGTTTGGTCCGGTTTAGACGACTTATTCTGGCTGATAATGTACAACAGACGACTTAATATTTAGTCGTCTGTTTTCAGACGACAAAATATTAAGTCGTCCTAGACCCTAAAATGAACCCCTAAACTAAAATGACTAGATTAACTAACTAACCACGTTATAAAATCAAATTATACTTAAATAGTGTTTACTATACACAGAAATGAACACGCATAAGTAATTTTAAAAATTTTCAAAAACGGTTTTAATGCTTTCCAAAATCTAACCCTAAGAACACATACAATACTACAACATATGTTGATGAAACATAAACTAAAGAATATCATGACTCACTACTTTCACTCATCTATGCTGAAAACAATTGAAATTTGTTATATCTTAATTTATACCTCCTAAGACATATGTTAATTACATAATTCCCATTTTTCACTTATCAAAATATTTTTTACAAAATTTTTAAATAATGTTTAAGACTAACTGTCCAGACGACTTTCAGTTAAGTCGTCTGGACGACTTATTTTCAAGTCGTCTAAACAGACGACTTGCGAGGGGTAGAAACGTAAAAAAAATTCCGTTTTTTTGTTTGGTCACAAGGGGATAGTTGTAATTTCAATAGCCTTTTAGGTTACTTTTGCCTTTGACCCAAGTTGGGGTATTGTTTTGGTTTGACTCCAAGTTTTGAGTCACACTTGGCAATTCTCCCTTTATTGTATGATGATCCGTAAAAAGCTCAAAATATATTGACGGGTTAGTTTTATTTTTTCTATTCTAAAATATTTATTTTAAAAAGATATTTTGAATTTTTTTTTTTTTTTACAATACATCATCACCTAAAAACATCAATTAACCACAGCCATTTATGTAATGTTGAAACATTCAATATGTAGCTAAAATCAATTTAACCATGGGTAAGCTACCAATTTCGTTATTTACTGATTTCTTATAGGTAAAAATATCTATAATATTTTAGTAGATTAATTTATAGCTATTATGAGAATAGGGCTTGAGTCAACTGGAATGAAACATTTTAATAGGTTCTATTTTATATAACATTTTCAATATTTTCAGATGTAAATTTTATAGATTAATATATAAATAAAATATGTTCTTGAACATCTGACAAATATAAAATTCGCTAATATATATAACATGAAAACATAGATTTTTCTTATATATTAATCAAGATAGTGTAGACTTGATACAATATTAGACAAATTACATATTTAACTAAAAATAATGCCAATTTTTTTATTGGATATCGAAATGGAACATTTTACGTGACAGTCACTTATCCCCTCCTTTTCATTTTAGTAATCGTTGTAAAGTAAAAAGTTTGTTTCAAAAATAAGTGTCGCTTTAAAACTTTAATGCAAAATTTATTAATTTTATATGTTGTATGTTTTTTCAAAATTCTCCGGTCTATTCTTCTACCGGTTAAAATGTGGTTAGACGTATAGGTAATGTTGTTTTTATTTAGAAAATATGTAATACAAGAACTAAAATGAAACGGAAAAAGTAACAAGAATAAAGGAAAATTGTCACAAATACCACATTCATAGTACCACTTTTCATGTTTACACTAACCATTTTTACCACCACTTTTAATGAAGGGTAAAAGACACGTATATCCTCATGGTTGACTAATCTAAATTTAAAGTTTATAATTGAGGGGTTGGATAGTGTTTTTTGAATGTGAAATTTAGGATTCTAATAAATATATAAATAAATACTTAAAAGATATAAAAAATTTTAAAAATAATTTCAAACATAATTTTCGATTTTCAAAACAAAATTTTGAAAAAACCAAATCGAAAAAATACAAAAAAAAGTTTATAAAAATGTTCGAATTTGAAAAAGTATAATTCGGAAACATTAATTTTTTTTTTACTTTTTGTTTATTTTTATTTATTTTTTATTTAAATAATGATTTATTATATATTTAGAGAACAAGTGTATAAGAGTCCTTTTCCACTTAATGAAGAAAATATTTTTGAAAATGTCATTTTAGTGTGGTAAAGATGAAAACTGGTATCATGAAAGTGGTAAACATGAAATTCTTCCAAGAATAAAATTGTCAATCCCCTAGACATTATTTGAGAAGTGATTTGCTATATGTCCCTCTCTACAGTCACTTTCACAAAAAAATGTGATATTGCTAATAAAATTGATGACAAGACTTATGGATAAATATGATATAGACAATTACATTTAATATTTTTATATTTTTGGTAAACTTTTTAAAATATGGTTATAACTCATACATTACATTTAATATTAATTTTTTGATAAACTTTCTAGAATATGGTAACTCATATATCATCATTAAAATAGATATATTCTTTTAAAAAAAATAAAATTGTAAAATCATTCGTTTCTTTTATATATCTATAACTTTTATAAATACTGTTTAGTTTTAATTTTTGATAATTATACAATTTTTATATCAAATATTTGTTAATATTTTACATGGTAATTTAATATATTTAACCAAAAGAAATAGATAAAAAATCTATCTAACATTATAATTCTACAAATATATATATATATATTCTTAAATATAAATAAAAATAAAAAAAATTATTTTTATCTTAACTTTATGTTTAATTAAATCAAAATTATATTAAAATATTGGTAAGAAAATAATAAAATCTACAATATTAATAAAAAATTATATATAATTTAAATATATTAACAAATATTAGTAAAAAGTAATAAAATGTACAATTATTAATGCACATGGTATAGGAAAACATATAGTATAGAACATAATTGCAATGTGAGTAAGATTTTAACCGTTATTGGAAGATTCATCTTAGAGTTAAGGAAAGCTTAAACTTATCATCTAATATTAATTTATAGAAAATCATTTTTTCTTTAATTTCTTTTAAAATGTGTATAAATATAAGAAGGATAAAACTAGCTGCTTCTGTAGACACAGTAGAAAAGAAACAACTATACATATATCGAGCTCTTTGAAGAAGAAACCAAAATATTTTAGCAGACAACACTAGCAGCTCCTGTAGACACATGGCTTGCTACTTCAAGGTTCAAGCAACATGAGATTCCATTTCATCACCACTTTATCACCGCACCTTCCATCCACTTTATCTGGTCCTGTCAATTTCAGTTTCTTCTGAGCCACCGACTTAAGCTTATACCTCTCTGCTCTTGACCCAATCACTTGTCCCATAACAGATTCAGAAAAATTTTCAGTGTCCTCTCTCCAAACATTTAGACGCACGTTCAGGAATCAGGGCCTTCCCCAGCATCCCGATGACTAGTAATTTGGACGGTGAAGGTCGTGGCTGCCAGAGGTTCTTGGCGAATGCTGTTTTTAATGCTGTTTTTGATATCGCTGCTAGAGCTTATAAAAAACATGCATACATTACGTTACTATCGAAGCTGAAAGAGGATTTTGCTCATCCAATTTTATGTGAAAGAAACAAACTCAACCTTCTGAAAACAAAGTTGATACCAAGGGGACTTTCTGAAAACAAAATCATGTGATGCATTCCAACCTAATTTGTTTTGATCTGAAATCTGACTTGCGCCTTATTGGTTTCCTTGTGCGACAGCGATAAAAATATTAGGAAATAAATAACAAAAGGACCGTTGAACAAAATGCAATCAATTGTATAGCATTTTTCTAGGAGAGGAGGCACATTTGGCGGATTCAAATGATGACTTGAACATCAAATAAATACTACAGAAAGGTATTTATCAAAATTCATTTTTGTTATAAGATAAACATTGAAAAGTCAATGATCATCCACTTCTTTACTTACTCAAGTCACCGTCTTTATTATTTTATGTATTGTTGCTCACTATAAATACGATCACTCTTCTCTCTCTTTTGTACGATCAGATAGTGAGAGAAGAAGAAGAGTTTATAATAAAAAGAATCATTTGCTCTGATCTCTCGTTACTCTATATATATATATATATATATATATATATATATATATAGTTATCTATTTACTCCTATTTTATTTACAACACGTTATCAGCACGAAGCTCTGGCCAACTGAGGTTTATCAATCCGAAAGTTCTTAAACCAGCCAAAGTAATGTTTAAATTTATGTGTTTCAATATATTTAATTTATTCAAATTTTATTATTGTTCCGGAGTGAGAGGTTAGGCCTTCTCCATTTATTTTTCGGGATGATAGGCGTTGTGTTCCCCGACTGATCGTTATGGTAGGTTATGCCTTCACGATCAGAGAAAGACGTGGTAGGCTTTGCCTCCGTGATTGAAAAAAAAGGTTACGTGGAAGGCTGTGCCTCCGTAAATAAAAAGAAAAGGTCAAAATGGTAGACCATGTCTCCTCAGACCTTGAAATAAGCAAAAGTCAAAATGGTAGACCATGTCTCCTCGAACTTTGAAAAATAATGAACAATATGGCAGTCTATGACTCCTCGGATCATGTGGTAGGCTAAGCCTCCAATTTTATTTATGCTTTAAATTTCAGAAATTTAATTTATGGATTTATTTTATGCATTTAATTTCTACATTTAAATTTCTGTCTTTACTATATTTATAATATTATTCTATGAATAATGTTATCATGTCAAATTTTACAAAGCTCAAAATAAATGCCCTTGATATTACGAGAAATAATTATAAGACTTGGGCAGTGGGTGCAAAGATGCACCTGAAAGAAAATGAGCTTTTAGAAATCATCGATATAAACTATATATCGGATGAGAAAAAGATAAAGCCATGATATTTACACAAATTCAATGATGGTTTATAAGATGAGGTGTAAGAAAAGGATGGCAAAAGTATAAATGAGTGGTAAACCTGAAGTTTACTGATATATAGTCATCTCCAATAATGTTATCAACATTAAATGAGAAGTTTGTCACATATAGCATGTCAAAAGAAAATAAAGAAAATCGTCATGGGTGTTGAATCATCAAACAAGTTCATAATATGTGATTTCTTTAATCAGACCCCAAATTAAGATCTCAATCTAACGGATTTGAAACATAATTCATCCCAAAAGGGAAAAATGAATATGTTATTGGTTCTGGAGTGAGATTCAGTACGAGATTTTAGACATGGAGTGTCATCATCTCGAGGGGGAGAATTAAAGAATCCTAGTAAGTGGAACATTGAAAAAATTATGTTCGCACTCGAAAAAAAACTTGATAAAGTAAATTCAAATAAGATGATCCCCATGATCGGGTGTAAACATGCAGTTGTGCATGTAATAAAAACATATACAATCCAGAGGGATAAAGTATATGGATAATCAGAAATATGCTCGCAAGTTTGCTAGAAGCATATGATAAGCTGATGGAATGAGATATGTGAAATGGGTTACAATGAAAAGTAGAATAATTCATTTACAAAATGCCTGCCAGACATTTTGATAAAATAATGAAATCTCATATTCCAGCTGAAAAGGCTCCAATAATAAAATGTGTCCTAAAAAGACGATAAATGAGTCTATGGCACGCTAGAGACATGATAGACCACTTTGGTTCCAAAGAGTCCTCGAAAACGAGCAAAAATATGAATAGAGGATGAATCTCATGATGAGACCGCTGATATGGTTAATATTACAGTCAGGTACCTGGGTAAATCATCGATGATGATAAAGAGATCTTGATTAACCATATCAGTACGGATAAAAAGATGGAACCAAAGAGAAATTAGATTGTCGACAATAAAATGAAAAAGCGCTATATAAATAAGGATTATGAATCTACCTTTATGTATGAGGGTAGAGTGAATTGATTGACCATCAATTCGATATAAAGCTCGTTAGAAAAACAAGAGATTTTTGGACCAAAAGTCCAAGGTATAGTTCTCCAGAGAATGAAATGAAAGATGACCTTGAGATATGAAAAACGACTTGTTCCGAGGTCACTGGAGAAAATTTAAAATAGATGCAATATATTGAAATGTCTGGCAGGACAAAAATGACTTGAGTTGCATCTTGATATTTAGTAGTCCCTGGAGAGTTAAAGATGCTCTCGGGAATGTATCGAACTCTGGAAGAGTTAGAACAAGCCGTATATAAGGTATCTTGAACCGGTAACTGGTGATATTTTTACGGCACGATTTGCCGATTGCCATTTTAATGAGGATGAATTTCTAGCGCTAGGAGGAGGAATTTGAGAAATTCCAAAAGAGATTACATGGTGTACATAGTCGTTGTTACACCTTGATCCCCCTACGGATCAAAGAGAGCTGCTGGAAGTTCAGAAAATTGTGCATTTGCAAACTAGTTACCAGATGTGTTCACAGATAAGACATGATATACCCGCTGAAATGTTCCATCAAGAGTTGATGTTCCTAAAGAACAAAGTGATGGTAACAAAATAAATGAACCTAGGGTTCAGTTAAAGAGGGGGACACTAGCGGATTCTAAAGATAAAAATCCCCGAAAAAAAATTGTTGAGTAAAGCAGAAAGGTTCGGAAAGAACCTGATATTGAAAAATGTCTGAAAGAGGGCATAAATGAAAAGGTTCAAGAAGAACCAAATAATGATATGGATCAAGATGACGAGAAGGGAACAGAAAAGTATGAGATTTCCATCAACTACGCCCTTGAGGAAAAGTAATAGATAAAAGATGTTGATGGAATGTTCTCCTTTTCTGTGTCCAAAGATATCGATCATGAAAATGATGATCCCGATCCAAGGTCCATTTTGGAATGTTAAAAGACATGATTGGGAGAAGTGGCAGAAGGCCATTCGAATTGAATTATTCTTCCTAAATAAAAGGAATGTCTTTGGACCTATAGTCATAACACCTGAGAATATAAATCTTGTTGGGTATAAGTGGGTAGTCGTGAGAAAAGTAACACGATATAAAGCCTGATTAATTGCCCAAGGTTTTTCTCAGAGACCGGGAATTGATTTTGAGGAAACGTATTCCCCGATAATGGATGCAATTACATTTAGATTTTTGATGAGCCTAACGGCGTCTAAAAATCTTGAAATGCATATCATGGATGTTGTGACTGCATATTTATATGGATCGTTGGATAATGATATATATGAAACTCCCTGGGGGATTGAAAATGCCAGGGGCATTGAAAGAAAAATCCAGGGAGATTTGTTCGGTCAAGTTACAGCGATCACTTTATGGATTAAAGCAATCCGGACGCATGTGGTACAATCGCTTAAATGAATATTTTTTGAGTAAAGGATATGTGAATAATGCGATATGTCCATGCGTTTTTATAAAGAAATCATCATCTGGTTTTGTGATCATTGTTGTATATGTAGATGACCTGAACATAATTGGAACTCAAAAGGAGGTTGATGATGCTCGAACTCATATGAAAGAGGAGTTCGAAATAAAAGATCTCGGCAAGACAAAGTTTTGTCTTGGGCTCCAGATAGAGCATCTCCGAGACGGAATATTTGTGCATCAATCAAACTATACAAAAAGGTTATTGAAACCCTTTTATATGGACAAAACAACTCCTTTGAGTACTCCAATTGTAAATAGATCTATCAATGTTAAAAGAGATGTTATTTTAAAAGATCCTGGTAAGATCTTATATAAATAAGTACTTTGGAGATGCTAATGGTAATAAAGCATATGTGAGCTTATATGTCTTGCAAGTTGTATTTGATAAAATATAGTTTTAGACACTAATGTCTTTGCGAGATATAGCTCATTTCCAATTTATGAAAATTAGAACGGCGTCGAGAACATAGCCGTTCTCTCCAAGGTACAATTTGATTTAGGATTGATTTTTCCTAGAAACCCCGAGTTTGGTATGGTTTTGCAGATACATGATATTTATAAAGTCGAACACAAACCGACTATGTTTTTACAATTGGTGGAACCGCGATCTCTTGGCGGTCCCAGAAATAAACTATGGTTGCGACATCTTCGAATCAAGCAGAAACTATTGCGCTTCACAAAGCATGTCGAGAATGTGTGTGACTTCGGTTAATGAGTCACCACATAAAAGAATCAAGCGGAACAGTCAATGAGAAAGAGCCGACGAAAGTATTTGAAGACAATTCGGCTTGTGTCGCTCAACTCAAAGAAGACTACATCAAAAGCGACAGAACAAAGCATATCTCTCCAAGATTTTTCTCGTACATAAGGGAGCTCGAGAAAAATAAAGAGGTGGACATCGAGTATGTACAGTCATGCGACAATCCGGCTGACTTGTTCACACAAGCTCTTCCGATTACAACATTCTGAAAACACGTTTATGGTATCGGAATGCGGCATTTGTGTGACCTGTGACGAGAAAGCTAGGTCCTATTTACTCAGGGGGAGATTACGGCAGTGTACTCTTTTTCCTTTGTCATTGTTTTTTTCCCAATGAATTTTTCCATGACTAAGTTTTTAACTAGGCACTACGCAATACAAGATGGATGATCAAGGAGGATTGTTATAAGATAAACATTGAAAAGTCAATGATCATCCACTTCTTTACCGACTCAAGTCACCGTCTTTATTATTTTATGTATTGTTGCTCACTATAAATACGATCACTCCTCTCTCTCTTTTGTACGATCAGATAGTGAGACAAGTAGAAGAGTTTATAATAAAAAGAATCATTTGCTATGATCTCTCGTTACTCTCCAGCATATATATATATATATAGTAACTATAAGCAAAGCTATAGTTATCTATTTACTCCCATTTTATTTACAACAATTTTTACTTTATTTATTTATTTCACAAATCATTATTTGTATTTGTTTTATTAATTTATTTATTTTCCAGTACAATATTTCTCTTTTTTTTTCTTTGTGTACAAATGATTATATATATATAATAATAAAATTGTCTTTCCCCTTTTCTACCGCATCCACGTCACTATTGAGCATAAGGCAATTAACGCCACGTGTCAGCTTAATAAACCCTCAAACAAAACAAATATAATATTATTTAAAAATCAGATTTTTATGTGTCCTATTCAAGGTAATTGACAAACTCTTACAATAATACTTATTATATTTTAGTTATTATTATGTTTTCAAACTACAACGATCGATGTGTTTAAAGATCACAAATTTCATTCACTTATGTAACTTTAGACCAATCAACATTTGAGCTTTTTCTCTTTTAAATTTTGGGCAAACAAAATATATTAACTTATACATAATTATAAATACATGTTCTAATCTAAAATAATTAATCAAACTAAATGCAATTACAGTAGCATGATTTAATCTAAATAAATTCAAAATAAAAAATAATTTATATTGAGAAGAATATATAACCTGTTGTCAAAAAAAAGATATCACCAAATATACCAAAGAATAACTTAATCGATTCAAATTATTATATCTGCAATTATAAACTTATTAAATACAATTGCAGAAAGTTAGAATTAAAAATAAAAACAATTTCAGCTCTTCGAAGAAAACCCAACACTAAATGCTCCTCTAGAACATGACTTCCTTTTTTATTATTTCCAGTAATAATAATAATAGAGGTAGGAGAAAATTTAGAATATATAATTATAGAAATTCTCTTCTGGAATTCAGAGGCGTTTGGGTTTACAAATCGCGTCACACTCCACTTTGCTGCCTCGGCACCTTCTTGGTGTTGTGTTGCAGCACCAATTAGAATTTGGTAATCTAGTGCATGTTAGTGCAGCTGCATCAACTTTGTTGACACCTGTATAAAATTTTCAAAATAAAACAGTTAAAATGAATATAGTTTTAATGATAATGATCATAAAGCATTGGAAAGTAAGTTATGTACGACATACATTCATGAAAAGTAGCAAAAAAAACCAAGACGATACAAAAGAAAGCAAATTTAGATGTTGACATTGTGATTTTTCTTTAAAACTAAACTTTTTGTTAGTTTGTGTTGTAGATATCTTGTTAGTGAACATATATATAAGTTTTTGAAACTTTTTGTATGATGATCCGAAAAAAGCTGATATTAAATTGACTGATTAATTTTATATTCTTTCAATCTTAAAATGTTTATATTAAAAAATATTTCGTTTTATATTTTAATACTAATATATCACCATTTAAAATATCATTAACCACAGCCATATATATAAGTAACGTTCAAACATTCAATTTGAAGCTAAAATTGATTGGCGACGCATTAGCTACCAATTTTATTATTTACTAGTTTCTTATAAATGAAAAAAATAATCTTTCAATTTTTAGTATACTAATCTATAGCTACTGTGAGAATGGGGATTGAACCAATAAGAATGAAATATTCTAGATAAATTAGGAGTCATGTACATAGATTCAACCATAATTAGGTAAATACCTCAAGATCTATTGATTTTTTCAAAATCCCACTAATATCTTATTATCCTACTCTCATAGCTCTCTCTCTTCTCCTCTCTCCTCTTCTGTAATTGTATTTCTTCATCACTGAATTATATTTTCTCTCATAACTTTGTTTACTAACGATTACACCATGAATTTTCTACTTACAAATTTTTTGATACCATCGCCACTTCAACGTCGAACTCCTCATATGCCTTCTTCGTTTTCAATCACTATCCGATTTGATTTCAAGATCAAGCTCATCACTCCTCATACCACGATCTCTAACGAGTCCGAGTGTAGGTATTAATCTGGCTCGTTAGAATGACTCACTGTCTCCGACGAGTTCGTAAACCATGACTCAGGGGTTTGGGCCAACAACACATTTCCATTGTGGTGTTTATGGTCGAGGATTCACCGTTTGAGATACATATTTGGTTAGCTGATATAAAACAAGTTGTTGCTAGGCTAGTTGTTATAATACATTCGTGTTACCAAATACATGGGATCTTACTTGCTACAAAATATGTTACGAATACTTGAAAGAAATCAAAGAATAGACGAGCTTGTCCAAGCATAAACCAAACAAGAGGCAATCAGTTCGTGATGTTGTATTCGATTTGGATAACATTTATGTTCGCCGACATTTTATCATTTACCCGATATTTATTTTTGTTTTGCCGGATCCTTAATTTTATGTTATTATTTTGGATATTTGTTTTGTTAGATATTACAAACATGTTGCCGCAAATTCATAAATGGCTAGTAAGATATTACAAAATAGTTAGTGTTAGTTGATATATATTTTGTTAGCTGATACATTATATGTTACTTAATACATGTTTTGGTAGCATATCTTTAATATTATATCCTTGTATGGGATACATGTTTATTAGATGTTACAAACATGATGTCACTAATTGATAAATGATTGGTAAGAAGTAATAGTTTTCATTATTTGATACATGGTATAATAAACTATTAAATGTGTTGATACGTTGTAGATGATACATTATTTGATACATGGTCAATTTTTTAGTACATATTTTGTTATATGATACATGTTTTGTTAGATGATATATGGTTTGATACCCAAGAATGAGTATTCACTAATATGTATGTTATTGATTTTTACAGCACTATACACATAACTATAGCTTGCTAACTATATATAGTATGTTAACTTGATACATTTGTTGGTAATATATTGTCAATCATTTTTATAGTCATTAAAACGTCCATTATTGTATTGGCGTTGGCAATTAACAATTATTGTACCAGATAAATTATTCAATAACTATTTAACTTATATCTTCTTAACAATTAACAATTATTGTAACAATTAACAATTATTGTATCTTTTATGTGTGAACTTGAGTTGGGTTTTTGAGCCGCTCACTAAGTTTCCTATCTTTCTCACATACAAACTGTAACAAAATGTGTATACTAAAAGTTCATATTGTTTTATGTTCTTTTACATGAGTTCCTAACAAAGATGGATAACTCTTTCTTATGATAGAACTCAATCAACTCATATTTGAGATGGATGACTCTTCCTTCATGATCACTAAAACAAAAAAAAACAGTAGAAACAAAAAAAACCATTGGCCATAATACTATAAAAGTTTTGTAAAAGGTTGGTAGTAGAATGGAAAATTATAATATACCACACACGACAAAATATGTGATTGGTTGCATAAAGGTCCATCAGTTCTTTAATCATAATATCTTTTGGTATATTTTTTTTAAATAGAAAATATATACATATATATATATATGCGAAATTCTAACAAATCCGTTACAAATAAATTTATTATATTCAATTAAATATGATATTTATATAAGTTCATAAATTAATATATTTGTTTTCATAAATATAAAATATATATGTTATAATATGTTGGTAGAATGAGTTAACATTAGTAAAATACATAATACAAGTATAATAATTAACACATCTTAAACTATATATATATAAATAAATTAAATACAAATAAATTTCAAATATGTTGTTTCATGCATTAATTCTTTTAATAATCAAACAAAAATTCAGTAACATAAATATATAATAAAAAATGACAAATACATGTGACTGTTTGAATCAATTGATTAAACTTCAGCATATAAATTGTAAAATTAATATATTTAATATAGCTATATCAGCATTTAAATATATGTTTAACGCTAAAAATATATATCACTAATAATGTAAAAAAAAATATGTATATTAAAAATGAAAACAAACACCTGTGCGGTTGCGCATGTTAACATCTAGTTTTATTATTTAAAATTAGAATAATAGAAGTACGAAAGCATGTGAATATATAATTATAGAACTTTTCTTCTGGAAAATTCAAAGACGGCGTTTGGGATTACAATTCGCATCACATTCCTTTCTGGTGCCGCGGCAGCTGTCCATCGGTTTTGTGATGCAGCACCAATCAGACTTTGGTCCTCTGTAGCAGTATGGTGCCCTAGCAGCATCAACTTTGAATTTAGCACCTGTATAATTTAAAAAAAATAAAAAATGATGGAGAAAATGATTATCCTTTTAAAGGTATGATAATAAAGGATTGGACGAAAAGTAAACTTATATAACATACTTTCATGAAAACTACCAAGAAAAACGAGGATGATACAAAAAAAAGGCAAATCTAGAGGTTGACATTGTATTTCTTCTTTGAAAATTAACGTTTTGTTAGTTTGTGTGATAAAAAAACCCGATATGTCAACATATATATAAGTCTTTGAGATTTATTGTATGATGATCCGTAAAAAGCTCAAAATATATTGACGGGTTAGTTTTATTTTTTCTATTCTATAATATTTATTTAAAAAAGATATTTTGAAATTTATTTTTCTTTTTATACAATACATCATCACCTAAAAACATCAATTAACCACAGCCAGTTATGTAATGTTGAAACATTCAATATATAGCTAAAATCAATTTAACCATGGGTAAGCTACCAATTTCGTTATTTACTGATTTCTTATAGGTAAAAAAATCTATAAAATTTTAGTAGATTAATTATAGCTATTATGAGAATAGGGCTGAGTAAACTGGAATGGATTTTTTTTTTATAATCACATTTCACTATTTTCAGATGTAAATTTTATATAATATATAATTAAAATATGTTCTTGCTCTGACATAAAATTGGGCTATATATATACAAAAAAAAAAGATTTTGGTATATATTAATCAAGATAGGTATTATTTGATTATATATTATAAAAAAATTACATTTAACTAGCAATGCCAAAATTTTTAAGGATATCGAAATGGAACATTTTATGCGACACTCCATTTTCATTTATAACATTGTAAGTAAGTTTTATATATTTATTTAAAAAAGATAAAAACAAACAAAAAAAATATTTTCAGAAAATGTTTTTATTTTTTTTTTTGAAAAAAATCAACAAATTTTTTTGAAAAAAAAAAAAACACATCATCGTTTACCTTGAAAAAGCGACTTGAAAAAAAAAAAGGGCGGAAAAAAAAAATAAAATAAACAAAAAAAAAAAAGGGTTGTTGTGTTTGATTTGTGTGGTGTTGTGTATTTTTTCAGCGGGATCACACAAGAAATTTTATATGGATTGGTGTAGAAACATATTACCAATAAAAGAACGCTAAAAACAACAAAAAACCGAAGAGCGTAAAACAATAATACACAAAAAAACAAAAAAACAGAAAAAAAAACAAAAAAAAAAAACAAAAAAACAAACCAAGCAACCAAAAAAAATTTTTTTTTGTTTTTATGTTGGGGTTTTATTTGGTGTTGTCTTTTTTTTTTGTTTTTTGGGTATTTTGTGTTTTTGTTTTTTTGTTTTTTGGTTGTTATTTTTGGTTCTTTGTTTGTTTATTTCTGTTTGTTTTTGTGTGTTTTTTTTTTGTATTTTTTTGGTTAGTTTTTGGTTTTTTTGGAATTTAGTTTTCTTGTTTAGTTTTGGTTTTTTGGGTTTAACATGTTTTGTTATTTGGTGTGTTTGGTTTCAGTTTGGTTTTGTTGTGGTTTGTTTTTGTTTTGTTTTGTGTTTGTTGTGTTTAGTAATAATGTGTTTTTTTATTTAGTATTTTTTTGGATGTTTTTTTGTTTGTTGTTTTTTTTTGTTAGTTTTGTTTTTTGTTGTGTGTTTTTTTCCCCACAATATAAAATAAAAAAAAACCAAACAAAAAAACAAATAACAAGTAAGAAAATTTTTTTAGTTTAAAAAAAAAAAAAACAACAAAAAAAAAAATGTGTTTGTGGTGTTTGGTTTGTTTTTTTTTAATGTTTTTTTGGTTTGGTTTGTTGTTTTTTTTTTTATCACCCAAAAAATGTAAAAAAAAAAAACCACAAAACCCCCCAACACAAAAAAAATATTAATATTTTTTTCAATGTAGGTTTTTTATTTTAATTCTGATATTTTTCTTTGGTTCTTTTTTCTGTTGTTTTTTTGTTAAAAATTGTGTTGGGATGGGTTGGTAAAAATAAAACAAAAAAAAAAAAAAAAAAGACAAAAAAAAAAAAAAAAAACCAAATAAAAAAAAAAAAAAAAAACAAAAGATAAAAAAAAAAAAAAAACAATAGTTTTTTTATGTTTTTTGCAAAACGTAACGGATATTTTTATTAAAAAAAAAAATAAAAAAAAGGGGGACATAATGAAAACTCAATTTTTTTTTTTGTTTTTTTTTTTTTTTTTTGTTGTTAAAAAAAAAAACAAAAAAAAAAAAAAAATACACCAAAAAAAACAAACAAAACAAAAATTTTTTTTAACATAAAAAAAACAGTTTTTTTAAAAAAAAGAACATAAAAAAATGGTTTTTTTTATAGTTTAATTTTTGCTTTTTAGGGCTTTTTTCTGTTTTTGTTTTTTTTTTATAACTTTTTTTAAACAAAAAAAAAAAAATTTCAAACATCAAAAAATATAAATAAAATATGTTCTTGAACATCTGACAAATATAAAATTGGCTAATATATATAACATGAAAACAAAGATTTTTCTTATATATTAATCAAGATAGTGTAGACTATTACTTGATACAATATTAGAAAAATTACATATTTAACTAAAAATAATGCCAAATTTTTTATTGGATATCGAAATGGAACATTTTACATGACAGTCACTTATCCCCTCCATTTCATTTTAATTATCATTGTAAAGTAAAAATTTTGTTTCAAAAATAAGTGTCGCTTTAAAACTTTAATGCAAAATTATTAATTTTATATGTTGTATGTTTTTTTAAATTCTCCGGTATATTCTTCTACCGGTTAAAATGTGGTTAGACGTATAGGTAATGTTGTTTTTATTTAGAAAATATGCAATACAAGAACTAAAATGAAACGGAAAAAGTAACAAGAATAAAGGAAAATTGTCACAAATATCACATTCATAATAAATACTTAAAAGATATAAAAATAATTTAAAAATAATTTCAAACATAATTTTCGATTTTCAAAACAAAATTTTGAAAAAAAAATCTAAAAAAGACAAAAAAACGTTTAAAAAAATCGTATTTGAAAAAATATAATTCGAAAACATTATTTTATTTTTTTTACTTTTTGTTTATTTTTATTTATTTTTTATTTAAATAATGATTTATTATATATTTAGAGAACAAGTGTATAAGAGTCCTTTTCCACTGAATGAAGGAAATATTTTTGAAAATGTCATTTTAGTGTGGTAAAGATGAAAAGTGGTATCATGAAAGTGGTAAACATGAAATTCCTCCAAGAATAAAATTGTCAATCCCCTAGATATTATTTGAGAAATAATTTGCTATATGTCCCTCTCTACAGTTACTTTCACAAAAACATGTGATATTGCTAATAAAATTGATGACATGACTTATGGATAAATATGATATGAACAATTACATTTAATGTTTTTATATTTTTGGTCAACTTTTTAAAATATGGTTATAACTCATACATTATATTTAATATTGATTTATATTTTTGATAAACTTTCTAGAATATGGTAACTCATATATCATCATTAAAATAGATATATTCTTTAAAAAAAAAACTGTAAAATCATTCGTTTCTTTTATATATCTATAAATTTTATAAATACTGTTTAGTTTTAATTTTTGATAAGTATACAATTTTTATATCAAATATTTTTTAATATTTTACATGGTAATTTAATATATTTAACCAAAAGAAATAGATAAAAAATCTATCTAACATTATAATTCTACAAATATATATATATATATATTGTTAAATATAAATTAAAAGAAAAAATTTATTTTTATCTTAACTTTATGTTTAATTAAATCAAAGTTATATTAAAATATTGGTAAGAAAATAATAAAATCTACAATATTAATAAAATATTATATATAATTTAAATATATTAATAAATATTAGTAAAAAGTAATAAAATGTATAATTATTACTGCACATGGTATAGGAAAACGTATAGTATAGAACATAATTGCAATGTGAGTAAGATTTTAACCGTTATTGGAAGATTCGTCTTAAAGTTAAGGAAAGCTTAAACTTATCATCTAATATTAATTTATAGAAAATCATTTTTTCTTTAATTTCTTTTAAAATGTGTATAAATATAAGAAGGATAAAACTAGCTGCTTCTGTAGACACAGTAGAAAAGAAACAACTATACATATATCGAGCTCTTTGAAGAAGAAACCAAAATATTTTAGCAGACAACACTAGCAGCTCCTGAAGACACATGGCTTGCTACTTCAAGGTTCAAGCAACATGAGATTCCATTTCATCACCACTTTATCACCGCACCTTCCATCCACTTTATCTGGTCCTGTCAATGTCAGTTTCTTCTGAGCCACCGACTTAAGCCTATACCTCTCTGCTCTTGACCCAATAACTTGTCCCAAAACAGATGCAGAAAACTTTTCAGTGTGCTCTCTCCAAACACTTAGACGCACGTTCAGGAATCAGAGCCTTCCCCAGCATCCCGATGACTAGTAATTTGGACGGTAAAGGTCGTGGCTGCCAGAGGTTCTTGGCGAATGCTGTTTTTGATATCGCTGCTAGAGCTTATAAAAAACATGCATACATTACGTTACTATCGAAGCTGAAAGAGGATTTTGCTCATCCAATTTTATGTGAAAGAAACAAACTCAACCTTCTGAAAACAAAGTTGATACCAAGGGAACTTTCTGAAAACAAAATGATGTGATGCATTCCAACCTAATTTGTTTTGATCTGAAATCTGACTTGCGCCTTATTGGTTTTCTTGTGCAACAGCGATTAAAATATTAGGAAATAAATAACAAAAGGACCGTTGAACAAAATGCAATCAATGGTATAGCATTTTTCTAGGAGAGGAGGCACATTTGGCGGATTCAAATGATGACTTGAACATCAAATAAATACTACAGAAAGGTATTTATCAAAATTCATTTTTACTTTATTTATTTATTTCACAAATCATTATTTGTCTTTGTTTTATTAATTTATTTATTTTCCAATACAATATTTCTCTTTTTTTCTTTGTGTACAAATGATTATATATATATATATAATAATAAAATTGACTTACCATTTTTCTACCGCATCCACGTCACTATTGAGCATAAGGCAATTAACACCACGTCAACTCAATAAACCCTCAAACAAAACAAATATAATATTATTTAAAAATCAGGTTTTTATGTGTCCTATTCAAGGTAATTGACAAACTCTTACAATAATACTTATTAGATTTTAGTTATTATTATGTTTTCAAACTACAACGATCGATGTGTTTAAATATCACAAATTTCATTCACTTATGTAACTGTAGACCAATCAACATTTGAGTTTTTTCTCTTTTAAATTTAGGGCAAACAAAATATATTAACTTATACATAATTATAAATACATGTTCTAATCTAAAAGAATTAATCAAACTAAATGCAATTACAGTAGCATGATTTAATCTAAATAAATTCAAAATAAAAAATAATTTATATTGAGAAGAATATATAACCTGTTGTCAAAAAAAAGATATCACAAAATATGCCAAAGAATAACATAATCGATTCAAATTATTATATCTGCAATTATAAACTTATTAAATACAATTGCAGAAAGTCAGAATTAACAATAAAAACAATTTCAGCTCTTCGAAGAAAACCCAACACTAGATGCTCCTCTAGAACATGACTTCCTATTTATTATTTTCAGTAATAATAATAATAGAGGTAAAAGAAAATTTGGAATATATAATTATAGAAATTATCTTCTGGAAAATTCAGAGGCGTTTGGGTTTACAAATCGCATCACACTCCACTTTGCTGCCTCGGCACCTTCTCGGTGTTGTGTTGCAGCACCAATTAGAATTTGGTAATCTAGTGCATGTTAATGCAGCTGCATCAACTTTGTTGACACCTGTATAAAATTTTCAAAATAAATCAATTAAAATGATTATAGTTTTAATGATAATGATCAGAAAGCATTTGAAAGTAAGTTATGTACGACATACATTCATGAAAAGTAGCAAAAAAAACCAAGACGATACAAAAGAAAGCAAATTTAGATGTTGACATTGTGATTTTTCTTTAAAGCTAAACGTTTTGTTAGTTTGTGTTGTAGAAATCTTGTTAGTGAACATATATATAAGTTTTTGAAACTTTTTGTATGATGATCCGAAAAAAGCTGATATTAAATTGACTGATTAATTTTATATTCTTTCAGTCTTAAAATGTTTATATTAAAAAATATTTCGTTTTATTTTTAATACTAATATATCACCATTTAAAATATCATTAACCACAGCCATATATATAAGTAACGTTGAAACATTCAATTTGAAGCTAAAAAATTGAATGCTAAAATTGATTGGCGACGCATTAGCTACCAATTTTATTATTTACTAGTTTCTTATAAATGAAAAAAATAATCTTTCAATTTTTAGTATACTAATCTATAGTTACTGTGAGAATGGGGATTGAACCAATAAGAATGCAATATTCTAGATAAATTAGGAGTCATGTACATAGATTCAAACATAATTAGGTAAATACCTCAAGAACTATTGATTTTTTCAAAATCCCACTAATATCTTATTATCCTACTCTCATAGTTCTCTCTCTTCTCTCTCTCCGCTCCTCTCTTTCTTCTGTAATTGTATTTCTTCATCACTGAATTATATTTTCTCTCATAACTTTGTTTACTAACGATAACACCATGAATTTTCTACTTACAAATTTTTTGATACCATCGCCACTTCAACGTCGAACTCCTCATATGCCTTCTTCGTTTTCAATCACTATCCGATTTTATTTCAAGATCAAGCTCACCACTCCCCATACCACGATCTCTAACGAGTCCGAGTGTAGGTATTAATCTGGCTCGTTAGAATGACTCACAGTCTCCGGCGAGTTCGTAAACCATGACTCAGGGGTTTGGGCCAACAACACATTTCCATTGTGGTGTTTATGGTCGAGGATTCACCGTTTGAGATACATATTTGGTTAGCTGATATAAAACAAGTTGTTGCTAGGCTAGTTGTTATAATACATTCGTGTTACCAAATGCATGGGATCTTACTTGCTACAAAATATGTTATGAATACTTGAAAGAAATCAAAGAATCGACGAGCTTGTCCAAGCATAAACCAAACAAGAGGCAATCAGTTCGTGATGTTGTATTCGATTTGGATAACATTTATGTTAGCCGACATTTTATCAGTTACCCGATATTTATTTTTGCTTTGCCGGATCCTTATTTTTATGTTATTATTTTGGATATTTGTTTTGTTAGATATTACAAACATGTGCCGCAAATTCATAAATGGCTAGTAAGATATTACAAAATAGTTAGTGTTAGTTGATATATATTTTGTTAGCTGATACATTATATGTTACTTAATACATGTTTTGGTAGCATATCTTTAATATTATATCCTTGTATGGGATATATGTTTATTAGATGTTACAAACATGATGCCACTAATTGATAAATGATTGGTAAGAAGTAATAGTTTTCATTATTTGATACATGGTATAATAAGCTATTAAATGTGTTGATATGTTGTAGATGATACATTGTTTGATACATGGTCAATTTGTTAGTACATATTTTGTTATATGATACATGTTTTGTTAGATGATATATGGTTTGATACCTAAGAATGAGTATTCACTAATATGTATGTTTTTGATTTTTATAGCAGTATACACATAACTATTGCTTGCTAACTATATATAGTATGTTAACTTGATACATTTGTTGGTAATATATTGTCAATCATTTTTATAGTCATTAAAACGTCCATTATTGTATCGGTGTTGGCCATTAACAATTATTGTACCAGATAAATTATTCAATAACTATTTAACCTATATTTTCTTAACAATTAACAATTATTGTATCAGAATTACATAATTGTTGTGACGGTTGGAAAAACGATATGAGTCGGATGTCAGTGGAGGAATGGTGGTGTTTAAATTGAAAGAAAGGTACATTTAATTTTGGATAAATGTATGACACCCCTCATAAATATTTATGTTTTGTAGAGATATAAACGCAAACATATAACATGATCACTAACCGATACAATTGAGTTATCTTTTCTGTATATTAATAAATCATTTTCTTAGATGTGATGTGGCTAGTACGAGACTAGGGAGGAACCAATTTCCAAAATTTAGAGACTATTTCGGGATTGTTTTCTTTGAGATCTTGATTTCCCTGCCACATATGGCGCATCCAACATCGACAAAGTTGTTGTAATGGTGGCAAAGATAAGATGAACATGAGGTCGGCATAGGACCACATGATGGTTAAGAGCAGTGGGCTTCTATAGATAATCTGATTTTCCATCAAATTGATTTAAATTAGAGAAAAACAATCCTGGGTAAATAACATCTTTGTTGTATGTTGGAGAAGAAAAACAAAAGTTAATAGTACAGAAAAAAAACATGAACAATTATGTCAACACAAGACACAAAAGTTACAGTATTTTACTTTATGTCATATATGTATAACTATATGTTTTGATGCATCATATCATATGCAGAAATAAACGTTTTAAAAATTTAAAATTAGAGTTAAATTAGTTTTCTGTTAATTTTAAAATTTATTATTTGATTACATAATTTAATTTTAAATTTTAATTTGATTATAAGTAAAAATTTAGATAAAATAAAATAACAAAAAAAATAAAAAAAAATTATTTAATAATATATATGTGTATATTTAAATTAAAGTCTTGTAAAGATTTTATATCTATTTTTTGTTGTTAAAAATGTTAAATCAAATTTGATAAAATTAAGAGAAAATTTTGTTACGTATATAATTATCAACATAAAGCAAATAATATTTCTAAAATTTGTAGAATTTGTGTATATATATAATATGAAACATAGATTTTCTTGAATAATAATAAAATATTATATTATATAAATTAAATATTTAACTAAAACAAAAACAAAAATTTTATTGGATATCAAAATGATGCATTGTATGTGATTGTCACTTGATAAAAACTAGGTGTTTTGTCCACACATGCGGTCATAGTGTTTTATGAAAACCTATTATTTTATCTCTTATTAATTTAAAATCCAGTATGATAATGTATTGTTTATGTCTGAAAAAGTTTAAATCAAACATAAAATTATTTTATATATGAGAAAAAATTTCATTAAGATATTTATTCTTATTGTTATGTTGAAATTTTAAAACACTCACATACTAAATATATTTTAGAAAATCTCTTAAATACAAATGTTTTTGTTTGATTAACATTTAGTTATAAATTGTTTATATCATAATATTTTAACTTGTATAAAAGAAAGTTTTATTTTCAGATAACAACACATTATATATAAGAGTTATATTTGTGAATATATATATATATATTATATAAGAATTATCTTGTTCTTTTATAAACATTATATTGAAAGTTTTATTAAATTAATTTATAATGAATTATCTAATATGCTTATAAAACTAATATTATTATTATAAAATTTGTTTCAAATTATATAATAAATTATATATAAAAACTCATTAAGGATACCATAAACTTTAACCGATTAACTTTTGATGTGGTAGCTCGAATGCGAAAAATTACTTCGCAAAAAATAGTATAGATAAATAATGACAATATGCAACATGATTGCAATGTCATTAAAATTACACCATTATTGGAAGATTCATCTTTAAAGTTATGAGAAGCTTAAACTTATCATGTATTTTCAGTTATTTTAGATTAAAATTTTATAAATTAATAACGGTAAATATAATTTGTTTTATTAATTTACTATTAACTTATAAAAGTTCTTTTTCATTTCTTTTAAAATTAATTAAATTGTGTATAAAATATGAAAAATAACATTTATTCTTGTTTTCCTTAAACATTTATAAACTTCTCAAACACAATGGCGGAAACAAGAAGAGAAACATTTATACATACATCGAGCTCTTCAAAGAAGAAACCAAAATGCTTTAGCAGACAACACCAGTAGCTCCTGAAGACAAGCAACATGGGATTCCATTTCATCACCACTTTATCACCCTTTTACTTTTATGTCATATCATGTATCCCTTATATATTATTTGAGAAGCATTACAACTTCTTTTTGTAGCCGCATGTTATCACTATGATTCTTAAAATCATTAGAGAAATATGTTGGTTCATCTAATTATATAATAATTTTTTTATTAAACTAACAATAAATTCATCATTAATGTACTTTATTATTTCTTTAAATAAAATTTACGGAATTGCATAATGTGGCTAAAGTATATATGGCAATTAATGATTTTGAATAATAAAGATTTGATAAAAAAAATAGTGTATCTTCTATCATATTTGTTTAATTTTAAACTATTAAATAAATTAAACAACCACAATAACCATATAATAAAAATTTAGATTTTTATTTATATGTTATATTTTGAATTTTTACAAACGGCTATAAATTACTAAAACTGTTAAGAGTCTCACATTCAAATTTTATGATTCATGGTTTAAAACTTTTGCTATGAAAAAATACAAATGATTACAAAAAATTATATAAGTAAAAAGTCTAATTTAATTAATTATTAAGATTAATATATATATCGTTTTAAATTAAACTATAAACCATATAAAATACAATATTTTAGTTTCAAAATTTACTTTGAACAATTTTTTTGATAAAAGTTTTGAACGATCATTGAAAACTTTTTTTTTAATTATAAATTACTAAAACTATTAATCCCACAATGACAATTTTGTTATCAGTAATTTAGATTTTTTTCTATAAAATATATAAATGATCGAAAAAACTATATGAGTAGAAATCATCATTTAATAGACATAATATTAAAAATATACTAAAATATATTATCTATGTTAGTATCATTTAAATTTAATTACATATCCTATCAAATATAAAAAAAAATATTTTTTGGATTAATAAAATTAATTTATATGTTCGCACAAATTTAATTATATATTTAATAGTTACTGAACTTTAATTATTTAATATATATTAATTATTTCATAATATGTAAAAATATTTAATACATAAAATAATTTATATATATAATGTTGATTCCGCGCAAGGCGCAGATCTTAACCTAGTAATTTCTTAATTTCAACGCCAACTACGTATGTTGACCAAATTATCTCTATATTTTAATAGGTTGTGTTTTATATAACAGTTCTATTTTTTCCTAAAGTACTATTTTATTGATTGGTGTAGAAATAAAATATGTTTATTTAATATATGATATAGAATCTGTATATATAATAAGAGACATAGATTTTGTTACATAATAATTAAAATATATTATTATATAAATTACATCTCCTTATTATTAAAAGAAAAGTATTTTAAGAAAGCAACCTTGATTTTATGTATTATTAACAAGTTTGCCATTATACTTATGTGACAACACCACAAGCCTTCTCACATCACATTTTAAACAATCCTTTATTTACTAGAAAAATTACAACATATGCTATCAACCCTCTATTCATTTTATCATTTATCATTTATTGTATCATTTTTAAAAATTATTTGTTTAAATGTGTTCCCGGATCAGAATCCTAATTGGTAATACATATAAAAACCAACTAATAATATAGCGTGTAAGAAATTTTTCATTCCTTAAAGTTCAGTTACATATATTGTCATTTGTGTACGTTTCGTTTGCAATTGGTATGTACAAAGTTAGAAAAAACAATATAAGTTTCATTTTTTGCATCTTTCTCACTGTTTTCTATAATAACAAATTATATATATATATATATAAATTATATATATATATATATATATATTTCACACCGAGTGGCTCGGATCATTATCTACTATTTTATTAAAACTAACACCAATTTTTTTATTGGATGTCAAAATGACGCATTGTACGTTACAGTCACTTTATAAACACTTATTCTTACCTCTCTCAAACATTTTGAGAAGTTTCAAATACAATGGCCAGAACAAGGAAAGAAACAACTATACATATATCGAGCTCTTCGAAGAAGAAACCAAAATATTTTAGCAGACAACACTAGCTGTTCATGTAGACAAATGACTTGCTACTTCAAGCAACATGGGATTCCATTTCATCACCACTTTATCACAGCACCTTCCATCTATTTATCTTGTCCTGTCGACCTCAGATTCTTCTGAGCTACAGATCTTAAGTTTTGATCTCAAGAGTTTTATCTATCACGTTTCAGGCGTTCTTGATGAGTTTTGATCTCATGTTCTTTAACTAATGTACATAGAAACATGTTGAGCAAGAACAGCATTAAAAGCTTTACCTTAGAGGAAGAATCTTTCTTTTTGGATGAGTCTGACTTTTTCTCTTGATTCTTAAACATGTCGGAAAAGGCATCAAATCCAAAAGGCCCTCCATGTCCAAAGGATGAGAGACTAGTAGTCGCCGCCTTAGCAGCAAGTGGATAGAATGCAGGAGAGGAAAACTTAGGTTTTTCCGCTCCAGCACAGGGGCTGTCCGAGAGCGAGACAACATCATCATGACCATGGAAAAGCCTAAATGCAGGGTCAAACAGTTTCCGTGTATGGTCTAAGGACGCATGTTCTTCCAGTTTACGTCTACGATATACAGAAAGTGATGCGGCCATTAGTCGAGACACTCGTGGCTTTCCTGTTTTCTTTCTCAAACCTTTTTTTCATTGATCACGTTCTTGGCTTCTCACTTGCATATGTTTTCTTAAAAGAAAAAATGAATTCCATATCCTATGATATGACTAATTAAATGTGTTTTAGATGTAATATGATAAAATAATAATAATAATAATATGTTTTATAGTATCAAGAAAAGTTATAATTTGACTTCATTGCAATTAAAACAAATAATGCAGTGTTTTACTTATATTTATATCAACTTTTATATATTACTTGCTAATTTATAATTTTAATATGACTATATACTTGCATAAGATTTTTTTTTAAAAAATATTTAATATCTTATCAAATTATTTTCTTTTTGAATCAGTCTACCTCGAGCTGGTAAAATTGATTATTTTTGTAGTTATTAATCAATTAAATATTAATATATAGAGTTTCTACTGTAATTCCAAGTTATATCTTTTTATTTTATTCAATCAGCCGAGTCTTTACATCATTCAAAAAAAATTGTACTTAATTATGATTTTATTCTTGTTTATCTAAAACATATATATATATATATATTAAATACAATTGCCGAAAGTAAGTCAGAGAAAAAAACAATTTCAGCATTCAAAGAAATATAAAAATGTTTTAGCAGACTACACTAGTTGTTTCTGTAGAACAGGATATCGATTTGCTATTTATTATTTAATTAGAATAATAATAATACGGAAATATTTGAAATATATAATTATAGACTTTTCTTCTGGAAATTTTAAAGATGGCGTTTGGGTTTACAAATGGCGTCACATTCTACTTTGATGCTTCGGCACTGTTTTGGTTTTGAGTTACAACACCATTTAGAATCATGTTCTCTGTAGCAATATGGTCCCCGAGCATCAACTTTTAAGTTAGCACCTGTATAATTAAAATTAAAAATTAAAAATGATAAAGAAAATGATTATGTTTTTAAAGGTATGATGATAAAATATTGGATAAAAAGTTAACTATATATAATACTAGGTCCGGTCCGCGCATATTTAGATTTTGATATTTTAATATATGTATTTATAGTTATATGAATATTATACGACATATGATGCATTTTTAGTGTTAATAGGTTGTCGATTCAAAATTTTTAATTAGCTAATTGCAGATTTGCTGAATTTATAACTCTGGAAGGCTTTGTTGCTTTAACTTTTCTTCAACAACACTTAGGCACTGAGATATTTGATTCGGTAAAACCAGAGCCGTGCGAAGTTCTTTTGATGCCATAAGCCAAAAAAAATCTTTAGTCAAGCCAAATATGTTCATAGTTTTTAACTAAATGTTTCCACTTAAATAACAAATATATTTTCATGTAACAAAACTAAATAATTACCAAACTTTATTAGTTTATATCTAACTTAAAAAAAATATTTATAGTTTTTAAATAAAATTGTAACATTCAAATTTAGTCTTTAATATAAATAATGAATTTAGAATAGATAGTAATATACTGAGAAAAGCTAATTCTAATAATTTTATTAGGGAATTTGGTTGATGACAAATATGTTTTCTCTAAATTAATATTAAGATTGAAAAAAATTGAGGTGAAATATAATTAATTAATTTTAGAATTAGAGTTGTGATGATAGCAAAAGATTTCTAATAATCTATATTATATTAAAAGGGATATATAAGCTCCATACAGCATGTCTACGTAGGACAATTAAATCATCCAATTATAGAGTTCCGTTTTGACAGGTCATCTACTCAACACAAAAACGGACCTCTACATAGTCTGTTAGGTATTTTGTGTTAGCCCATCAGACCAATTCTCCTGTTCACGAGTGTCGATATGTTTTGTCTCTTCCACTTCTCCATTTTTTTTTAGCGTTGCCGATTCTTTCACCTCTCTTTTTTTTTTCTCTTATCTAATAAAACCTTTCACCAATGAATCCAGAACAACCATCTATCTCTTCCCTCATCATAACCTTCTTCTTAATCTTCTACTTTTTCTCCCACATTCGATTGTTCCTGCAGAAACAACCTTAAACAGTAACAATCGTCCAAACACAACACTCATATCCGAGCAAATCAAACTTTGGTGGCCTTTTCTCATCAAACCGACCGAGTAAATATAACTTATTTTTCAGCATCCAAGTAGCTAAGGTAAAATTTAGTTTCAGAAGCCATTCAAGTTAAGTTTTGCTCATATGCTATGCTTTTAAAACCAATCTTCTTATGACGAAAAAAGTATTTGGATCTTTCTTCTTTTATACTGGGTTTTCTGTGTTTCTTTTCTTGGGGTGATCTGTGTGAATTTACTTTTCTTTTAGCTGAAAATAGAAAATGATTTTTTTTTTGGGTTCCTCAGAGATTCGAAAATTTTCAGATGGGTGAAGACCGGAGAGGAAACAATTTCTCGCCAAACAACTGAGGTGTATCTGATGAGTCTGGTTACCTGGTGTTCCCGATCACGACGCGATTGATAACCGGAGGAGGAGGACGGTTGGAGATTAATAGCAGAAACGGAATCGAAGATGAGGATGAAGAAGATGAGGAGGAAGAAGATCGAGGGGAGGTGTTCCCGATCACAATGCGATCGATAACCGGACGTAACCAGATTCTCGATTGGATATAGGGCCTCTTGTGAGTTATTTTATCTTTTCTCCGAAACAGTAGACGATCAAGCTTCCATGCGTTCATGATATGATATTAACTCAAGCTTTAATTCAGGTCTTCATGGCTGCATCAAAACACGAGTAACTCTTTAGTCCTCATCTCTCATCTTTAAATTTTTATTTCGTTTGATATACTGTGAGAATTTTCTTGCTGCAGATCTAAGAAGGCTCTGTAAAATGATTTTGTGAGCCCAGTTTCAATCCCTATTACCGCTTAAGAATCAGTGGATTGGAAGCGGCAGTGCTTAAAGTCTTGGTAGATCGACGATTCGTTTCCAGGTTTGCTTTCATCCTACTCTGACTATTTCATGAAATCTGATGCAAGTTCTTCAAAAAGAAGCTAACGTCAATTCTTCGACCAATTTGTTTTTGAGGCCTTTTTTGGTCAACCTTTTGTTAAACCTTCTTCTCTGACCATTTTTATGAAAATATGATGTTATAACAGCAAGTCTTAGGAAGGAATTGACTTAAAGAGGGTTAAAAACTTCAAACATTGCAAAGCAGAACAAACCACTTTGGCCTCGAAATTACTTTCTTCCCAACTTAATATCCATTACAACACAACCACATGAAAAGTAAAGCGTCAATTATAGAAAAAGTTAGCCTTATTTTTACTTTAATTGCTTATAGATTCAGATTAGAACCGAATTGTAGGAAATGTCGGTGATCGATTGCATATAGATGCTATATTGGTGATTGACTAATGGGTTAACGGGGTGTTAATGGTGGCAAGAATTTTCCTATAATATTGTAGGAAATGTTTTTCCCAGATTAATTGTTTTACGGACTGGTCAGTCAACAAGATTTGGTTTCCTCAAGTTTCTGGTGTTGTTCCTGACATTCTGATGTCATAACTTCTTGATATTATGATTGTTTTGCCTGATGTTGCCACTTACAATATGATCTCTCGCTCTCTCTTTGCGATAGTGTGAAACCAGAAGCAAGCCATGGAGGTTCTTGATATCAGCGTCAGATAGACTGGTATACATGTGTGATTATTTAGACGATATTGATCGAAGCCAGGTACTTGCAAACATAGCGGTGTTGGCAAGGGGATGAAGCTTCTAGATTAAATGAGTGCATTGTTAAGGTATCAAGATTCTTTTCAAGTTAACCTTTTCCTACAATTTTTAGGTTTACTAATGTTATTTTTTTGTAGGCTCTTCTTACAGTGAGGAAGTCATCTTCAGAAGACACCACTCCTTTCTTGCAACTCTGTCATTTCAATAAATTTATCGCTTAAAAGATAGTATTGTAGGTTAGACCATTCTGAGAATTTCAAGAGCTTCACTTGGAAGAACGTCCTCAACTCCTCCAAGAGGTTGCTGTCGGGGAGCAATGTTGTAGACATCGAGAAGGTGTTTAGAAATGATACCTTTTTTAAAAGTAGGAGTCACGTGCAAAACAGAAGGTGATAGTTCAAGCTTTGATCACTCTGAAACTTTCCAATTGACTTTTAGGCGCTATTCCTCACTCTCCTTACCACAAAGAGGAAGGCCTATGGGTACGTCTTGCGGAGTCAAACGACGTATGGTTCTTTCAGAAGGTTAGTTTCATGGATGAAGCTAAAGCTATACACACTTCTTCAAGTGTTGTTAGTTAGGCAATGAAAAGTTTAGGAGCAAGCATCGAGGCAAAGAACAATGAAGTTAGAGAAGGTTAAAAGCCGCTCAAGATTGGTGACGGTGAAACACTAAAGACCTGCAGCAGATACTAATAATTTGACTTGCTTATGAGTTCTGCCTAAGAACTAGTGATTTGGAGGGTCAAGTTGCAGAAGAAGGTATGGAGGAGGAAGAAGAAAATGAGAATGAAGAGAATTAGGAAAGCAAATATAGTGAGGAAGAGGAAGATAATAAGAAAGGGTCAAAGGAAGTAAACGAGATGGGGTCGAGTTCCAACGAGTCGGTATCAAATTAAGATTGAAAAACAAAAAGGCATTATACTTGCACAGTGTAGATTTTACCTCCAAAATTTATACAGTAATACTCAATGACTTTAGCCTGTTACTTTTTCTTCTACTGATTTCGTAGACGTTTTGGATATTTTTAGTTTTGACATTTGTTACTCTTCAATTTATGTCTTGATCTGATTCTTCTAAGCTTTACTGTAAAATAAGTTGATGCATCTGGTTTCGGTTAATTCCTTGGTTTTGATATGTTTAGAAGTTTTATTGGGTACAGAGGCTTTTATGGGAACTTGTGGTTAATTCGCTGTCTATCAAACACACTAGAGAAATCATTAAATTTGCGACAGTGGACATAGCCTTACTTAAGTAACTATACAATAGAGAAAAAATATTTTATTTCAGATTATAGGTATTTTAGTTAAAGATATCAATAATAAAAATGGTTATTTGTTATAAGGTATTATTAATATATAACTTAAACCGATTATTAAAAAATTTACATAATTAATTGGTCACACAAAATTCAATAAATATAAAATTGTATTGAAAAAACTACTTAAAATATAAAAGAGAAGAGTACAACAAAAATCAAACAGATCCACATATGTGCGATTGTGAATATGGAATAAGAAAAACACGTACTTTTGCATATTATTGAACATCAAAATTGAAAGACATGTTGGTTACAAGCAAAAAAAAAATTTTTAATCACAAACAGAAATCCAAAAATATTTAAAAATTAAATAACCCACATTATTTAACCATTTAATCTAATACTCTCTCTATTTCAAAAAAATATATGTTTTATGACTTTTATACATACTAAAAAAAATATATGAAATTTTGATTACCAGTACATTATTTTTTTGTGTGTAACTATTTTCATAACTTTTAATCAAGAATTTTAACAAACACTATTATGTTTTTCGACATTTAAAATTTACCATTAAATAATAAATTGAAAATCTGAATATATTTTTTTTGTGAAACAATTTTTTTAAAACGTGAATTTTTCTGAAACGGAAGAATATAATATATGTCAAATAAATATCATAATCATTTTACTATTAAGTTAATTAAAAAAATTGTAGAAAGTAAGTAATTTTCATTTTTGTAAATAATGTTATAACATAATCAAATATTAATCATAAAAATAAAATCATCAATAATAGTCTATGTTCAAGTGATTACAGTTCAAGAAAGTGTTTTTAGTTTTTACTAATAGGTCAAACTAAATAACAATTTTGTAATATGCCCTATGAGAAAATAAAGATATGTCCTAAGCCAATGTTTCAAATTTGTGTAGGTAGTCACGGCTCTGGTAACAACAAAGAAATATTAAGTGCAAGAAACGGGCCAGACCTGGCCAAGATTCCGGTCAGGCTCTCTGCTTCAATATCTTCAAGTAGGACCTCTACTGGTTTCTCAAGCGTTTCCCATCCATCATTCCAATCATCATCATCATCATCATCATCTCCCCACTCATTTGCCTCATTACACGGCAATAGTTCGGCTTTCTTAGCTTCAAACAGTTCTCCCCATCATTCTAAAATCGCCAGAAGTGCTTCAGCTTGTGAAGCTGTAGTAGTAACAGCAGCAGAGAGTTTATAAGAACAGGAAACAGATGTTTCAACAGTCATAGAGAGAGAGTAGTGATATAACTTTTTAATGAAACATATTTAATTACCTTATCTTCAGTGAGTTTGTTTAGTTTCTTATGTGAGCTTGGAAGAATTTATTTATTAAAAGGCTTGGAAGAATGTTTTATTCAAGGAAAACAAATAAGTTGTAATTCCAATCTTATTATGAATAGCTAAACAGCAATCCTGAGTTGACGAAGCATCATCAAACAAATATTTTATCTCTATTATTAAAAGAGAAGTACCCATTAAAAAATATCCCTAAGTTTTATAATTTATTTACACTTTCATGCCACTGAGAATTAAATTAAACTACCTATTTTAATGCTTGTTTTTTTTCAGTTAAATTAATGAGTTTTCCTTAATCAAATTTAAAATTAATGTCATTAAATAAACCTACATATTTTAATGCTTGTCTTTTCCAGTTAAATTAATGAGTTTTTCTTTATCAAATTTAAACTTAATGTCATTAAATGAACCTAAAAATAGATCATATTTAACGTAGTTTATTACGTACGAGTACAGCCCAATAATGAACTTGAATTTTATTTTTACGAAAACGTGAATCACTTAACTTATGTAATATTTAAAATATATTAACTACAATATAACAAATGCATATGACCTACTTATACTTTAGTTTGAAATGATCATGTTCAAGTTTTATATAGTCAATTTACATCATGCATCGATCGATGTACAATATTCAAACCACCTATAGTTATGGACATTTAATAATTAATTATCTTGACGAAAAACAAAGACTATAAATAATTTATTATTAATAAAATTATGAAATTATTTACAATTTGATGACAAATTCATCGCCCTTTTTTATATGTTAAATTTTTCATAGAAGTTTAAAAATCATTTTATTTTTTTTAAACATGTATAACTAATTTATAATCTTTTATGTCATACTAACCATTGTTTTTATATATCGTCTACAATTCTCTAATTACGTCTATTTGTTCAAATTTTTATATGATATCGAATATTCATCGTAAATAGATGATTTAATATGCCAAAAAAATTATTTACTTGGTGAATATAATACATAAAATATTAGAAATACATTATTTAGTTAAATAAATAACCAAAAAAACGAAAATTCAAATCCGCGCCAGGGTCTAGTTAGTACTTGAGCAGAAATTAGAAAGAAATGCTACTCTTGTCAGGTTTTGATTTTGAGGGTGAACTCTAGATTCCTCCGTTTCCTAGCAAGGCTAGAAGAAAAGCCTTGTAGTCCCTTGATGTCTTTTTTCGCTATGGCTTGATCGAGACTCTCATTGTTCCTCTTGTGATAAGGCTCAGTGGTCTTCTTCAGGTCCTTGTCTGCTCGTGAGACAATCACACGGGTCAGAGCATCTTCATCAGTCCCTACTGTATTGATTGCATTGCGCAAAACCTTTGTACAGAAGAGATTTAAAAAATACAGTATATATGAATAACAGTTAGTCATAGTAGGAAAAGTTAGAGACCATGTGTCCTGGGAATCATCAAACGTTTCATTACGGATGTCGTCATGAAAAGCAATACGCCAAAAATTGGTTCATGATCATCATACATAACTCACTGAGTTCTCTCTTTCTTCTTTATGTTGCTCAGTCAACGGCATGTTGTGATTACAGGTTTGAGCTGTAAGCACAGTAAAGGGAAGACCTTCAAGCGGTTTAGAATTAGGGTTGTGATGATGAACTCTCGTGGAACCTTGTAGATCGTAATTCGTAACTTCCGTACGACAAAGCTCCACCACAGACCACACCTTCTTGAGGAAAGTTCTCATCCCTTTCTCCCTCAAATCACTTCCTATGTGAGAATAAAACATCAAATATATAAATAGATCAAGAACCAAATCCAAAAAGGATAGACTTTCATCACCAAAATGCGAAAACTCAAGTGATTGTACAAAAGTATCAGCAGTGCTTCTTCTTGGGCATTAAATATTGAACTTTAGTGGAGAAATCAAGTAGAGAGCACAAAGTTTGATTTTCAGAGCCGGGTCGAATAGCAATCAACAGTACGGCAGAATAGTTTAATCTAACTATGAACATTAGATTAAGAACAGAATAACATTTTCATACAGTAAGAGCATATACACCCCAACAGCTCGAAGCGCCATTGTTGATGTCAGAGAACGAAGAAGAACATCGCTGGTGTCTGAGATCTAAGAAGAACATGAACCCTAGATTTGGGTGTGACTTTGGGGAAGACGATACTTATATCTCTCTATGGGACCAGATTTGATGATTAAAACACTAAAGCCCACAAAATTGTTTCGCGAAGCCCAAAACCAAACACAATGTATACATTAATGAAACGCTTCGGTTTCTTCTTCTGCACACCTGTCGCAACACCAGGGTTCGGTAGAATCTGACACGGCGCAAAGAAGAGAGAGGTAAGTCTAATTTATAATAATAGATAGATAAATAGATACATTGATGAACACTGCCAAAAAAAAACAGGACGATACAAAATAAAGCAAATCTAGATGCTGACATTGTATTCTTTCTTTGCAAACGTTTTATTAGTTAAATCCTATAGGTGAACATATATATAAATATTTGAAACTTTTTTGTATAATGATCCGTAAGCTAAAAATAAATTGACCGGTTAATTTTATTTTCTTTCTATTCTAAAATATGTATTTTAAAAGGATATTTCGAAATTTCAATTTTGTTTTTATGCAATATTTCATCACCTAAAAATATCAATTAACCACCGCCATATATGTAATTTGAAACATTCAATATGTAGCTAAAATCAACTTAGCCATGGATAAGATACCAATTTTGTTATTTACTGATGTCTCATGGATTAAAAAAAAAAGTAATCTATAAAATTTTAATAGATTAATTTATAGCTATTATGAGAATATGGCTTGAGTCAATTGGAATGAAACATTTTAATAGTTTTTATTTTATATAACATTTCTAATATTTTTAGGTGTAAATTTTATAGATTATTATATGAATAAAATATGTTCTTCAACATATGACAAATATAAAATTCGTTAATACATATCTAATAGAGAAATTCCTTTACAATATCATTTTTAGTTTATTTTCACAAAAATAGATCTCCAAAGAGAGGAAAACGACCAAAAGAGGTTTTATTGAAGGGTAAATATGTGGTTATACCCTTAGAGTTAACTAATCAAAGTCTTAGGGTTTAAAGTTAAGGGGTTGAGTTTTGAGGATGAATTCAAATTTTTAAAAATAAAAATTAAAAATTAAAAGTTTCAAAATAAAAAAAAAAGCTATTTTGATCATTTTATTTTTTTAAATGCTATTTTTATGACAAAAACTTTTAAAAAATGTTATTTAAGAGAATTGTCTTATATAATATGAAAAAATATATTTTCTTATATAGTTATCATGATAGAATAGACTATTACTAAATACAATATTAGATAAATTACATATTTAACCAAAATAATGCCAATTTTTTCCTCGACATCAAAATGGCACATTTTACTTGACAATCATTTACTCCCTCAATTTAATTTAATTTTCGCTGTAAAGTAAAACTTTATTTAAAAATAAATATCGTTTTAGAATTTTAATGTAAAAATTATTAATATTATATGTTAATATGATTTTTATATTCTCCAATCTTATTTTTCTATTGGTTGAAATGTGGTTATGTGTACAGCTAATGATGTTTTCATTTAGAAAATATTAAAACTAATATTTTTAATGTGTGTGCATAAATCTATACCGCGGTTAAAATGAAATAGAAGTGTAATAAAAATAATAGTGCCAATATCTATTACAATAAAATAGACTTGTCTTTCTCCTTAGAGAATCACATCATCAGAGAGCATGAGGCAAATCAGGATACATGTCCCCTTAAAAGTCAATGAAACCCTTTTTTTTCCTTCTTTTCCTCTGCGTTCTTTTATTTGGGCTTCATGTTCTTTTATCTCCAGGCCCAGAATTCTTTTTTGGTTTCATATTTATTTGATTTGGGATTCTTATCGTCGTCGTTGTCCGATGAAGCCGCCTCCAACATACAACCTGAAATGCCTTACGTTTCCATTAATTTGGTCCTTTAATCCTAGCATTAACAAGCTTCGTCCCACTACGCAACATTAATTCGAGCTCGGACTCTTCGTATGTGGTTCAAAGCTCTCCTATAAATTGCCATCTCTGGAGTGATGAAGACCGATGTATCTACGAAAACTACAAGTATCATCTCTGCTTATTATCACCTCCGACAATGGCGAATTCATTCACCCTACTTGCTGATCTGAAAGCAGGTCGATGTTCAACCACAACAGCCGTTTTTTTTTTTTTGCTCTTGTAAGCCTCTCTACAGTCACGCTGAATCCTTAACTGCTTATGTCTGACCTCCGCATGAATTGAATTTACTTTGCTGAAAGGAACATGAGTTGAGTTTCTTAGATATGATGGAAAGCTGGCTCAGAAGGCGAGAGAAAAGGTCTTAAAGGGTTTCAATCAAATCAAACAGAAAATAATAAGTTGATGAATCGTTTCTAACAAAACTTCAAACGCTTTTTAAATTGGATTATTGGAACATAGAGCTTAAAAGTTTGTATGCTTCTACAGGTTCTGCTTATATCTAAGAACGCTGGAGGAGTTGGTCTGAATCTGACCGCAGCTTCAAACGTCTTCTGAATGGTACTATGTCCCTGAAAGCTTGCGATTCAATTCTTATCGATTATGAAGAAATGGTGATGGTGATGATATCTTCTTTGTTTTCTTGAAACACTTAGAATCCATGGTGGACTCCGGCTATGGAAGAGGAAGCAATCATGAGAATCCATCGCATACAGCATAAAAGAATTGTATGCGCAGAAGATTTTTGTTATGCTATTTAGATCATTTTTCAAACATTCACGTGTAGAGTACAATTCATTTATAACACGTCAAACACTTACTAAACAAATAGATTAGCCCCAAACAATATTGTTGTTCTTTTTATTTGTTGGTAATTGTTTCTTACTTAGCTGAGACATGTTTTATGTTCCAGCTAGAGGGCTTGGTGAAAGAAACGCTGAAATGGTGCAGAGAAATCACATGGAACAGCCTACTGCAGTTTGTGTGCTTAAAGCAGGACTGCACTCAGTGATGAGAATGACAGACTTTAAGAATGTCTTTTCCACATACTTATTAGTTGCAGTGACAGAGACAGACTCATTATAAAAGGATTTGTAATTTTTTTACTGCAGGGGCTAGGACGCGATGAAGGAGACACTCCTATTCTATGGAACCGAAGAAGCAATTGAAGAATGTCTTACTGCATGGGCTTGGAGGCAATGCCACACTCTTATTCTATGTTAACGTATCTTGCTACTTTTCCATGTGGAGCAGTCCCTTTCACTGCAGAAGAAGAGCGACCACCAGATCTTACATGTGATGGTGCTGCCAAAAAATCTGAGTATGTTCATGTGTAAGTATCTGCTGCTGGAACTGAGCTTTAAGGAATTGTAAGACGTCAGTAATAAGGCTGCAGGTTTTTCCACTGGGATGATGTGGCAGTAACATAATCAGGCTGAGAATAAGTCATTTATCCATCGTTGTTGCTGCAGTAGGAGGCCAAGTAATAGAAACAAAGTTGCGGTCTCTGGATGGATTGTCAAAAAAAAAACAGCATCAGACCATTCATTGATGGGGTCTTCAGTAATTCTTTTCTGGGTCCACGACATGAGCTGAACAGCTTCCATCTCATGTTTGTTCTGGTGAACAACGGGAGCTGTAGATACGAACTGGTAGCCTTTGGAAGAGGAATTCAAATTTGCAGGGGCAGAATCACTTGAAAAAGAGGTAAACGACATGGAAAAGTTTTGTGCATGCATATGAGCAGGCATGATCTTGCCATATAGCCCTCCTTTATAAGTGTGCTACCCCTTGAATCTCGATTATCTCTTTTAATTTTGGCCTTAGGCTTTTGAGATTGTTGAGAGTGTATCTGAATATTAGCTTGGCTTGAGACGCTTTTCACACTAACTTGCAGTTAAAGTTGCATAAGTGGATGGGGAACAACTTGATGATGCCTTTGCTCTCTTAAACAATATTCATGCAAATCCTAGAAAATTTTGGTTAATTTACTAATAATTCTTTTTAAAACTCGATTAAATTTTAATTAATTTTAAATAATTATTAGATTTATATGATTACCAAAAAAGACAAAGTATTTGTAGAAATATTGTTATAATTAATCAAAACTAGGAAACTTATTAAGAGAAAAAACCGTGTAGAATTGGAACTTTTTTTGAACTTTGCGTAGATTGAAACCTAAGCTATACACTTTGTAAGCCATGTGTAGTTTATGAACCCACCCCAATGAGATCTCTGCATTCCACTGAGTTCCATCTTCTATGATTTTTTGGTAAACAAAAGATCTTTTAACAAAAACATTTCAAATTTACTGGAATCTGTACCGTATAAAATAGGAACAATATAAGCTCATAAAAGACTGAGCTAAAATACATTAATCAGTGATCATCACCATGTAATCCAAAATTGTTGCTTCTCTTCATGTCTTCATCATATTGGCTGGTCTCCAACTGTTTCTGAACAAACAAGATACAAGTAATTTTCGGCAACAATTTTGAACGCTTCATAAGTGCAGCACGACAACTTGATGTGCATATCCTGGCTCTCCTAATGAAATTCGGGTATTTTTTCAAGTGGTTGGTAGTGTGCATAATATATTCTTACATAATATATTCTTACATAATATATTCTTACATATATATATATATTTTTTTTTTTTAATTACCATATGTACATATATGAAATTTGTTAATAAAATAGTATTTTGAAAATATTATGGATGACACAGATCATATTTTAAAAGAATATGTATATATATATAAAGAAAGGACCAATAAATTTGGAAAAAAATGTTTAAGACCCCAAATAATCCATGATTTATATTCAAAGATACTTCATTCTACTTATTATCATGGTAAAAGTAGAACAAACACTGAATATGCTAAACATTATATATACTTGAAAATTTTCTTAATGGTATGATAAACATTTCTAATAAGAATAGCAAACTATAAATAGTGAAAGCTAAAATTATTTTCAAATGAGAATAAATTAAACACTTTTTCAAATGCTCATTTATGTTACTCACTAACTTTCTAACCCACCCGTACTACAAGTTAAACAAAATGGAAACAAACAAAATCGAACACATTACAATATTATTACATCCATACCAAGATTACACCGATTACATTACTGCATTTTAACTACTGTGTAAAAGACAATGGCCAGACACATACGATGAGGAATTGTTTTCAAATAAAAAAACAATAGAAAAATGGATGATAATATTAAAAATAATAAAATTTCATAAAACACTTATAATAGCAAATAAAAACAAAAAAAAACATCAAAATATATGAAAAATTAACTAAACAAATATAATCTTTCAACATATATTTATCTTCATATTAACATTGTATTAACAAGAATATTAGCAAGAACTCACTTATTGGACTCATGATCCTTTTAAAGACAAAGTATTTAATCAATACTGCCTTAGTGAAACCCTCAACAAAGTGCCACATTTTTGACATAGACAAAGTATGCAAAGATTGTTAATACTTTAAAAGGATGAAACAATTTATTATCTTCCTTCAAACAAGATAATCACAAAAACTAACACAAACATTAACATTTTTCCTTCTCGAACATCAACCTTACTTTATATTTAAATTTAAATTGAATTTACTTTGTTAGAACTATCAGCTTTTTATTCTACTTTTATTAAATCGATCAGTCACAACCACTTATGCTATTCCACATTGACCTAAGCAACTTCAAAACAAAGTAATACACTACGGTCGCTAACCACTATCAAATGGATCAGAAAAATATCATTCACTTTCAACATATATTCATCTTCATATTTTTGAACATATTTTCTTTACTAAGACCATAAAATAAATTGTAAATTCATTTAAGAATAAAACATAATAAAACATATGAACCCACTAGTATGACATAATTTCAATGTGAGCAAGATTGTAACCCTTATTGGAAGATTCGTCTTACAGTTAAGAAAAGCTTAAACTTATCATCTAATATTAATTTATAGAAAATCATTTTTTTCATTTCTTTTAGAATGTGTATAAAATAAGAAAAAATAACACTTTATTTATTTTATTTATTTTTACACTTATTCTTACCTTAAACATTTTGAAAATTTTCAAATACAATGGACAAAACAACAAAAGAAACAACTACACATATATCGAGCTATGCGAAGAAGAAACCAAAAATCTTTTAGCAGACAACACTAGCTGCTCCCGTAGAAACAGGACTTGCTACTTCAAGCAACATGGGATTCCATTTCATCACCACTTTATCGCCGCACCTTCCATCCACATGATCTGGTCCTGTCAACGACAGTTTCTTATGAGCCACCGACTTAAGCCTATACCTCTCTGCTCTTGACCCAATCACTTGTCCCATAACAGACGCTGCTATGGTAAAAACCATCGCCATCTTAGGCATCAACACTGACTTCCTCAGTATTCCAATGAAAGGAACCGCTGCGTGTAGAGCTACAAACCAAGATGCAGAGAACTTTTCAGTGTGCTCTCTCCAAACCCCTAGAGGCACGTTCAGAGCCATCCCCAGCATCCCGATGACTAGTACTTTGGATGATAAAGGCTGTGGCCGGAGGTTCTTAGCGAAAGCTGTTTTTGATATGGCTGCTCGAGCTGCAACTATTGCTTTAGGACACTTGTACTGCATTCCGGGAGGGGGTTGCAGGATCTTTGCCACGAGGGGTGCCACACCACTTACAGCTCGGTACGATTTAGCAATAGGGCAGTTTCCTGTTTGAAGCCAGTCGTCGCTCATAGACTCGTGGTTTCCTCCCTGAAAGAGCAAAACAACAAGTAAGCAATGCTCTAAGAGTTTATCTCATAAGCCAAGACATTACATGTTGAGCAAGAACAAAGCTTTACCTTAGAGGAAGAAGAATCTTTATTTTTGGAAGAGTCTGACTTTCTCTTTTGGTTCTTAAACATGTCGGAAAACGCATCAAATCCAAAAGGCCCTCCATGTCCGAAGGAGGAGAGACTAATAGTCGCCGCCTTAGCAGCAAGTGGATGGAACGCAGGAGAGGAAAGCGCAGGCTTCTCCGCTCCGGCACGAGGGCTGTCAGAGAGCGGGACAACACCATCTTGACCATGGAAAAGCCTAAACGCAGTGTCGAAATTGGGTCCATCCTCAAAAATTGGACCTTGCCCTGCTCGCACCTGAAAAGGAGTTTGTTATTAGTCAGTAAAAAGCATCTGATGGATGGATACAAATACAAGATGAGAAAAAAACAATTTAAGTGGTTGCTTACAGGGATGGGAAAAGGCAAGGATGAAGAAGAGAAGGAGAGGTTAGTGGGCTCATTGATGTTCCTCAAGAATGGGCAACGGAGAATGTCTAAGTGAGTTTGGGTCGACTCTCCAGGACAATTAGCCATTCTTATTGCCCCTGAGAAGAGTCTGAAAACAAGCACACACAAAACAAAGGAAGCATAAGATATGCGTCCATGCCTTTGATACACACCACCATACCAAAGCTATTATATTCGATGATGGAGAATAGTTAGTTAGATCAGATGGTTACATGCCTTTGATACACATAACCACCATACCAAAACTTTATTTCCAGATTATAGAGTCGTTAAATTGAAGAAGAATCACATTTATTCGAGAAACCACACAGAAAGCTTAGCAAAAATCAAAACCAGCAAAGGTATGAATGAATCTAAGAGCACTAGATCGTGAAATTATCTTAACGCACAGTGAATCTACAAACGACTAAGCCTAAATTAGATCTATATATAATCAATGTGGAATCACAAAACTTACGGATAAGAAAAGGAAGACGACCACTGATTAGAGAGAGAGGCGTGTGTGAGGAACGATATAGTTTTCCTCTTGAAATGGAAAGAGAGGAAAGCGTAAAATGTATATGAGATTGAGAGGTTGTTAGGTGGTGGTGCTGGTGCTGGTGGAGAAGATGAGTTTGGTTGATTTTGTAACAAGAGGGCAAACAAAGCTGGTGGAACTTTCTCTCTACCTCCCTTCTTCGTGCTGACCACGCGCTGCCCTTCTCCTTTGACAAATTCTCATTCACAATAATGCAATTTGCATGCCTTTCTTTGAATATGAATTTAATAATGATAAGTCTCTTAACCAACTTCTACTATTTTGTCAAAAAAAGTCTTCTTTGCCACATTTTTCTTATTTTCTTTGTTTTTTTCTTCTTCTACACAAGCTACGTGCCAGCGACTCCCTCTGTCTTGTTCCATCGTGTTTTCCTCCTTTGACCTCCAAAGATTCCGTTTTCATCTAGGAAAACAATATAGTTAGGACTCAATAAGATTTGGTGTATGATTTAAGTTTTAATTTGTGTTGAGGGGATGGGGACACAAGTTTATCCAACTCTTTTTGTTTAACATCTACAGAATGTTTGACATAATTATTTAATTGATGGATTCATTTACGGAATGATAACTGTGATGAGGGGGATATTAAATGGATAATGGAATAGCAGATAGACCACTTAATCAGTTGATAGGAAATTACGGAAACACTTTGGTTGACTAAAGTTAATTAATACTAAATAAATCATAAACACGCTATCAATTGGACCTTAAAGCCCAATGGGCCTTTCTATATTTATTTCCGTATAGACGACCTCTGTGTGTCGGGGGGGGGGGGGGGGGGGGGTTAGTTGACAAAATTAGGGGTTTTCAGTCGCCGGCCGAAGTAAAATTAGATTCAACCAGAGACGCTCTATGGATCCCTCCGCCGCCAACAATCCTGAATTGCTTCGCTTCCTTAATGTAATTTTCAGATTTTCTGTTTGATGAGATAACCAATGCACAAGCTATAAACTCTTGGTTGAATCACATGTGTTTATCGAAATTAACGGATGGTTTTGGAACATATGAGCAGGAAGAACAGCAAAGGGTGATGATGAACGAGGCGGTGGCGAAGCTGACGAGCGTGTGTTGGGACAAATGCGTGACAAGCGCACCGGGTAGCAAGTTCAGCCCGAGTGAGTATTCATGTCTCACACACTGTGCTAAGCGTTACGCTGACATGAGTATGCTCATCATCAGAAGCACTCAGTCCAAGAAGTGACTTACTCCCTTAACCTCCTTTGCCTCTAACTTGTTGCAGCTCAAACTTGTGATGTTTCATATGGAAGAATAGTTTTTTTTTCAACTACTCCAAGAATTAGATTTTTTTATTGAACACATACTTACTTTCGTTCATAATCAAACTTTTTCACTACAATAACAAAAGGGAATTATACATCCTTTTTGGTCATAAACATAACATACAACACATAAATAGTCTAAGAAAGATAAGTCTTCAACCGAAGATGACAGCGAATTCGAGATAAAGCTTGAATGCATCGAGTGAGCCTTCACGACAAAGTCGGACAGCTGGAAAATAGTCACATAATGTGACGTTGAGGTCCAGACCTCATCTACGAGAACTACCGAAGTAGTCTCGGTTGCATCTTCAGATCCCGTGGAAATCGCTACGTAAGATGACAAACCGATGAGGGAACTGAAGCAAACACTCGGCAACGACAACGAAACCGAGGAGGAGGAACGAAGGATAACCAATCCCCGTGAACCCACCGGTAACATTTTCCCAAAGGATAAATATGATCGTGTAATACGAGAAGGATAGATCCTGTTGAAATCACAGGTGAGGTTTGTAGAAACTTTTAAAATTAGATAACTATTTATATTGGTTTTGAAAACATTACTGAGGTTTGTAGAAACTTTGTCATTAGAGGATACTTTTTGTTATGAACAGAGGAATCGTTAGAGATATTAACTTCAGTTATAATGATTGCAGCTTTGATTTCATTCTCATATTCTGCTTTATCAGCATATTGCATAGGGATCCTTACTAAAGTGTCTTTATATGTTATAGTGTTATGAAGTTCATCGGTCATCTATTTCTACTTATGTTGGTTTATGTTCTTGGAGTCCTCATAATCCATCACCGAGGAGAATCGGGCACATAACTGATACAGTTTGAAGAAATTGTTATAGCGGGAACATGGTACACTTTAGAGATAATAACTAAACTTGATTCTTCAAGCACGTTTTAGTTTCGAGCTTCGATTTCATTCTTCTATTCTTAAAGCATATATAGCATAGTGATCCTTCCTAAAGCTTCTCTCAATTTTATAGTGTTGACATGAAGCAGAATTAAGCAGCTAGACTTGAGAATTAAGCTGCCAGACTTGAAAATACTTATAATATTTTATAAGGTCTTATAAAGGTTTTATAAGGTTTTATAAGGTTTTATAAAGGTTTTATAAGGCTTTATAAGAAGCACCAGAATTGAGTTTATAAGCAGAAGACCAGACTTGAGAAGCAAAGAAGAAGAGAGAAGAAGACCGTTGAATATTTTAAACAATAAATATTTTATTGTATTGTGTACTGAGGCAACTTGCCTTTAAAAGACTTGTATCTAGATCCACAATTTGAATTTTAAGGGAATAGAGTTTCTCCCAGATCTACTTTCTCTCTCTCTCTCTCTCTCTCTCTCTCTCTCTCTCTCTCTGTTCTTCAATGTTCTTCATCTACATCTCTTTATCCTCACATTTTTTCATGGTATCAGAGCAAGTAAGCTCCTGAGATTCATTCTTCTCTACTGATTTTCTCTTTCTATTTTTGGTAAAGTTCATCTTGTTCTTGAGTTGTTCTTCATTCCCAGAAAAAAAAATGGAAAACTCATACACTGATGTCTTTAAATCAGTGTCTATTCCGGTTACCCTCAAGGGAACCAACTACTTACTGTGGTCTAGACTTGTCAAAACCGCTCTTGGAGGCAGAGGTCTTTGGGAGTATGTTGTTGACGGCAAAGACACCAAGAAGACCATCCTAGGAGAGGATGGTAAAGAAGTTGTTGCTGCGGCTGAAGGAGGTGGAAAGAGAAGTCAGAAGGATCTCATGGTCCTTTCCATCATTCAGAATAGTCTTGAAACCTCTATCTTGGAAGCTTACTCCTACTGTGAAACTTCCAATGAGCTGTGGGATACTCTCCAGAAGGTATATGAAAATATATCTAACACCAGTAGGGTGTTTGAAGTCAAGAGGGCTATCAACACTCTCAGTCAAGAGGACGCTGAATTTTCCAAGCATTTTGGGAAGTTCAGATCGTTGTGGGCCGAGTTAGAGATGCTAAGACCGGCCAGTCTTGATCCGGATGTACTTAATGAGAGAAAGGAGCAAGACAAGGTCTTTGCTTTGTTGTTCACTCTCAACCCGGGTTATAGTGATCTAATCAAACACATTCTAAGAAGTGAGAAGCTTCCATCACTTGAGGAGCTTTGTGCTCAGATTCAAAAGGAGCAAGGCTCAGTGGGACTCTTTGGTGGCAAAGGAGACCTTATCATAGCTAACAAGGCTGAAGGAAATGAGCACAAACATGTGGGCATAGCTAACAAGGGGTATTACAAGCCAGAAGACAAGAAAGTGTGGGTGTGTGACCATTGCAAGAAAAAAGGTCACGGCAAAGACAAATGCTGGATCTTTCACCCACACCTCAAGCCTCAGAAGTTTAGGACACCTTACTCTGATGCAAGGGGGAACTTCTCTGGTGAAATGGGCGAGCCATCTACTCCTCGTCCCATGAACTCGGTTGCGGCTGGAGAAGGGAAGACCTTGGGATTCAGTGGCTGTTCTATCATGAGGACTACCCAAGATGAAACAATCAAGAGGTCTGACCTTGATGCTCTCATCAAAGCCCTCAAGGAGAACTCTGGTAACACACTTGGTTTATCTTTGAATGCCTCTTATAAACTGTCCAATGCTCTTGTTACAACCTTGAATGCATCTGATAGCTTTAAGCCAGTAGTTATAGATTCTGGAGCTTCTCACCACATGATTAGTGATGCTAGGTTAATCAGTAATGTTAAGCCTGCCTTATGCAATGTTATGATTGCAAATGGCGACAGTATACCAATAAAAGGTGTAGGAAACTTGAAACTATTTGAGAAAGATACTAAAGCATTTTATATGTCATCTTTTGCATCTAATCTATTATCTGTCAAGAAGGTTGCCACTGATCTTAACTGCAAGGTTATTTTTAGTCCTAATGATGTCGTATTTCAGGATATTGAGACTCTTAAGATGATCGGAAAGGGTGTTACTAAAGGGGACTTGTACCTGCTTGAAGACACCACGACTAGATGATGTTTACTTTATGCTTTTAGTTCAATCCATGTCTTAGAAAATGATGTACTGTGGCATGCTAGGTTAGGTCATCCCCATTCTAGAGCACTGAACCTGTTATTGCCTAATGTTTATTTCAAAAATGATGTATGTGAAGCATGTATTCTTTGCAAACATTGCAAGACTGTGTTTCCCAAGTCTATCTACTATCTATGAGAAATGCTTTGATCTTATACACTCTGATGTTTGGACTGCACCATGCACTTCTAGGGAAAATCATAGATATTTTGTCACCTTCATAGACCAGAAATCTAAATATACATGGCTGACTATGATACCATCTAAAGATAGAGTACTAGATGCATTTATAAACTTCCAGAGCTACATAACTAATCAGTTCAATGTTAAGATCAAAGTATTCAGGTCAGATAATGGAGGGGAATATACAAGCACAGCTTTCAAATCCCACTTGGCCAAGCATGGAATAAGCCATCAAACCAGCTGCCCTTACACTCCACAACAAAATGGTGTAGCTGAGAGGAAAAACCGACATCTGATGGAAGTGGCCAGGTCCATGATGTTCAACACCAACATGCCTAAGAGGTTCTGGAGTGATGCAGTCATGACAGCATGCTATCTCATCAACCGAACTCCAACAAGAGTCCTTGATGATGCCACACCTTATGAGGTATTGAACAAAAGAAAACCATCTATTGACCATTTACGGGTATTTGGGTGCTTGTGCTATGTATTGCAAACAGGTGATCATAGGAACAAACTTGAGGCCAGAAGCACAAAGGCAGTGTTCATTGGGTATTCTACCACTCAAAAAGGTTACAAATGCTACTCTCCAGAGACAAGAAGAGTCTTAGTATCCAGAGAGGTCAAGTTTTTGGAATCTAGAGGCTATTATGAGGAGAAGAGTTGGGACAATCTCAAGGATCTTTCTCAAGGGGCCTCAAATAGGGCAAACAACCTACGGATTATCATGGAGAGCCTAGGTATCATCATGACACCAAATGAAAGAACTACTGGTTCAGCAAATAGTTTAGATCAAGCCAATGGTATGGATGCGGCTGAAGAGGCTTCTCATCCTAATCCTGAAGAGGGGAATCAAGAGGATTCGTCTACTGGTCAAGAGGAACCACACATGGGTCAAGAGGATCCGCAGACTACTGATCAAGAGCAAGAGGTTCATGATCAGGATGAAAGCCAACAACAAGAGGAATCAGATCAACAAAATGAAGTTGAAGCTGAGATTGTTGGAGAGGTCCAGCCGCTTAGGAGAAGCACAAGGGTGAGAAAGCGTCCATCAAATTGGAAGTATTTCAACAGTCAAGTAGTAGCCCATCCCACTCAAGCAACTTGCTCCCTTGCTTACTATCCAAGAGATCATCAAGCCTTCATCACCAATATAGATCAAGAGTATATTCCGAGGACCTATGAGGAGGCAATGGAGATAAAGGAATGGAGAGACTCAGTAGATGATGAGGTCAGTGCCATGATCCGAAATGGAACTTGGTTTGAGAGTGAGCTCCCCAAAGGCAAGAAGGCTGTCACAAGCATGTTACTATTCACTATCAAGTACTTAGCTAATGGGCAACCAGAAAGAAAAAAAACCAGACTTGTTGCAAGAGGCTACACTTAAGTCTATGGTGAAGATTACCTTGACACCTTTGCACCAGTAGCTAAGCTTCACACGATACGGATTGTACTCTCATTGGCTGTGAACTTAGAATGGGATCTGTGGCAAATGGATGTCAAGAATGCTTTTCTACAAGGAGAGTTAGAAGATGAGGTCTACATGAGACCACCACCTGGTATGGAACACCTTACCAAACCAGGAAATGTATTGAGGCTGAAGAAAGCCATATATGATTTGAAACAATCACCAAGAGCGTGGTACCACAAACTAAGCACCACACTCAATGGAAGAAGTTTTGTCAAGTCTGAAGCTGATCATACCCTATTCACCCTCACTAGCCAGCAAGGAATCATTGTCATTCTCATCTATGTTGATGACATTATCATCACAGGCAGTGACAAAGAAGGGATCATCTCGACCAAAGCGTTCCTTAAGGCTGCATTTGATATCAAGGACTTGGGAGAGCTCAAATACTTCCTAGGGATCGAGATGTGTAAGGAAGGGTTGTTTCTATCTCAAAGGAAATACACCCTTGACTTACTAAATGAGGCTGGAGATCTTGGTGGAAGAGCTGCCAAAACACCTCTAGAGGAAGGATACAAAGTGATGCGTGAGGGAGAGATTGAAGACAAGTCATATGAAGATGTAAAGCACTATAGGAGAATGGTGGGAAAACTCATTTATCTTACCATTACCCGACCAGATGTATGCTTTGCAGTAAACCAAGTAAGCCAACACATGCAAGCTCCCAAGGTACACCACTGGAACATGGTTGAGAGGATTCTCAGGTACTTAAGAGAGGCACCAGGCCAAGGAGTATGGATGGGATGCAATAGAAGCACTGAGATTGTTGGGTACTGTGATGCGGATTGGGCAGGAGATCGAGTTGATAGGAGATCAACTACTGGATATTATACCTTCATTGGAGGCAATTTGGTAACATGGAAGAGCAAGAAGCAAAAAGTGGTGTCTTGTTCAAGTGCTGAGACAGAATATAGAGCTATGAGGAAGCTCACAAGCGAGTTGATTTGGATCAAGGGACTTCTTAAGGACTTGGGAATTGAAGTTACAACGCCAATCACGATGCATTGTGATAACCAGGCTGCTATACACATTGCTAGCAACTCAGTCTTCCATGAAAGGACCAAACATATAGAGGTAGATTGCCACAAAGTGAGACAAGCCGTGGAGCAGAAGATCATATTGTCGTGCTACACAAGGAGTGAAGATCAGTTAGCTGATATCTTCACCAAGGCAGCAAGCACTAAGGTATGTGAGTTCATTCATCCAAAATTGGGACTCATAGACCTATCATGTCAATGATCTCTCCTTCATGAAGTGTTATACTCTTTTTCCTTGACTTGGGTTTTCTCCCAAAGGGTTTTACCTAGTTGAGGTTTTAATGAGGGAATACTTCATGGCTTCTAAGCTTGATTTGTTCCACATGGTCAAGCTTGAGGGGGAGTGTTGCCATGAAGCAGAATTAAGCAGCTATACTTGAGAATTAAGCTGTCATACTTAAAAATACTTATAAGATTTTATAAGGTCTTATAAAGGTTTTATAAGGTTTTATAAAGGTTTTATAAGGCTTTATAAGAAGCACCAGACTTGAGTTTAGAAGCAGAAGACCAGACTTGAGAAGCAAAGAAGAAGAAGAAAAGAGAAAGAGACCGTTGAATATTTTAAACAATAAATATTTTATTGTATTGTGTACTGAGGCAACTTGCCTTTAAAAACTTGTATCGGACTTGTATCAGATCCACAATTTGAATTTTAAGGGAATATAGTTTCTCCCAGATCTACTTTCTCTCTCTGTTCTTCAATGTTCTTCATCTGCATCTTTTTATCCTCACATTCTTTCATATAGTATCAATAAGTTCATTGTCAGTTATTTAGAATTTTGTTTGTTTGTGTTATTAGATTCATCATAATTTATTCTGAGAATTTCATCTTCTTCGATACATACTAGATGGAGTAGTCTCCTAACACTTGTTCTGATGTGCCACTTGTTGAGATGGTAAGAACACACACAAGTTTGTTCACCCACTAAGTGTAAGAGTAATTGGGGAAGCTCTCTGTCAGACAATAAAGATTTAAATAAATTGTATTAAGCAATGTCATAATATAAACAAAAATAATGCTCCTTCCTCCTGGAATATCACTGATATGAACGTGTGAAGTGTAGTGAGTTGAAGAGAAATGTAATCAGTCAGACTAATAAGCTCCACCTTCACAAAGAGATACTTGATTTCAAAGGTCCAGACATGACGAAAAACCTAAGGTGGAATGACTATCTACTAAAGGGTAACGCACTTTAAGTGGACAAGGAAATTAGGGGTAACATATCTCATACACAAAAAGTCCCATTCCAAAGAGTTTGTATTTTGTTATCAGCAATAAGTCTTGAAGTTATTTTCCCCCTTTTATCAATGTTTACGTGGGGGCTTAGAGCATGATTAACGCTAAAGGATTCTTATTTTTAATTTTTTATTAAAAAAATATTAAAAACGAACTAATCGCCGGTCGCCATTTTTTGTCTCTTTGAGAAGCAGGGTTAATCAATGTAAGGGCATTTGTTCTCCTTTTGTGTCTTCTTAACCATTTTTTGATTAAAGGGTTTTTGTCTTTGTATATGTGTTCTCCTATTAGTGCATCCATTGCCCCTTGTTTGTTAGGCTTGTAAATTTGAAACTGAACCTTGTAACCCGATATATACAATCAAATGACAAAAATACAGGGTTTAGGTTTTCTTTTAGTGATTTAATTTTGGTTTCAATTGATTTTAAGTAAAATAATCACAACAGATTCTATAGCTTTGTTCAGTATTTACCAAAGTATTTCACTCACTAAAGCTCTATTCGTCGAGCTATATATATATTATTGGTGGTAATTCATAGGACAACGAAATAAAGCTCTTTTTAGCAGTAAAGCATACTCTAGTAGTAGTATCCCTAATAATTTTGTATATGTCCCTGATTTGATCATTTACATATTGCAATAACATTCTTAAGATTTGTATAATATTCTGTAAATACCTTATTTTAATCTGATATGTTGATTCTGATTCTGATGTACTGCTTATGTATGGAACATTGAAGCAGATGCTCTTCTCCTACAATACTCTCTATTTAGCTGACATCTTTTAGACTCTCACTTAAATATATTTAAATTCGAATGTATGAAGAAAAAGAGAGTGAAGAAAGTGAGGACGAGGAGGAATGGTTGGGAACGAATGTTAACCATCTAATAAGGAATCTGCATGGTTGGATGGAACTACTGCCTTTGACCGTAGAAGAACCACAGAGACTCCATAAAGTAAAAGGTTTGTTTACTTATTTTAAATGTAAAATTGTTTATTTAATCAGTCAATTAGTCTTTGATTAAGTGAGTGAGACCAAAAACGAAAGGTGGGAATAATCATCAAGATGCAAATTGGGTTTTGATAGTCAATCCTTTTCATACGCTTTTTGTTTCAACCATACGTTTTCTGTTTCTCTTTTGATAGGTTATTTGTTATATTTTACTTTTCTCAAAGTTAATAAATACAGCAAGTAATGAATTGATACAACATATAAGCTTGTACTAAGAAACATATAAGCTTGTAATCTGTAAACTGAACACTCTGCTTTACCACAAAATGAAGATGATTTACTCCACTGGTTTATTCCACTAATTAGCTGGAAATATTAATTGAAATATTGGTGTTAAATGATAAAGTATAGCAATTGTTAAAAATAAGAACTTTCACAAGAAACATGTTAATTTTCAGCATATTTAGCAATGGTGACATGGTCCATGTGGCCTCGATCAGTACATGTGGCATACTATACCCTGACTATACCATGCCAATGATATTCAAATTTGCATTTACCTCGATTCTTTCTTTGAATGGCAAAGGACGACGAAGTAAAATCGTGATTTTAGCTCAATTTTACTAATTGAATGTTACTGATTTGATAATGTTTTAGGATAGAAAAACTTAGATTATCTCACAATCAATTGAAGATTGTTATGGATACAATAATAATATTGTGTAGATAATTAGATTAGCACGAAAAGTAGCCAAGTGGAACATCAAAAAGCATGATGGTGAATATTACCTATACGGTTTACACACGGGACAGTCGCGTCTAGTAAAAGATGAAACGCACTATTCTTTGTTTTATAAATGAAATCCTTCTTTTCCAATAAGGGTAGATTTGATAGAGTTTGTATAAATGATAGATCCAATAAGCAAGGATTTAAGATAACTTTTGTAAATACTAGATCCAATAAGGTGAGATTTGGACAAAAAACAAAATCCTACCAAATCACCAATTCAATAAGGTGTTTGCTTTCCTTCTCGAGTTGTTTCTATACATTATCACAGGGAACACATAATATTATCATTTGTTGTTATGAAAGCTAATTAAATAAAATTAGTTACGGACCTAATTTTGGCGGCCAAATCATGAAGTTCAAGAGTGCTTAAAGACAACATAAAATATGCCACACGTGGCATACACCTAAACGTTCATTTTTACTGGTACGAGGAACAAAAGGAGAAAACATGGGTTGTATGATTGATTTACTCAGTTGAACGTCAATAGTAATAACTTGCAATCATTTATTGTTGCCCTGGTGTGAATTAATCTCTCCTATGTTTAATTGAACAAATAATAATAATGGTCCATGCAAACATATACCGTAGATAGTTGAATGTCATGTCGTTAGAAGTTAGTTGATGGCAGATCCACCTATTCAAAATAGTTAGAACCATTGTAAGTTTGTAACATTATGTGATGAGGATTATAATTGTTATCATTTTTTTTTGTAACTGATAATTGTTATCATTTTTATCACGAGCTTGTGCAGTTTTATGGTATACACAACAACGCAAACATATATTGGTGGAATATGGAAATCTAAAATATTCTATTAATCAGTTTGGAAATTCTGAAATTTTAAAATTCGCAAGCAAAATACTAATTAATATATTAAGAGGATCCACTAAAAGATATATTCTTCTCTAAATGTATCGCTGTGCGCTTGTGCTCAATCTTGGATTCGGTAAGGCTAAAATTCTGTTTATAAATTTTAGTAGTTTTACCATGACTTTGGAATGGTAATTCACAAATCATAAGGCATATACGTTATAGCTATGTGTACGTAAAACAAAGATCCAAACTAGTTAGCTAGTTTAAGTCTAGGTAGAATACTGGAAAATTAGATGATTGTATAAATATCTTTAATCGATATTTAATTGAATTGTTGGCTAGAAAGCTAACAGCCGATCGATGGTGTATTTTATTGGTCATGCCAGAAGGACAAATCACCAATAAGTTAAGCACAATTATTTATATCTTATTTGGTTTAAAGGGAAAAAGAAAGCTCACATAAATAACTACGATAATAATATAAAACCAAGGTTTGGCATAAAAGTTTGACACAAATATAATACACGCCAACAGTGCATACCACATAAAATTATGGAATGATTTCCATTTTTAAAAAACTTTAGAAATATCTGAGACCATCAATATGCAATGTTCTTCTCTCTCTCTCTCTCTCTTATACCATGAAAACGACGACGTCCTCAACATATAACCATTGCACCTTACACATGTAACCCTCTATATATAGTACCATTGGCCTCGTAGTTAAATTCATATCGAAGAAAACTCAGTTAGAGCTAACAAGAGTTGAACATCTTCTCTTGTTTCCTTCTTCGATAATCACATCCAAAAGTAGAAAGATACTCAAGAGTTCATTTACAAACCAATCAAAATGGCTCTAAACGTATTGGCGTTTACATTTGGAATTATGGGTAATTATCTAAGCTTTCATCAACAGCATCAAACCAATACGAAACATATATATTCCCTATATAGACACTTTACGTAAATATCTATTTTCACTCAATGTATTTTTTTACTCATGTTATCTTTGCTATGTATTTTCTGTAGGCAACATCATATCGTTCATCGTTTTCTTGGCACCAGTGTAAGCATCATCCATCTCAAACATTCACTTCCTTTTTCATTTTCTCTTTATTGTATAATTAAAAAAACTTTTGATATTGTTTTGCATGTACGCGAAGTCCAACTTTCGTTAGGATCTGCAAGAAAAAATCGATAGAAGGTTTTCAGTCACTTCCCTATGTGTCAGCGCTCTTTAGCGCGACGCTATGGATATATTACGCTATGCAGAAAGATGGATCAGGCTTACTTCTGATAACCATAAACGCCGTGGGATGCTTCATCGAAACCATTTACATCGTCCTCTTCATTACCTATGCTAACAAGAAAGCTAGAGTACGCCCGTGTATACGATATCATTTTCTTTTGACGTATATTAGAAAATGCACTTATATAAAATGGGTTAGCTGATGATATACACAACCATGTAGATATCAACTTTGAAGGTTCTTGGGCTCTTGAACTTCTTGGGTTTTGCCGCTATTATCCTTGTCTGTGAGCTCTTGACCAAAGCATCTAACCGTGAGAAGGTCCTTGGAGGGATTTGCGTCGGATTTTCCGTTTGTGTCTTCGCAGCTCCTTTGAGCATCATGGTATGTGTTACTACGTACACGTATATGCTGAAAGGGCTTGTCTTTCTTCTTATGGTATTAGCATCTCTTTATGTTTACGCATATTATATAGTTTAACATGTGAAAAGTAAAAAACTATTGCAGAGAGTGGTGATACGAACAAGAAGTGTGGAGTTTATGCCCTTTTCTCTATCATTGTTTCTTACACTCAGCGCCATTACGTGGCTCTTCTACGGTCTTGCTATCAAAGACTTCTACGTTGCAGTGAGTCTTTTTTCTTATGATATTAAATCTTTTATAAGCATATAATAATGGACAACGCAACATTGTATACTATATTATTATGGTTTGTTCATGTTTAAGGGAAAAGAGTTTCCACCACCTTCAATTCTAATTAGTCTCTTTTCCCCTAATTCATTCTATATAAAGAAGGAGGATATATGATTTGAACCGTACACTACTTTTGCTTTATGCTTACAATCATATATTATATGATTGCGCCAGAGAAACCGAGACAATTACATTGTTTTTTTTCTTTTAAATGTCGGAAGTTAATGGACTTAGTACTGTTCTCAACAAATGATTAATGGAATTACTGATGTGATATTACTCTTTTGATTATAGCTTCCAAACATTATGGGTGCGTTTCTCGGAGCAGTTCAAATGATTCTCTACGTCATATACAAGTACTACAAAGCTCCAAAAACTGATGACACGGAGAAACCCAAAACGGTGCCGGATCATTCAATCGATATGGTCAAGCTTGCATCAACTCCAGTTCCCGGTGAGTTGACGGTTCATCCTCAAACTCATGGTGGTGGTGATTTGGAGGGTCAGATGGAAAAGAAAGTGGCAAACCAATTCCAAACCTAAGTAGTTTTTATATTAGTGATTTTATCAATGTTGTACTGTTGAGTCATGTTTCACTAGATTGTACTTTCTCGCTTTGCCTTGTCTTTTCTCCCATCATATTATTTCGAATATTTCGAAGTTGTATTATCCTTCAAAAAATATGTACGCATGTTTTACCTTTTGTAAAATAGTTTTGATTTTCTCTACTCATAAATACTTGAATCCTCTCCTAGTTTGGCTAATGAAAATAGGAAGTTTCAATTAAATAATTTAAGTTCTTGATCATTCACAAGTGAAGACCACCATTAATGTAAGTTTGATAGCATCCAAGGTCCAACAAGACACAAATGAGAAGGCCCAAGACAAGCCAAACGTCTCTCTTCTCCAACGGTTTTCAGCAAAACAAAGTTTGTCGTCTTATCGAACAGAGGCGAGTACGGGAGCTCAGCTGGAGCTTATCCAGAACCGTTTTGCTCCGTTACTTTGGTCATGAGCTGGCCGTCAACGTTACTTTACCTTTACAGCTATTGTATTCAAAGGATTCGAGATTGTTCTCTCGAGCCTATTTAATCTCCTTTGTATTGTTCATGAATGGTTAACGAAGATATTATTCAGTCAAAATCCTTATTGTGTTTCTCATATTCACATGGTATCAGAGCCATCTAAACCTTAACAGGTATGGCAGATCCAGTTACTACGTATCCGTTTCCGAGTAAAGTTCATGTCTTGAGCTCCGTCACACTCAAGCTCAACGACAGCAACTATCTTCTGTGGAAAACGCAGTTCGAATCGCTCCTGTCCAGTCAAAGATTGCTGGGATTTGTCAACGGCGCGGTCACCACGCCACCAGCAACGCACCGTGTCACCAGGAATGATGTTGAAGTGGAGGAAGCAAACCCTCTCTTTGAGACTTGGTTCTGTTCAGATCAACTTGTTCGGTCATGGATATTTGGTACTCTCTCAGAAGAAGTCTTGGGTTCGGTCCACTCGCTCACTACGTCTCGGGAAGTCTGGGTCTCTCTAGCCGACAACTTCAACAAGAGCTCCTTAGCTAGAGAGTTTTCTCTCAGAATAAGTCTTCAACTTCTGACCAAGAAAGACAAGACCTTGTCCGCTTACAGTCGGGACTTTAAGTCCATCTGCGATGCTCTGAGTGCGATTGGGAAACCAATAGATGAGTCCATGAAGATCTTCGGGTTTCTCAATGGGCTTGGAAGAGAATATGATCCGATAACAACTGTTATTCAGAGCTCGCTAAGCAAGTTCCCGGCGCCATCCTTCACTGATGTCGTGTCAGAAGTTCAAGGCTTTGATGTCAAGCTTAAGTCGTATGAAGAGATTCCTTCTCCAAATCCCCATGTTGCATTTTCAACGGAGAGAGCTGATCAACAAGTGGAATACAAACCACAGGCTCCTCAATACAATCAAAACTTTCGAGGCAGAGGTCGTGGTGGTTATCATGGTAAAGGAGGCTACTCAAGCAGAGGTCGTGGCTTCCCTCAGCATCAGTCCAACGTCAGCAACCAAGGCGGACGTCCTACTTGTCAAATCTGAGGTAGACTTGGACACACTGCTCTCAAGTGCTACAACAGATTTGACAACAACTACCAAGCTCATGAAGCCTTCTCCATTATGCAAGTAACTGATGGAAGGGAGTGGATACCAGACTCTGGAGCCACGGCTCATGTCACAGCGTCTGCATCACACTTACAGCAAGCTCATCCCTACATGGGTAATGACGCAATCATGATTGGGGATGGCGCTTACCTTCCTATCACTCACGTTGGCTCTACCACCATTGCCTCCAAATCAGGTACAATGACACTTCATGATGTCCTCGTTTGTCCTGAAATACAAAAATCACTCATGTCTGTATCTAAGCTGTGTGATGACTACAATTATGGAGTATTTTTTGATGCCACTCACGTGTATGTAATTGATCTACTAAAGGAGAAAGTGGTGTCAAAGGGGCCTCGCAGTAATTGGTCTCTATACGTTGAAGAATAAAGAGGAAGCAGTCTACTTCTCTAACCGTCAGACAGCAGCGTCTGAAGATGTTTGGCACCTCAGACTTGGACATGCCAACTCAAGTGTTCTTCAACAACTCAAGTTATGCAAGGAAATTGTAGTCAATAAGAGCAGAACCAACCTCATTTGTGAGCCTTGCCAGATGGGGAAGAGTAGTCGGTTGCAGTTTAGTCAGTCTAAATCTCATGTGTCTAAAGCTTTGGAGAGGATACATTGTGATCTCTGGGGTCCCTCTCCCATTGTATCTAATCAAGATTTTCGGTTTTATGTTGTGTTTGTGGATGATTGTACTCGATTCTCGTGGCTTTATCCACTTCATAATAAAGCTGAATTCTATCAAGTGTTTATTGCGTTCAAGAATCTCGTTGAAAAACAGTTCAATGCCAAGATAAAAGAGTTTCAGTCAGATGGTGGAGGTGAATTTGTGAATCATCAACTGAAGAAGTATTTGTGTGACAATGGCATTCATCACAGAATCTCCTGCCCATATACGCCAGAACAGAATGGACTCGCAGAACGCAAACATAAACATCATGTCGAGCTGGGTCTATCTATGATGTTTCAGTGTCATCTACCTCTACAGTTTTGGGTAGAAGCCTTTGCAACTGCTAATCATGTCATCAACCTTCTCCCTTCGGCGGTTCTTCACAACAAAAGTCCCTTTGAACTTCTCTACAACACCAAGCCTGATTACACCAGTCTCAGAGTATTTGGATCGGCTTGCTATCCTTGTCTGAGAGCAGTTCAAACACACAAACTGGAACCCAAATCACTACAATGTGTTTTCTTGGGTTACAGTGATCAGTACAAAGGCTACAAATGTTTGTATCCTCCTATTGGAAAAGTATATATCTCCAGACACACCATATTTGATGAAGAATGATTTCCATTTAAAGATCAATACAAACATCTCGTTCCCTTGTATGAGACACCGCTTCTGAAAGCTTGGCAAGCTGCTACATCTCCTCCGGTTCATGTACAAGAAGAACAGATCACACGCTTTCTCAGTACTCCACATCAGACTCAAGAAGCTCCTGATATTGTTCAACAGGAAGTACACAATGATGATCAGGGGAATCAATCTGATCATAGTGAAGCTGGTGATCTAGATGCAGTTCTTCCTCCCGCTCCACCTGTTGTAGTGCCTAACTCTCACCCTATGCAGACTAGAGCCAAAGCTGGAGTCCACAAGCCGAACACTAGGTATGCTTTACTGGCACCTAAATCCTCTGGCTCCTTACCGAAAAACATCACAGAAGCCATGAAACATCCAGAGTGGAACAATGCAGTGATGACTGAAATGGGAAACATCCATCTTCTAGACACTTGGTCTCTGGTTCCGCAAACAGAAGACATGAATGTGGTCACAAGTCGTTGGATCTACACAGAAAAACTAAATCCAGATGGTACTGTGAGGAAAAGAAGAGTCAGACTGGTGGCAAAAGGATTTCAACAAGAAGAAGGGGTGGACTATCTAGAGACCTTCAGTCCTGTAGTGAGAACATCAACAATTCGTCTGACGCTTACGATTGTTACTGCCAAAGACTGGCCCATAAGACAACTTGATGTCTCTAGTGCCTTTCTTCATGGAGATCTCCAAGAACCGGTGTTTATGCATCAACCTGAGGGCTTTGTGGATCCTAACAGACCTCATTATGTCTGCAAGCTCACCAAAGCTCTATACGGACTCAAGCACGCACTGAGAGCTTGGTTTGATACATTCAGCAACTTCCTGATAGACTATGGTTTTGTGTGCAGCAAATCTGATCCGTCTCTCTTCACATATGATTTCAACAATGTCAGTATGGTGTTGCTCCTATATGTTGATGATATACTACTCACGGGCTGCAATGATGAATGCATACAACTTCTGGTGAACACCTTATCTCAGCGCTTCTCTATGAAGGACATGGGAGTCCCCAAGTATTTCTTGGGTATTGAAATGGAAATGCTATCATCTGGAGTATTCCTTCACCAGCAAGCATACATTGACGATATCCTGCATCAAGCTGCTATGACAGACTGTAATCCGATGCCTACTCCGTTGCCATAGCGAATTGAAGAAGCAGACTCACCTGTTTTCTCTGAACCTACTTACTTCAGATGTCTAGCCGGGAAGCTTCAATACCTAACCATCACCAGACCTGACATTCAATTTGCAGTAAACTTTGTTTGTCAGCGTATGCACTCTCCAACGGTCTCAGACTTTGGTCTCCTCAAGCGCATACTCAGATATCTCAAGGGGACAACAACGCTCGGTCTACACATTCGCAAAGACAAATGTATGTCGCTGCTTGCTTATTATGACAGTGACTGGGCTGGCTGTCAGCAAACCAGAAGATCCACAACCGGTTTCTGTACGTTTCTTGGATCCAATCTGGTTTCATGGTCAGCTAAAAGACAAGAAACAGTCTCAAGATCATCAACGGAGGCTGAATATAGAGCTCTCTGCGAAACGGCTCAAGAGATAACGTGGATGTCTCAACTTCTCAGGGATTTGAAAGTTCCACAGCCGCATGCTACGTTGCTCCTGTGTGACAATCTCCCAGCTGTCTATCTAAGTACTAATCCGGCTCTCCACAAACGGTCGAAACACTTCGACACAGACTATCACTACATACGTGAACAAGTTGCGTTGGGGTTAATCAAGACTAGACACATTCCAGCGGAGCTACAGAAAGCGGACATCTTCACCAAGTCGCTCCCGCGAAGGCCGTTTGAAATGCTTAGAAGCAAACTTGGTGTGGAAGTTAATCCCACTCCAAGTTTGAGGGGGGATGTAAGTGTGATAGCATCCAAGGCCCAACAAGACACAAATGAGAAGGCCCAAGACAAGCCAAACGTCTCTCTTTTCCAACGGTCTTCAGCAAAACAGAGTTTGTCGTCTTGTGGAACAGAGGCGAGTACGGGAGCTCAGCTGGAGCTTATCCAGAACCGTTTCGCTCTGTTACTTTGGTCATGAGCTGGCCGTCAACGTTACTTTACCTTTACAGCTATTGTATTCAAAGGATTCGAGATTGTTCTCTCGAGCCTATTTAATCTCCTTTGTATTGTTCATGAATGGTTAACGAAGATATTATTCAGTCAAAATCCTTATTGTGTTCATTAATACATAATGCATTAACCTCAACATGTAAACTACCATTAACTTTATGCACATAGATTTTATTAGCCAATAACAAAAACAAGTTTATGAATGAAGTAACTTGATCAGAAGTGAGTAACTCCAAACCAAAAGAATCAAATCAAATTTGTTTTTGCGAATACTTCACGCATAATTTTCAAAAAAACAAAAAAAAAATGATTAACTACTTTAGCCTTTGAGCTATATATTTTGCTAAGAAAAGGGTATCGTTACGGCTCAAGCACTTTTAATAGCCCAAATCATATATTTATGCCGTATGTAAAATCTCCACGTCTCAAACGTGACAACGACCTTGCGGAAAGGAGACCAGATTGGACCAAAAAAGGTTGTGTTTTCTCAACTTTTTTCAATGCATATAAATTTGGAAAGTTTTAGCAGATTTTGAAGAACTCATTACAATGTACATGTTATAGTGTACGTGGATTTTACTTCTATTTCCTTGTTACATTTTCTGAAATTACTTAATCTGATAATACCACTGCCTCTGATTTGGTTTAGTAGTGGTTTAATCGATCATACAAAAAAAACTGAAAAAGTATAACGATTTTGAATAACTAGTGATTTCCTTGTAGTGAACAAAAAAAAAGGTGATTTCCTTGTATTTTGGATTACATCAAACAAATAGTGTTTCAAGAACACTAGATTTAAATACAATAATCATCAATTAGAGGTAACAACTGAGGACGTAGATTTCAGCTTCTTCTATAAGTCGAAATCTAAGCGCAACGTTACTCTTGTCTTCTCTTCTCTCTTTTCTCTTCATCTTCTTCCCAACCTTCACGGTTTCCACAGTGTTGTTTCAGATAAGTATATATACATATACTAAAAGTAGTATACACTCTTTTATACAGTTTTTTGTGTTTGATGATTTAAATATGGTTTTTGTGACAAGAGTTTCAAATGGGAATCATGGATGCAAGAAGGAGGGTTCTACAATTCTTTACTCAACTCAATCGAAGACCTTAGCAACTCTGGAATCACTCATGTTTGGCTTCCTCCTTCATCTCAGTCCGCTGCTCCTGAAGGTACATCCCATTTCTTAACGTTCACCTTCACCAAAATCTCAAACACCAATCATTCTCTCCAACAAACCATAACTTCTTCATCACTCTCTCAGGCGGCTTTCCCTGAGAGTCTTTTAGTAATCGAAAGTATATATTTCTTTCAATTAAAAAGTATATATTCGTAATCATGGTGATAGTAATATCACGAAATTAAATGACCACTCTAATCATTTTTTTTAAACTGATCAGTTTGTATTTTAGAGTATTTCCAGCTCATTTTATATATGTTTTTATAATCCATATAAATAAGTTAACAAAGTAATAAGAATTTTATAATTTCTTTAGTTACACTTCAAATTAGTCTAAACATTTATGTGAAGGTCGAAAGATGCTGGAACTCTTTCTTCTCTCCTTTCTGCACTTCTCTCTCTAAGCAATTTCCGGCGAAATTTGATTTGTCTTTTCGGCGGCCGGTCTCAACCGTCTCTGCCGTGAGAAGGCACTCTTTATGCGTCTCTTCTCCTCCGCTTTATGCCTTGCCTCATGTTGAGGCCCTAAAGCTTTAAGCAGTGGTTTGTAGGGTGAAAATTCTCGCGGCGGCGATGGTTTCTGACGTGGTAATTTGGAGGAATGGCCGGAAGCTATAGCTTCAAGTTCAGATATGAGAAGTTCGGATCTGGCGAGTGGACCCCAATCTCTCTTCGGTTCTTCCCCTCTAGGTCCACGGTGTTGAAGTGTTTTATGGAGAAACGGCGAGGTGGTTCGAGTATCGTTGGAGTGGGGTCTTTACGTGAAGGGGTCGTTTGCCTTAGATATTGAACTCTGGTGGTTTTCATCTATTGGCTTCCATGTCTGCTTCGTGAAAGCGAGTGGATCGTGGAGTGCGATTTTGGTCAATACAAGCTTATGTTCTGAACTAGGATACCGTCTAGATCTAGTGGTCTTCTTAATTTTTCCAGGTTTCCTCTTTTCAGTGGTGCTTTGTTGTCATGTCCGGTACTTCGGCGCTCCTTTGCATTTTTGTTCTCCTTCCAGATGGAAGTATATCCATCGTCCGAAGTATCTTTCTTCGGTATCTCAGTTCGTGCGATAAACCACCGTCGACGTGCCATCTTTTCGTAGGAAGGTTTCGACGGATTACATTTGGCGACGGCTGATCACTTCTTCTGGTTTATTCCTTTTTTTTAGTTTTCTTGCATTGTATGTTTAAAAAAAAAATATAAAAGCCGTTAAAAAAAATGAAACTCTAAAATATGAACCTTCTTAATTGCAATTTTCCTCTTATTATCTCACTTGACAAAGATAAGAAACTTATATGAGTACAAAGCATAAACATATAAATAGGTAAAATGTGAATTTCATGTCAAATAAAACCCATTTGTCAATCATTTTCTCTATAAGAAAAAAAAAGGTGGGAACACTTTAAATGTTAGTTAATGACTTAATGGGGCTAATGTTCTACAAGAAAATACGGTGGGAACATTTTAAGTTTAACCGTCAAGAAGGTGGGAACACTCGATGACCGTTTTCACCACGATTAATTAAAAAGAGAGAACAAAACGATGTCGGTTTGATGGAGAATTAGACGAAAAGAGAAAAAGAAGAAAAGTGAAAAACCGTTGGGGGCTTGAGATTCGGTGGACTCCGACTCTTGAGCAGCTTTTCTTTTCTCCTTCCTTCTTCCGCTTTTTCAACGATCCCAACGCGAAATCGATAGAGAGAGAGAGAGAGAGAGAGAGCTACTGTTCTGTATTCCGATTTCCCCTGATTCTCTTTTACTTTTATGTTTCTATCCTTGTCGAAGCAAGCTCTGATTCTACTTTTTGATTGGAACTGTTTCAGATCTGAAGAGAGTTGTGTTGAAGTCTGGTTTTTCTGAGAATCGGGAGTTGGGTTTTTGGAGGTCTTCGAGAAGTCAACGGAGATGCCGGAGGAGGAGTCGATAGATATCAAATTCAGGCTCTACGATGGCTCCGACATCGGACCCTTTCGCTATTCAGCCGCGTCTACTGTTGATTTTTTGAAGCAAAGGGTCGTCTCTGATTGGCCCAAAGGTTTGTTATAGTTTCCATCTTTCTTACAAAAAAAAATTCGAAATTCGTGTGGACTCTCCCTGAATTTTGTTATTTGTCGGTATAAAGGTGTGAGATTTAGAGCTGTAGAATGGTTATATTAGTTCACTTGAATGAAGTTACAAACACCAACTGATGATTAAGAATAAAAAAGACGAAGTCTTTATATGAATTATGGTGTGGTGATCAATTTCGTTTAAATGCTCCTTTTTTTGTGTGTAGGCAAAACAGTTGTTCCAAAGGGGATAAACGAAGTAAAGCTGATTGGTTCGGGTAAGATCTTGGAGAACAACAAGACTGTTGCCCAGTGTAAGACACCATTTGGAGAGACTGCAGGTGGAGTCACTGTGATGCATGTTGTTGTACAGCCTTCTCCAGCAAAAACTAAATCAGGTCAAACTGTTCTCTCTTTTGTTTTCTTCATTGAGATCTTTGTTTGCTCAGAGCTTCCAGCATATTATGTCAGACTTCTTGTGTTATTTATTTTGTCACTTTTATTGATTTTTATATTCGTTTTCTGTCTCATATGCCTCATACATTAAGACTGATAAGAAGTGTACATCAGTGACTAGGGTCAGTATAGATAGTAAATGCATTGTTTGTTTTGTGACTAGGATTAGTTTAAATAGTAAATATATCGTGTGTTTAGTTTGTTTATTCAAACCTCTAGAGAATGGCTCAAAAATGTTTTTCAACCATAGTACCTACACAAACTTTGATCATGTGATTGAAACTAAGGCTGTGATTTCTAAGACAATGTTGAGGAATTCTAACTAACAGTTAAACAACTGTTTTGACTGAACAGAGAAGAAGGTCGATAAAGCACCCAAGGCGGTTATATGCACATGCACCATTTTGTGAAGGGAGCAAGACATGTATCATACACACCATCCTCAACTCTTCAGGTACAGAAGAAAACAACAACAAAAGAAAGAAAGAAAAAAAGTAAAAGTAAAGCTTCCCTCTAAGCTGTGGAGTATCTATCGTAACCTGGAAATGCAAGCTTTGAATGTGTAGAAAATGAGATTCTTTTCAAATACCCATCATCTCTTAGCTGTTTTTGTTCATACAATCTGGTATACTTCATTCGCGTCCAAGCTGTACTGTAATAAACGGAATTTGTATAGGCCACTAGCTCTGAATGATTACCGTGTGAATTGTGATGAAGATAACTAATTATGTATCTATGAAAGAAAAAATATGTTGTGCCTTTATTCCTTCCACACCCCTATATACAAGACAGATTCCATTTGAGTACAATCGTGGACAAAAATGCAAAAATGAAATAGAATTGAATTTTGGTCTTCAAGGGGAAAATAAAGTTCAAACCAGGCGATGAAAAAAAAAACATTTTGAATTTCATGTGTTTGTACAATTTTGAAGTTCGTTAGGTGTTTTGCAAAATTAACGAGGCAATATTTTTGATATTTTCATTAGGTGTTATACAATTAGGTGCTTCCAGGGTAAGGAGGGAGAAACTTGTAGCAAGTCACAGAATGTGAGAAATGAGAATCATATACAGGGATGTTAAAATGGGCAAGGGTTAGCCCAGCCCGCATTAAAAATATTAGTCCTAAACCCGCACTTTACTATCCGGGCCAAAATAGGACCGCTTATCTTTGGTACTTGGGTTTTATTAGGGTTAATTTTTTTTGCAGCAAACAGAGAAACATCGTCGTTTCCATTTTTCTTCTCACCATCTCAGAAACGAGAAAGAGAAACCAGTCAACGAATTGATGCTCGACTGCTTCTCTGCGGATTCCGATTCGAGCTCTTGATCGTGATCTCGTACGTCCTCATCAAGCTCTGCTGCTCCTGGTCCTGGATCGATTTCAACAAACCCTAGAGATCGATTTCGAAGAGCTTCGTCGGGTATGTTCTTCTAGTTTTGTTCTGGGTTTGTTGAAATCGATCTCTAGAGTCATCATAATATATAAATCGTGTGACCTTTCCGTTTATTGCAGGGTGCTTAGGAGGATCAATCCGTTTTAGAAAAGCTATTGGGAAGCTCGAACATTTTCAATATTAGTAAGTCATCACATCTTTCGATCTCTAGAGTTTGTGGGTTTGTCGAAATAAAGCTTTTTGAACTGATGGATTGTTGTAGAATTGAGATTTGTGGGTTTGTTCTTATTAGCCATGTAATGATTGTGTTTAGTCCCTTTCTTGCTTTGGATCATACGTGTAAGTTAAAGAACTGGAGATCTTGCTTGTGTTCTCTCAGTTTGCGTGTGACTAGCGTGTTCTCTTAGTTTTTGCTTCAAAGAACCCATTTGAATGTTTGCGTGTGTGAACTTGCTGTTTGTCAACACTTTGTCACTTGTTTAATGGCTTTTTAAAGCTTAATGGCTTAGCTTTTTTGTGGGTTTGCTGAAATCGATCTCTAGGGTGGGTTTGTAGAATTGAGATTGTATTTTGTGAACTTGCTGTTAGTCAACTAAGCACTTGTTTGAAACAGTCTGTAGCTTTGTTTGAACTTCCCTGATTGACTGTTTGTTTATCTTTTGTTGCAGGCTGCAGCATGGTCTCACAAACAATACAAAGAATGGCAGTTCTTGAGGCAGAAAACGAATTGATGGACTTGGAGTATAATGAAGATGAAGACTCCCAAGAAGAGGAACATGATCTTAGTGTCAATGAACCTGCTCAGTCAACACATACTCAACGTCCAAAGAGATACACACGAACTCCACGATCCGCACGAGCTCCACAAGCTTCACGATCTCCATGAGCTCCACAAGCTTCACGAGCTTCACGATCTTCACTAGCTCCATGAGCTCCAAGAGCTAAACGGCCTACACAAGTACGTAAAAAAACTTCTAAGTGTTGGCTACACTTTACATCGGTAGGCGTAGAGTCTGATGGTAAAGAAAGGGCTAAGTGTCACTACTGTGGTATTAAGTTAGTCATAGATAGGAATCATGGAACTTCAACAATGAACCGCCATTCACGCTCTTGTCCAGAAAAACCAGAAACCGAAGTTGTTGAATATGATCCCAAAGTTGATAAGGAAATGGTGTCTGAGATTATTATTTATCATGATCTTCCTTTTCGTTATGTGGAGTATGAAAAGGTTAGAGAGAGAGATAAGTATCTTAATCCAGAGTGTGAGCATATGTGTAGACAAACCGCAAGTAGGGAGGTGTACAAGAGATATGAAATAGAGAAGCTTAAGCTGAAAGAAATGTTTGCAAGTTACCAGGGTAGAATGAGTTTCACTTCTGATCTATGGACGAGTCGTAGCCAAGTTAGGGGTTACATATGTCTGACTGCTCATTATATTGACGAGAAGTGGAAGCTACATAGTCACATCCTTGCATTTTGTGATGTCAAACCTCCACATACCGGTGAAGCAATAGCCAAGAAGATTTTTGATATCCTAAAGGAGTGGGGGTTAGAGAGAAGAGTGTTTTCCCTCACCTTAGATAACGCCTCTGCTAGTGACAACATGCAAAAGATCCTTACTCATCGTCTGCAGAGTGGGAATGGCTTGTTGTGCGATGGAAAGTTCCTCCATATAAGGTGTTGCGCCCACATTTTGAATCTGATTGTCAAGAAAGGGTCAGAGTTCGGTTCTAGTCTTTTGGTGAACATTAGGGACAGCGTTAAGTATGTGAAAGCTTCTGATTCAAGGAAGGATTCTTTTGCTACGTGTGTTGAGAGGGCTGGTATTGAGAGCAGTGCTGGTTTGTCTTTGGATGTGGACACACGGTGGAACTCCACTTACGAGATGTTGGTGAGAGCTCTCAAGTTTCGTAAAGCCTTTGATAATCTGCATTTGTATGATAGAAACTACAAATGTTTGCCTTCTAAAGAAGAGTGAGATCGCGGTGAGAAGATTCGAGACTTCTTCAAGCCATTTAGTACAATCACAACATACTTCTCTGGAGTTAACTACCCCACAGCCAGTGTTTATTTCATGCTAGTATGGAAGATCGAGTTGTTGTTGAGGAGGTATGCAAGGTGTAAGGATAATGAGATAAGATTAATGGTTGTGGATATGCAAAGTAAGTTTGCTAAATACTGGGACGAGTACAGTCTTATTTTAGCTATGGCAGCAGTACTAGACCCAAGGATTAAGCTGCAGATGCTTAAGGAAGCTTATCATAAGCTGGATCCTAAAACTTCTGAGAAGAAGGTTGAAGTCGTAAGGAAGAGCTTGGAGTTGCTTTATAAAGAGTATAGTTCAAAGTCACCAGAAAGTTCTTCCATATTTCCAAGAAAAACTCCACATGAGCTCCTTACAGAATCTCCTCTTGAAGATGATATTGATGATGTAAGTATCTGACATAAAGTTCTTGTTTATTTTGACATCTTGATAATTCGCTAATTAATTTTTTATCTCTGATTTTGTTTGAATATAGGATCTGCTTGAGCTTGAAAGGTGTATCCAGTTTGGTTCAAACAACGAAAGGATAAATCTGAACATGTATTTGGTTGATACTAAAGTTGATATTTCGGCTTTCTTAGATATGGAGGTGTTAGACTACTGGAAAGATAAGCAACACAGATTTGGTGACTTAGCTTTGCTTGTCCGTGATATTCTTAGCATCCCTATTACTATTGTTGCGTCTGAATCTTCTTTACATATATGATTCATATATGTCAAAAGGGAAAGGATTGGCATATAAAACCCGAACCAAGTTAAAACTTGAGCTTGCTTCGACTCATAGGTTCTTTATCTCGTCTAAGGGGCTTGTTCTAGGGTGTTGATGACTTTTTATACTTTCCAGCTAATAATATCAACCATAGTTATTGAGCATAGCTTATAGAGGGGAGGGTGGGGGGAGGTTGATAGATTCTTTTATATATATATCACTGTTGCTCAAAAACATTTAACATCCTAAAGAGAAGAAAATAACCCAAAAGAGGATGAGTGTGGTATGAATATGATTAATATCAATCATACTTCCTGTATCTTAATTTTCCTCCCGCCATGTTTCTACTATCATCTTATCCTATATAAGAAAGAAAAAGATCCGATCTCAAGAGCAGGTAACGAATGCGACAGCGAGACGGTAAGGGAAAGTGTTGGCGTAGTGGAAAGAGAGCGTAGAGCCATAAGGCAAAGGCTTCCCGTTGTTGACGAGACAGTCATCATAGTGAATACGCTTGAAAACCCTCGGGTTAACCAACTTAACGGAGCTGAACCAACCGCAGCTGACGTGGATCCTCGAGATGTTGCATCCAGACATGCACTGGTTCGTGATCTCCACGGTGTAACCGGGTATTCCGTTGGGCATAGGTTCGGTCGCTGCCTGGTTCACCACAATGTCTGACTTCTTGCACTTCTCTCCGATCCTATCCGGCTCTACTCTCGTCTCTGCTTTGTTAAGAAAAAACACAGATGAATTTAAGCTAATATTTCACAAAGTTTGAATATTTTTCAAATTTTGGAAATGCTAAAGTAAAAGAAGGTAAATCAATAGACAGCTGGGTTCTACAGTTGTACGCCGTCTACGGTCTCATCAGTCAAACAAGAACGTAGAATCAGCTAGAAGAACCAATTCCCAAAAGAAATATTTTAAACTAATTCAAATTGAAAAAAAAATTCAAATGACAATTTTATGTTTATTTTTGTTATCATCCAGTAAGCATAAAAATGTCCGACACTTTGAAAAAAAAATCTATTAAGATAATGTTTATATGTTTTTAGTTTATAGACGAGTCACGAGGCTAATAAAAATGGGCCCACGCATAACGAACAAAGAAACAAAAAGGGAGCAAGAAAACACAGACGTGCAAAAACACAGACGACACTGTGAATATTAACAAAACAGAAAGGACGACGATGAGCGCATCAGGAAGGTGTGTGTGAGTGTGTTTTCACAGAGACTTATCACAAACACAGTAAATGGAGAAAAATCAACGCATAGGACTAAAAATAATCACCGATTTGGTATGAGTTTTTTTTTTTTTGTGATTTACCACTTACCATGAGAGAGACGTAGCATCTTCCGATGCGTAGAGGTTGTAGCTAACGTCGTCGTTTTGGTCAAATCCACGTTATCTCTAACCTCCTCCACGCCTGATACATTCAACCGTTAATATACTCAGCGAATAAGAAAAAGTGATAAAATAGAAAACGAATCAATCGACATTTGGTTTTAGGGTTTTTCGTTTTACCGGAGGCTACGACGGAGACGAGAGCCATTCCGTGGAGCAAATACGAGAGTATCGTCGCCGATAACAGTAGTCGCCGTCGGCTCATGAGCACAGACGTGTAGACAACTAAAGCCGATGAAGAATCTCTCACTCGATCCTTCTCACCGAAAATCTGTAAAAGTAAAAATCAGAGGAAGAACTTTTTAGGGTATCGAATCACACGACGCGACTTGTATTCGCTATCAATCATGTCGATGAACGGTTTGCTAGATGAAAATCGATGTTCACGCGGCTCCGAATATCACTCGCTTTTGTATAATCTGATTTGAATTTATGAGAGAATCTGTTTCAGATTTACAGAAAGGTACTGACCTTTTTTGACGTTCTCCTTTCGACGACTTCTCTCTGCGAGTGACTACTAGTGGTGTCGCCGAGGTAGAAGACGAAGAATGGGTATAGAGAGAGAGAAAGTGTGTGTATGCGAGAAGAAAAGAGAATGTGAGAGGATCTCGTCTGTGTTTAACATTACACACCACCACTGACGTATTTATAGTCCAACTTTTTTTGGACTGTTACTTTATTTTTTATAATATCTAAACTTGCTTTAACTAATTTTGGTTAATATATTGCCGTATCGATATTTTCTTATTGTATTCGAGTAATGAACTAAAGTATATCAATATCTTCTTTTGCACTAATAAATTAACCACACGTTAACTCTTGTATTCATCTACTAATTTTGATACTTCAATTTATATGGTCTAGTATGTAAATGCAAAAGGAATACATGATATTCATCTACTTTCCATATGTTAAAAAAAAAACAAGAAATTGCTTTTTTTTATATGGAGTTTTTTTTTGGTTGGGAAATTATGTGTTTTATTTAAATTTAATTGGTCTGTTGTTGTTTCATGGAAAAATAAATGGACCACCGCATAGAGTGGTAACAATCCTTGAACAATTAATTGATTGAAACCCATAAATGAAAAAAAACCGTTATCAACTATAGGAATGGTTATTATGTGATACCACTCTGTCCAAACCAAAAATGGACTGGTACGTTTTATTGAAAGCAGTTGGGTCGAAAAATGCCAAACAAAATCTCAATATAGGCCAAAACATTATAAGGGTGAAAACGTCATTGAACAGATATAAACTTTGGATCGACCCCGAGTGCGGGTGTGAAGGGAATAATGATTGTCTTCTTGAATTATTTATCGGATTTAAGAAGATTGATTGGGTAATTATTATTACAGTATTTGTGTGAATATTTAATTGTCACATTCTCACGTGGGGAGTCTCAGAAGCACACGAGTCTCTTTTACACGCGCCTTTAATGGCATTTATGATGGCGATGATGATATGTTTTTTTGTACACATTTTACAGTAAACGGCGTACGTCTGCAGAGCAATAGGGTTAAAGTTTATCTTCTCCTCTATATCCTTTGTTCTTATTTGCTTTTGAAAGTCACGTTTGAAACTGTGAATGTCTTTTCTAATGAACTATCGTGAACATGCGATGGAATATTCATAACATAGATTTAAATGGTTACATTTATTTACTACCTGGGAAATGGATTTGTTCAGTAAATAATCGAAGTTTTGGAAAAGAAAATTGCAAACTTTTTGAAAAGAGATTGACCAAATTAACTTTAATCTTCGAGACGGGAAAAAAAGAAGAAAATGAAATTTGATTCCGTATACGAGAGTAAGGCCAAACAAAAGCCAAACCAACAGACAGAAGTAAGCTGATAAAAACGTAAACAAAGAGAGTTTTACTTTTATTTGACTGGCAGAGAAGGTTGCAATATGACAAGTTAACTCTTTTGTTTCAACATTTGCTCTCAGTATGAACGAGTTTTCTAATAAAATATGAATGAGTTTTTTTGCATATTCTTTTGAACTAGTTCGAAAAGTTCAAAACGAATGTGAACTTTAAAAAAAAATGAAAATATTGAATCCAGTAAGACAGTATATTTTGTCTGCGAATGAACAATAAATACAGTACAAATAAGGCAATTTTTTTGCTTTGACTGACAACACAAGGTGTGTCATTGATACAACAGAATTTTGCAGAGCTTTGGTCTGCTTCATAACACATAACCTTCCCATGCCCATCTCTTCTTCATTTTCTATTTTTATTTTGTTTAGTTGACCTTATTAAATCACACACGTTTCTCTCTTTTCAATAAAAACGAAAGAATGAATGAATGAATGAATGAATGACTGTAGCTTTGAAACATCCTGGCATCAAATCAAACAAACATAAATTCTTATATAGTAATGGTATGAGAAATTAAATTTCATTATAGATCTCCTACCAAGTCAGCACAAATTCTTACTTATTGTGGTTGTTTTTTACATGGAAATCACTAATGGTACAAACATGACAACTGGCTTCTGCTACAGCTAAGAGATTAGCCAGTTTGTAAATTAAAAAAAAATGAGAAAAAAACAATCAAAGGCCAAAGACTTACACTAATCTACAACATTTCATTTAACCCCCATGCAGGTCGAGCCATAAATCAAACAGAGATACCTTTTTGGATAATTTGAACTTCCAATTATATATGCAAGTTCAATGTCTAACGTCTCCAGCTCGGGCCTTTAGATCCCTCCAGCATTTTAATCTTATTCAACAACTCTTCGATAGTGTTTGACGCCTCCTGCAAATTTTATTTAAATGTGAGCATACAAATATGATAAAATCAAACGAGTTTAAGGTATTGGTTAGTGAATGAGGAGGAAGGGAACCTCTAGCTTATTTCTCAGACTTTCTTCCTCTACATCACGTCTGTCTCTTTCCTCTGTGAATATTGCGATTAGATTCTCTTGCTCTTTGCTCATTTCTTCTATTTTTTGCCTTGCTAATTCAACCTGTAAACAAACCACATTATTGGAATCAGACTGTCCAAGGAGTTTGAAAAATGTTAGAGAATAGTAACCGTAATACCTCAGCTTCAAGAGCCTTGCTGCGCTCTCTCTCACGGCGCAGCTCCTCTTGCAAATACTGAGAGGACGAATGAAAAAAATGAGAGATTTGAAACAGAGGCAAAGCTCTCTCTTTTTTTTGGTTAGGGAGTATTTACCAGTGAACTATCATTCCCTGACACACCATTGTCCCCTCTATGATTCGGATATGAACTTGAGTAGAACTTGTCAGAAGCTCGAGTTTTAAAGCCTGATGGACTGTATTCCTCATGATCATTTTCTGGTGATGTGTCTACATTCCCACAACAAAAAAAAAACATTTTCAATTGATTGTTTCATCTCACTGAAGATTGACATAAACGTTTAAAACTAATAGAAAAAGACACTGTACTTGTGTGACCATAATCGTTTCCAGCCTTTGGGTGTCGCCTGGGAGCATAGCCAATTTTGTGACAGTTGGTGCTCCTGTTCAAAAAATTAATGTACACAAATATAAGCCCTGCAACATCCAAGTCAAGCTTAAGAGGAGAGGAGCAGACCAATAAATTTTCTGCATTTGAATTAGCCGTGTTTCGAGCCTAGAGAGAACTGTTGTACGCTCAAACCCTTGCTTATCATGAGCAGGCTCAACAAAATTAGCTTCAAGCACACCTATTAGCAGAAGAAACTAACATTATTATTATCTTCACGTATAGTAACCCAATAACATTAATATTTACTTCCAGATAAATACTGATACATACCTATGACGCCACGACCATCACTGCCTGTTGCATTCCATATCCTCCAAAATGGCTGATAAAAAAACAAGTTAGAAAGCAATAACATGCGAATAGGAAGTCCACTTAAGTAGAAGGAAACCTTGATGAGTCGATTTTTGTGGTAGACATTAAAGCCTTGAACATCAACATGATGCTTTGCGTCCTTTACGAATCCGAGAATGACAACGGCAGACATCTGATCAAATAAGTAACCAGCTTTAAAATTATAACTAGAAAAAAAATAGAATTATAGGAAGTCTGGTATATAGTTAAGTTGTCACTAAAGCGTACGTTTGAATCCTTAACATATGAATCGGCACCATACTGAGGTCGATAAGTGATCTGCTCAGTCTGCATCATATCGTTCACTACGTTGTGGTGCTCAACATCACTTCCTCGTAGTATGATACGAAAACTAGGTGGAATTCTTAGGTAGAGGATTGATGCATAACTCTGGGACCACGTCAGAAAAAAATTTGAGAAATGATTTGTAGAATATTATAAGTACATGCAGTCAATTTGAACAAGAGTCTCATTCATATTTTTAATCAGACTTTTAATTTCCCCACAACATCACATCAACACTAAAAAAAACATTTATAGTGAGAAAGAGAATGTGTAATACCCTTAGTGAGTGTTTGTAGGTTAGGAAGTGCCTAGAATTAGGAAACTGAGCAGCCATTTTGATGTTTTTCTCATCCCGATTGACACCTCTAAGTTGGATATCCTGCAGATAAAACAAAATATGTTACGCATAAAAAGAAGGTCTCAAATAATCTCAAACAATAGTCCACATACACTGAGAGCAATAAAAAACACATACATGTGGATCGGCATCAAAATCAAGCTCTAACATCCCTTGGTCATCTTCCCACAGGTTATATATGATTATACGTGTGCCATGATCGTTCATTAGAGCAAACTACAACAAGTTAAGCAGCACATTAGTGCTCAGAGACAATAACGGGGGTAGTAACAGACAAAATCCCTATAAAATAATATTCACCTGACGAAGAAGATCTTCTTCACTAGAGAATGGCGACCATTGAATGATTGTTTTCACATTCTTATCCCAATCACTAAGGGAAGACCGCGCTATTTTACTCCATTCAGTGTCTCTTCTTTCGTAGTCAAGCTGGTCGTTTTAAATCACATCACAAGAAAATATAAAGATAAAGTGGATAAAATATTTATCTAAATCTAAAAATAGGTCTTGTACACATTAACCATCTCTACGGCAACATATATGTCTACTGCGTGGACAGTTAATAAAAAAAACTAAGTCCCAATGATGAACCAGCGAAGGTGAAACATTTACACATTCATATACAACTTAAGGTTACTGTGAAAGGGAACCTAACTAATGCGTGCCACTGAATCACATGCTAACGAAAGATCAGAAGAATCATTATCAGCATACCATTCAGAAAAGAGGAACACAAGTGGGAGTTATTCTGTAATAATGCCATACACAATCAAAGAAAGAGAGGTTACCATGGGTACAACAATGTCCTCCTTTCCTGTGCTCCTAAGAAACGTATATGATAGGAGCCCGATGCTCTGCGTAGAGCTAAAACCAACATCAAGTAAAAATAAAACTAATTAAGTCATACATAATCTTCAGTAGTAAAAATTGGTAACAAAAAACTAACCTCTTTCCATCTTTTCCAGGGGAGCGGGAGAACACAATGACATCAGCTCCAAGTCTCATTGTACTAGTCTTAAAACCATTTCCATCTACAGGCAGTAAAATGAAAATTTAAGTGTCTTCCTCCAAAACATAATGATAACTATCACTGGGGTGGGTTGACAAAAGAAGAGTTTACATTGCCCAATGGTGTTTGCAAGTTTGCTTTTGGCAGAGTATCCTAGAGACATGCACTGTCTCATTTTCTCAGGATTCATCCCACCTCCATTATCTGCATTTTCAACCATATGGACGCATGTATATTAGAAACGGATAAAAGTGGCAAAAGAAGAGATTCCCTGACTGAGATATGCTAAGTCAAAATGTATACCTTCAATTAATAACATCCTGTTTCCTTCTTTCTTGTTTTCGAGCATGTCTACGTTAACATAAGTAGCTCCACTAGCAACCTGATATCAATGAGTAACCATTACTACAAAGCAGAAGCTTAGCTAACAATATAATATTATAACAAGTTAGAAACTACACACACCTCATCCAAAGCATTGTCCAAAAGCTCTGCAAATGCTGCACAATAAAAACAGATTCACTTATTAAAAAGTAGAGGCAAGCTTGTTGTAAACAATGTAGCTCGAATGAATCACGGTTGATTAATGATTAAAAGAAAGAAAGAGTACCTCCAAGAGCCCATTTGTGACTGGTAGCATTAGAATGTAAGAACTTGGGATGGACTCTTACATGATCAAAGCCACCTTGAGACAACAAACATACAGTGCAAACAGAGGTATCAATCGATCCATTGTCAAAAACAGTTGAGTTTGAGTAAGAAAACTTTGTTTTACCTGAAGAAAGATCCCAATTACCACCAGGCGCTCCTTCATAGTCTCCAGCTTTCCAAAACTGCTTACAACTGCCGACTCTGCCGGACGGCGCCTCCGTCGTGATTGATGGGCCGAATCCTTCCGGAAGCACGAACTTTAGCTCATCAGCCGTTGGCTTCTTCTTCGCATTGTTCATGTCCAGTGCAGATGAACCGCGTGGCCTCTTGGCTCCTCCAGAATTATACCTTCGTTGTACATCTTGCTCCACCAAGCCGGAGTCGTCGCCGCCGCTGCATAGATCGATTAGAGTTACAGTTTCTTCTACTGGATGAGGAGGAGTGGAAGTTTGTAGATACTCTTGCTTTGCATCGTTATCCATTAATAGGAATTGAACACGAAGATGATGAAAAAGGAGTTTAAAGAGAGAGGTAAGAGGAGGTAGAAGAAGAAACGAAGACGAAGACGAAGACGAATCAGGAGAGTTTGTGCTCCTCGTTTTGCGTGTCGCCGGACGGGCAAGAGCGAGCGCGGCAAGCGGAGAGTGGAGTTTATGAGGAAACGGCGGCGGACATATCTAACTCTAAGAAAAAGGTTTTTAACTTCCACGTGTCTGTTGATCAAAAAAAAAAAAAAAAAAAACTTCCACGTGTCTCTTTCTTTTACTTTTGGTTTCTTCTTTTCTCGGTTTTTAACACTACACTACACTGACACAGTGACAAAAAAAAAAAAAAAACAGTACAATGACAAACACAAATACGGTTTTTCATTAATAAAACCAATATATTACATAAATTTACTTGTTTATTCTAGCTAACTTTGCAAGCTCATTGAAGAATCCATAATTATTTTATTTTACAAAAAGAAAAACTTTGCAAGTTCATCAACCCTACTTACAATAGAACGAGGTACATGACGGAATTTGTAGCCATTTAATTTTGACATTTGGATAATGTCATGTACCACAGAAGCGTTGTCCGTGTCGCAGATGTTTGATCCAGTGTTGAACTGGTTCAACTCATCAACTAGCAACCTGCTGTCGGTCATGAAGACAATGTTCTGATACGCCAGTCTCCTCGACAGCCATAGATAGTGCTTGTGCTTCAGCTTCTAGGGAAGAGTTTGTTGCTTGGATTGATGAAGAACCTTGTATGTGTTGAGTGCCTTCTCTGCAATGCAAGGACCATCCAACACCTGCAAGTTCTTTTTTATTCTTCCATGAAGCATCAACATACAACATGAAGTATTTTGTATTTGTACTTGTCCTTGTGGGAAGACCACCAGAATCTTCTCATAGCAGATGTAATCTCCTTCAATAAGCCTTTTTGGAAGCAGAAAACAAGTCATTGCCTATGTTGGCAACGCCGTAATCACTGCTTTAAGCAGGATATGAGAATAATCTATATTTAATGACTGATAAGCTTGGTTCTGAGTGTTTTTGGCAACGCCGTAATCACTGCACCTCTACTCTTGGTTCTCCAATACTCTTCGTCTAATGGGTACTGCAAACTTAGTTCAGTCTTTAGAATATTGATATGAGAACAATTTATATTTAATGACTGATGAGCTTGCTGAATTTTGTCCTTAAGTTGACAAATTATTTTCTGAGTGTTTTTGGGATTTGACTTCTCCGTCTAGACAAAGCTCTTCTACAGTTTTCTATCGACTTATAGAAATTTTCTGGAATATTTATGCACTTACTAACCCAAACTTCTTGGATGATTCGTTTAACCTCATCTGTTATCATATCTAAAGAGACTTCTTTTATTGTATTTTATATGATCAGTGCTCACTAATAGAGGTCTATGATCAGAGCCAATCAAAGGGAGTAATCTAACATGAGCTGAGGGGTAACGGTCTAGCCAATCACATGTTTGCCATAGCTCTATCTATTTTCGACCTAATGTTGTATTTAGATCTATTTACATTCCGTGTGTAGAGTCTCCCTATGGATTTTAAATCATGCAATCCGTTCACTGAGATCATTGATCTAAACAGAGAAAAAGAAGTCTCACGCCTCCCTCCTTCTCTTTGTTTTCATTGATGTCGTTGAAGTCTCCCAACCATATCGTTAATTATTTTCCTTATGGTTAGTTTTCTCTAGTTCTGAAATTACTTTCAACATGTCTGATTTCAAAGTGATCGTAAGCCAAAAACAACATATCAGAGAAGTTGACAAATAAAACAAAAAGTTTTAAATACTTGATTATTATATTAGCCATCCCTCGTTTTCAGAGTCTTCAAAAAGGATTCTTCTGCATCTTCAGTAACTCATCATCTATGATTCCTCCTCTGTAGGGGCGCCAATCCAGCTGTATTAGAGGATAATCACACTAGTCGCATATGGATTTGTTCATGTATCCATAAGGTCCAGCTTCTGTTGGAAAAGATTGGCTGACTCGTTACAAACTTCATATTCGTGTTGTAGACTTCCACGACCACAAGTAGGGATGTTAACTACAGGGTTAGGGCTGAGCCCTCTTTTATTTATTATAAGCCCAGCCCTATTTTAACCCAACCCTATTTTGACCCTATTATAATCAAGGGTTAGGGCTGATACCAGGGTTAACTCATTTAATTGAAAAAAATATTTCATTTATTTTTGTTCTTAAATTTTAAAGATAAAACTAGAAAAATTAAGATATCATATGATTCTTTCCTCCAATTTGTTGAGCATCAAAATCAAAAGTTTTCCTCCCAAAATCGCAAAATCGAGTTTTTGTTCCACAACTGAGAATAAAATTTTTCCGTCAAAAAAAAAATTGTGTTTTTTTCCGCCAAAACCTAATTTGAGTTTTTCCACCAAAACCACAAAATCAAGTTTTCCCGCCAAAACCGCAAAATCGAGTTTTCCCGCAAAAACCGCAAAAACCGCAAAATCGAGTTTTCCTGTCAAAACCGGCAAATCAAGTTTTCCCGCCAAAACTGTAAAATCGCGTTTTCCCGCCAAAACAGCAAAATCAAGTTTTCCGCCGAAACCGGCAAATCGGGTTTTCCCGCAGAAACCGTAAAATCTAGTTTTTCCGCCAAAACCGCAAAATCGAGTTTTCCCGCCAAAACCGCAAAATCGAGTTTTCCCGCCAAAACCACAAAAATGAGTTTTTCCGCCGAAACCGGCAAATCGAGTTTTTCCGCCGAAACCGGCAAATCGAGTTTTCCCGCCGAAAACTACAAAATCGTGTTTTCCCGCCGAAACAGCAAAAACGAGTTTTCCGCCGAAACCGACAAATCAGGTTTTCCCGCCAAAACTGCAAAATCGAGTTTTTCCGCTGAAACCGCAAAATCGAGTTTTTCCGCCAAAACTAAAACCGCAATATCGAGTTTTCCCTACAAAACCGGCAAATCGAGTTTTCCCGCCAAAACCGTGAAATTGAGTTTTACGGGTTTTCCAAAAAAACTTAATTTAATTTTACGTTTTCACGGGAAAATTCGATTTTGAGGTTTTGGCGAAAAACTCGATTTTGATTTTTTGGCGGGAAAACTCGATTTCGAAGTTTTGACGAAAAACTCGATTTTGCGTTTTTGGAAGGAAAACTCGATTTTGTTGTTTTAGTTGAAAACTCGATTTTGCGGTTTCGACGGAAAATTTCGTTGTTCAGTTTTTGGCGAGAAAACTCTACTTTAAGTTTTTTTTGATGAAAAACATTATTAAATATTGTATAATAGTTGTGTGAATCAAAATAAAAGGGTTAGAATTTAAACCCTGGTCCTATTAGGGCCAACCCTATTTAAACCCTGTTTAAAAAATGAGGGTTAGGGTTACAAATGGGTTTGCAGGGTTAGGGCTAACCCTATTCCGTTGAGCCCATATTAACATCCCTAACCACAAGTGATGTAAAACTTTTGCAGACCCTCTGTAACGGAAGTCTAACTCCACTGATGGTTTGTTCTTTATTATTATCTCCACATCTCGGGTAAGAGTAATGACATCATTGATGTCAAACTCAATCTTCACCCAGACTTCAGCTTCCTCGGCTCAATAATGGAGACTTCATCTACGTGGCCCACAAGGCTACTTTGATTCCCGCAGGATTTTTGTGAACAGGGTTTTAGCCCTTCCGCAACCAGAGACAGACTCGGTGATCTCTTTCAAACTCTTTTTGAGCATCCTCATGAACACACCACCTCGATTTTTTCGCTCCTAGCTGCTTCAGATCTTGGAGCGCCTTCCATATCTCCTTGGTGAAATCATACTGCTGATTAGGATCAGGATTCGAAACATTTGTTTGCATGTTCAAAGCCTTCGATTTTTGCTAAGACCGGTCGAAATTTTGAAGCTTGAAAACCTCATTGACAAGTTTCGAGAGTCCCCTAGCGAAGAGAGAGAAAAGGGTTTTGAGAGTGGGAGTTGACAAACACAAATACGTACTCATACAAATTTTGTAGAGGATTAATACAAAAATCTTCCATTTGATCAACCTCATGAATAGCTAAGTCACAGCATCTCCAAAAAAAAATTTCAAATATAAAGTTTATTTGTTCTCCTAAAAATAACTTCAAAACTCCAAATTCAGAGTTTCAAAAAATTAAACTTATTAATCTCAAAACTTCAAATTTTAAATTTCATCATTTTATTTGCATTTTGGTCTTTACAATTAATTACACATAATATTTGTGATTCTTAAATATTTTTTGTTTATCATTTTAATCTTTAAATTTTTTTATATCTCATAAATATTTCAAATTTGTTTTTATAAATTTAAGTTTTTCATATAAATTTAAATAAAAAAAATTAAAATAATATTTATAATAACTAGAATTAGACAATAAAAATACTACAAAAGAAATTTAATAAAAAAAAAATTTAAAAGCACATGAATACATAATTATTACACAAAATTAAATATTACAACAAAACAAATAGTTTGGTAATTTTTCTCCAGAACCTCCAAAATCTCCAAAATATTATCCAAATAAATTTTGTGTAACCGAAGATGCATGGAGCATTACATAAATTATTTTATGGAATAATGTGCTATTTTCTTGTAGCTTAATATTTTATTATGTATTTCTATTTATAAAGTTATATTTTAGTGTAAGATTTTAATAATGAATATTTTGTAATATTTATATATATGCTAGTTATTTATAAAAGTTTTAAGGATTTACATTAATTATGAAAAATATAAGGAGTATAGTGTTAAATACAAATAATTTTTAAAGTTAAGTTTGAAATTTTGCTTTTGGAAACACCAATTTTGGAAATTTTAAAATAGAGAGTATTTTAAGAGAACACCTTAGAGTACACATTCAAAATTTTGAAGTTCTTTTTTTAGAGCAAAAAAATTTCATATTCGAAGTTATAGTGTTTTTTGGAGAAGCTCGATGATATTTTCTTTTTAGTATTAGAAGATATACCTCCTAGGCTACTTACCTACCATATAGTGTCTTGTCAATTTATGTTGATTACTGTTTTTTATTAACTCACTAAAACATAATTTTATGAATCAAATCTAAGAGATAAGTATGTGTGATGGAGTACACGTACTTTTCCAAACATATATATGGTGAATGACTAAAGGTCCGTAGTTGGTTGATACTTTTGTTAGAATGATATCTTAGGATAAACAAAAACAAAGCATCTACAAAGAGGAATCTAAAAGGTTTACTTCATACGAAGCATCGTGTATCAGCTTTTGAAATCACATGAAAAAAATATAATTTACAAACAGGAGGTTTAATGATAGAGGATAAATGTACTAGAACAATCATTACAATTTACTCTTCGTTTTGCCTCTCCATGGAAAATATCAGTCGTATGGAACAAAGGCAAATTATTCACCTGACGAAGAAGATCTTCACTAGAGAATGGCGACCATTGTTGAACTACTTCACTCCAGTCAGTGTCTCTTCTTTTGTAGTCAAGCTGGTCATTTAAATCAAATCACAAGAGAATATAAAGAAAAAGTGGATACACTCTTCATCTAAATCTTAAAATAGGTCTTGTGGACATGAAACATATTCTACAGCAGCAGATATGTGTGGATAGTTAATAAACAAAGCTAAGTCCCAATGATGAACCAGCAATGGTGAAACATTTACACGTTCATATACAAGCCAAGGTACTGAGAGAGGTAATCTAACTAATGCGTGCCATTGAATCACATGCTAACGAAAGATCCAAAGAATCATATCATCATGCCAATAAAGAATAGAGAAAACAAGTGGGACACCATGAAGTTATTATGTAACAATGACATACCCAATTCTATTGATTACGAGTTTGCGCAATAGGCTTCTTTTATTTCGTCAAATAGGTTGATACAAAATAAACATGTTTATGACTTTTGGCCAGTGTTATAAAATGGTCTAGGCGCCTAGGAGTCCGACAAAGCGTCTACACGTTCATAAATCGATCTTGTAAAAACGCCTAACAATAGCCTAACAATTTTTTTGACATTGCTTTTGGTGACTAAGACTTTTTTTTATGAATTATGATTATGAAAACAAAAGTACCCCAGTACATCAAACATGTTTTAATTTTTCAAAACACAAGGACTAATTATTCAGTCATGTCATATAGCATTAGAAAGCGATTGAAACAATAGCGTTAACACTTGTGTTCCCAAATGGAAGATACGCGTGGAAGCTAAAGCAAACAACAACAAAAACAACAAGAAGCCATTTCTACTTTTAAACGATCACACACCTCATTAGTCATCATCCATCACATTTCTCAAATTATTAAATAAAACTAAAACAAAAGTAAAGATTAGACATAAGACAAGACGGGGGCCACCACCAACTCCACTACAATGCTATTCGTGCTTCTCCTCTGCTTTGGCGTCAGTGAGAGTGAGCCTCGTGTCCCTCCTAATACATATGTTTTAAATTCAAATTAACCGAAAGGATATAAATCAGTGAAATTATTAAAAACTCGTTACGTTAGAGTTCTTGTTACGTTTCCTAGGATTAATTAACAAATAACTAAATGCATAATCTAGAAAAAAAAGTTTATTCTTTCCTTTGACCCAATTAATTCACTTTTTGACGTTTGTTTTGGTTATTTCAAGAAAAGAGAGAGAGAGAGAGAGAGAGAGAGAGAGAGAGAGAGTATTATCATTACCCGGTGGAAAATGGAGTGGATGATGTTGGGTTTGGAGTGTTTGGTGTGAAAGGAGGAGCCGAAGAAGCCGTGTTTCTTGAACTGTTCTCTCACCACACGGTTGTAGATGAAAGCTGCACCATGGAACTGAGGCAGAACCAACCAAGCTACAAACACCAGTTTCACCGAGTACCAGATCGGGATCCACTCAAGAAGCGACTGCAGAATCAGCTCAGTGAGGGTGAGGAAGGAGTAAATGATCCAGTAGGCAAGCCACTGCTCATCGTCTACTTTGGTTGTGCTCTCCATTGCCACCACCGATGCGTACCTTCAATTAAATCATTAAATTTTTCAATTCAAAATTCATGATTTTTTTTTAAAAAAAGAACATAGATCGAAATAGTGAGAGCTTACAATGGATACACCAACATCACCAGAGGACTGCATATACATACCAAACAATATTAGAGATCGAAATAAATGTAAAATTCAAAATAATTATATAAAAGAAAATGTTAAGATGATGATGAATAAACTAAATACCCAGCGCCTGAGTGAAGAGCGGTGAGGAAAGTCCAGAACTTGCTCATTTTTGTTTGTTTAGGGCTGTGAAATTTTCAGAAGCTACTGAAGAGTGAGAAAGAGAGGGAGAGGGGAGACAAGTCTGTGAATTTTTCGAGGCTCTTTTAATTTTTTTTTTTCTCGGCAAGAAGACGACAAGAGATAAGGAAGAGCCTAAATTTATAGAAAAATATCTTCTGAGAAATTGTACGGGTTTGCCCTACAGTTGCTCCACACTCTTTTCATTGGCTCTTCTGCTCATGTCGGTCGGTTTATCAACTACTCCGGTTTAGATTTTGAGTTCCCTTTTACCTCTGGTTCGAATTGGTTCAGCACATTCACAGGATTGGTGACACGTGGTGAGAGAACAGTGGAAAATAGTATTCTAACTTGACCGCATCCACATGGCACCGACCTCAAAAGGAACAGAAGGTCGGTCGGTGAGTGCATTCGTCATCGCTTTACCGTTTTTTAAAAAAATTCATAGATGCTTATTGTTGTTTTAGTCATTATGAAAACTCGTGTTATACGCAGGATGAGATTCTTCCCCCAAGGATTAAGCTTCACAGAGAGATGCTTTTTCCTTTTTCTTGTTACTTATCATCAAATACGCAATTTTTATTCTTATCAAAAAGTAACTCTGCAAACATCAAGTTGAAATCTTAAGGTAAACAAGCATGAAATGCTATATCTAGAGAGATCCCAGGAGCCTAAACAAAACACTTTCATTTTAAGTTTTAAAAACAAGATTCCACCAAAAAGAAGTAAAATTAAGGCAAGTCTAATTCATCCTCTGAGCAGCTTCCTTGGCTAGAACTCTCTCCTTAGCCTTGGTCTTGGCCTGAGATTTAGATCCCATAATTCCACCTCCCCACTTCTTCCTGTACTCTTCATACTTGTCGTTGAAGTTTGCCTATATCCAACGATGGTAACGTTAAAGTATTCATTATAAAGAAACTAAACACACGCGCAGCAATTGAAAATGAACAAGGATCTCACCTTAATGGCCTCGAGGATTTTGCTGAACTCCATCTTGTCCTCGTTCTTCACTGTGGTCAAACACAAGCAAGCTGCTGTTTTCTGGTGGACAATCTGCATCAACAAAGGAATGAGATAACAGATTAGATTACATGTGGCTTGTAAGGAGAAGATGAGCATATAATCAATTATCATTACCGCTCCCAATCGTGATTTCCCCTTGACAATGCAGTAAGGAACTTCCATTTTCCTACACAACGCAGGCAACCATACGACCAACTCAATCGGGTCCACATCATGAGCAATCACCACCAGTTGCGCCTTGCTCTGCAATCACACAAAGCAGACAGGTTACAGACAAGATAGATTCCTGGATAGAGCTTATCACTTCCTAGAGGGAAACCAATTGAATTAGTTCCGAAAAAAGAAAGGGACCTGCTCAATGAGGTATGTAACATGGTTTAGACCATACTTCACAACGATTGGCTTCTTCGATTCAGCAGTCTTTCCTTCAGCCTCAGCCTGAGCCTTCTTGAGAAGACGCTCCTTCTTGGCTGCCTTGTCCTCAGGCCGGTACTTGAGCATCATCTTGAACAGAGAAGTCGCTGCAGTTTATACAGAGACATGTGGTTAGAGAGTAGAACTAAACAGACAACATCCATAGTAGTGTATTATGTAGAAACAAAAAGGGAAAGAGATGGAAGGACCTAAGTTCTTGTCAAGGGTCTTAGTGAACTGGTTCAGAGCGGGTGGAACCTTCAACCTCTGCTTAAGAATACGCTTCTGCCTCTGGAGGCGGATAGACTTTGGCCATTTGATGTATCTGGTGAGATCCTTTTTGGGTGGCAATGCTCCTCCGATCCCAAACTGCTTGGGACGCCTCTCAAAGAGAGGGTTTGTCACTTTCTCCTGAAACCAAGAACAATGATTAACAACCGAGAAAAGCAAACACTTTCTACATAGAGAAAGAGAGGGAGAGCAAAACAAAATCACATACCGACTTCTTCTTGGTAACCGCTTTAACTCCTTTCTTTGGTGCCTAAAAACCAATTGAAGAATCGTAGCGTTTAGCATAACAAGTCGAACGAGACACTTATAAGGATAGGAAGTAAACTAGTGACAACAAGTAGCTATTGATTGATAAGTTAGAATATTCTCTACCAAGCATAAATTATAAACTACATAACCATGTCTACGCTAACAAACTAACGAAGCACCAATCAATTCCATCTTATACAAAGCAAATGCCAGCACATCCGTACTTACGAACCCTGCTTATACTATTTATTACTACAGTTTGAATCTTAAATAATAAGAAACAGAAGCTCAAAGAATCCATAAACGCAGTTAATTCACTACAAATATGGAGATTAAAAAAACACTTTTTTGGGATTGGTGAAACATATAATGCAATAGACAATCTAAGACGAAACAAGTAGAGGGAATTGATAATGGAGTTAGGAATGAACAATTTTAAGAACAACGGATCGAATTCGGACCAGAAGTTGTACCATTTTCACTTTTTTTTTTCGCAGCAGCTGTTCTGGCAGGAGGCTGACGAAAGAGATGATAATCGAGCATTTAGGGTTTCTCGTTTACTTGTGTATATGGGCCTTGGGCCATATAATGGGCTTTTAAATGAACCCACTTATTTTTTTCTTTACCACGTCCCCCGCCACCCCAAAAAAAATAAACTTTTTTTACTAGTGTAGTTTTTTTCTACTTGCATCTTTCATCCAATTGGTAGGTAATATCGAGAGACTGAAAAACCTTTTACTTTATTGAGTTTGATGAGCATCTCAAACAAAACAAAACAAAAAATCAAGTAGGAACCAAAGTATTAATCTGCCTATGGTCAAACTCAAAACCATCCATCAAAACAGCCAAAAACATGGACATTAACAAAATAACAACCATACTAACAACACACACAATCATTCCTCTTTTATTCTTCTTCTTCATCTCCTTCTTGTTATTAGTATCTCCCACTCTCATCACATTCGAAGACCAACAAGTGGAATGAGACAACGGTTTCATCTTGGCCTCATTATCACTATCATCATCAGAGTCGTGAAAGAGTTTTCTCCTACATGGTGATCTCATCTCTGCCTCTGGACAAGCCTGGTCGTGTTGGAGAGAGAGCATCAGCTCTCTTGGAGAGTATTCCACAAACTCCAGAGCTTCTTCAGTAGTGATACGCGAAACTGCAGATGAGCCTTTGCTTGTTTTCATGGCCGCCCATTCCTTTTCAAGCTCAGTGAACTGTTGATTCAGTCGCTCATGTCTTTCTTCCATTTTTCTTTCCCTTGAGAAAATCTTACTTGACTAAGAACTAGAGAGTAGAATGGAAAGAGAACTTTGGTTTTAAATAGGGCGAAAATCTAGCGATGAGATCTCGCTAATTACTATCTACTTTTTGAATTCTCTCTCTTAATTGAATTATAAAAATTTCGAAACTTGACCACTGAAAATTCAAAGTATCCGTTGCTGAACAAATTATTCTACAAGCAAGGAGTATCATATTCGTAACCGAACATTAGAAGAATTCAAAAGAAACATTCAGTCTTTAGATAAAAACGTAGGACAGCTTGCTAGCTAGCTGGTTAAGAGGTAAAAGAGTTGGAGATGTTTTCCATCACACCTTTGCCATCCTGAGCATCATAGTAGAAGAAGTTATTTAATGGCTCTCCTTTGCCTGATACAGCTTTTATCACTTCCTGCAACCCATCAATCAAACCCCTCTCTTTTGTCAGAATTACAAGTCTATAGTCAGAAGATTCCATTATGGAAAGAGAGAGAAGAGAACCTGTGCTAGTATTCCTCCTACGATGGCACAAGCTGGTGGGAACTCGATAGTACCGGTGATAAGTCTCTCCAAGAGACTATCTGGTACATGGCTCTCGCTCACAGTCTGTCCCAATATTCATATTTTTTTCAGTGATCTTCAATTGACGTTTTATAAAGAACAGAAAGAACAAAAGGAACACTCACGTTAGCCTCACAGAGTTTCTTTTTGATTTCCAAGACTGTGGGAAGATCAAGCAGTGAGCATTGTCCATGTTTACGCCCTTCATTCTCCTCAAACACTTCTATTACTGTACATTTTACATGAGAGACACCAAAAGATTCAGTGAAGTCTTTCGAGAAAGCATTTGTAAGTGTAGTAACTAGTAAACACCTCTCATGGCAAAGTAAAGCTTTGCTGTTCTCCTAGGAATCGGTTTCCAAGGTACTGATACCGCTTCCTATGGCAATAAACCAAAAAAAACGACATTACCTCTTATACAGATGCGTAAGGACTATTCAAAAACCAGAGAAAGTTGGTGAATAGAATGGTACCTGGAAACTTGGAAAGTTTAATTCACATTCCACCTTCTCTTCAAGCTTTTTCTGTTGGAAGTTCCACAAGAGAGAAGTCAGAATAGACATACAAAATTGCAACATCATGCAGGGTACCTTTGTGTATTTGTAATCCTGAAGGTCGACAAAGATTTCACCACATGAGTCTCTACAATCGACGGTATAGAACGCCACTCGTTTCGATAGCTTCCTACATTTTTCATTAACAGCTTTCTGCAACAAAAATAGAAACAACAACGTTATTGAAGTGATAAATGCAAGCAGGGGGGCACGTTGTATAAAAAGTTGTTGAAGATTACTTTGGTAGCAAGAGAACCGTAGCCTATAACCACTACATCAAACTTCTCGAAAAACTCAGTGCTGCGTGCCGACAAATCACCTGAAAGATTTTGAGAAAAATGATTGATCAGACAATAGTGTGGTGTGTGTTATTAAAACAATATTAAGGAGAGGGTGTTATCAGAGAGAAACCTTTCTCGACTGAAACAAGGACCATAGGGTTAAAGTCCTTGAGTGAATCACAACAGATCTCAGCCACAGTTTTGCCTCTGTAAGCATTTTCATCAGGTGGAATCAAGAAGTTTGCGTTCAAAGCCTCCTCGTTCACTAAACTATCATCCATTAAAGTCACACTACCCACTCCTGCCAGCACAATGTTCTTGCAAAACTACCCACCAAAACCAAAACCAAAACCAAAACCAAAACCAAAGCCAAGTAATGTAGTAAGAAACCATTCAACTAACTAATAGAAAAGCATGACATCTCAGTAACAGATTTAGAGCTACAAAGCTACCTCGGCAACAGTCCCCTTGATTCCAGAGACCAAGATATGAGATTTGGTCAATCTGCAAACAAAAGATAAACCCCACAGTATATCAAATGGTGTCAAGCTTACATAGTAACTACATGATAGTGTGCTCTTTCAACGAAGAAAGCTTCAGCAGATCCAAAACCAAATACTCTACTAGAACTTGAAGGTAGATACTATGTTACTGTCTCATCTCAGAACAACATATACCAGTTCTCACTATAGTTTAGAAGCGTAATCCGAAATCTTTACTAACTCAGAAGATGAATTGCAAGAAAAAGAAACCAACTTTACAATCATACAAGCTGAAAGGAACAAACTTTGAAGGTAAATACTATGTTACTGTCTCATCTCAGAACAACCTAAACGAAACTCAGAAGATACCAGTTCTCACTGTAGTTTAGAAGCTTAATCCGAACTCTTTACTAACTCAGAAGACGAGTTGCAAGAAAAAGAAATCAACTTTACAATCATACAGGCTGAAAAGAACAAACTTTGAAGTAAACTCAGAACAACCTAGATGAAACTCAGAAGGCAAATTGCAAGAAAAAAAGATAACAACTTTAGGAGTTTAGTACTCGAACCAAAGCGAAACTGGGATCATACAGGGTGAAAGGAACAAACTTTGAGGATAGAAAAGCTAGATTCAGCGTTGAGAGTAAAAGTAATCTGAGGAGAGACAAGTAACCTTCGCTGAGCATTAGCGCCCCAAACCCTAATCTGACGGTCGTACAAGGCAGTCTCCTGCTCGGTGAGCTCTTCTCCGTCCATTCTCAAATTCAATCTATCAATCCAAACAAAAGTTTGGTTTCAGAAAATTGAGATTTGCTTAATGTAATAACTGAATAATCTTTAAAAAGAATGGAGCTTGCGCAAACCCTAGTCTTCCAAAGGTCTTAAACTGGGTCCAAGTTCTCCGAGCGTGCCAGCCATTTAAGTCAACAAGGTTTTTTTTTTTTAAATGAAAACAATTTCAATTATTTAATTTTCTAAGATTACTCTTCTTCTGGTTTATGACTTTATTCTAGTGTTAAAAAATATACTATGGTCTAACTACTAATGAATTAATCTGATGAAAAAAATGAATAATCTAAGATTTGACACACTCTATTATGAACTAGTAATGAGATTAGTGTGAGTCACAAACCCCGTTGTCTGGGCGTTTCTTATGGCACCAAAGAATGTGGGATTGTCATTTGTAACCTGTACCTTTGTGTTAGTAAGTCCTTAATCCGGTTTTAAACAGATCAATCTTTCTCATAATCCTACAGGCCATAATTAAAAATACACCTACACAATATGTATATGTAGTCATACTTAAAAATACACCTACACAATATGTATATGTAGTTTATCCTAGTAGAGTTTATAGTTCTTTTTACATTGTAGACATATAATAAATCTACTGAATAAATATCTAATACTATAAACTTAACTAAGAATTTACAAATGTTTTATCTCTTTTGTTTTCATTTTCATCTGTTATAAAAAAAAACGTGATATTTAAAAGTATGTAAAGATAGTGGCAACGAAACAATAATACCTGCTAAATCGTGAAAGTAGAACTTCCTTGTCCAGTGAGTTCTTTATCATTCTCTGTAAATGTTCAAATGCGTATGGAAAACAGCATGATGTATCAAAGAACTCTTACTTAAATATGGTGAGACACACACAAAAAAAAAATTCAAGAGTCGAGACATTTGAACGTCTTTTCATCTCTCTCGCATTTTGATTCATCGCTAGTCTATCTAGTGGCATTAGTGACGAGTCAATAGGTTATTGAAGTCACTTCAGATTTTAGTGAAACATTGAATGATTTTGTCAAAATAATACATGGTTAGTTACACTGAACTTGTAGTTTCATCAAATTCCGGAAATGGATGACGAAAATAAAAAATGTGTGAAACTCTAATTAAGATAACATCCCAAAATTATTAGAAAGTTGAAGAGCACCGGATGATGAGGATACAGAAAGAAAATAACAATAAATTAAAATCTGCAAAGTGGAATATAATAAATATTTGGAGGAGCAGAGAGTAACAACGACCATACAAACATGACTCTGGTCGCCAATTTGCAACTCAAGATCCTCCTTCCGCAACGGCCGAGAAGCAGCAGCAGCACCAGCACCACCAAGCTCGTCTGTTCACTGAAAGACCCAACAGCACAACAACTCTCCTCCTCTACTACAATCTCTCTATTACCAAAGCTAATATCTTTCGCTCTTGCCCTATCTCTAAACTCCTCATCTGCCCCTGCCTTAGCCATTCCTTCTCTCTCCTCTTCTCAGCCTCTCACTACTCCTTTCACCCAATCCAAGTTCGTCCAGACAGGTCTTCTCAACGGGTTTGTTCCCCCTCATCTTTCATTCGTTGTGTTATCTCCTGATTGATTCTATGTTGTTTCTCTCATTTGTACAGCAAAATCAGACCTTGTCCTTCCTCAAACCCAGGATGTGTATCCACGAACCCAACCTCTTCTTCCTTTACATTTCCATTGACGATCCCAGAAACTGATACACAGGATCCAATCCAGGTCCTTTTTTTTTTTTAACAATTCAGGTCTTCTGAATTGGCTGTTTCTGATTCTTGTTTACACAGAAACTGAAGGAAGCAATAGCCAAAACCCAGAAGAACCCCAAGTTTGTGGTTATTGAAGATAAACCAGAAGGTAAAGCAAAGCATCTGTATAAATGTTTGGTTTTGAGTAAAAGATGATAACTTTAAAATAATGGATACAAAAAAATGCAGGGAGATATTTGGAGGCGGAGGTAGAAGGAGGAGGATTTAACCAAAGCAGAGATGTGATGGAGTTTTTGGTGAAGGGAGATGTGGTTGCTTACAGGTGTATGGCTACTAAAGTCACGTTTGTGTATCCTTTCACAACTGCTTTTGGAGACTCAAAGGGGCAAGAGGAGAGGATGAAGAAGCTCGTCGATGAGCTCGGTTGGTATGCTCCAACCTTTGACATGGAGGAATCTACTCTTAATGCCTTCCCTTATAACAATTAGATGCTTTACTTTTTAAGTTCATCACTTTACAAGTCGATACTGAGAGACGGTATGAGTTTCTTTTGAGAATTAAATAAAAAAGCTTTGAATGACCCTATACAATTGATGAGCTGGATGATGTTTGTTACACGACTTCTAAGTTCTAACTGTTATTTTTAGCATTGAAAAAGAATGTGGTGCAGTTCTCAACTCTGATCTCATGGTGACCTCAACATGAATAATTGAATATTCAATCACGATCTCATGTCAAAAGTAGACTCATGGTGTTTTACAACATCTGCATGAAGAGTCAACGTACAAGCAATTAAGATAACTCACGACAAAGCCTCTACGAACGTGAGAGCCTTTGCCTTCCTCGCCACATTGTCTTCGGTCAGGAAGCAACTGCCTCTATGCCTCTGTATACTGTATTTAATTATCTCTTGACTTATCAAGCTGACTCGAAGGAACATATCAAAATGCCTATCACTTCTAATGGCAAACTGAAAATAAACTATTTTGGAGAATAATATAATTTCTCTAGTATTGTTGGTGGATACAAAATGAATGAGACTAAAACCTTCGTCTTTGCTCTCATGTGAAAACATTTAGAGACTTATGTTGTTTTTCTTATTATCAGAATTGATAGATGCATCACAAAGTCAAACTTCTTTTCCCTCTCCTCTTTGACAAGCCCATAAAGATTGTTTACGTGGGCTTGGGCCCAGGCTCTGTACAGTTTTAACAATGCTTTGATGACATGGCTGACATTCATCGTCGTCTCGGCCTGTGATTGGCTATTCAATATCAATGTGACGTTATTTCTCTCTCCTGACTTCAGCCTTCATATATCAAACTTGTTTCTCTTCGTACCAATCCAGAAAATAAGAAAAGAAAAACACAAATTAAATAAAAAAAAAAAGAAAAAGTCAAAGAAATCGCCATGGATGCCATCGATTCAGTCGTAGATCCTCTAAGAGACTTTGCCAAGGACAGCATTCGCCTCGTTAAGCGTTGCCACAAACCAGATCGCAAAGGTAATTGAACGAGCTCGGTCTTTCCGTGTCTTTTAGATAGTTATGCATGAGCGATCTCTGTGTCTTTTAATCATCTGATCTATCGTTTTTTTAAATTGCGGATTGGAAGATCTGTATGTTTAATGGAGAGAGAGAGAGAGAGAGAGAGAGAGATCCTTGTTGCTGTTGTTGTTGTCCATTATGAGGAAGATTTGTCTGATTATTTGTGTTTCTTTTTGGTTGTAAGAATTCACGAAAGTGGCGGTCCGTACAGCTATTGGGTTTGTAGTGATGGGATTCGTGGGATTCTTTGTGAAGCTCATCTTTATTCCTATCAACAACATCATCGTCGGTGCTACTTAAGGTGAATCCTCTTCACCCCCTTTCTTCTTTCTTTTGCTTCAAATGGACACATGCTTCAATTTAAAAGTATATAAACTAAGATGTATATGACATTGACTTAAGCGTTTATGCAACTGCTGGTTTGGTTCAAGTATTGATGATATATATAGTCTTCTAAATTTGGTTGTCATTTCATCGTCCAGTCAAGTAATCTAAAATACTGATAGAACACTCTGTGATTCGATCATGACCATTGTATTTAGCATGTCAAGGGAATATGAGTAACCGAAGAAGATATTTGAATGATATCTAACTGTTGTTTAGATAAAAATTGGGAATTACCAAATTAGAAGTGGATTAGATTTTGCATTATTGTGCTTGTATCATTTTTGGGGTTTACTCTTAATATTGTTTGGTGTGGTGTGTTTGCAGATCCAGGGAGAGGATGGAGAAGGGTAGTAGTTAAAAGCTTTTGTTGTTTCAAGAAGACATTCACTTCTTCTTTTTTTTTTTTGGGTTCAGATGCTCGAAAGAAAGAGTAAAACTTTTGTTACAAATTGCAGAATTCTGTTTAATATATGTCACTGTTTTTATTTTTACTTGGGTGTTGGAAATTGCATGGTATTTGTGAATGTGGGAGAGGCAAGGCTAACTCTTACTTATGGTGACGAATAAAATCTCCAACGGCGTATTCTGTAACACTTTTGCCTCCGATTCAACCCATAACTCAACTCCAAGAATTTCACATAAACAACCAACAACCAATTCACCAAATATGTTCCAGATGCATGCTTATTCACTCGACAATGACAAACACATCGTAAGATGATTGATTGTTGCCTCCACAACTTTTATGAGCGAGGGCGTCAAACACGGGCTCTATGTTTGAATCATCAACGTCCACGCTGTCACTCAACTTTTGACCAAAATCTTTGCCACTCCCATGATATGACAAATAAACAATCATAAGATAATGATTTGATATTAGGTAAACCCGAACTAACATAGCAAATGACATGACAACAAAGAAAAAAAAAAGAAAAAGAAGAGAGAATCTTGGAATATAAGCAAGGCGACCTTTCCTTGTTATTCACTCGAAGTTGACACGTAACTCTTAATCATATAAAACCACAAAGATTGAAACACCATTAAGCAAAACTTTTTTGAAAACTCATGATATTGAGTACAAGGTGATAATGCCTCCACAACTTCATCAATCTTCACTTCACATTCTCAACCCTCTACTCAGATTCTCACCTCCTTCCTCCCCTGATAATCCCAAACATCAGAAAGAATCAAAGTTCACAATGCCAAAGCTCACTGTTCGTAAACTCATACCTCTTCTTATCTTCATCCTTACAAGCTTCTCTGTTCTTCGACTCCTCCGTATCTCATTAAAGTCTTCATCCCCTGCGTCTCGACCCTTCTCTTCAACCACATTTCGGTTGAGTCCCTCTGAGTCCAGTCAGCAGATCAAGGCTAACGCGAGCCAGAGCGCTCTCACGGAAAAGGAACTCAAGCTCTTATCAGACACCATTGCTCTTAGATCCCTTTGCAACGTTCTAGTTTTCGGGTTTGCACATCAATACCTCATGCTATCTTCATTAAACACAAGAGGCATCACCGTTATTATAGACGATGAACCTTCAAAGATAACGACACCAAACAACACAAGAGTCTATAGCTTGAAATATGATCAGATGGAAGTCAAGAACACTTACAAGCTGCTTCGACATGCCCGGTCTAACCCCGCATGCGCACCAAATATGAATCATCTCCATCAAGACTCATCAGACTGCAAGTTGAAACTGAAGGATTTGCCACAGGAAGTACACAACACCAAATGGGATGTGATCGTCGTCGATGGGCCACGTGGGGATGACTTAGAGGCGCCAGGTAGGATGGGGAGTATATACACCGCAGCTGTGTTAGCAAGAAGAGGAAGCAGTAACTCAACAACAGATGTTTTAGTGCATGATGTGCAAAGGACTGCTGAGAAGTGGTTCTCCTGGGAGTTCTTGTGCCAAGAGAATCAGGTTTCAGCTAAAGGAAACTTGTGGAAGTTTCGGATAAATGGTCAATCAAATACATCTAGGTTTTGCTCACCAGAAACATCCCTGGTCAGATATTAGCAAAAGAATTTTACATCTAGTTTAAGAGCAAGCTTGTTGCTCCCTCAGTTAAACACACTACTGCGTCTTTATCTCAGTACAGTGTTGAAAATCATCTTTTCAAATAAGCATTTCAATGTTGAGTAGCAATCAGAGTTTTTCTGGACAAATGTCATTCCAACTACAGTATGTGTCCAAGTAGAATCACAACATGGGAAGATACATTTTTTTACTTACATGAAAAACCCAAATGAAGATTATAGATAGTAGAAGAAAGGCGTTTCTCTATGATAATATTATTATTACTGCATAAGATTCCAGTACAAAAGAAAAAAATGTATCCATTTTCTTACACTACTTCAAAGGAGTATCCATGATCACATGCCTCTAAAATTCTTTCAGAGCTCGACAAGAAAAGAGGGTTATAAATTTTCAACATGAATGATCCGTACTTGTTTCCATTTTGAATGTCAGCCACAACCATCACTCACCACTCTTCATTGCTCGCTGCAATGGCAATAAATATACGGAAGTAAGGTCACTGAGATGTACTTCTCCAAGTAGACGTCAATAACAGTAACTAACAAAGCAATACTTATCTATCTACTTGTGAGTAAATGAGGATTTTAAAAGGAAGACGGCACAACTATGACTTAAAGAGATATCAATCAGAACAAATAAGGCATCTGCAGTTTAGTATTATAAATGTAAAACATACCGCTCGTTTGCTAACGTATGGTTGTATCTGGACTGGTTCTTCTGATTCCACTGAGATGCTTTCAGTTTTGACTAACTTCCGTTCTTCTGATTCCATAGAGATGCTTTCAGCTGTGACAACTAACTTCCGTTTTTCCTTCTCAAATTCTTTTCTAGAATCTTTACGAGTGCCTGATTGCCAAACTCGACCAAAGTTAGGAAGCCAGTCTGCATCAGTGTTGATATTCACTGCTAGTCCTCTCTTCTCCATCTCCATCTCAATCTTTCTCCTTTCAGCCCATGCAGCGCCAACCCTATGAGGGTTCAGCTTACTAGTAGTCTTTGCAGGAAGCTTTTCCTGAACTTTGGTAATGTCTGATTGGTTGTAGATATTCCCACCATTTGGATTAAGCCACGGAGGGGGAGCTCCAGTGTGAACGTTCCCGGTAGAGTCCCCGTAAAGTGAAGAAGAATTGCTAGTCATTCCAATCACACCTGACAAGGAGACAAACAAAAGAAGAGTAACTAGTGCATATCATATCTGCTACATTGATGAGACCTAGAAGATGAAGCAGTCATCATGAAAATCAAGCAGACACCTACCTGGAGGGAGATGGGAAGCATCCACGTTCAGATGTGAACCATAATGTGTAACTCCTGAATGTGATATCTGATACTCATTCGTATTATACAGTAAAGGCTTAACATCATTTAAATCATTTGGATTAATATAGTGCGTTTGAACTTTTTCAGTTCTTTCAAACTCAAGTTTATTATTGTGGATATCACTAGAAAGCTGTCCTCTGCAAGAAGATGCATCTTTGTTTCCCAATGCCGTGCATTTTCTCACCCACTGCATCCCCCATAAACAGAGTTTCACCACATAACTCAACAAAATATAATCTTCAAGGTTACACATAAAGGTATAGTCTTCAAGGACTTACCTTAGCTACATCAGCATCTGAGATTTTGAAATCGTCAGCGCAATCCATCGATGGGCCATGTTTCCAGAGAAACTGCTTGACATTCTTGTGATGTTCGGAGCTCGCAAAGTGATTGATTGCCTTTGAACTGATACAAACAAAACATTATATATGTGCAGAAAAAGGATGAAGCTTTTGTTAGTCTCCTTCTATAAGATACAATCAAAGTTTTATAGCACAGTTAACTCTATCAACAACAACTATTCTCTCCCTCACTACAAATCGAACGAAACCAGACTCAAATCAAGGGAGTGTCATACCATGCAAAGGAGCTGCCGAGCTCGACGATGTCCTCATCGCAGAAGACGCACCAAACACGGTTTTGAGACTCCTCTTGTGGCCTTAGAAAGCTAGGGTTTTTGAGGAAGAATCTGACGTCGGCTATTTTGGATCGGAATCGATTGAGGAAAGCTGAGAGGAGCTCTTTGTGGCGAGGGAAGTACTTGTGGCGCGGGCCTTGGTCGTGATGGAATCGGCACACCTTGCAGAGCTCGAATTCGCTCTTCTTTGAGGGTTTCTTCTTCGCCTTCGTCTTCTTCTCTTCCATCGAGTTCTTATTTTAACACAGAAAAAGAAAATTATTATTTTGGGACTCTTAGGCAACGGTTTGAATCAAAACTGTTCGGTTCAGTTATAATCAAACCGGATTTTCATTCACCCGCGTAAAATTCCACGGTTAGAAAAAAAACTCAAGCAATATCCCTGGTAAAATCAACGACTTGTGTAGAGGTCCTAGAGGATGAAATAATATTATTCTGGTTAATATTCCTATTCACATATAAACGATGATAATGATTCAAATTATATTATTCATGTAGATAATGATTCAAATTTAGATGAGAATATATACACGATCTTTACAATGGCTTATAGATAAATTATAGATTGTAGTAATTTTTAAATATCTTAGTATAACACTAAACAGTTATTTTATCATAAAAATAGCTTACAATAATCAAAATGATCAAAATAGATTTACTATAGAAGTAAATACATTTATGCACATAGATTTAATTAATCTAGATTTAGAGTTTATAAGAATAATTTAAAAAATAATAATTTTTAGATTCAGAAAAATTAATTCTTTCAAAAACAAATTGAAAAAAGATCGAAAATTTTTGAATACTAAATAAAGTTTTTCTCGGAAATATTTGTTTTATTCAATTATTTAGTCATATCTATAGAATAATAGTATGATTGTCGTTTACTTTTTAATAAAGTAAATGAAACGTTATTTTTCTTCTTGTGTGTTTCTTGGTCACAAAAAAAACAAATTTTAAATTCTTTTAACAAATTTTTATGATAAAATTTAATATATAGTTGATTTTATTTTTAAGAAATTAACAAATATATATATATATGTTATTTAGTTTTGCGATCAATACTCACATATCTTATGTTTCTTCTAAGATCTTTCAGTAGAAAATATATTTAGATAGCTCCACATTGGTTGACAAAATAAAATAAGTCAACATTGTTTTTCCCTTTTGCTAAAATCTAAATCTTAATGTGAATTTTGAATATAATTCAACCAGAATATATGATTTGATCCTCAAGCCAAGTCGGTTGTTGATTAAGCCAAGTCGGTTGTTGATTTTTACCAGGAATATTGCTAGACATTGTTGATAGTGTTAGCTATGAATATTTCTTATAAGTGTCAACAAATGTTTTTTATTATAAATATCTCCTCACGGTTTTCTCTATTGATAACCAAATATTTCTTATCAATTATAGGAACAAACATTACAGAATTGCAAAGTTGTATTAGTTATACATGTTCTAATTGTATCAACTAGTATTAATTACATATTTTAACTGTATCAGTTAAATTAATTATATGTATTTTAGTTGTACCAATTATATTAGTTATATGCTTTTGAGTTATACTAATTATACTGTATCGAGTTGTAATAGTAATACTTTGTGTTTTTTATTGTTGCGAATCTTGTATATTAAAGACAAAATTTGATTTTAGATAAGATAAAATAAATTGAGTGATAATGTGTTAATCAATTTGTGATACATTTTAAAAAAAAAAACAAAAAGTTTGAAGAACTTTTTTAATTTCAATTTGGATTAGAGATGGAGAAATGTTGATAAAAATGGAGGATTCAAAATCTAAATTTAAGTTATAAATTGGGTCAAGAATCAGGTTAGTGGGTTGGATTCATGTAATATTAGATATGAATGATATGAGTTAGTAAATATGTTTAGTTACTTAATCTTTTTAGACATTTAACTTACTTTTTAAATTAAATTAGGTGATTTTTCTGTGCTCTCATGCATAGATATAAATAATCATTAAGTAAATATATTATAATAGCTATTTTTAAATTAAAATTTAAATGTTAAATAAAAACAAAGCACAAAAGTTAAAACTATACATGTAGTACTAACTTATTTTTCAACGATTTCAGTTTAAAAATAAAATTTAGTGTGATAATAATATATAGTTGACTTTATTTAAAAATAAAATTTAACACAAATTCTTATTATATACTATTTAGATTTAGATAACTACACAATAATTACAAAATATAATAAGTTGAAAAACAAAATCTCAACAGTATTGACAGTTAGATATGAAAAATTCTGAAAAGATTCCTAAACCCTTACTGTTATAAATATCTCGCATAGTTTCACTTCGATTCACAACAAATCAACGATGCCTAAGGTTTTATTTGTGCTTCTCTGTTTGGTCGGACTTCTGAGTTCGAGATGTTCGGGTGACGCCAGCAATGGACGAGGAGATCAGCCTTTAGCTCAGATTAATATCTATAAAGCAAGCCTCGCTTTGGACACTTCTGTCCATATTCATGCTTCTCCTCAAGTTCTTGGTTTAAAGGTTCTGTTTTATATCCAATTTTTCTCGATCTTGTCTGATTCTAGTATTCATTTGTATATATAATAGTATAGAAAAAGATACGATTGTTAATGCTAGATTTCTGTATGATAATCAGAGATTAGCCGTTTTAAACGAAATAATATTGTGTTCTTGATCTCACCCAAGTGTGTCAAGAACCAAACTTTCTAATTGATTTGGTTTTGATGACAAATCTTGTTTTGATATACAGGGTGAAGATACTGAATGGGTGGACGTTGCAATCTCCAACCCCAAGCACTCTTCAAACGATTGGATCGCAGTTTTCTCTCCAGCAAAATTCGAGTAAATTTTATCTTTTATCCAGTGTTTTTATTTTGATTGTTGTTATTAAGGGATTGTTATTTAACTAGTCTTTGATGCTAGCTCATCTACCTGTTGGCCTTGGCAACCACAAACTAAGGAGAAGTCTCCTTACCTTTGCTCATCTCCTATCAAGGTTTGTTTTTTTTTTCTAATTATCTATTGACCCTGTGGTTTCTATATTTGATCTCAGGATTAACATTCGTTTTTTCTATTTATCAGTACACGTATATGAGGAATTATCCGGAGTATACAAAGTCTGGGAACGCGATTGTGAAGTTGCAGATAATAAACCAGAGAGCTGATGTCTCATTTGCACTGTTTTCTGGGAGTCTTGACCAGGTAAGTTGACTGATGTAGTTTCCTCTGCTTAGTATTATATTTTATATGCAATATCAAGTGGACTTATTGATCTTTTTTGAATGGCTACAGCCAGTACTTCTCGGGGTTTCGAATCCTGTAGCTTTTGTTAATCCTAAAGCACCTGTCTACCCACGTCTTGCTTTAGGCAAGAGTTGGGACGAGGTAAGCTTTTAGTTTCACTTCATAAAGATTCACACTTTGAAATGGTTAGCAGCTTTATTTGGTATCTCTTAATCTTTTGATAGATGACTGTAACATGGACGAGTGGGTACAACATAAATGAGGCTGTTCCGTTCATTGAATGGAGTTCTAAGGGACTCCCAGCTAGAAGATCACCTGCTGGAACCATTACCTTCAACAGAAACAGCATGTGTGGTATGTCTTTGGTTTGGTTTCTTCATCTGGATATATTCTAGAGATTTGATTTTTTTGCGTACATGTGATATTTACATAGGTGAACCTGCTCGTGGTGTTGGTTGGCGTGATCCTGGTTTCTTCCATACCTCTTTCTTGAAAGAACTTTGGCCCAACCGCGAGTACGTCATCTGTTATCTGCCTTTCATATAAACCAAGAGTACTAAGATAGTTTTGTAACTTGCAACCCTTTGGTTTTCAGATACACATACAGGCTAGGCCATGACTTGTTCAACGGTTCGACAATTTGGAGCAAGAACTACACTTTTGTTTCCTCTCCTTTTCCTGGACAAGACTCGTTACAACGGGTCATAATATTTGGTGACATGGGGAAGGTAACTATCTTGTACTAAAGGACTATCATTATCTCAAATGGTCACTTACTTACATTGAGATATGTTTTCAGGGAGAGCGAGATGGCTCGAACGAATATAATGATTACCAGCCTGGTTCCCTCAACACAACTGACCAGCTCATCAAGGACTTGAAGAACATTGACATTGTTTTCCATATTGGAGACATCACTTACTCAAACGGGTATCTCTCCCAGTGGGATCAGTTCACAGCTCAAGTTGAGCCTGTGGCCTCTAAGGTTCCATACATGATTGCAAGGTTAGTCAATAAGAACAGCTTCATTGTGCTTCTTACAGTGGGTTAAAAGTTACTTTATGTTTCACTTGCAGTGGCAACCACGAGCGTGATTGGCCAGACACAGGATCATTCTACGCCGGTCTAGACTCTGGAGGAGAGTGTGGTGTTCCCGCAGAGACCATGTTCTACTTTCCTGCTGAGAACCGAGCTAAGTTCTGGTACGCTGCAGACTATGGAATGTTCCGGTTCTGTGTAGCGGACAGTGAACACGACTGGAGAGAAGGCACGGAGCAATACAAATTCATAGAGCATTGCCTTGCAACTGTTGACAGAAAGACACAGCCTTGGCTCATCTTTATCGCTCATCGCGTCCTCGGTTACTCCTCCAATGATTGGTACGGCAAAGAAGGAACCTTTGAAGAGCCTATGGGGAGAGAAAGCCTTCAGAAACTGTGGCAGAAGTACAAAGTAGACATCGCTTTCTACGGACATGTGCACAACTATGAACGAACATGTCCCATTTACCAGGTTTGATCACCATCATTATTTAATACTCTTATTATCAATGTACCTTTGTCTCTGAGTTGTTTTCTATTGCAGAGTCAATGTGTGAACAACGGTAAGAAGGATCACTACTCAGGGACCTTCCAAGGAACCATTCACGTTGTTGTTGGTGGTGCAGGAAGTCACTTGTCTCCGTTTAGCTCGCTGACTCCTAAATGGTCTTTGGTTCAAGACTATGACTATGGGTTTGTGAAGTTGACTGCTTCAGATCACTCAAACCTTCTCTTTGAGTACAAGAAGAGCAGCAACGGCCAAGTGCATGACTCATTCAAGATCTCTAGAGATTACAAAGATGTTTTGGCTTGTACTCACGATAGCTGCGAGCCCACCACATCAGCTTCGTGATTTTTCTTTTTTACTTAGCATGCATAGGATCTTTCTGGTTTTCATTTTATTTTTCTAGACAGGTTTTACACAAGGACTTTTTATTTCTTAAATTGCAGAGATTTGTTTTTTAAACAAAGGCAATATAAAGTATTAGATTTCATCACATTTTCATGTAACACCACACTATTTCTATTCATAAGCATTACGTGTGAGAAGCCAAAAGGTGGCTACAGTTCCAGTTTTTATTGCTTCTCTATGTTTGCACAAACACAACACAGAGAACACAGAGTCCAAACCGTGTTCTTTCTCTTCAGTTGCACATCTCTACCCGAGGGGACTTGTCTTGTTGGTTCTCATGTGAAATCATTGATGCGTGATCTTCAACTTTGAGGGGAGAATGTCTGGTCATGTATAGAAACATGCATGTCCTTCCAGAAAGCATTATGCAAAGAAAGGGAGTACCAACCTAATAATTTAGAAGAATCAGTGATAAATATAGGAGCAATCCTCAACAAAAATCACCAAGTTAAACCATAACCCAGAAACGAAAACATGGTTAAGAAAGAGCTGAAAACTATGATCATGGTCCAGACTCACTAAACGAGGATTAACTAGTAATTCCTCATGTGCAAGGCTAAGATGTACCTCAAATTCTATAGGAACCTGCGACTTCATACTAAGAGATACGACGGCAAGTGAAATGCTGTGCAAGATCACAAAGTACAGTGGTGTAGCTGTTCTAGTGGTCAGAGGAAACAATGGATCTGTGCTGCATAACGGACAAGTTGTCGAGATGAATTTCGAATGTACGCTACTGTCTCGTGACGAAGTAATTTTTGGTGCAAGACCATCCATACCAAGCCGAGTTAGTGCCTCCACAACTGAAACACACTCCTCTTCCTTCCCCTCACCAGTCTTCAACTCATCTTTCTCGGCATAGCTGATCTCTTCAACTACCCAAATCAACTTCGACAGATGAAACAACTTGTGATTGTTAGGCTTGGAGCCTTTATTCTTATCTTTCTTAAACTTCTTTTTCAGCGCCCTTTTCTTCTGAAAGAACTGAACTGATGTGACACTGGCACTGATATGAGGCTTCAGGAGATCATACAAAGCCTTCCTCTCACCATTAGAAGGGTCTAACCCACTAGTCTCTTTGTAGTCCATGATCCCTTGTAACAAAGCAATCTCATCTTCCTCGGACCAAATTCGCTGGAAACAGGTTGCCTTGGTCTCGCCATCAGAAACTGAAGCTCTCTAAGCGAAATGCTGAAGCAATCTCGCTGGAAACAGGTTGCCTTTCACAACCAATCTAGCCTTGTGTCGAGGTGGCAAATTGTCGTCCTCATGCTTAATTCTGTACACCCACTTATTAAGCAGAGTCTTCTTTCGCTTAGGAAATTCCACCAACTCAAAAGTATGGTTCTCCTCAAAAGAATCCATCTCCTCATCCATGGCTCCAAACCACATATCCTTGTGTTCATCCTCCAAAGCTTCATCATAGCTTTCAGGCTCTCCCCCATCAGTAAGTAATACATACTCACTAGGATCATACATTGTCGACGGTTTAAGACCTCTCTCGGATCTTCTTACAACAATAGGTTGGTTCTCAGCAGCTGGTGTCTCACCATGATCACCACTACCATCTTCATGTGCGGGAGCATCTGCACTGAGTGTATTATCATGAACCTCAACCTCACTGTGGACCGATGTAGAAGGAGTAGTCTCTAAATCAATCAAAATCTCATAAACCTGAGCTGGAATTTTGGACTTGTCAATGTCTTTAATCGTTTGATCTTCCATGAACACAACATCTCTGCTCCTTACGAGCTTCCTTTCAACGGGATCATAAAATCTGTATCCGAACTCATCCTGACCATAACCGATGAACACACACTGCTGTGACTTCATCTCAAGCTTCGATCTCTCATCCTAGGGAATATGAACAAATGCCTTACACCCAAAGACCCTCAAGTGACTGTAAGAGACATCCTTACCAGTCCAAACCCTCACTGGAATATCACCATCCAATGGAGCACTCAGTGATAAATTCAGCACATGAACCACTGTGTTCAAAGCTTCTCCCCAGAAAGTCATCGATAAGCCTGACTGTGAGATCAAACTTCTCATCCTCTCGACAATCGTCATGTTCATCCTTTCAGCCAACCCATTCAACTGTGGAGTCTTAGGTGGCGTGAACTGATGCCTTATTCCATGCTCTTTGCAATAAGCATCAAATGATCCAGAATACTCTCCACCATTATCATTGCGGATACACTTCAGCTTCTTCCCCGTTTGTCTCTCAACCAACGCCACAAAATGCTTGAAATATCCCAGCACCTGATCCTTCGTCCTCATAGGAAATACCCACAACTTCCTTGAATGATCATCAATGAAAGTCACAAAATATGATGCGCCGCCAAGAGATCTTGTCCTCATTGGACCACACACATCTGAATGTACCAAATCCAGTACCTCGGGTTTCCTAGAAGGCGCAGAGGACTTGAAAGACACCCTGTGTTGTTTTCCCGCAAAGCAATGCGAACACTTCTGCAGGTGCAAACCAGAGATTCCTAGAATCACCTCATTCTTAGACAACACATACATTCCGTTCTCACTCATGTGACCGAGTCTCTTATGCCATAACTCCATGGCACCATCATTCTCCATCGCATTAACAGCGTCTTGAGAGACCTTAGCCTGCATCCAATAGAAAGATGAAGACTTCTCACCTCGAGCCACAATCAAAGAACCGTGAGAGAGCTTCCATTTACCACCACCGTGCAAACTGAAATAACCCTCATCATCAAGTCTTCCCGTTGATATCAGATTCATCCTAATATCAGGGACATGCTTAACATCCTTAAGCACCAACCTAGTCCCAAGACTAGTCTCCAAGCATATATCGCCAATGCCAGCAACCTGAGCCATCGCATCATTTCCCATCTTCACGGAACCATAATTACCCGTAGTATAGGTAGAAAACAAATTCCGCTGTGATGTTGCATGAGTAGTAGCTCCACTATAAATCACCCAACTGGTGTCTTGGCATGCGACATTAATGGCATCACCCTCAAGAAGAATGAGAAACTGATCTTCGGTGACAGTCACCCGATCCACCTTCTCTTCTTGATTTCCTTGCTGCTTGTTTTTCAACTTCCAGCAATCCTTCTTCATGTGCCCTTTCTTGTGACAGAAATAGCACCCCATGTTAGCAAATTTATTAGATTTGCTCCTGCTCCTGTTCTTGTCTCTCTTGGAATCTCTACTCGAACTCCTCCCACTAGACTCAATAACAAAGACATCTGAACGCGAACTGCTAGCATTCGACTATCTTCTTACTTCCTCATTAAGAACACTTTTCTTCACTGAATCCATCAAAATGACACCTTCCGACGCGGAGTTACAAAGAAACATCCTGAAAACCTCCCATGAATCTGGTAAAGTACCGAGAAGCCACAGACCGTGAATCTCATCATCAAACTTGATGCCCATATCATACAGCTTGTTAAGCAATCCCTGAAACGCATTCAAGTGATCTGTCATCGGAGTTCCCTCCTGATACCTCAGCTCAATCAACTTCTTGATCATGTACATCTTGTTGTTTCCGGTCTTCCTTGCATACAACTGCTCCAGCTTCTTCCACAAAGAGCGAGCATCCGTCTCAGTCTCAATATGATGCAACACATTATCATCTACCCACTGCCTTATCAACCCACACACTTTACGATGCAGCAGCTTCCACTCTTCATCAGTCTTCTTCTCAGGTTTCTTCTCCTCGAAGACTGGAACATGGAATTCTTTAACAAGGAGCAGATCCTCCATCTTGCCCTTCCATAGATGATAATTAACACCATTCAAGCTTATCATCGTGCTCGTATTTTCCATCATTCTCACAAGCAACAATAACCCGAAGTTATCAAACCCAAAGCTCTAAAACCAGTAGCTCTGATACCACTCAGTTGGGGAAAGCGGGTACGAGGCGCAGCGGAATGTAACGGTCGTGTTCCCCTGACCTTGTGTGAACTTGTGAGGAAAATACTTCGACGATAGCAGGATATAGTATAAGCAATAACTAAATGAGACAAGCACTTTTTACGTGGAAAACCTCCTCGATGTGAGAAGGAAAAACCACGGGACCGTAGTCCACTCAACAATCCACTATATAAATGTATGTGAGTACAACCACGTCCTCCCTGTTCAACAACCTTAACAGAACAGAGACTCAAGCTGCAAAGAGCTACCTCCAACACAAGAACAACAACAAGAAAAGAGCAACACAAAGCTTCAAAACCAGCAGCAACCAAACGACCTCAGCTCACAAGGATTCCGGCAACCAGAGACTAATCCCACCGTACAAATCCAAGATAAACCAGTCAAAAATACCTCTGCCAAATTTCAGCTCAATAAGAGACGATCTCACCGTCGGATTTACCAAACACTCAAGACAGCACTGCTGAAGAACTGTGACGACCAGCTTCACTAAAACCCATACAACAGAAGATCCAACCGTTGTAATCCAAATCCCTTCGGTGAACCTTTAACCCACTGACTGAAGAAGCTTCCCACAAAATATCAGCCCGGTCGGGATCCGTGTGACCCTCCAAATCTGCCTTGACAAACCCAGACGAAATTCGGTTTCCTTCTCTCTTTTCTCTTTTTTGTCTTTTTTTTTTTATTCTTGTAAGTCTCTCCATAAAAATTAGGTCAAGAGACTATATATATATATATATGTGTCTCACTAACCCTAAGAACCTCCAAGGTCCAATACTAATCTCATGAACTAATACTAATGGTCCAACTTCCAAGTTTGGTTATCACCAACCAAACCCAATGAATTTACTCCATCTAGAAATAACTCAACATCTAGCCGTGCGTCAACATCAGATGATTCTGAATTTTATTATAACACTCAGACAGGGGAAGGACACATATATATATATGCTTAAAATACTCGAGAAACTGAGCGTTTCTTCTACAGTATTGAGACAATATATAGATAGAGAGACTGAGTTCGATAAGATTGCCTTAAAGTCTTATACTTTATGCTGAAGATTTTAGAGGAGAGCAGAGATAGAGAGTATTTATTTTACTTTGTTGTGGGATGATTGTGTTACATGCATCAGGTGGTGGCAACATATATATGTACGGAGGTTGTGTACTTGTGTTACACGCAGCAGAAGGTTCTTGTTACACGTAGAGAGCTGTTCGTCACCATTATTATCTGTTTGAGATTGGCATCAAAGATTTAGTGATCGACTTGTTATTATATAACGTTTTCAAATAGTATAGTTTTTTCTTTTTCTGATGAACTGACATAGGTTTTTTGGTTATATATATAGACTAAAATCAGATATAAGTAATAGTACGACACGTATGATTAGTGACTAAGCTATTTTTAAATGTTATAGTTTTTTTTTATGGATGAGCTGGCATAGGTTTTTTGGTTATATATATATAAGCTAAAGCCAGATATAAATTATAGTGCGACACATAGAATTAGTGACTAGGCTATTTTGACGATTTTTTTCTTTAAAAAATAGAGTTGATATCGTGTGATCTGCTAGACTACATATGATATATTCGATCTTTACTTTAATTAATTCCAAAACTGAAATATGTTTTGGTTTGCTAACGTCTCACATAAAGATTAGTTCATCAAAGTAATTTTGTATTTAGAGTTAACTAGTCAAATTAGTGAGTAAAATAAGAGGAAAATCAAGGAAAATCAAGAATATGAATACCCTCTTTCCCAACTGTTTGATTTACAGATTTATGGTAGTGTAACTAAAACCATCAGAATCATTAGCAAAACATTTAATTTATACTCTCTTTTGCTATAGACTTTAATTTCTTCCGGTCCCAATAGAGAGACCATTTTGAATAACCGTTGGGAGTAGCAGCAAACAACATTTACTTCTAACGGTTAGTTCTTCTTCTATATATACAAACCCAATCATTCATTCATGCACAACAGAGTCCAAATAAAACCACATCAGTCTCATACACAACTTAACTATAATGGCTAAGATAACTCTTGTTGATACTCCCCGTCTATTATCCTTCTTCTTGTTATTGTTGGCTGATCTCCTGTTGCAAAGAGATTCTGGTCGGAGGCAAACACACTGCTTGGAAAATCCCTTCTTCACCCTCTGACTCGCTCAGCAAATGGGCTGAGAGTTTGCGGTTTCATGTTGGAGACTCTTTCGGTGAGTTCTTGCAAAATCTTGGTTTTCAGACTTCTGAAACTCTTTGTGATTGTGTGTATATGCAATTTGTGGACAGTGTGGAAGTACGATGGGGAAAAGGATTCGGTTCTGCAACTGACAAAAAGGCGTACATTAACTGCAACACCACAAACCCAGCAGCCAGTTACAGCAACGGAGACACTAAGGTGAAGCTAGAGAGATCTGGACCTTTCTTCTTCATCAGTGGCTTTAAGAGCAACTGTGTCCAAGGCGAGAAGCTTCACATTGTTGCCATGTCATCTCGTGGTGGTTTCTTCACTGGGGGATCTGCTCCTTCTCCGGCACCCTCTCCTGCTCTTTTGGAAGCTCAAGCTGTTCCTCCTGCAAATGGTTCTGCTTCTTCTTTGACTAGTCGGATTGGGGTTTTGGCATTTGTTGGATTAGCAATCGTTTTGCTCTGAGTTTACCTATATAGACTTTGTTTAGATTCCATCTCTGCTAGCTATAGATTCTTTTAGTCTATGAGATTGTTTTAAAATCCTTTTGAAATCAGTTACTTAACCACGATTGACTCTTTAGGGATTATAAAATAAAGACCAAGGACAAGAAAAAAAAGGATCATATATTCTCTTTCTACTTGTAAAATACATTTTTTATACATAATCATAAATACATAGGTCTTTCATATATTTTTTTCGTAGTGGGAATTATTGGTTCTTGTATTTTAATGGATTTTTAAATATTTTTGGATTTATAAATCTGTGATAAATCCATGATTTTTAAATCAAACAAATGGATTTAAGGAAAAATTATAAGAAATTCAAAATCAAAATAGGTGAATTGTTATAAATCAATCAAATGGATTTGTAACTAGACCTAAATAATGACTTACGAGTTCACGAGGGAAAGGTAAATACCAAGTCTGTGATTGAAAAAAAATTTACTCGCTGTTGATAAGTTAAAAAAAATATGAGGATTTATTTGTGACCCAGAGAGAAATAAATGAGGAACAAAATATGACATATTGACCAATAGACAAGATATGAGATATCGACAAAAGCTTATCATGTACGTAAAAACTGAAAAGGAAATGTTACAAATCCAATCAAAATAACAGGGTTGAACGCAATATTTGTTGCTTTGTATTTTTACCTTTAAAACATTTATAAATCCATTCAAATTCAGTTTCAAATCAAATCCTTAAATAAATCTATGGTATTGAATAACACTTAATTAATTATAATTATGTTTATTATATGCATAGTTCCTCTCTCCTGCGATTTTGCTCTCAGGCACTGTGTTTGAGAAAAGTCTTTAACCTCTGGTCCCTCAATTGTTTCCCCTTTTACCCCACGGTTTATTCCCTTTTCAGTCTTTTATCCTCTGTAAATCGCAGTAACTTTTCAAAAGTTTGCCGTATTCAGAAGAAACCAACGGTCCGTTGATAGCTTTCCTTACCGACCACCGCTTCTGACGGAATCCTCACCGGGTTCAGCCCCCGACTAAGTCGGTGGGTCAGCCAGGTCACCATGCGTCGGCCCTCTACTCTCCTCTCCCCACTTCCACCGATGTCCAGCTCTCTCTCTGCAGAACTTGGGAGCTCGTACGGATGAAATATTGGTGAAGAGAGCATCTTTGGGTTGATATAACCTTGTACGCTTTTTCCACACTTGCAACTACTTCAAGGACAGTTAAGGATAAAGCATTTATCACAACTACTCCCTCACCATTGATTATATTCGTGAGCTTTAACTCCGGTGACTTGGTTGGTATAACCTCCTAATCAGCTTTATCTGGTTATTACTCCTCGCCGCCACCGACCAAAAGCTATAAAGCATCAGATCTTCTTTCACAACTACAAGATGTCGCGACGGCTCAGTAGATCTGAAAAAGGAAAAATGCAAGCTCCTCAAGAGTTACCTCCGAAGAAACCTCCGGTCCGTATTCCGGCAAATACTAATGATGACCTGATCGAAGCTAATAGGTTAACCATCATTGGAAGACTTACAAACCCCCTAGTCCAAAAACCTAGAGCGGTAATAGATTTTATGGCTCAGGTTTGGAACCTTGAGGGGAGAGTGGTAGGAAGAACACTAGGTCTTGATAAATTTCAGATCAAGTTCGAAACAGAACAGGAACTCACCCAGGTGCTAGAGAAAGGACCTTATCATTACAAGCGCTGGATGTTGATATTACAACGATGGGAACCTACGGTGTCTGACCAGTTCCCATCCAACATCTCCTTTAATGTCAGGATACATGGTATTCCTCTCCACTTCTGGTCAGAACAAACCATTCGCACTATTGGAAAAGAGCTTGGGAATTATTCCCTCAGAGATGAAAAGGATGCAAAGATTTGGGTAGAGGTGAATGGTCTTCAACCGCTGATAATGAAGATGGAGATCGAGCTCCCTACGGATGATATCACAGAGGTGGAATTCGAATATATGAAGATTGAGAAGCATTGTTTCACCTGCTTCTCCTTGCTCCATGAGGAGATCGACTGTCCCTACAGGCCTCTAAATGCCCCTCCACCAAAGGAGAGAAAGTTAGGCATCACTCAGAGTATTGCGCTACAGAGGATCGAAGCTGAAAAGAAACACCATGATGATAGGCGAGGCTATAGTAGACCTGAGAATGCACATTTGTCACTAAGATCAGCTGATGATAACTACATTCAACCTAAAAGAGAAGGTAACATATCTGAGTACGGTAGATACAAAGACAGAACTGGCAGCTACAACCGAGAACATTCTATTCTCTCTAGAACGGCAAGATCAAACGCTGCCCACTACAGGAACCAGCGCCCCTCAATGCAATACAGAGTGGTAGATAAGAGCAGACTCAGCTCTGGCTCTTCTACTCCCCATCAAGTATCGGGAGGACGATTAGGAGTACTTGCAGTAAGAACCTCTCCACCTAACAATATTGGACGAGATCTCCCACGTAGCAACGAGATCACTCCGACTCGATCTCTTAAAGACCGTCTAGGACCTTCCTCAGATCAGGCTGAAGCTAATTCGGGGTCAAAAGAACGTAGATCAGCACTAGAATGCATATCAGAACCAGCTACCTCTAAAGAGCCAGCAACTAGAAGGACCCCTAGTTTTGAATCAGGCCGTCTGCAGCATGGCGAGACCAGAATGGACGAAAATTATACCATCATGCGAGCAAATACAGTTGAGTCCCCCCCTCCTGACAGGATCCCAGCTACTCTCCGCCTTGGTCTAGATAGCTCAGAGGCTGCGAGCAAGAGAGGTTCTATCCCACTGTCCTCCCTCAGCAAAGCAGTAAGTAAGAGGAGAGTTACTAAAATACAAAAGCGTGTCGTCAGAAGCCCTATCCTGGTTCCCAGCTTGAAGAGGCAAACTGTGGCTCGACCAACCACTTCAACCAAAAGACGGCTCGCAGTTGATAAAAATCTCCCTTGTGATAAGGCAGGAACAAGCAAGACAGGCGCAAGCCTGCAACGAAAGAAGAATGGCCAACCAAATGCGGTGATTACCGGGGATTACTAGAGGTGGGGTGGATTTTCGGCCCCATCAAAACTCTCTTCCTTAGCCATTTTGAGCTGGAATTGTCAAGGACTTGGGAGTGTCCAGACAATCCGGCGAATTAAGGAGATCCATAAGAACATGGCTCCTAATGTAATGTTTTTTATGGAGCCAAAGAATGATGATGACTTTATCAATATAAGAAACTACAAAGTCTCCAATACTCTCATTACTTTTCAGTACCGCCTATCGGGCTTAGTGGCGGGCTAGCTCTCCTATGGAAAGATGATACTGATATCACAATGCTTGAATCATCTCCCAACTTAATTGATACCAGAGTCGTATATAAGGGAGTAACATCTTTTGTGTCCTTCATTTATGGAGCTCCGGCAGCAGAAAACAGAGCCGCTTTTTGGAGTAAAATCAGCTCAGTGGGAACCGGAAGAGATGATCCATGGCTGATCACCGGGGACTTCAATGACATACTCACTAATGCAGAAAAGTGTGGAGGACCAACTCGCCCTGAAAGCTCCTTCACCTCCTTTCGAACTTTTGTTGCGCAAAACGGGCTGTGGGACCTCAAGCAGACAGGGGAACAACTATCCTGGCGTGGCAACCGTCATACTCACTTCATAAGATCCAGACTGGATAGATCAATGGGTAACTGTGCGTGGGCAGAAGCCTTTCCCATGGGTAGGTGTCGATACCTTCGTTTCGAGGGATCCGATCATCGGCCCTTAATGTCATACTTTAACTCGGACGGAACCAGGAAGAGAGGCATGTTCAGGTTCAACAGAGCCTTGACGGAGCAGGAGGAGGTTACTCAGCTAGTTGATGATGCTTGGAACTCCTCTCCTTTGGATACGGTTATAGAAAAGTTGAATAACTGCAGGCGAAGTATCATTCGTTGGGCAAAGGAGCAACAAGAACAGAGCAATTTGAGCATTAAACGTAACCAAGAGCTACTGGAGGCTTCTCTCTCAAGTGATAGTCCTGACGCCACTATCATCGAGGGACTAAATGCTGAACTACGACGTTCTTACCTAGCAGAGGAACAATTCTGGCATCAACGGAGTCGGATACAGTGGCTCAGGCAAGGGGACCAGAACACCGGGTTTTTCCACGCTGCAACAAGAACCAGAAGAATCATTAACTCGATCCCGGTTATAGAAGATGCTCAAGGGGGAGTGGTCTATGAGGAGTCAGACATAGCTCGAGTGATCTCTGATTATTTCACTCATATCTTTACCTCAAACGGCAACAACTCTTTCTCCCAAATTCAGGGGCTATTAACCAGGAAGGTTACCCCGGAGATGAATGCTATGTTGACAACTATACCGAGTGATTCGGAAATCCGAGATGCAGTTAAGTCTATAAACGGGAACAAAGCCCCTGGACCGGATGGTTTCTCAGCTACATTCTACCAGTCCTATTGGCATATAGTCGGAGATGATGTGATTAAGGACGTAAGGGAGTTCTTCATGACGAATCACCTGCACCCACGGCAAAACGAAACCCACATTAGACTCATCCCGAAGGTGACAGGAGCTCGATCAGTTGCTGAGTATCGGCCAATTGCTTTATGTAATACACATTACAAAATTATTGCCAAGATTCTTACCAGGAGACTGAAGCCGCTACTACCTCTACTCATCTCCAAAACACAATCAGCTTTTGTAGCGGGTAGAGCTATCGCGGACAACATTCTCATCACACATGAAACCCTCCACTTTCTACGGACTTCAGAAGCAACAAAGCGATGCTCGATGGCTGTGAAAATAGACATGAGCAAAGCATACGATAGAATAGAGTGGAGCTTTGTAAAGGAAGTTCTAGGCATGCTCGGGTTTGATGCAAGATGGATCTCCTGGATAATAAGCTGTATAGAATCGGTATCCGATTCTTTCCTGATCAATGGAACACCCCAGGGATCCATCCGACCCTCGCGTGGGCTCAGGCAAGGCGATCCATTATCACCGTATGTCTTCATCTTGTGTACCGAGGTCCTCTCAGCTTTGTGTGCAAAAGGCCAAGCGAATGGAACTTTACCGGGGGTGAAAGTGGCTCGGGGTAGTCCGGCAATTAATCACCTCCTCTTTGCCGATGACACCATGTTCTTTTGTCAATCTAAACCATCGTGTGTCTCTGCCTTAATGAACATCTTGTCGACCTACGAAGCTGTCTCGGGCCAGAAGATCAACCCTCGGAAATCGGCCATTACTTTCTCTGCAAAAACACCAGCACCAATCCGTGCAAGAGTAAAGGAAACAATGGAGATTTCCGTGGAAGGTGGAGTGGGAAAATATCTCGGTTTACCCGAGCAGTTTGGACGCAAGAAGCGAGACATTTTTGCCTCTATACTGGATAGGATCAGGCAAAAAGCACACAGCTGGACTGCAAAGTTTCTATCCGGGGCAGGAAAACAAGTGATGCTTAAGTCAGTCCTTGCGGCAATGCCGTGCTATGCCATGTCGTGTTTCAAATTTTCGGTGTCTCTGTGTAGACAAATTCAGTCCCTCCTCACACGGTTCTGGTGGGACTCGAATCCGGACAAGAAAAAGATGTGCTGGGTCTCTTGGGAAATAATGGCCTTACCGAAATTCGCGGGAGGACTCGGCTTCCGGGATATTGAAACGTTTAATGACGCTTTACTGGCAAAGATCGGCTGGAGATTAATCAAGGAGCCACAGTCTTTGCTAGCTCAGGTTTTGATGGGAAAATATTCTCGGTACCAATCTTTCCTGGACTGTCCAATACCGACAACAGCCTCCCATGGCTGGAAAAGCATCCTAGCTGGAAGAGAGATCTTGCGGAAAGGGCTGAGTTGGGCTGTAGGTGATGGCGAATCAATTCGAATCTGGGATGACCCATGGCTCTCCTTTGATACCCCCCTGCGACCGATGGGGCCGGCTCATATGGCTACTCAATCTCTATTGGTTAAGGAGATGTTATGTCCTCTCACCAACAAATGGAACTTGGAAGAAATAAGAAGAATCATCCCTCAGTATGAGGACTTTATACTGCGCATTAAGACAAGCTCAACACAGTCTCCGGATACAATGGTTTGGCTCAAGGAAAAATCAGGGGAGTATTCTACTAAAACTGGATACGGTTTGGGAATGGTGGTGGACAGACCTACGCTGGTTGCAAATGAACCAGTCCACTGGCTGAAGGATATCTGGAACGTCAACACTAGCCCCAAATTGAAGGACTTTATCTGGCGAGTTGTGAAAAAAGCTATCCCGGTCAGTTCCAACTTAGAGAGGAGAGGTGTTCCACGATTCAACTGCAAGAAGTGTGGTGGATATGAGGATGACATGCATGTCTTTCTATCATGCTCTATTGCAGAGGAAGTTTGGAGCCTCATTCCGATAACACAAGGACCTGGAAGCTCCATATCTTCTGTCCCCGAACTCATAAAGCAGGGGAAACAATATGTCCCACTGCCACCGACGGGTTTAAACGCTCCATTATGGCCATGGGTGATGTGGAATTTATGGAAAGCAAGGAACAAGTTGGTCTTTGAGAATAGAGCCTTTTCAGCTCAGGAAATTGTTCTCAAAAGTATCACAGATGCAAAGGAATGGAATGATGCACAACCTGGAGGTAAATCTCATCCCCAAGACAACCCCTCGCCGGCTCGACCTCACTGCAACTCGACAGTCCCACCTCCGTCACTCCCAGCTACGATACTTGTGTGTAAAGTTGATGCGTCCTGGGATGCTTCCTCTGGAGGATGTGGTATTGGTGGAATCTTCTGTGGCTCTAACGATCGGAACTTGTCAAACGTTTCGGAAGCTTACAGTCATGTCTCCTCAGCATTAATGGCGGAAGTTATTGCTGTACATCGGGCGGTTGCCCTTGCTGTCTACTCAAACGTCCGATCCCTGGCGGTTCTCTCTGATTCCCTATCTCTGATCAAGCTCTTGAAAAGGGGAGAGACACAACCTGAACTGTTCGGTATCATGTTTGATATCTATCATTTTATCAAGTACTTTGATGTTATTTCCTTTGATTTCATTTCTCGCAACTTTAATGCGGAAGCTGATACCGTGGCAAAATCAGCTCTCGCCCTGTCTGTAATGAACTCCAATATTGGAGTGTAAAACCGCCTTAGTAATGCAATTTCGTTTGATCAAAAAAAAAAAAATAACACTTAATTTTAAAAATCAGTTTTAAAATCATAGAACCAATAACAACAGATTTGAATATAAGTTTTAAAATCATATAACCAATAACACTAGATTTGGATATGTGTTTTAAAATGATAGAACCAATAACATATGATTTGGTTTGGATTTTGAAATCCATTAAAATACATAAACCAATAACAGCCTCTTATGCAAAAAAGAAAGACACTAAACCTAATTATGTAGCTTGATAGTTATTTACAAAGTGTTTTCTCTGGACACTTCCGATTAATCTTCTATAATCGTAAGATCTTTGGTTTTGTAGTTTATTCGGTATTATAACCGGTTTAGTTGGTTTAGTAGAGTTGAAAGACTGTTCAACCCTTGAACCGGACAGTCTTCAAACTCTCAATTTCTCACAACTCCTCCCATCTCAGGGATCCACTCAAGCTTCCCGGAGAGAGGAAGCAGCGAAATCGAAAATGTCAGATCTGGTAACGACGTTGCCTTCGCCGTCATCAGCGCCGAGATCCGCCTCAGACTTCTTCTCCGATCCTTACGACTCGCATCCTCTATGGTTCAAGCCTTCCCTCTTCCTTTCCCCCGTCTTCGACTCCGAGTCCTACATCTCGGAGCTCCGGACATTCGTTCCCTTCGACACTCTCCGATCCGAGCTCCGATCACACCTCGCTTCCCTCAACCGCGAGCTCGTCGATCTCATCAATCGAGACTATGCTGATTTCGTGAGCTTAAGCACTAAGCTCGTCGATATCGACGAGGCTGTAGTCCGCATGCGCGCCCCGCTCCTCGGTCTCCGCGAGAAGATCGCTGCGTTTCGTGGATCCGTGGAGGCCGCGCTTTTCGCGCTAAGGAGTGGATTGCAGCAACGCTCCGATGCTGCTTCGGCCAGGGAGGTTCTGGAATTGTTGCTCGATACGTTTCATGTGGTATCCAAGGTACTTGGTTTTGGCCTCTCGATCTTAATCATTGGTTCGATATTCTAGCGATTACGTAGATAAATGTCTATTCATTGATAAAATGTAGGTTGAAAAGCTTATAAAAGTGTTACCAAGTGCGCCTTCTGATTGGCAAAAAGAGGATGGTGGTGTTTCCCTAAGGAGCTCTGTGAATGTTGAAAATTCCACGCAGCAAGATGGCACAACCATGAGAGAAACCCAGAGCATGCTTCTGGAAAGAATAGCTAGTGAAATGAATCGACTCAAGTTCTATATGGCTCATGCACAGGTCCTCATCATCATACATTTAATATCTTTGTTTTTTTTACTTTTGCGAAGTCACAATTCTTTGTCCAATGTCCATCAGAATATATAGATTCGAGTATACTGCATTTAAGTATCCTGGGAATTTAAACTAGTTATTACGTGTGGGGCTTGAGAAATGGCTGGGCTGCTAGGAAAATTCATTAGCTTTGATAAAAATTGCTGACAAAAGAAAACTTAAAGAAATAGATATTGGGGACTCTCTGGTGTCTCAAAACCTCCATTATACTTGTTAGCTTCAGAAGGCAATAGGAAGTCTTAGGGCTGATGCTCACTACTTTTTTCTTTTATGCCAGTACAGAACCTGCCTTTCGTTGAGAACATGGAGAAGAGGATTCAGAGCGCTAATGTGTTATTAGATGCTAGCCTGGGTCATTCCTTCATTGACGGGCTAAACAACAGCGACACAAGCGTTCTTTACAACTGCCTGCGTGCATATGCTGCCATTGATAACACCAAGAGCGCAGAAGAAATTTTTCGCTCAACGATTGTTGCTCCATTTATACATAAAATTGTTGCACTTGAAACATCAACGGATGCTGCTGGATCATCGGGAGATGAACTTGAAAATGATTACAAGCAGATCAAGCATTTTATTGCCAAGGACTGTAAAATGCTGCTAGAAATATCTTCAACCGGTAATTCGCTCAGTCCTCTGATTGTCGTATTAAAAGTTTGTTTTTTTCTCTGGTAAAGAATTTTATTCATAAACATCAATTTTACGCAACTAACACAGTACCTAGACTTCTGACATATTATCTTCATATTGTTATGTACTAATTTGTACTAGCAAAATCTTGTTCGTTAATAACGGTTGGACATTGTTTCCTTCTTAGTGTTGTCATTTTATATTTCACTCATTGTACTCTTTGCTTGGTATCTTGTTGCTAAAACAGACAAATCGGGTTTGCACGTCTTCGACTTCTTGGCAAATTCAATTCTGAAAGAAGTTCTTTCGGCAATTCAGAAGGTCAAACCAGGAGCATTTTCTCCTGGAAGGCCTACTGAGTTCTTGAAGAATTACAAAGCAAGCTTGGATTTCTTGGCATATCTTGAAGGTAGGATAGCTGATCTTATATTTCTTTGAGCTTAACTTCATGTCTAATTAGATGTATTGTGAACTAATCTTCATGTGTATCATATAAGCAAATAGTTTAATTTTATACCAGGAAATGAAATTATTTGGATATTTATAGTCGAGTCATACCTTATTATACTTTTTATGAAGGTTATTGTCCGTCAAGGACTGCTGTCACTAAGTTTCGAACGGAATCGGTATATATCGAATTCATGAAGCAATGGAATGTGGGAGTATACTTTTCACTGAGGTATTTGAGACATCATAGATAGGAAGTTGACTTACTGTTAGATTAGTCCTTTTTCAGCTTCTCTAAATCTAAAATGCATAATTTCAGGTTTCAGGAGATTGCGGGAGCCTTGGATTCTGCTCTTACTTCTCCTTCTCTGGTCTTCATTCAGGATTCTGATTTAGATAAACGGAGTTCTCCCAACTTAATGCTCAGACAGAGCGCTACTCTTTTGGAGAGCTTGCGTTCATGCTGGAAAGAAGATGTTCTCGTTTTCTCGGCGGCTGATAAATTTCTTCGATTGACCTTGCAGCTTCTTTCGAGGTTTGGGAAATTTTAGCCTCTAAAATTATCGATGCTTAGTTTTTGTTTCAGTTCTCATTTTGACAATGTGTTAATAACATGTAGATATTGCGTTTGGGTGTCATCTTCCCTGCATACTAGAAGGGGTAATGCTAGCCCTAGTCCTGGATGTGATTGGGCAGTTTCAGCCACTACAGAAGATTTTGTATATGTAAGGCACTTTTTATCTGGATTGTTTCTCAGCTCCATTTCTTTTCAGATCTCTGCGGTTTCGTGTTTATTGAATCAGCTGCAGCTATGTTTAAAACTAGAATGATAAAAAATGCTGCGGAAAATAGGTGAACTGGAAATATGTGATGTTCACATAAATACATGAAAGCTGGTAATATAGACAATATGGTTGATCGCTTGATTTTTTTATTGGAGTATTTAAAGTTTCACACATCCTTGCAGGTTATACATGATGTAAATGATATAGTCTCTGAAGTTTGTGGCGATTACCTTGGACATATATCACGCCATTTATCGTCATGCTCCACTGAAGTTCTTGATGTGGTGAGGACGAGCATGTTACAGGGTGGAGATAAATTAAAGGAGGTCCTACCTTTACTTACCAACACAATTATTGAAATAATTGTTGATAAATCTGTCGAGGTAAAGCCCTGAAGAAACATTAGGTCCATTCTCTATTTTATGCACTTCAAGATTTGTATGTTGGCCTTAATGATCACCTACAAGAACAGTGTTGATTATAATTTGATTTATAGCTGAAGAAGTTAGTGTTATTCTCCAAGTATCATACATGGTAAATGCTTTCATCTCTTTTATAGGACTTAAGGCAGGTCAGAGGAATAACAACAACATATAGGATGACTAATAAACCACCGCCGGTTAGACACTCACCATATGTTGTTGGAATATTGCGTCATGTGAAGGTATTGTTGATTCAGCTTTAGGGTTGCGGTTTTTAGAACGTTTGTAGTTTCTTGATTGTGATGGATACTGAAGAGTTGGTTATTGCAACTTCTCTATTAACAGACCTTTTTGGAGGGAGATAAGGCTACACATTACTTGACGCAGGAAACAAGGGAGGAGATACTGCTTCACACTGTCACTGATATTACAAGGCGGTATTACGAATCAGCTGATGAAGTTGTTAGCTTGGTAAGTATTTTCTTTAAAACACTTTATGAAGATTATTAATTAGTACAGTTGGCGACTAAGCTGCTAAGACTCAGGTTTATCATTAAAATCAGGAGAAAAACACATCTTTTCAATATCGTTTCAGTTTGTTTTGGTTTAGTAGATTGTGTGTAGTAACAGGCTGCAGAGATGCTGATTGTAGTAAATATGTTAACAGGCAAGAAGAACAGAGTCATCGCTTCAGCAATTCCGTAGAAAGGCACAGAAAAGAGCAGGTGCAGCATCAGGGGCCTCTGACGACAATGTATCTGAAACAGACAAGATGTGTATGCAGTTATTCCTTGATGCTCAGGTAACATTTCTCACGCTATCTGAAAATTGTAGATTTAGGAAGAAGTGTAACATCATCGGTTAATATCTTTCTCTTATTAGGAGTATGGCCGAAACATCGCTGCTTTGGGGTTAAAACCGGCAGATATACCGGTTTATTGTTCGCTCTGGCAATGCGTTGCACCTGCGGATAGACAAAACACAGTCAGTGTTTGAGGACTCGCAACTTCATCGTAAATCTATTAATAATAGGAAATCGTTTCTTTGGTTATTTATTCTTTTAGTGTTTGTTTGCATACCATGACAAGAAGAGAGTTGATCCATGTATAAGTGTCATCTTTGAGCCATTCAATCTTATTTTCAACTTCAGTATATAATAAACACTTACCAAATGCTATACTGAAACTATTATTTTAACTTTTTAGTGATTTAGGGTATAATTTGTATACATGAGTAAAAAATGTGGCAAACAACTACTAATCAAAGTTCAATAATAAAGCAAAAGGTTTGATTTTCCTCGAGCTTTTTTTTTTTCATCATCTCGTTTATGGCTATTTCGAATATTATAAACGAAAAATGGAAAACATAAGGGGACATGAACATCAAATGATCAGGGAATTAAATTGTAAAAAAAATGAAGAGTTGTGAAATTGCAGAAAAGAGTCAAAACCCTAGAGAGTACATGGTCCCCTGTTGACATATCTTACACAACGCAGACATTTATCTCACAAAACAAGAGCCTCTCCCAGACGCAAACAGTAAGGCAGCTAAGAAAACCGAGAAACAATCTTCCATACATGGCTGAAATGTCGGCGACTTCGTTTCCTTCTTCTTCATCATCATCATCTGCTCTCGCGCTTTGCAGCTCACCCAATGGTTATCTCTCTCTCTCTCCTCCATTTCGTTTATCCCGCTTTCCTCATCTTCTAGTTCAAAATTGCAAAATGGTTCTCTCAGTTATTGATCTCTGTTATTTCCCAACAGTATAATGGAAATGTAATTGATGTATATATCTAATATGTTCCCGCAGCTAGCTTAAGATGTCAGAACGTAGCTTGTCCGAAAACCACTTCCTCGTTTCAAGAGGTATATATTGCAATTGAAATTGATTCTTATGCACCGATCTCTTATCTAAAATCCTACACGACCTTGCTTGGCTGAAATGCAGCTATCTGTGAGACGAAGCCAGCTTGTTGGCAATGCTCTTGCTATTGGTCATCTTCCCGTAACCCGCGCCTGCAAGAATCAAGGTGAAGTTATCTTTACACTGAATCTACCCCCATTTTCCTTAAAGTCACAGTCTTTGTTTCCTCCCATGAATCATCTTGCATGCTAAAACACTTTGGGGTCTTGAATACTGCGCAGCTATTCGAGCTGTTCTCTCCAGTGATGGACAAGCTGCTGATTCAAAGGGTGTCGGGCTTCGTGGCAAACTGAAAAAGGTCGTTCTAGCTTACAGTGGAGGCTTAGACACCTCCGTTATCGTGCCATGGCTTAAGTACGTTATTCCCCTTTTCTCTCGATTTCATTTCTGACCTCTATCAAGAACAACTTCATCTTTTGGTTTTGTAGCAATCAGTTAGATAGCTTGTTCTTTCATGAACGCTTCTTCTATTCACTACTCTTACATTATACTGTTTGTTGTGTTCCTCGCAGGGAAAACTATGGCTGTGAAGTTGTGTGTTTCACTGCGGATGTTGGTCAGGTACACTACTACATGAAACCGCAACTGCTGACTATTTTTAGTTGAGAAATGAAGTTTTGTGTTGTTTAGCATTCGATCCATGTCTTCTCAATCTCTAAATGCTTTGATATGAAGGGCATCAAAGAATTGGATGGTTTGGAACAAAAGGCTAAGGCTAGTGGTGCTTCTCAGTTGGTTGTTAAGGATCTCACCGAGGAGTTTGTGAAAGATTACATATTCCCTTGTCTAAGAGCTGGTGCCATCTACGAACGCAAATACTTGCTTGGTACCTCCATGGCTCGACCTGTCATTGCTAAGGTAACCTTTCAAGAGGTTTTTTATGATTATGTTGTGAAGGAACCTAAATATCTTTCGAATTTTCTTATTATCTTATACAACTTATAAATTTTCAGGCCATGGTAGATGTAGCAGCAGAGGTTGGAGCTGATGCTGTTGCGCATGGGTGTACTGGCAAAGGAAATGACCAGGCAAGTACTTGGACTGTCTTGCTATTGCTTAAGTATCACATCGAAAAGACACAGTTATCGGATTCTTACATTATGTTTTGACTGATTGATTGACCAGGTTCGGTTTGAGCTCACCTTCTTTTCGTTAAACCCTGAACTTAAAGTTGTGGCACCATGGAGAGAATGGGAGATCCAAGGCAGAGAAGACGCTATTGAGTATGCCAAGAAGCATAACGTTCCTGTCCCCGTAACAAAGAAATCTATTTACAGCCGTGACAGGAACCTCTGGCACCTTAGTCACGAGGTAAAACAGTAGTCCAACTGTTGATACTATGTCCTAATACTATGTTCTCCTCTGAAACCGAACATCCTTTTTGTTTTGAAAGGGTGATATATTGGAAGATCCAGCTAACGAGCCGAAGAAAGATATGTACATGATGAGTGTAGATCCCGAAGATGCTCCTGATCAGCCTGAGTAAGTAGCTTTGTTTGGGTCTAGTGCAAGAGCATTGTAATGGATGTAGTTTGTTAACATCTCAGCAACTGTTGTTTGTACTTTTAACAGATACATCGAGATCGGGATAGAATCTGGACTTCCAGTGTCCCTCAACGGGAAGCCTCTCTCGCCAGCTACCCTTCTCTCTGAGCTAAACACAATAGGAGGAAAACACGGCATTGGCCGGATCGACATGGTGGAGAACCGTCTGGTTGGGATGAAGTCACGCGGTGTCTACGAAACCCCAGGAGGCACCATCCTCTTTGCAGCCGTGCAGGAGCTAGAGTCCCTCACTCTAGACAGAGAGAGCATTCAGGTGAAAGACTCTTTAGCTCTGAAATACGCAGAGATGGTCTACGCGGGAAGATGGTTTGATCCGCTGAAGGAGTCCATGGACGCATTCATGGAGAAGTTGACCGAGAAAACCACGGGATCAGTTACGCTGAAGCTGTACAAAGGGTCAGTGTCGGTAACAGGGCGTAAGAGCCCGAACAGTCTGTACAGACAGGACATATCTTCGTTTGAAGGGAGTGAGATCTACAACCAAGCGGATGCTGCTGGGTTTATTCGTCTTTATGGGCTTCCTATGAGAGTTAGAGCGATGCTTGAGAAAGGCATCTAGAGAGAATTGTTTTACTCACCATCAGTCACGTCTAGACGGATCTCTTGTTGTGTTCAAAGATTTTATGCGTTTAGCTTCCGGAATAATTGTGTTATTTTTCTATAAATTGAATAATGTGTTTCTGTGAATGATGTAACTTACGGTTGCATTAACAATTTAATCAAAGTTTCTTAGCACAAATTAAATTATATAAAACTAGTCTACTTTAGATCAATGGAGTATGAAATTCATTTGCTTAAGAATATATTTTAAACTATTTTCAGTTTAAAGGAAAATTAAGATTAAACAAAGAAAGACACTGGCTGAGAAAGAGGGTTCGCTCTTCCTCCTTACCCAAGAAACACACAACTTTCATTTATTCGTCTCTCTCGCTCAGATCCGTCTCCGTTTCGAGTTTTTTTTCCTGATTCGCAGCAGCCATGGACGGTGGAGCAGAAGGATCGCAGCAGCCTCACCTTATTCTAGCCCACAAGCTCTTCCTACTCACTCATCCCGATGTGCAGGACATCGAGAAAGTCCAGCTCAAGTCTGAAGTCTTGGATTCCATCAAATCCGATGGTTAGTTAGCTTCCTTTTTTTTTTCCTAATCAGTGAAAATGAATTCTAATATCAATCGAAAAAAGCTTCGAATCTTTTCATCGGTCATCTCAAGTTGGATTGATGTTGGGTTTACAGGTATGGCTCCCTTGTACGAAACCCTAACCGCGTCTTCTGTGCTGGAATTGGATCAGAGCTTGTTAGATTCTATGCGTGCTACCAACGAGGAAGAGCTTAAAAAGCTCGAGGAGAAGTAAGTTTTCGCTTCTTATTAGTGTATGTTGTTTTAGACTGATGTAGGGGAACTGTAGCATTATGATCAATTGGGTCTTGAATTGGATGTTACTAGTATGCAATTTTTAGAAAAACGAGGCAGATTGGGTAGAGTTAGGTCTTGAATTAGATGTTATTGTGTAGCTCATGTAATGGTTTTGAGGGAATGAGGTTAAGATTCATAGCATGATATGTCTTCGTTTTTCGATTGGAGATTACCGTTATCTAATTTTGTGCTCTATCTGAGACCTTTGTATGAAACCTTCTCTGCCTTTGTTATGGTGGTTTAAAGTCCTTCCTATGTAGTGCCTGATGTTCTCTTACTTATTTATTTCATTCTCCTTTGTTTAGGATTGCAGACGCTGAAGAGAATTTGGGAGAAAGTGAAGTCCGTGAAGCTCATCTTGCTAAGGCTCTTTATTTCGTCAGGATTAGTGATAAGGTTACGTGAGCATGTCAAAGTTGGTCATTTGTAGAACTTCCTTGGCGACTAAATCTTTGATTTGTGAATTTTAGGAGAAAGCTCTGGAGCAACTGAAACTCACTGAAGGAAAAACCGTTGCTGTTGGCCAAAAAATGGACCTTGTGTTCTATACATTGCAGCTCGCCTTTTTCTACATGGATTTCGACCTGGTATCCAAAAGCATCGACAAAGCAAAAAAGTGAGTGTCGATTAGGCTCTTTGGTTGCATTTTCTTTAATTAACTATCTTTCCTGGATAGTGCAACTGAAATCTTTGGTCTAAAACTTTTATGTTTTCCCATGCCAGGTTGTTTGAAGAGGGTGGTGACTGGGAGAGGAAGAACAGGCTAAAGGTCTATGAAGGCTTGTACTGCATGTCCACCAGAAACTTTAAGAAGGCTGCCAGCTTATTTCTGGATTCTATCTCAACCTTCACTACTTATGAGATCTTTCCCTACGAGACTTTCATTTTCTACACCGTGCTGACGAGCATCATAACTCTGGATAGAGTTTCTCTTAAGCAAAAGGTATTTTGTCTATCTCTCAGTACTCTACTTTGAGTGTGTAGGATAACATTTAGTTTGCCGAGTGATTACTGAAGTGATGTGAACCTGTCTTTTGTTGTAGTTCCTCTACGAGGATGTGAATCTTGTTGAGTAAAATGCTAAAGTGCTACTAATTTGACAGGTTGTTGACGCACCTGAGATCTTAACCGTGCTTGGGAAAATACCATTCCTTTCCGAGTTCCTGAACTCCTTGTACGAATGCCAGTACAAGGCGTTTTTCTCAGCATTTGGTGAGTTCAATACAGTGATCTGATTAGATACTGTACTCTCTTATTTGTGTATGTGTTTTACTTATTACTCTCTGTGTTAATGATAGCTTCATTGTTGGTGTGTTTTCACAGCTGGAATGGCAGAGCAGATAAAGTTTGATCGTTACTTGAACCCACATTTCCGGTTCTACATGAGGGAAGTGAGAACGGTGGTGTACTCTCAGTTTTTGGAATCTTACAAGAGCGTTACTGTCGACGCGATGGCAAACGCCTTTGGTGTTTCGGTGGATTTCATTGATCAGTAAGCAGACCAACAAACGCTTTCTTTATAGTGTCCCAGCTCTTTCTTTAGAAGCGGTAACAATTCATGATCAATCAAAGATAGAACCTGACTTGACATGTTTACTTTTTTTTTTTTTAAATCCAGAGAGCTGTCACGCTTCATAGCAGCTGGGAAGCTTCACTGCAAGATAGACAAGGTTGCAGGTGTTTTGGAGACTAACCGTCCTGATGCAAAGAATGCACTTTACCAGGCGACAATCAAGCAAGGGGACTTCTTGCTTAACCGGATCCAGAAGCTGTCTCGAGTCATCGATCTGTGAGCATGTCTCACATGTTTCTGTTTCGCATTTTCTTCAAAAATTGCAACAACTTGGAAACTCAAAGGGTAGAATCTTAAGGTGTGAGGAATCATATTTGAGATCAATACCCGTCTGCTCTCTTGTTTCTTTTGACTCTAGTTGGCTCGACTCTTTTGAATCTAGTTGTTTGAATCTAGTTGAGTATTTGTTTTCATTTTTGCACCAAGTAAATTAGCCGGCCGTATATATGCATACTAAATACCAATTCTGAGAATTACAAAAAAATGCATGAGCCAGGCGTTACTTTGTTGAGCTTTTGATCAAATCGTTGAGCATCTATTACCTTTGATACACACCTTCTCCACCTTAATTCTAAACCCAAGTTTACAGTTATAGTAAATGGTAAAAAAATGTATGATAAAAATAAAAAATACACCCAGAAAAGGAAAAGAAACAGCTTTCACAATGAATCTATGGTATCAAATGAATCAAAATTACAGTTTTATTAATCTTTGTTCTTTCTAAAAACAACCTCCGTGTCAAGCCCAAACCCATCGATCTTCCTCACCTCCACCACCTTCGATCTCTTAAACAGCTTCACCAACGGTTTCACACTATACAGATCGTTCGCCGAGTACTTATCCGTCTTCCCATGCAGCGACACGTGTATCACGCAAACACCTCCAGGCTTCAGCGTCCGTTCGATCTCCCCAACGAACTTCTCCGGGTAAAGCGCGTGATCGAACACGTTAGAGAACTCGAAATCGAACGTCTCCGCGTCGAACGGCTGGGCGTGGAAGTCACCTTTCACCACCAGAGGCGGACGCGGCACCAGATCTAACCCGATGGAGTCCTCCACTCCGATCAGCCTCAGCGCCGCAACCTCCTGGCCTACTCGAGCTCCGATCGAGAGCGCTTTCGATCCGTTCGAGAGGAGACCGACGTCACTGAGGCGCTGGAAGAAGGTGGAGAACACGCGCACCTTCCTGTCCCAGTCGCGCGTCGTCCACACCTTCCGTAGCTTTGGGTTCTGAGTTTTGTTGAGCTGGTGCTGGATGTAAGCCTCGTAGGATTTGTATCCATGACGGATCCGTATCCCTTCGTCGACGACGGCGACGGAGGAGGCGGGACGGCGGAGGGAAGTTAACGGGAAGGCGAAGAAGAAGACAAGGAGGAGAGAGAGTGAGAAGAAGAGAGAAAGAGCGAAGGGTAGTTTCGGAATTACAAATTTCATTTTCAGATTTATTAGCCTCGACACTTCTTTCCTTCTTTGGCTACTAGGAGTAGTAAGCATATATTGATGCTCACTTCAACTTCAATTAATTCAAAGATTTATTTAAAACAAGATCCAATATTTCCGCTTTTCTAACAAAATAGCCCCAAAGTTCTTTATTTTAAGAAACTGGTCCCTGAAGAAACAAACGTTTTAACTAACATCCGTTAAAAGATTATAACTCCCTCGTAGAATTCTCAAAGCATAAAAAAAGTGCAAAGAAACAACAAAAGGCATGATGCCCAAGAGAGAAACAAACTTGTACATTGGGTTTTAGCCTAGCTTAGCATCTTCGGCAAGGGAAGTTAAAAACGAAGACGAGACCCAACCATTCTTCTTCGCATGCTCCACATACTCACTGAACTTCTCCTTCGCGTTTGGCATGTCTAAAGCAAGATCTTCAAGCCCGTCTTTGACTCTAGTGAACCCTTTCGTCATCTGGTTTATGGTGATCAGCCCTTCACCGAAACTCTCCTGGAGAAGCTCCACCACTATCTTGTCCTTCTTCTTCTCCATGGCCATGACCAGCGCCTTCTTCACCACCTCGTGGTTGAAGAAAGGCATGCCTAGCTCACGGATGCACTTGCAAGCTTCTGACACCAGCCCTGAGCTTTCATATTCCTCTAAAAGATTCAGGATCTTGTCTTTAGCGTCCTCCACTGCCCATCCGGTCCCACCTCCCCAGCAACGTAGAAGCCTCTCTCCTGCATGGCGTGCAAAGATGAGTGACCTAGCCATCTTAACTGTTTCGGTCCCGCTCGAGTTTGGTACTAGTCTGCTAGAGATCTCCTCGAGGCTATACGGTGCTAAAACATCATCGATCACAGCTCTAGCTAGGAAGAGAGCAAGCTCGTTGGAAGCATCCAGGATGTCAAGAGCTGTATCTTCCGCAGACTCCAAGAGCATGACGAAACCATCTGCAACGTCTTCTGTGGTGAACATCTCGATGTGAAGAGATGAGAGGAGAACAGACGCCATCTCTTTCTCGCGATTCTTCCTGTCCAGAGCAAGTGTCACCAGCTTCTTTAGAAATATCGGGTTGTACTCGGGTGCTCCCAAGTCCTCAAGACTGCGTATGAGCTCAGGTATGTCATCGGAGTTGAAATACTCATGGATGATGGTCACAACCTCTTCCTTGAACCGCTTGAGTTTCTCATCCTCCATCTCCCGTCGTCCACTTTCACCAGAGGGGTCACTAAACGAACCATCAAGCCAACCACCGGAGATAGCCTTTGGCACAATCAAATCAAATTTGGATTTAGCCGAAGGAATGTCAAGAGCAAGATCATCAAGGCTTTCCCTTAACCTGGAGAACCCCTTCACCATTTGACTAGAGCTTATCAGATTCTCCGAAGCTGCTTCCTTGAGCAGAATCAACACAAGCGGCTCCGCTGCGTCGCTCTCCATGCCGGAGATCAAAGCCCTCTTCACAACCTCGTGATGGAAGAAAGACACGCCCAGCTCCCTGATGCAGCGACACGCCTCGTACGCGTCTCCGGTCTCCATGTACTCCTTCAAAATGTCAGCGATCTTCTTCTTGACTTCCTCAACAGAGGTTCGAGTCATCCCACCCCATCTTCTCTCGACTAGCTCCGCGTGGTGTGCAGCTGATAAATAGCTCTTCTCCGCGGTTTGGACAACTTGATATCCTTTGGAAGATACTGGAAGCGCCTTGCTTGCTCTAGGGAGAAAAGCTGGAGGGAGTATGTCATCAACAACAGCACGCGCGAGGAACAAAGCAAGAACATTGACAGCATCAGGTATATCAACCACAAAGTCATCAGCCGACTCGAGCAGCAGGACAAAGCCGTCTCTTATATGGTTCGGGTTGATGACATCGGTATACAAAGAGGAAAGCAACACTGAGGCCATTTCCTTCTCTTTGTCATGCCTGTCCATGGATACAGAAACAAGCCGCTTGATGAAGTAAGGATGATATTCGCTTGAACCAAGCTCAATGAGATCAGCTGCTGCCACATCAACGTCGCCAGTGCTGAAGTATTCTTCGATGATGGAAGCCACAGCTTTCTTGTAATCATCTAACGGGTCTGAAACAGTTGCGCCAACAAGCTCGAACGGTTCCTAACATATAACAATAAACAGAACTGAACTTACTGACACACACACAACACAAAGATGATAACTTTCATCTTGTAAGGAAAGAGAGGCATAGAGAAACTACCTCTCCGCTGTCATAGTTTGGATCATTCCTGTCGATATGATAGTCTGCATCAATGTCAATAAGTTTCCCCCAAGTTCCTTTCCCACCACACCCATCTGAAACAACAATAAGTCCATTGAACTAAATGGCTAATATATATATATATATGCAATTAACAGCTCCAAGCTTAACTAACTCACCTTTCTTTGCACGGACAGACTTGCCGGCGTGAGACCTTCTATGTTTCACAGCATTCGAGCCACCATAAGCTTTCCCACCACCAGCAGTAGCAGATGGTTTGTGCATATGCTCTGAGAGCAAAGACGAGTGAGGCTTTTGCGAGGTTGAATGATTCACTGCATTCTCGGTTGCAACTTTCATCATCTCTCTCTGCTCATCTGTTAGAAACCCTTCATTTGACGCCATCTTTCGCAACACCCTGATTCTGGAACATAGTTTAAAATCAATCCGACATACTAATATGACATGATAGTATCAACACGGTGAGCTGTATTATCAGCCAAAGAGAACAACTTTGAGCTGTATCAAACCTAAAACCAATGCCAACGACGTAAATGGAGATCTAAGCCGGGAAAGATTGAAACTTTAAAAGTACCGAGTAAATGTGATGTTTAAATCTTGAGCGTTATCACCTCACCTCGTCGTAAGGCAAAGCTCTTTAGCCAAAACAAGATTCAAATACCCTCAAAGTTGTAGAAACCTCCAACGAAGCGAACAGTCAAGAAGTAGGAGGTTCGGAGCTTGGATCTAACAGGAGAACCCGAGTCTCAAGCTGGGTGAAACTTTACCGGAAAATAGTGGATTGTGTTTTAGATGAATGTGCAGAAGAAGAAGATTGGATTGAGAAAAAGGCAAAGCTTTTTACGAATGGAGGCTGCTGCTACGGCTAATCGTTTCTCATCAAAGGTCTCATCACAAAAGACTCACGCCACGTGTTTCGGTTTCAACGGTGGCGATTGCGCCTAGCATGTGTCGCCTTGCCAAAGCCAGCGGACTAGGGTTTTTATGGATAAGTATTATTACTGAAAGTAATAAATTAATAATGAAAAACTTTAGCGTAAGTTTTAGTGGATGTAACTAACGAAAGTACAAATCTCGAAAAATAACAAGTTTCTAAGTTTATATCACAAAAATAGCATTCAAAAACTAAAATGACCAAAATAGCATTTTATCTTTTGAAAATTTTAATTTTTTTATTTTTCAAAAGTTGAAATCTTATCCCCAAAACCTCATTTCTCAACTCTAAACCCTAAACCCTAAACTCTAAACCCTAAAACCTAAATTCTAAACCCTAAACCTTAATCCCTAAACCCTAAACACTAAACCCTAAACTCTAAACTCTAAACCCTAAACCCTAAACCCTAAACCCTAAACTCTAAACCCTAAACCCTAAATTCTATACCTCACCCTTTAACTCTAAACCCTAAATTTGTGACTTTTGATAAAAACATTAAATGTTATTTTTGTGACTTTTGACCTTGATTGCTAGTTTGGAAACAAAAACTTGTGCTATTTTTGTCTTTTTCTCTTAACGAAAACATCTACTCCAGAATTATTTCTGGGTTATTAAGTTTAAAAGTCCGAATATTTTAATTTCAATAATACAAGTATATTTTCTCGAATTTATTCCACAAAATGGTAATGTCATCAAGCTCACTTAACCAGCTTCAGTGCAGGGAAGGACACGGCCCATTAGCCTTGAGCTCTTGTTGCTCTTTGTCTCTCCCTGACCCTATCAAGACATTGATGAACCATTGAATATTTAGATTCTGATTCAGACCGAACCAAACCATACCCATTTCTCAGGACAAGTAAGAATGTTTTACCTTGCCTAGGGGAGTCCTCCTCCAACACAACACATCAGCGTCATCTTCTGATCTGCACAAAGTCAGAGCATACTTCAGTAAGCTATCCAAATCCCACGAAACAAGTTAACATTTGAAATAAATATGTCTATCTTCTTCTTACATTTTGTCACCTAGAGCAGAATTTGCATCGCCTTGATCACTCGCACTGCTCATTCTAGACGATGCATTGGCTGAAGAACGTACACTTCTAGCCCTCAAGAGATTTCCCTGGCAACTTCTCAGAGAATTTGTAACTACTTGCTCCTTAGTTGCGTAATCATAGTCTGTTCTAGTAGTAGTCAGATAAGACGTGTGTAGCATTCTACGAGAACAACTGAAAAGTCCAAAGAAAAGACTAGCTGCTGCTGCTGCTTTAGCACTCTTTGGTGGTGAACACGCAGAGATAACAAGATTCATTCGGATCTCAACATTGCATCCTAACACGGATTGGAACGAGTCTGCAATCATTTTCCATGATTTCTCGGCTCTTGTTACATGTTTAGGTGTGTAGAACTCAAGTTCAGCTATTGCCACACCTGAATCTGAAAAAGACAAAAAATGGATTTACTTATCAAGAACGAGTCTTCAGCACTCTTTGATAAAGAAATTAACGTTACCTTTGTTAATAATAAGAGAAGTTAACCTCCCTCGTTTCAACAAAAACCTCTTTAGTGAATCTGAACAACACAACTCTATGACTGTTTTCCACACAGTTTCAACTGTTTCTATACCGTTTTTCTCTTGACACTCTTCGGTTTCTGATTTGACGACATCACCAGGACAATCCGATGATGTGCTAGAGAGGTCTACATCTACATATAGTACCACGGTCAGTTATATAGCTAGCAGGAAACATGAATATAGAAGAAAAAACATTATATATCAGTTACGTACCATTGTTTCTTTGCCTTTTTAAACACAATTCATTTTCATTAGTTGCAAAAGAAGACGAGTCAGCGTTGCTAAGTTGAAGAAGAGCAACAGTGAGCCAGGTTGTCTGGTTTTTAGATGCTCTCAAGTGTTTCTCAGCATCAGACAGTATCTTCAACGCGTTATTCAGTTTCTGTATTTCCTCTTCAGCTGTATAATATGACAATAGGTCAAGACTCATTAACGCTAATATTAAAATTAAATCACATTCGGGTGCATTCAGTTACATGTATGCTTTGTAATAAACCCAAGTCTGGTTGCTGAACTACTTTCTTGACATTTTCCAGCAATAATGTCCATAATGACATTAGCTAGCTGCGAAATAAGCTGCATTGGATCTATCTTAGACCTCATAAGCTCCCTCGCCCTTATAACCGTGTTCGAAGTATCAGAAGACAATGCAAGATCAAGCAAATCAAGCAGCTCATCATCAGAAACAACCCCAATCTACAAAAATAAAACAAAACGTGACTTTTATTCACACCTATTAAAAAAAAAAAAACATGAAGAAAGATGTGTTTAACTAACTTACAAGCTTGTAGGCCAAAGACGTCGTTATTCTTTTACCAATCAAACTCAACTGATCAAGCATTATCTCAGCATCACGAAGCGAACCATCAGATCTAGAAGCGATGAAATCAACCGCCCCCTGATCAAACTCAATACCTTCTTCCACACAAATCTTTACCAGCTTTCTCGAAATATCCGCGTCGCATACTTTAGAGAAATGATACTTCTGAGACCGCGAGAGAGCGTTGCGCGGCAGCTTCTCTAACTCTGATGTGACCAGAATAAAAACCGAACGCTGAGAGACATTCTCCAAACCGTTCAAGAGAGTTCCCCAAGTCTCTTGGCATAGTAACTGACACTCATCGATTATAAAAACTTTAAATCTAGACGAAACGGGAGGAAGAGACGCGGTTTTGATGAGAGATCTGAGGTAGCTAGGCCGGTTTAGTTTAACCGAGTCTATCTCCGAGTAGGAAGTGCATTCGCTACACAAGCCGCACGGTCTTCTAGTACTATGTGGCGCCTGTGAGAGACAGTTTAAAGCAGCAGCGAATATCTTAGAGGTTGATGTTTTGCCAGTCCCGCGAGGACCGTGGAACAGGTAAAGAGAAGTGATTCTTCCTCTCAGAAGGGTGGGCAAGAGACGTTTGGCTACGACTTCTTGTCCGATTAACTCGTCGAAAGACTTTGGTTTGAATTTCTGAGTTAGACTTCTTGACGTAACAGTTTCGTGACTCCTCGGTGTCACAGCATTGCTCTCGTTGTTACTAGAGAGTAGATGATGATGCTCTTCTACGTCAGAGTACTGGTTTGATGATCCTCTGTACTTGGGTGTTCTTGACCAGCAAGAGGATATTCCGCAGCCACGGTTGCATTCATTCTCAAAATCAACATCTTCATCGTTATAACTATGGTTTGTTGAGGTCATTGGACTACCTATGTGGCTACCGTAATCACCAAGCGAGCTAGCTAACTTTGTGGAGCAAGCGTCTCCTTCAGTATCGATCACCCTTTTGCTCAGCTTGTGAAGGTCACAGCCATTCTGTAGCTCCTCCATTAATGAGTATGATTCAAAAGGAATCAGACCCACATTGTTGGAACCAGTTTCCCATTTGACGTTTTCGAGCAAAGAAGCAACCTTGCTCATTGAGTTGGTGCAAGGATCTCTAAGTGACCGAACCCTTCTAAGAGCCACGAGCGTTCTTGTGATGGGAACATCTACAGAATGCCTCCTAGTCTCCCTCATTTTTCAAACAAAAGTAAAAAAACTCAAGCTCACTCTTCTCAAACTTTAAGGTTCCACAACCATCATCTCTTGCCTAACAAATAAGATGCAAACAACCATTTTAGTAAGGGGACATAAAAAAAAGTCAAAGTATAAACTAAGCTAAACGATGCAAATGTGGTAACACGAAAACATATTGGAGCAACAAATATTATTATATTAACAGTCACAGAGCTCAAAGAACACATAAAACAGAGTCCCAGATAATATATGAAGAAGAAATAAAAACAAAACTTTTGGAACGATTTAATATTGATATCAAATAAAGAAACGACAAATAGGAAACCCCGAGCGTCAAGATTCGAGAATACCAAGGAGTATTGAACGGAGTGGTGTACAATGTGGAGTATCCAAAACCCTAAAGCCCCTTGAAAGATGAGGAAGAAGAAGATGGTTGTGTGTGGCAAGAGTGGTAAATAAGAGTGTGATGGATGAGAGGTGATAATAATAGAAAATGGATCGTTGTGTGGAGAGAGAAAGAGAGAAGGGAGACATATGTTAGGGTAAGAAGCAGATGTTTTTGCAGAGAAAGGGTGGTGACTTGGGGCAGAGAGCCCAGCCAGTGAGAAAAGGAGAGAGTGAGAGAGAGAGAGAACAGAGTTTAATCTTCATTTAAGATTCGTTTCGGCCGTTTCAGTTTAAGTCTCTTTTGGCTTTGCGTAGCGAAATCAACAGAACACACTTCTACTTGGTGTGGTCCGCTTCTCTGCCACCTTCTTGACTCTTTCTTTTGCAACCTCTACTCACGTGTTCCTGCATTTCTTAATAATACAGTCACTGAACATATCCAATAATTTATTCTACTATTTATTTGTCAAGACAATTTATTTTATGACAATGCACAAGACTTGAATCAATCGGTTAAAGGTAAACCAAGTATAAACCACCTGTTTATATATAAAAGAATGTCTTGGAATGTAAGAGCATGATTATCGGAGGATTCTTAGGGTGGAGTTTTTAGCGGAATATAAGAAACTGTCTCTTAACTTTTAACTAAAAAAATTAAGAACCGGCTCTTAAATAAGAGTTTTAAGAGCATGATTATCAATAGGACTTAATTGGTGGTCCTTAGAGTTTTTTATTGTTATTTATAGATTAGGACATTGTTAAGGACTTTTAATGAAAATGGTGATTATTGGTGGAACTTTTTGTTGGTCCTTAGGTTAATTTTTTTTTTTAAATAACTAGTAACATATATAAGATTAAACATATTACCATTTTAAGTTGAATAACTAATAAGAAAAAGAAATTCATTCATTTAATAGAAAATTACAAACATTTTATTACATTACATTAAAAAAAAAGAAATACAAACTTTAGAAATAAAAGCAAACACACAACTTTTTCAAATCATAGAAACTTATAAATTATATGTTATTTGGAAAATGTCTAAATTTAGCCCAAATATTTTCAATTAGATCATTTATTAATTGTTCATGGGCTTGTCTATTCCGAAGGCTCGTTCGACGATCCATTGTACTGCCGAGATTCGAAGGCATGTTGACGGAAAATGTATCCACTTCTTCTCTTTCTTGAAACTCAAATTTGTTTTACTGAGGGAATGATGAACGTTCATCTTCGACAATCATATTATGGAGTATGATACATGCTCTCATAATATTTCCTATTTTCTCTTTATCCCATAACTTAGATGGATTTTTGACAACGGCAAATCTTGCTTGCAGGACTCTGAAGGCACGCTCAACATCTTTTCGAACTGATTCTTGGGACTTAGCAAACAATGACTGTTTTTCAGTTTGTGGTAGTCGGATTGATTGAATAAAAGTCGCCCATTTCTGATAAATATCATCTGTTAGATAATATGGCAGATGGTACTCCGTTTCGTTGACATTATAGTTTACTTGTGGCGCGATGCCGTTAATAATGTCATCAAAAACAGGTGATCGATCAAGAATATTAAGATCGTTCATAGTACCTAGACCTCCAAAAAACGCGTGTCATATCCAGAGGTCATACGAAGCTACCGCTTCCAAGACAATAGTTGGTTTTCTGGTACCTCGTGAATACATTCCTTTCCAAGCGGTAGGACAATTCTTCCACTCCCAATGCATACAGTCAATGCTTCCAATCATCCCCGGAAATCCACGTTCTTCTCCAATATGTAGTAGTCTTTCCAGATCCTCCGGTGTGGGACGTCGTAGGTATTCACCGCTAAACAAGGTGATTATTCCGGCGGTAAAATTGTGCAAACATTTTCGAGCCGTTGTTTCAGCAAGACGGATGTATTCGTCTACTGTATCAGCCGCACCACCGTATGCCAATTGTCGAATTGCTGCAGTACATTTTTGTAGAGGTGAAAGACTTGACCGTCCGGTTGCATCTTCTGATGGTCGGAAATACGGTATTTCTGTGGAGAGATGATGCACAATACGGAGGAACAATTCTTTGTTCATCCGAAACCGTCGCCGAAAAAAATTGGTAGAGTATGTTGGATTCTCGCTAAAATAATCATTCCAAAGCTGGATGTGGCCTTCTTCTCGGTTTCTCTCTATAAAAATACGCTTTTTCTGCTCTTTTGGTTCTGGTATAGGATCAGAGTTGTTTAAAAAATCTTCAATGGGGTTATCAAAATCATCATCATCATCATCTCTGTGGTAATGATAATGGGATGAAGATGCCATTTTCAATATATCGAGAAGTGGGATGTGATTGTTTAGGAAATAAGGGAGAAGAATGTTTTTGTGAAATTGGTAAGGAAATAAGAGAGAAGTGGGATGTGATTGTTTATGTATTTGTCATCACAAGAGCAAGCTCATATTTATACATATTTTGTTGTGCAAGTCCGTGAGTTGGTGATGAAAGAAACAATGACATGTGATGGAGAGTCACGGGTTATTAAACTTAGTGTGTGATTGTTAAGTATAGATATTCTTTGTTTGGTTGGTGATGAAAAACGAAACAAATGTGTTGACATAAGATTGAAAAACATCACATGATCAATTAGAAATAACAAAACATAGTACTTATAAAACATCACATGATCAATTTATAAGTCTCCTTGTTCATTGCAACAAATACATTATCCAAAATACATGATCAATTTATACGTCGTACGAAACACCACTTACCAAAACACCAAGCTACTTAGTTCACTCTCCTCTTAGTTCAAACATACTTAAACATTACAAACACAACCATTACCATTACTACAAGAACCAGACCACCTAGTACGACTTCAAACCGATTACCAAATGGAGAAATTTTCTTTGATAACTCAGCGAGAGTCTTCTCAAGCACAACCAACTTCAGTTCAGTCTCATGATGGAGATCTTTTACCTGGTTTAGTTCTGACTCGTAGTCACTAACAGCCGCAATATAGTCCACCTTATCAGAAAGGAGAGCATACTGTGTACCTATTGCTTTGATCTACTCTGTAGCAGCTACATCCCACCACTTGTATACATGGCAGTCTCCATCGTCGATGTTCTCACAGGTGTAGAACCTTCTCCCAGGGTCAGTTCTTGAGACAGATGTCCTAATAACCGGTTCGCGACCACAGTAACATTCCTTGGGGAAGCCGAACTCAACCTCCGGCTGCAGAGGGTACTGAACCCGCGTGTCTTCGATCTCTGCTTGGTCCAGGAGTATATTCATTTATGTGGAGATGTGGCCACTGACTGCTGTGTTCCCTAAACCATAATCCTCTGAATCTGACAGCTGCGTGTAGCTATAATCCAATCTCATGTCCTGAAAATAATAAAAAGCTTAGAACGCAAACAAAAATATATTTTTTCACAAGCTTAGAACACAAGACAAAAATATACTTTTTCACAAGCTTAGAACACAAGACAGAAACTGATACGATACGAAATGGAAATTATCATTATATCAAACATAGAACATATCACATAGGAGACAAACCTAGAACTTGTAAAACTAGAACCTAGACGATGACAAAAGCAACATTTTGAAACATATTACAGAAGATAGAGACTTAGAACTTGTAAAACTAGAACAGATCGACCAACAACTTGTTCTTAACAGTTTCTTCACTCAAACTTAGTGGATCCTTCTTAGCAAGGAGAGTGTCTAATATCGCCAGCTTCGACAGTTTCTCCTTCCTCGCCAGTTCTTCCATCTTGCCCTCCATAATGGTCATATAGTCCTCAATAGCCTTTCCTTTTCTAATATTCCTGCTTGCTTTCGCAGCCTTGATACCTTCAGGATGCATTGAAGAGTCGGAACTGACCTCACCCACAGCTGCGCTTGAAGTTTGGGAACTGACCTCCCCACTCTTTCTCTTTGAACCGGTGGGCGTAGGTGTGTTAAGGCTTATCCACTTTTGTTCATGCCGCAGGACACACCACGCGTGCTCGAGGGTAAACTTCTGACCCTGATCAGAGTAGAAGATTTCATGAGCCAGCTTTAGGACGTCATTGTCACTCTGACCGCTGGTTATTTGTCTCTCTGCAGCAGCGAATGCGGCACAGAACTTGTTCGTCTGATCATTGATTTTGTTCCACCTCTGCTTACAATGAACATTCTCTATCTTCTCATGAAGAGTTGCTGCAAAGTAGTCATCAACGCGTTTCCAGAAGGTCTGTAACTTCATAGAATTTCCGACAACGGCGTCCTTTGATGTGTTAATCCACGCACTAATCACAACCTCGTCATCACGCGGCGTCCATTTCCTTCTCACCATACGCTCCACAGGTGTGTCCTGAGGTTGGGATGGAGCCTCAGACTGTTGGGAACTAAAAGGAGGGATTTCTGAGGCGCCAATGTCGACAGTGGAAGGATAACTTTCATAAGGAAAGTTTTCCTGAACATTATTACTGTGAACGTTGTTAAGAAGCCCCATATAACCAGAATTCTGGCTATATGGATTCCTTGGATCCATAGGAAGAAGAAGAGAAGAGATTATAGCGAATAGGAACGTTTTAGTGTTCTCAAAGAGAAGGGATAGACGATTTGGAGATAATAAACCACAAGTGTTTTCTAGAGGATTTAATAGGAGAAATTTAACAAGTAATAACTCCAAAACCAACTAACCATTATCTACCTATGTCTAATCAGAAGTTATTACTAAACTACAACTACAAAGATATCAGCTCTAGTTTAATGGATCATTAAATTTTAGTACGAAAGCTATCACCTCTAGTAATAAACTACAACTACAAAACCTATAAGCTACAAATGGAACTACAATCCAAGCAGACAACACAATTTCATTAAACTAACTTCAAAACCGAAATACAAACATGACAATCTCGTTCCAAAACAGTTACATTCAAATCCTTATCAATATTAAAAAAATTTTAACTTCAATTAATTTTTTAGAAGCTCTCAGGTCTCTTTCAAAACGTTTACAGTGTGATCAAAAGCTAGAAGAGTAACCAATAAGTTTTGTTACTTCAATACACATTTAAAAGCTATCAACTTTCCTTCAAAAAAAAACCAAAAACAACTACTACAAAGCTATCAGCTCTACTTCAATACAAATCTTAAACATATCAAGTTTCCTAACAAGTTACAGAAACCATATAAACTACAAGGAAACAATATCAAAGAAACCATCAACGATCATCATCATCATTCGATAAAGAAACATAATTTAATCTACCTAACATTACATCGCAACAAAGATTCACACGAAACTAACATGCGAGGAAACAATCGAGAAACTGAACTTAATCAACCGAACATATCATCACAAAAGCGAATATACGAAACCCGACTCAGAGCAACTACATCGAGAAAATGAATCTAATGTACCGAACAAATCATCACAACAAAGAATCATCGAACCCAACATCCGGAGGAACTAGATAGACAACGACAGAGGAACACATACCTTTTTGATTGAAAGCGGTGGAGAATGAGGTTGGAGACAGACTCGGGTTTGACTCGTGCGGGATTCGTGAGGGATTCAGGAGATATGAGAGGAGAGATTCGGGAGAGATTCAGGAGAGATTCGGAAGAGATTCAGGAGAGGTTCGGGAGAGATGAGAGGAGAGATGAGAGGAGAGATGAGAGGAGATATCCGGGAGAGATTCGGGAGAGATGAACGATGAAATCGCCACATGCGTCGCCGTCGAGAGAGAATGGGAAGACGGTGAGTTCGATTTGGGAAACGAAAGTCGGGTTTCCCCGAAACCGACGTCTCCGCTTCATCTCCACTTGACAGGTGGCGAGGAAGGACGACATAAGATCGGCCTTAGTTAAGACCCATCCCGGAACCATTTTCGATTTATTTTTCGGCCCAAAATCCATAAGGACCCAAGTAACGGACCCCGATAATCTTGGCCTAAGAACCGGTTCTTAACATTTTTAGTTAAAAATTAAGAGACGGGTTCTTATATTCCGATAAGAACCTCACTCTAAGAACCCCAATAATCATACTCTAAGATGCTAACTGTTAGATTACTAAACAACCCAAACAAATTTTCTCTCTTTGTATTTTTGTTTGTTCAGCTTAGCTAACATACTTTCTATATTACTTCTTTTTCTGACAACTTGTGTAAGAGCCCACTTTTATATGTTCAATTTGATCATAAAAACGCATTTTATGATCAAGTGTTTGGTAAGTAATAGCCCACTAAAGGATCTCCAACCCATTACACCATTTTTATGTCAAAATCACACTATTTTAGTGTAGTTTTAACACTAAATTTTTTTGTGTCTCCAACCACAACACCAAATGTTACACTAAAAATGAATATTCTTCATTATTTTACTATTATCAAATTCTTTTTTTTGTAATAATTTTGATAAATATTAATAGTTTTATGACTAAAATATATTAACTAATATTAAAATTGTAGCTAAAATAATAATTATATATAAATGTATTTACATTATATAATAACATTATTATTAATACATACTGTTATATTAATTAATTAAACACACAAAAAAAGTTAAATTATAACATACTAGATCTAAATATTATAATATTCCAACTACAAATGTTTAAATTAAACTTTATTATGTATTTAAAAATTAATTTTATATTTGTTTTATAAACCCTAATATTTTATAACAATTAAAATATAACAAAACAATGGTGATATAACTAAAAAATATTCATTTAATTGTAAACTAATCATACAAATCAAATATAATTAAACAATACATAAATAAACAGTTTTAACAAAAAATCAAAAAAAAAAACTTTTGTCGTCTGCTACAATGTTGCACCAAATATGGTGTGACACTGTAGCAAAAAGGAAAATGACACTAAAATGCAGTTTGATATACCGTTCGGTTGGGGAGATGAAACATCAAATCAACACACTATTTTGTTGGTTTACCGTGTGGTTGGACTTGGCATAATGTCGATATTTTTCCTCCGGCTAAACCAAGTATTTTGGCGTGTACTGCACTGCATGCATGGATCTTTGTGTCGGTTACAACATGGATTCAAACAAAATATCTTTAATTGCATCAAACAAAACGTCCTATGCGTTCACATTCCACGTTTTGGCTTTCTTACCGAAGCCAACTCGTATAGCTTTTTTTTTCCTTTTCCCGTTGTTGTACGAATGATATCAGTTGATAAACGTCCGTCCAAAACAAGTGAAAATATTAAGCGTTGAGTTCTCGCGTGCGGACATTTTTGTACACTTAGTTTTGAAACAGAGAGGTTGAAGTGAGTCGATGTTGAAGATGTCCCATGTATTGGTTGGTCTTTACTATAGGACTAAATTCTAAAGGTGAGAGCGAAGCGTGCTACTAAAGGGGACCGATGAACATCTTGAATATATTTTACAATCTAAAACCAAGAACCTTATGAATGTATAATTTAGCTTATAAGGCTATAAGACGAGTTTTGATGAATATTTTCATTTCAATTTTGTCAACTACTGGGCTTTAATTTTAGATATAACCTGATTGTGAGCCTATGTATCAGTTTGCCCAGCAGTCCAGTAGGGTCGCAAGAGCACCATTAACCCAAGATCTAAATGAGGGGTGCTTATGGTTTTTTTAATTATTTTTAGTTGTAAAATTGATTTAAGAAGCAATGCTAAGAACCCCGAATATTTTCGTGCTCCAATCGGAGGTTCTTATTTTGGGGTTTTTTTTAAAAAAATTTGAAACATTATTTTTATTAAAGATGAAATTTTTTTATTCAATAAAACATAATAAAAGAAAACATTTAAAACATATATTTTAAATGAAAACATAAAAATAAAGATTAGTAAAACAAATGAGAATAATTTGAAAGAAGCATCTGAGCTCAGTTGTTGTCGTCATCATGTCCAAATTTACTCCATATATGTTCAACCAAATCAGCTTTCAGTTGATGATGCATTGGTGTATCACGAATTCTTGTTCGAAAATCCATCATATTGGCGATATTTGAAGGCATATTTGATAAAAAAATCGAGATCGACATGTGAACCACCAGTGTATTCTCCTTGTTGGAACTCTGAAACATCAAGTAGAGTATATTCATCCCGTTCGTCTTCTACTATCATATTATAGAGTATGATACATACTCTCATAATCTTTCCAATTTTGACTTTATCCCAAAAAAGTGCCAGATTTTTAACAATGGCAAAGCGAACTTGCAAGACTCCGAAAGCACGCTCGACATCTTTTCGGACAGCTTCTTGACGTTGAGCAAATAAAACTGCTTGCGGGCTTTGGGGTAATGGAATAGATTGGATAAAAGTTGCCCATTTCGGATAAATACCATTGGTGAGATAGTAAGTCAAATGATACTTTCTTCCATTGACGGAGTAAGTGACTTGCGGAGCCTGACCGTTTATTATGTCATCAAAAACAGGTGAGCGATCAAGAACATTGATATCATTTAATGTACCTGGAGGTCCAAAAAATGCATGTCATATCCAGAGATCATATGAAGCAACTGCCTCTAAAACGATTGTTGGTTTACCCGAACCACGACAATATTGCCCTTTCCAAGCGGTGGGACAATTCTTCCACTCCCAATGCATACAATCGATGCTTCCTAGCATCCCGGGAAATCCACGATGCTCTCCAACATAAAGTAGACATTGAAGATCAGCTGGTGTTGGTCTTCTTAGGTATTCATCACCGAACAAATCAATTATTCCTTCCACAAAATTCTCCAAACATGACCGAGTTGTAGTTTCACCGAGCCGGAGATATTCGTCGACCGTATCAGCCGCATTACCATATGCCAAGAGACGAATGGTAGCTGTACACTTTTGGAGTGCTGAGAGACCAAGCTTGCCAAGACCATCTGGTTTTTGGCGAAAGAAATCAACTTCGTTGGAGAGTCGATAAACAATGCGCATGAACAATGGCTTGTTCATTCTAAAACGTCGTCGGAAATAATTTTCAGGATACGTTAGAGTCTCACTGAAATAATCATTCCATAAACGCACATTGCCTGCTTCACGATTTCTTTCTATATAAGCTCGTTTTTTTCTTTTTTTCCTTCGTCCTTCTTGATCACCATTAATGGTTAATTTCTCAAAGGTTTGATCAAAACATCTCTCAAAGGCTTGATCAAAACATTCCTCAAATTCATCATCTAGAGTGTTTTGAGAAGAAGAAGCCATATATGGTGATTGAAAAGAAAAGATGCGGAAAGAATGAAACTTTGGGGTTTTAGAATCAAGAGGGGTTGTGGGTGTTTAAAGAGAGAACATGATGTTTAAAAAGAGAAGATTATTGTTGGTTTAGAAGAAAGAACTTGAGACTAAAGAGAGAACTTGAGAATGTCTTGCTTTGATCTTTGGTTCGGTGAAACTATGAGGAGAGAAAATGAATTGGTACTGAAGAAAGACAGAAGCATGAATACTTTATAATGTTTGATGACACAAGTCTCGTGAAACCAAATAATAATACAAGTCACATGCATACAAACGAGACTCTAGGTCCGTGATAGAAAATAACAAAAGTACAATAGCAGAGAAACAAGAGTACAAACACAATACAACCCGTGACATTACAACTCGTGACATTACAACCTGTGAGAAGCACAAACATTATAGCATACAAACAAGAGACAAGAGTACAAGCACAATACAACCCGTGACAGAAGGATGCTCCATTCATTCACCTGACAACAAAAAGAAGATACAGAACATTAGAAACATATATATTAAACAAAAACTTATGCAACAAGATAAACTACATTACTTATGCAACAGAAACCACTTACACTAATTAGACATTAACTCATCAATGAGTTTCTTCTTTAAACCTTCTTCATAAGCCGCAAGAGGTTCGGGTTTACCAATGAGATTGTCCAATAACTTCATCTTGGACAGCCGTTCTTTCATGTCTAAATCTTGCTTCTTGATGCCCCACATTGTCTGAAAATTAGACATGTCATTCCCATCAAGCACTGTCTTCTTAGACATCCTTTCTTTGCTGCATCTCTTTGTTGCCTTAACACCTTGAGGACGCTTTGTTCCTCCATCATCAGTAACAGAATGCTCCATCATCTCTGGATCATCCTCACACATCCTCTTCTTGGAGCTTCCATCTTTTTTAGCAGTAGACAAGGCGCACCACTTCTGGTCATTACGCAATTCTGTCCAAGCATGCTCTAGAGTGAACTTTTTGTTATTGTTGGTGAAGAAGATTTCGTGTGCTAGCTTGAGGACATCATTCTCATTTTGCCCACTCGTTTTCTGTCTGGTAACTGCTTCATATGCACCGCAGAACTTGCAAACGATGTCATTGATCTTCTGCCAACGATTCTTGCAGTGAGATGCCTCTCTCTTTTCACAGCCAGCAACCTTAGGACTAGCATTGTAGTACGCAGCAATTCTTGTCCAGAATGCAAGCAACCTTTGCTCATTCCCTATTACTGCATCTTTGCTCGTGTTTAACCACGAGCTGATGAGAACAATATCGTCTGTAGGCGTCCAGGTTCTTCTTTCTTTATTACGACTGGCTTCAGCAAAGTGCAAATCTTCAATGCCTTCAGTAGCTAAGAAGGGAACTTGTGTTGAAGAAACACTTTGTTGACTCTTAAGTAAATCAACAAAGTTTGCAGACTCGGTAAATGGATGAAAATCCATTTCATAAGTGAAATAGGAGTTGGAACAGAAGCGTTTCAATGATGGAAAAAAAGAAACAAGAGATAGGAATCTGTTGGAGTTGGAAGAGAAAGAAAGAGTTTTAAAGAGGGAAGAGAGAAACAACACACTCGCATTGAACACTCGCATTGAACAAATTTGACTTGACCCATATCTAACTGCTATTAATTACCAGCTCACAACCATAATCAACCACAAAGCAAGTAATTTATTATTGACAATTCATTTATTTTTCACACCCAAAGTTTTAAATTTGAACTCTTAAACAATGGCAGAGTTTTAAAGATGGAAATCAAATCAAGACTCAAAACTACCTAACTCAACCACACGCAATCCTTTTCTCAATTCAACCTCACTTATATTAATTACCAACATCAATGCCAACTGACCAAAACATTTACTACCTAACTCAACCATAAACCTTTCAAAGAACGATTAAAAGATGAGAAAGAAATGTACCTATATTGCTCCACTAAATGCAATCCTCTGCTTTGCCGATTCTTCCTTATCCACCTTGATCCATGCAACTCAACATACAAACACACAAGAAAAAAAACAATTCAGGAGACAGAGACAAAGCTTTTTAAAAAACAGACAAAGGACCATTCATGACAAACAGAAACATAACAAATTCAGGAGAGTCGATTCAATTCAGACCAGAACCAAAATCATATAATAGAACTCTTAAACAATTAAGACAAGAACCATTCGTGACACTCGATTCAGTTCATACTATCTCCATTCAATTTCATATCATCTCAACTCAATTATAAACGAGCTACGAATATAACCAAAGCTTTTTATCAAAGTTTCAATGCATTTGACAGATAAAATCGTGTTGAAGTTTTACCTGTATCGCAGACGAGAATCAACGCTTCATTGTAGTTGTCTTGTTTGACGAACCTTCGTCTCTTGCTCTGTCCATCTGGAGAAACAAAGACAGACACAAATCATGAGGCTGGAACAAACACAATAAACTAAGAAACAACCATAAACCTTCGTCGCAGTGAGCCATCGAGAGAGAGAGATGTAGGCTTTTCATCCTCGAGGAGATTGACACCGCGAGACACCGCGAGACGAACCGCTTTCATCAACGATTGAGATCACCGTCGATTGATCACGGAGACGTCGAGGGGAGATCGGTTTCCTCGAGAGAGATGGATTCGGCGGAGTCGTCGAGAGAGAATCAGAAGAGACTTGTGACTCAAGAGAGAGAGAGAGAGAGAGAGAGAGAGAGAGAGAGAGAGAGAGAGAGAGAGAGAGAGAGAGAGAGAGAGAGAGAGAGAGAGAGAGAAGGACACGGAGGCGTCGACGAAATCGAGAGAGACGGGGAGAGATCACCGTCGATTGATCACGGAGGCGTCTAGAGGAGATCGGTTTCCTCGAGAGAGATGGGGTTCGGCGGAGTCGTCGAGAGAGAATCAGAAGACACTTGTGTCGAGAGAGAGAGAGAGAGCAGGAGAGAGAGAGAGAAGGACATGGAGGCGTCGACGAAATCGAGAGAGACGGGGAGAGATCACCGTCGATTGGTCACGGAGGCGTCGAGGGGAGATCGGTTTCCTCGAGAGAGATGGGGTTCGGCGGAGTCGTCGAGAGAGAATCAGAAGAGACTTATGTCTCGATCGAGAGAGAGAGAAAAGGACACGGAATCGTCGAGAGAACAACACGTGTCCAGTAAGACGCGGTGCTTGAAAGGCTTAATTAAGCACCGAATTCTCTATAATTACTTCATTTTTCTTTGTTTTTTAAATAAATAAAAAACACTAAGCACCCCATTAAGCAATTGCGTTAATGGTGCACTAAGACGTTTCTTAACTTGCTAAACCTAATTCTTCTTATGTTTAACTACTGAAATTAATAGTACCATTCATATATTTACTTGCGCAGCTGCCTTTTTTTCTGTTTCGTTTTCTTTTAGGGGTATGAAAGACCATTACCTTGACCGATTGTCTCCCAATGATTTGCTCTCGAGACTTATGATTATGTTCCTGGTTTAAGTTTGGATTCTGATAAAGAAGATTGTTGGAAAAAGGTGTATTTTAAGAGTAACTAGATCGTATTATTTTTACTTTTTATGTTTGATAATATAATATCATGAATTAACTTATATCTAGGTTATTATATTTCAAAAAAAAAAAAAAATATATATATATATATATATATATATATTGTTTATAATGTTTCAGATAATTATTAACTAAATAAACAGAAACTGAAGTATTTTAAAAATTTGTTAGATTTGAAACTATATGAAATGTTATTAACCTAGATCAAAGTAATATCACCATAGATCAAATTAATATCATCACAGATCAAAGTAATGAAATAAAGGTTACTTCACCACGAACGCACAGTTTGTATAGGTCTAATATATTCAAAACATCAACCTAATTATTTTGGTATTTAACCGAATGATATTAATCAATATTTTAGTGATTATATTTAGTTGTTACGTAGGTACGAGTGAAAGACATAATCTTGAAAATACTTATTGTAGTGCATAATCAATATGTTCGCTACATATTATGAGTTTATATTGTTTTTGTGTAATATTAGTCTTTAATTAGTAAAATAAAGAATAGATATCTATTTATAATCAGTTATGTTAATGGTTAAATTTTAAAAGTTAATTGCATATGTAACGACCTTGATTCTTTTGGTGAATATAAAAAAATTTCTAATGCAATTAATATGTGGTTTAAAGAATACAAATTTATTTAATTAATAAAAATTAATAGACCGTCTATTTTAAAATATCACACACAAAAGATATCATGATTTCTTTTTTAATATAATAGATGTTTTCGTGTGATGCGAGACACGTATCCAAACAGAACTCAACAACAACAACACGTTGAAGAAGCATGTTAAAAATTATCATGATGCCTATATCTAGTTCCCTAGCATATGAGAAGCTATAAGGCTTTGGATAGCAAATAGGTAGTTCTACATTTTTTTTTGTGTGCTTGTCCGACTTAATTTTTCTGTTTATTTATTTCAAGGTTTGAGCATATATAGGTTTAACCATTAGTTGTATGCTAAATGAATGCTAAAACAAATTTCCTTAGAACCCATTTGAAAAGAAGACGTAAACATTGTGCTTTCTTTCATCGTTTCTCACTGGAGTCCTTCTAAGTTGTTCATCACCAAGAATTGGATTCAATCAAGATTCCGTTAAACACAAGTGATCATTTAATTTAGGTCCACAGTGACGAAAAAAGAAACTTGAGATGATAGCATGAATGCGACACGTATTGTATTTATGAGTGGATGCCATAACAAGATGATGCTTATGTTCAAATTCTCGGCGAACTTTACGGACAATAAACAAAAGGAAAAGGATATGTCGCATGTAAGAGTTGTCTGCTTTGCCCTTAAAACAATAATAATAAGTATTGGGAGGCATGTGCTGTGATTACTCAAATCTTCTTTGTCGTTGTCAATTTTATCTTTCCTATCAACTCTTGTTGGTTGAGTGAGTGTGAAGACTTGTGAACGGGCCTCTCTCCTTGATTGATTCCCACCATGCGATCAAGTTTTTGTTTTTGAAAATTTGTACATTTTCTAAGCAGAAATTTAAACCATGTTAAATCAGCTACATTTTGGAATATTGTTCTTCTCATTTTTCTTTCATCGAAACTTAAACATATGATCTTTAGCTTTTTACTAGCTGATTCAAGAGTTTTTTTTAGCCATTAGAGTAATTTTTCGTTAGTGATCAAGTTCTTTTTGATAGCGTAACTCACTTTAATATGTAATTTGCAAAAAAGGGTGTTAATATTGATTGAAATAATACTTCATCTGTTTTTAGTATGAGGAATTAATAAGTGTCGGTCCAGTATATACCTATATCTTGATTAATTGAATATCATAATGGTCTAATATTATTAATCTATTAAAAATTATTATATTTTTTCAAAAATTATTATATTTTTTCAAAAATTATTATATTTTATTTTACTGTTTTCTAGTGTAAACAAGTGACCTTATTGTTATTTTATGCTTTTTATTGTACTCATTTTCTCTTCTTTCTCTAACCAACCGTATCGTTTGATCACGTTGTCCCAAGACTAGCATGTTTTTTTCTGATTAAACTGTCAAAATAACCAACCCAACAATTGAAAGGAATCCCGTAAAACCTGCAAATCACGAGGCATTACATGTCCCACTTATACTTTCTCTTATTTACATTTCTCCAATGTTTTTCACATTAACCCATCATTACCATTGCCTATTAACCAAGGACTTTAAGAGCATAGATTCGTATCTAATTCCGCTGCCGTAATTGGTGCATTAAGAAGTGGAAAGCACTGTGGTGGAAGGAAAAAAAAATGTTACTGTTTTCACGTCATTTTCACCAACATGAAGAAAATAGCGCTTTAACTAATCTCCTTTACATTTTATGATTAAAAAAAAATAAGCCAATAGTAAAATAGGAAGAAGAAAACTTCAAGAAAATGAGCTAAATCTGAGAGAAACAAATGCCATATATAAAAACAATCATGTAACTCTTAAACTGTATCTTTGACAGTATCACTCGACTAATTGCATGGCTTGTCCGTACAGTTTTATTAGCAAATTTATAGTTTTTTTTTTCTTACATCTTATTCTATAGCTATTGTTGCTGTTTGCCATTTATGTTTTCAGATACTCGATTACTTGACATGTTATGTTGGTTTGTATTCGCTTTTCGTTGACATCTTTACCTAACATGTTGCTATAGTATATGGTTGGAGAGTTAGTTCTCAGAATAATTAAAGCCTTGTTCAGGATCAACGGTTCTGATATGGACACTTTCTGGTGTATTTTAGTTTTTGCTCTATATGCAACTGATTCTTTACGGACGTGTATATCTAAAACCTACGATGTAAAGTCTAATGAAATGCAAAAAAGAACTTCTCAGTATATTATAGGCAATAAATATTCTGTTGCATGGTTATAATAAGTTATGAACTTATGATTTACATAACATCTCAAACTTTTGTTAAATTCTTTTTGAGTGGAACTGCTATAAATTGATACCTTTTTTTTGTTGGTTTGACATTCTATAAACAGAGCCTTTCGTCTCTGTTTGTTATCAACTAGAATGGTTGATAAGTTTGGATCTTTATAATTAACCAATTTCATACTGTTTTTATTCGGCTAAACCGAGCGAGTGGAGTTTATTTGAAAAGTAAAACATTTCGACCTAATTTAGACTATAGGCTTTTGTTTTAATGTCAACAATTAGCTAATCAAAGATTTTAATTGTAGCGTGTGTAAGCAATCTATTGGTTAAAATTTGGGATTATTATATAAAAAGAAATAAAAGAGTGGGACCTAAACCGAAAATTCCAATAACAAATAGTGTATGGGGGTCCTCAACATCTTTTATATAAACCCCCAAAGTTTCAGCTTCTCTCTTATTCCCACTCAAAACTTCCATATTCTTTTTTCCCTCTTCTCTCACTTAGATCCAAGAGAGAGATAGAGTGAGTTACTCTGTACGGATAGTAAAAATGCAGACAAATAAGCTCTTTATCTCCATAGTCTCCTTCCTTCTCTATGCTCCATTGATGTTCTCTTCACCAGTTCCAGACCCAGAAGCTATCGTCGAAGAAGTTCACAAGTACTAATCTTCTCTCTTCTTACCCACATTTTACCCCCTTTTTTTTTTTTGCTTAAACCCACATTTTACTTGAAACCCAACTTCTCAGCTTACTGTTATAAAAGACACTTCTTTTGCCAAATGGGACCATAAAAAATGCAAATTCCCTAAAATATAACTCTGCTTTTTTTGTAATAGTATCTGATCTCGTTGGTTGTGCACTGTTGCAGGAGCATTAATGCGTCGGTTGCAGCAAGAAGGAAGCTAGGCTACCTCTCATGTTCCACCGGTAACCCTATCGACGACTGTTGGCGATGCGACTCAAACTGGGAGAAAAACCGCCAACGTCTCGCCGACTGCGCCATCGGGTTCGGCAAGAACGCCATCGGCGGCCGTGACGGTCGTATCTACGTGGTGACCGACTCAGGAAACGACGACCCAGTGACCCCCAAGCCCGGAACGTTAAGACACGCCGTGATTCAAGACGAGCCCTTATGGATCATCTTCCAGCGAGACATGACCATTCATCTCAAAGAAGAGCTCATCATGAACTCTTTCAAGACCATAGATGGTCGTGGCGCGTCCGTGCACATCGCTGGTGGGCCTTGCATCACGATCCAGTACGTGACCAACATTATCATCCACGGGATTCATTTACACGACTGCAAGCAAGGTGGGAACGCTATGGTGCGAAGCTCCCCACGGCATTTCGGGTGGAGAACGATATCGGACGGTGACGGCGTGTCTATCTTCGGAGGGAGTCATGTTTGGGTTGATCATTGTTCGTTGTCTAACTGTGACGATGGGCTTATTGATGCTATAATGGGCTCGACGGCTATTACTTTGTCTAACAATTACATGACGCATCATGATAAGGTCATGTTGCTTGGTCATAGTGATACTTACACTCGTGACAAGAATATGCAAATCACCATTGCTTTTAACCATTTTGGTGAAGGACTTGTTCAAAGAATGCCAAGGTAAAAAAAAACGTATTTGATTATTCTAGGGTAGATAAATAAATGTGATTGAGATGTGTGACTAAATTTTTAGGACCAATGTTGGATGTGTTATAGGTGTAGACATGGGTACTTCCATGTGGTGAACAATGACTACACACATTGGGAGATGTACGCGATTGGTGGAAGTGCTAATCCTACTATCAATAGTCAAGGGAACAGATTTGTGGCCCCGAATATCAGATTTAGCAAAGAAGTGACTAAGCACGAGGACGCGCCGGAAAGCGAGTGGAAGAGCTGGAACTGGAGATCATCTGGTGATTTGTTGCTAAACGGTGCGTTTTTTACGCCTTCTGGTGGTGCTTCCTCTTCTAGCTATGCCAAGGCTTCCAGTCTTGGGGCTCGACCGTCTTCTCTCGTTGGCCCGTTGACGGTTGGTTCTGGTGCGCTGAATTGCCGCAAGGGTTCACGTTGCTGATTTTGGTGGCCTTCCACTTAAGTTCTTTTAGCCAATTAAACAAAATTATATAGTAAAGGCAATTAAAGCACCAATTAAGGGGGTTAAGTTATAACTTTCCGTACTCCTTAATTTACTCTCTTTTGATTTTTCTTCTTTTTGGAGGTAAAATTAAGGAGAATACAACCTCTGGCTTGCTTCTTTTAGGATCCTTGTAAGGATTCTCTGTTTTAAGGAATCTTTTATTAGGTTAAAACTGTAGGAACAAGAGCAGATGTGTTGATCTTGATATCAATATAAATATAATTTGTGTCTTCTCTTTTATTTCTCGTATAACTGTTTTGACTATAGTGACCCGTCGCAAAATGAAAACGATATAAATTAAATGTGCGGTGTTTCTCGTACTCATGGTGGAGGAGATTGCTAGTTACAAATTTACACTGCACATGCGGTGTTTTTCATCATTCAGAGGCTTGGAATGTTCTGTAAAATAGGTAACTTTTATGGGTCAAAGTTGTTCGAGCCTGTCAATGTTTGACCAAAGCCACGATCTATTTCACTCTGGTCGATGCATCATCGATTGTGGTAATTACCCTTAAAATTAGGAAAAAATAATGCATGTGACCAGTCATGTGTCTCAGCAGCCCTACTTTTCATGGACTGGTCTCATATTCGTGCTGACTACTGTCCACTGATTGTGGAGATTTTTCAAATTTTGAAATTTGTAACAACTAAAATAACTAACTATTTGTTTTTCTCCGTATAACTGACCAATATAATACACCTTTTCCTTGGCCATGTCATCATGTCACATGTGCAACACATTAGTTCATTTAGAAAAGAAAATAATTTTTTTTTGTGGTTACTTGTCGCAGCAAAAGATTATGTTGTGGTTGGTGTAATTATGCCGTGGCAGGTTCGAAGCGCCAAAGTCAGTGATTGATGAAATATTATACATCTTTATCCAACTGTTTCATGTGTATGATCCATCTCGCTGATCTATCTAGATTATCTATCCAGATTTTAAAGGGCCGTTTGTTTCTCTATCCAAATGATCTATCTAGATGAACCATCTGGATGAATTTATGTTTTTTTCTTTATTTATATTTTCATTCAGATGAGTTTAATAAATAAATTACGAAAATACTTTTGTTTTGATTTAATCATATTTTTATATTAATTTTAACTATACTAATTTTTATTATTTAGACTAAAATATTTTTATACTGAAATAATTTTAAAATTAACATTTTGACATTTTTGCATTTTCGGTTTGGTAGGAAAACGTGTTTTGCGGTTTTGGCGGGGAAACACGTTTTTACGAGTTTGGCGGTAAAATGTATTTTGCAGTTTTGGTGGGAAAACATGTTTTTTTGTGGAAAACGCGTTTTTACGGTTTTGGCGAGAAAACACGTTTTGGCGGGAAAACATGTTTTTTGCAGTTTTGGCGGGAAAACACGTTTTTACGAATCTGGCGGGAAAACACATTTTTACGAATCTGGCGAGAAAACATGTTTTGTGGTTTTGGTGGGAAACGCGTTTTTTGGTTTTGGCGAGGAAAACCCGTTTTTACGGTTTTGGCGAGAAAGTGTGTTGTGCGATTTTGGCGGAAAAGTGCGTTTTTGGCGGTCTTGATGGAGAATTTTTTCTAATGTGAAACAACATTTTTGTGGATTTTACGAGAAAATGTGTTTTGGTGAGAAAATGTGTTTTGGACGAAAATGTGTTTTGGCGTAAAACTGCGTTTTGTAGTTGTGACAGAAAAATGTGTTTTGTGGTTTTGATGAGAAAATACGTTTTTATGGTTTTGTCATTTTTCGTGAGTGACAAAATGATATGAGATTTAAATTTGTAATTTATGAATTGTATAGGGGTATAATAGACATTATACCATTTTGATAATCATTTCCATCCAGATAGTCCAATTTGAATCACCTAGCTGATTTTCAAAATTAAACTTAAAATTTTAAATTCATTCAAATAAACCATCCAAATAAACCATTCAGATGACATGTAACTTTAATGTTTAAACGAAGAAATCTAGACAGATGGAGAAATGAACATTTATTTTGTTGATTCCAAACACATAAAGATATAGTTAGGTAAATAGGTCTGCTATCACTACAAGAAAACAGGGGGATTCTGATGGCCGAAATCGTCGGAAATTCGTCGGAATCGGTCTATTCCGACGAATTTCCGACGAACCCGTCCGTCGGTATCGTTTCGTCGGAAAAAAAAAATTTGTCGGAATTTCGTCAGAAATTCCGACGACTTTCTGACGAATACCAAGAAACGTCATTCTGACGAACTTCCGACGATATTACGATGCGGCTACACGAGACCAGAGTTCATCGGAAAACTACAATTCCGACGAACGTGGTTCCTCGGTTTATTCCGACGAACTTTGGGCGTCGGAATTTACCGACGGACATCGGTCGTCGGAATATACCGACGAACCACGTTCGTCGGTATATTCCGACGGAAATGAGTTTGCCGGTAAAGTCCGACGGATATATGTCCGTCGGTATATTCCGACGACCGTTGTCCGTCGGTATATACCCTTTTTTTTTACAAATTAATTTTGCATTTTTATATATTTTTTGATATTAATAAATTTAAAAAATTGGAAATTTAAAACTAATAATATTATAAAATTTAAATTCATAAAAACCGAAATAGGAAAAAAACATTCATAAAGTTTAAAATTCATACAAACCGAAATAGAAAAAAAAAACATTCCGAAAGTTTTATAAAGCCGAAATAAACTAAGATGAACTCGAAGACATCAAACGATCTAGCTTCTGCATAATCTCGGTGTTGAACTTCTTCTGGGATGCCAACTCAGCAAGGATAGTGGCATTCTCCGAACGGATAGTGGCATTCTCCGAAAGGATAGTGGTGTTCTGCTCCTCCAATGCCCCAATCCGTTCATCTTTGTCATGTAGCTCCTCGAGAATCATGGGATCGGCATACGGAGCTTGCGAAGAAGATGCCGGATACGAAGAAGCACGACGGGCCAACCCAACTAAACGGCCTCCTTTCCTTTTAGGAACCGCCTACAAAAATATTTAAAGTAAGTAAATATGGACAAGTAAGTAATCGACATTATAAAAAAAATATATTAATAAAAAAAATTACCTTTTCAACCATCTCATTTATTTGCAATAGAGACAGGTTGGTTGAAGCTCCCGTGGAGTCGCCGTCATCAGAGAGAGGCTGAGATTGAGAAACTATCTCAGCTTCCACCAAATCAACTACACCTCTGATCACGGGGTCCTGAATTTGACCCGTCGTCTTGTTAGTGTGAGCCACCTTAATGAGTTGGAGACGATCAACGGGATTACCGTCATTTGCTTCGATCTAAAAAAACCGCCATTATTAGCCAAAAAATATATAAAATATTTATTTAAAAAATATAAAGATAAATAATAATAAAAAACTTACAAGTTCATCCTCCTTAGTAGACATGGAGCAAGCGCCGAGGTTGTGCACATACATACCTTTCCCGCCACGATCGCTCTTCCGGTTCCTGGAGTTCCTAGAAGACGTCTCTGCAGTGTCTTCCCTCTCCCAATGAGCTATCAACTGCTCCCACACCCCCCCCCCCCCGTTGATGAACCGTGGCTTCTTGTTCTTCTGCCAAACTGTCTTCCACGCGTTTATCTGCTTTGTGTAAGAGTCCATGGCCTTTTCGTTGAATTTCTTACGGACTGTTTCCGTAAGATCGGAGTGCCAGTTGAACTCTTGCTACAAAACAAACACAATTTAATAAGTAAATATATGTAAAAAAATGTAAAAACTTAAAAAAATGAAGGGTTACTATACCGCAAACTGACGAAACCACAACTCTCGTTCGTCGGAAGGGATCACACTCCACTTTGGATATCCAAAACGGAGCATGGAGTACATCATCTGGTTGATGCTCCGGCTAATGCCATTTTTCGACTTGGTGAACCTTTAAAAAAAAATACAAGTTAGCAAGTTAATTAAAGCAAAAAATATAACGGTACAAATAAAAAAAAATACTAACCAAGTGCTATGGCCTCGTCGTGGGTTGAGTTGGAGAAACGGGAGATGCTCTCGACCTGGTTGTTGAACCAATAGATGAACCGGCATGACCCCCGGATCCTGTTGAGCAGCAGCGTGAGGGGCAGAGGGAGCTGGAGCGGGAATATATGCGGGAACCGAGTCATGAGACGATACCGATGCACGGGAACCGCTCACCGAACTACGTCGAAGACGGGCTGCGGGGCGGGCTTCATCCTCGGCCCTAAAAAAAAAAAATTAACCCATCAAACATATTTTCATTTATATATTTACAAAAGGTTTTATAAACGTTTTAAAAAAAACTATTAAACCTTTTATATATATATATATATATATGTATACAAAATTATAAAAAATTTATAAATATAGAAAAATGTTGTTAAAAATTTATAAATGAAGAAAAATGTTGTTAAATATTTATATTTTAAAAAAAAAATGTTGTTAAATATTTATTAGTGGAAACTTAAAAAAAAATATAAAAAATTTTAAAATTTTAAAATTTTTACTATACATGATTTACATATACATATATATATGTATACAAAATTATAAAAAATTTATAAATATAGAAAAATGTTGTTAAAATTTATAAATGAAGAAAAATGGTGTTAAATATTTATATTTTTTTCAAAAAAACGTTTTTAAAAATCAAAAAACGTTTTTAAAAATCAAAAAACGTTTTTAAAAATAAAAAAAAACGTTTTAAAAAATCAAAAAACGTTTTTAAAAATCAAAAAATGTTCCAAAAAAAACTAAAACAACAATCCTAACTTATATATCCTAAACTATCCATTCAATCCTAAAATGTTCAATCAAACAACCTAAAATCCGAGATCAACTTCCAAAACCCTAAACAATTGAAAAAAAAAGGTTTGGGATGATTCTTACATGATTTGGGGTTTGGGGAAGAGATAGGAGGGTGAGGAGAGGATTCGCCGGTGAAGAGAGGCCGGAATCGCCGGAGAGTCGCCGAAATCGCCGAAATCGCCGGAGAGTTTTGAGAGAGAGAGAGGCCGCGGAGATAACGAAGAAGAAAGGAGAAGGGTTTTTATTTCCGTGGATTCCGACGGACACGGGTTCGTCGGTATTCCGTCGGTATATTTAAAATATACCAAATGCCGATTCGCGAAAATTTTCAAGCGGTTTGGTTCTCCCGGGCTAATTGAAATTCCGACGGAACGTGTCCGTCAGTATTTTCCGACGGACACATTCCGTCGGTATATTCCGACGGAATTCCGACGACTTAGTGTTTAGGGTGTTCTTTTCAAGTTTCTAAATGCAAAATCCAAACCTTTGATAATATATATAGTATTTGCATAAAGATTTAACAATAAAAATGTTTTATAACACGATTTTACACAACAATATTTTTTGTAGTGTAAGCTTATATAAATATGATTGTATAAGTACATAATGTTAAGATGAGATGTTATGAAAACAATGATATGCATACATAAATATTTTAATGAGTTGTTATATTTGAACGGTTGCGATCTAATACTATACTAAACACTTATTATGTGTTATTTTCATAGTTTTGGCATCTAAATTTATAGATTTTTATGATTGAAACTTTATAGAAAAACATGTCGTCGGTATTTTCCGACGAAATACCGACGACCTTTCCAATTTTCAATGAAACCCGTTGTCGTCGCTATGTCGTCGGTATATTGCGAGGGATTTCCGACGGACCATTAAAAAAAAAAAAAAAAAAAAACTAATCAGAATCTTCTGAATCTTCATCAAACTCCCCAACCTCGGCTTCCGGCTCTGAATGTACGACAGCATCATGTCCAAACACAGTCAAATTCTCAACGAGTTGAACATTTTCCAAATCTTCAACTGCCTGGGCGTTGCTGGTAGACTCTGGTTGCAATGGTTCATCATCATCAGAAGTTCCATCCACTCGTCCTCTTGGGTTGATTTGCGTTACAGTAACCCATGGATCGTCTCTGTACGTCACCCGAGGGTAACTGATGTAGCACACCTATACATATCAATTATACAAAGTATTAGTTCAATATATAACATTAATTAATTATATTGGTAAAAAATTATGAATATATTGACATACCTGATCAGCTTGCGAACCAAGAATGAAGGGATCATAATATTGAAGTTTCCGCCGCGAATGAACTGATGTAACACCAAACGCATCAATCTTCACTCCTCTATCTGGGGTGGTGTCATACCAATCACAATAGAATACTACACAACGCAATCCAACCATTCCAGGAAATTGGATTTCCAATATTTCTTTTATGTTGCCGTAGTAGACATCGTCACCAGAAGAAGATGAAACACCAGCATCATATGTTGTCTTAGAATGACCTTTCCTTGTGAATGCATATCCTCGCGTACAAAATTTAGGATATGATTTGACCACATAGTTTGGTCCCTGCACAAATTCGCGTATCCAATCATCGAACACAAGACCTCTGGCCAAACCATCATTCACCTATAAAAAAAAACATATATGATTGCAAAATTAATTAGTTTATATATATTAAATTTAAACTAATCATTTGCATAGGGTAATAGGATATATGACTCACATAACTACGAAGCCACGCAGCAAATCCGTTATCTCTAAGTTGTCGAAGCTCATCTTCTGTTGCATGCCTGTGAGTCATACGCAACTCCGCCATATATACACTATATACAAAAATATTATCAATATGAAATAAATTTATTGAATATTAATCTAACAATAAATGAATAAATATTTTTACCTCTCATATTGTAGAACATCTTCACAGTTGGTGAGCAAATATGTTTGCAAATGAGCGTTCTCAGTGTCCGTAAGTCTCCGCTTCGTGAATTTTCCACTAAGTCGTCCTATTTCCTTGAACATGCTTGGGACAGTAACATGATATGTTGCTCTCTCCCCTCTATCATCATGCCGAGCAGGTCTTCGGTGTTTTGTTTGCACTTCTGGTGGAAAATAATTTTCAGCAAAGATTGCAGTTTCTTCATTGATCACCTGTGCCACTATAGATCCTTCCACCCTGCTTTGATTTTTGACCATCTTCTTCAGATGATGCATATAACGCTCAAAAATATACATCCATCTGTACTGCACAGGACCACCAAGTTCCAATTCTCTTGCGAGATGAATAGCAAGATGTTCCATTACATCAAAGAATGATGGAGGAAATATCTTCTCAAGGTTGCACATGCTGACTGGTGCGTTTGTCTTCAAATTATTAATACCCTCTTCAGTCAATACTCTGCTGCATAAGTCACGGAAAAAAACACTAATCCCTGCAATTGCTTCATGAACATTACGTGGCAATAATGCTGAAAAGGCAAACGGAAGGAGGCGCTGCATAATTACATGACAATCATGACTCTTCAAGCCAGTAAACTTTCCTTCGCTTCTATCAACGCAGTTCCCCAAATTTGATGCATATCCGTCAGGAAATTTCACTTTCTCTGTAATCCAATCAAAGAACTCTTCTTTTCTAGCACCATCTAGCCGATAAATGGGAAAAGGGGCCGTACCGTTCTCATCAACGTGAAGTTCAGAACGATCACAAATATCGACTAAATCCAACCTTGACTTCAAATTATCCTTCGTTTTACCTTGGATGTTAAGGACTGTGTTCATCAGATTATCGAAGAAGTTCTTCTCAATATGCATGACATCTAAATTATGCCGCAATAGATGACTCTCCCAATATGGTAGATCCCAGAAAATACTCTTTTTGTGCCAGTTATGTAGCTCTCCAACCGCATTGACTCGAATGTTTTCATGTCCACCTACATCTGGCGTCCTTTCTGCATCAAAATACCTAAACTGCTTCAACAAATCTTTCCCACTAACTTCCTCAGGTGGACCATCAAACACCTGCTTGTTCTTCGTAAACGAAGTCTTACTCCTGCGGTATGGATGATCAGGTGGTAGAAATCGTCTGTGACAGTCAAACCAACACGTTTTCCTTCCGTTCTTTAGTTGGAAAGCATCTGTGTCATCTTGACAATATGGACATGATAGCTTCCCATGTGTTGTCCATCCAGATAACATACCATATGCTGGAAAGTCACTTATTGTCCACATAAGTACTGCCCGCATCTGAAAGTTTTCTTTGCGCGAAACATCGTATGTCTCAAAACCATGCGCCCATAGTTGTTGCAACTCATATATTAGTGGTTGAAGAAACACATCTAGTGATCTTTTAGGATGATCTGGCCCGGGGACTAGAATTGAGAGAAACAAAAACTCTCGTCGCATGCACAAGCTCGGCCGTAAGTTGTACGGTGTCACAATAACTGGCCATAGAGAATACTGCCTTCCATGCTTTCCAAATGGGCTGAAACCATCAGTAGATAATCCAAGATAAACATTTCTTCTCTCTTCCGCAAATTCTGGATATGTTGACTGGAAATGTTTCCAAGCCTTTGCATCTGAAGGATGTCTAATCTCACCATTTGTGGAATGCTCTGCATGCCATCTCATTGCTTTTGCTGTGCGCTCACACTGATACAACCTCTTCAATCTTTCCGTCAAAGGCAAATACCACATTCTTTTGAATGGGATCGAAACTCTTCCCCTCGTCTCCTGATAACGAGGTTTCCCACAAAATTTGCATACATTCCGTGTCTCATCCGCTCTCCAGTAGATCATGCAGTTGTCAATACATACATCTATCACTTCATACGGTAGTTGAAGACCTGCAACAAGTTTCTGAACCTCGTAGTATGAACCCGGTGCAAGGTTATCCTCAGGTAGAATACCTTTGACAAAATCAGTAATCGCATCCATACATTCTTCAGCCAAATTATAGTCTGTCTTAATACCCATTAATCTAGTTGCAGATGATAAGACTGAATGACCATCTCTACAATTTTGATACAAAGGTTGTTTTCCTGCATCCAACATGTCAAAAAATCTCCTAGACTCGGGGTTTGGTTCTTCCCCTCTATAATGATCATGTACCATCTGCTCAGTACCTACACCATAATCTATATCCGTTCTAGATTCTTCTAACCTAATATCAGGCTGAGGTTCACTAACAGGCTGAGGTTCGCTAGTACTACCATATTCATAACCAGTTTCCCCATGAAGGTACCAAACTTTATAATTACGTGAAAACCCTTTCATATACAAATGAGTCCAAACATCAAATTCTTTTATAACCTTATTATTATTGCAAGAAGAGCAGGGACATCTTAACATACCACTTTTTGCATCCGGTTGCTGTTGAACAAGCCTCATGAATTCTCCAATCCCTTGAACGTATTCTTCCGTAAGCAAATTGGTGTTCGGATCCAAATGAGGTTTATCCATCCACGAACGATAATAAACTTCTGAAGACATGATTTTCACGGAATTGTTATGACTAAAGAGAATGAAGAGAGAATGAAGTGTGAATGAGTTGAATGAGGAGGGGTTGTATTTATAGGAAATTGCTTACGGACCTCCGACGACTTTCCGACGAAATTCTGACGGATGTAAAGAAGTCCGTCGGAATTCTGTCGGAATTGTCCAATCCCAAACGGCTATACAACGGTCATATGTATTTGTCGGCAACGGTCACATGGTTCGTCGGAATTCCGTCGGAAAATACCGATGGAATTCCGACGACTTTGCTGTTAATCGGAATGTCGTCGGAATTCCGTCGGAATATACCGACGAACTTCCGACGACTACAACGGTTACATTTTTTATCGGAATGTCGTCGAAAAGTCGTCGGAAAATTCCGACGAACCGTATATCGTCGGAATTCCGTCGGAAATGGCCGACAGAATTCCGACGACTTCATTTTTTTGGATTTGGTCGGAAATTTGTCAGTATTCCGTCGCAAATGTCCGACGACCTTGGTGTCCGTCGGAAGCTCCGTCGGAATTCGGAGTGTTTTCTTGTGGTGTATCGAGCAAGAAGTTTTTGGAACTTTTAATGGCCATGTGTGTCGGTTGAGCTTGTGCGGTCCACGTGTTGGGCTCGGTTAATTCAGTTGTAATTGTCAGGTATTTAACTACCCATCCAGGGTAGGGTACTTGAGGCTTCTACTTTTTATATTTTTTGTAGTTGAGAAATTATAGCGAGATTATTAATTCCAAACCTTGGTTAAAACTCAGCAAATACTTATTAGAGCTCAGAGTGCGACTTGATCAATTCTGAATGAAAAAATGGAATCAGCTGAAGACTGGTTTGATGTCGAGAAAACAAATGTGACGTTGTACTGTGGAAAAGAAATTTTCTATTCAAAGTATAGTACACATGTGATATGTTCATGCCTTCATGGGCTACCTCCAAAACGAAGCAAGATGAATCAAAGAAAGAAGAAAAGTATACCAACCATGAAGGAAAAGACTGAAACATTCGAGCAACGAATTCCCAAGGATTTCTTTCTAAGGTAATGAATGAAAACCTTTAGCTTTAAGCACGTGCAATGCAATGCATTAGAAAAAAAAAATATATATATATATATATATGTCTGCTTTTTGATTGGTATGGAGCTACTGGGGAGAAAGGGAAACTCTGATTGAGGCAGTTAGTTAATGTATATCAGTAAGGCTTTCCCAAGACTGATAATTAATTTATATCTTCCTAAACTTGTTTCGGACATGAGAAGTTTGATCTTGAGTGGTGATGCTGCCCCTTGCTTTAAACCGGCTTAGAGGACGAGCGCGATTGAGCAAGTCGAGCGCTATTAAGCTTATGTGTTAGTGTTGTCCTGTCTTTTACTGGAATTTGGTTCAGATCGCTGCCCAGCTCGGACTTAGAGGGCAGTCCTTGAGCGGGATTGTATCTACTCTTCTGAGGAATGGTGAAATGTTCAGGCAACCGGATGAAACAGCTTCTTGTTAGCGTTGTGTGCCTCAATCGCTTGTCTTTGGGTCCTCCTTCTTGTCTAACTCGGTTAACACTTTCACTCAGACTACTCAAGGTTGTATCGTTACTTCGAGTCATGTTCGCTCCCAAGCAGAACAGCTAAAGTATCGATTGTTTTTGTTTCCATGTTTTTTAACTTTTTTTGCCATGGATCCAAGTCTACAGGTTTTATATTTTGTTAATCACATCTTGTAAAACCTAAACTTTCATCTTCTGAAATGATATTTACACTTTAGCAAAAAAAAAAAGATTCGGTGAAGATCTGATAAGTGCTTAACGTGAGAACTAGTTACCTAACCTAACAAACATGACTAGTTAAAAACATTTTCACGTCTTCTGAACTTTGTTTGCAACTTGTGTTTGATATATTTTGGCTTTGCAGGAGTTATATATTTATATGAATCAATGGCATTGCAATCCTTCGATGATGCTAACTAAAAATTCCTTTCGATTCCCATGTTCAACTATGATCATCGATCACTGAATTGTCTAAATGCAAGGCTAATGCAAGTATCAAGTTCAATACTTCCTATAACCACGAGGAACCATGACTATGTAGTGTAGGCCATTCAAGATGGAAAGAAGTTCATTGTAGGTGACGATTACACGCACTGATGAGTTCACCGGTTACAAGCTACATCGCCGGCAACCGAGAAAACGAGGTGAATCTCACCTTCTTGTGGTCAACGTCAACGGTTGAAAACTATTAGTAATGGGCGTAACTCATGAGTTGAGGATTGTCTATACATTTATATATTGCCTAAGAATTACTATGTTAAGCGAGGCATGACACTAATAGGCCCCTTCGAGATGCGGGTGAGAAACGGTCCAACAGAAACAACCCAAACCCAACATTTCGAAAATACCACATCGATATGGGCCAATTGTACATACTACATAGGTAGGAAACTGTTTATGTGAGAAATGATATGATGGTCTTTACTCTGAGCTCTGATACCATATTAGTGATGGAGATAACTCATACCCAAAAACTAACTCATGAGTGGTGGATTATCCATACACTTATATATTGTCCAAGAATTACTATGTTAAGCAATGTGGGACACTAATAAAAACTGTATACTGATTCCGGGAATTTAGGATCTAGACTAGTGGAACGTGCCGGAGAATTGGGTTAAACGAAGTTAGTTAGGAAATTTCCGACTTAGGTTGATTTGTTTGTAATCTGAACTAATTTCCGTTTTCGGATTAATTAAAAAAAAATCAAAAGATGGAAAGAAGTTGAACATTGCAATCGTAGAGTTCAAACGTACAAAAAGGTAACCACAAATGTTCAGAAGAAGAAGACTATGAGTGGTGGATAATGTATATCAAATTGCATAACCGGTGTAGCTCATTGCAAATTAAATTTAAACCGTAGACTGAACCACTGAATTATATAACCTTTCCTCGCAAATATTTTTATTTTTTAAATGATTTTCAAGTGAATATATTGTTTTTTTTAAAGTCTGATTAATTATGTTATTACAACGCCGAGAAATATTACAGAGACGATTCTACGGCCGACAATTCTATCACCATATGAGAATACACGTCTATCCAACAAGTGGATATATTTATGATATTTATATTTAAAGAAATACCCTAGGATAGTACTAAAAAAATTTTAGTCACAAAAATAGACCACAAGAAGGAAAATGATCAAAATATTTCATTAAAGAGATAAATATACATTTATAAGTTAACTAATTCACACCTTTGGGTTTAGAGTTAAGGGGTGGAGATTTGAGATTGAAGCTTAAATTTTTATAAAATAAAAAATAAATATTAAAAATTTGAAAATAAAAATTTTAAAAATAGTTTCAAAAAGTATTTTCGAATTACAAAAAGAAAATTTAAAAAAAAATAAAAAAAAATTTGAAAAAAAATAAATTCAAAAAAAAATATATAAAAAAATTTGAATTTGAAAACATATAATCTAAAACTATAAAAAGGAGGGTAATTCTCCTAAATAGACCATTTTCAAATTTTGATCACAAAATAAACCGCAAGGAGAAAAATGACAAAAATGTTTCATTTAATAGGTAAAATGACCCTAATACCCTAGATATATAAAAAATAAAAAATAAAAATATTTTTTTTATCGTTTTAGATTATATGTTTTTAAATTCGAACTTTTTTAAAAAAATTTTCTTTTATAAATTTTTTCTTTCGAATTTTTTTTTATTTTTTTTCAAATTTTTTTTTTTGTAATTCGAAAATACTTTTTGAAACTATTTTTAATATTTTTATTTTCAAATTTTTTATATTTATTTTTTATTTTATAAAATTTAAATCTCAATATCAAATTCCCACCCCTCAACTCTAAACCCTAAGGTTTAGATTAATTAACCCTACGGGTATAAGTGTATATTTACCTATTTAATGAAACATTTTGGTTATGACCGTCAAATGGTTTGTCCATGGTCCAAATGGGCATGACCAGTTGGACCATTTCAGTTTTGGGCACTAATAGGTGGTCCATATTGGACAATCACTACAAGAAAACATCAAGGATTCTGAGGGAAAAAATCGTCGGAATTTCGTCGGAATATCGTTATTCCGACGCAATTCCGACGAAATACGTCGTCGGAAATAATTCCTCGGAATTTATTTTTTCCTCTGAAATCCCTCGGAATTTTCCGACGGAATTCCGAGGAAATAAATTTCCGAGGAAATTCCGAGGATCCCTTGTTTGTCGGAAAAGTCCTCGGAATATACCGAGGTAGAACTTCGTCGGGATAATTCCTCGGAAGTTCATCGATCGATGCGTGTTTGGACATATATACATCGATCGATAGGAGTATACCGACGGACTTTTTCCTCGGTTTATTCCGAGGAACTGTTCCCTCGGTATATTCCGAGGGATCCGTTCCTCGGAATTTTCCGAGGGAGTTGTCCCTCGGAAAATTCCGAGGGAAATGTCCCTCGCTATATTTTTTAAAAAAAACGGATCGATCGATGCGTTTTTGTTCAAAAACGCATCGATCGATGTAGTGAAAAATATAATTAATTTCCTCGAAATGTAAAAAATATTAATTTTTTTGAAAAAATAAAATTTCTGAAATTTAAATTCGAAAATATGAAATTAAAAGTAAAATTGAAATCATACTAATTAATATTCAAAGTTTCACAAATAAAAATAAAACATTCCGAGATTGGGGAAAAAAAAACTACGGGTCTGGCACGTCCGGGAACACCTCGTTCGGGTACATCCTCTGCATCATCTCCATCATTTGCTGGTTCAGCCTCCTCTGTGCCTCATAGCCCGCCTGTTGAGCCGCCATCTGGGTCTCCAACAAAGATATTCGATCATCTTTGTCCTTCAACTGAGCCGTAAGTACTTCTGGATCAACAAAGGGCGGTGGTGCAGAAGAAGGAGGAACCGACCGGGTGCGACGACCCAAACCGAACAAACGTCCCTTCTTCTTTGGAACCGACTGAATAGAAAAAAGCCAAATTTAGAAATTTAAACCAAGAAATAAATGAATTGAACTTTAAAAAAAAAGAACTTACGGATTCAACGATTTCGTTGATTCGAAACCGGGACAAGTTGGTCGAAGCCGTCGAAGCGTCATCCTCGGTTTGAAGCTGAGACACTTCGTCTACCACCTGAGTTTGGACCAGGTCGACCACGTCCCTCACAAGACCGTCATCAATCTGGCCGGTCTTCTTGTTGGTATACGCCCTCCTCATTAGGGCGAGATCATCGACCGGCTCGCCATCATTTTCTTCCGCCTTGAAAAAAACATAAAATTAAAGAAACATTAGAAATTAGAAGAAATGCACAATAAATTTAAATTCTGAAACTCAAATAATTGAAGAAAAAGCGGTTGAACTTACCATGCGATCTCCGAGAGTGGCAATAGATTGAGCACCCAAGTTATGCTTGTAGATGCCCTTCCCTTTACGGTCGCTCCTGCGGTTGGTGGAGTTGGTGGAAGAAGTTTCTTTCGTCTCCTCCTTATCCCAATGCGCACACAACTCCTTCCAGACCGTATCGTTCATCGACTTTGGGACCTTTTAATTAAAAAAAAAAAAAAAGTTTAATAAATTAAAAAATAGTTTAATAAATTAAAAAATTGTTTAATAAATTAAATCGAACCTTATTGATTTCCCACTTCTTCTTCCACTCGTGGATCTGCTTCCCATAGTTGTCCATTACTTTATGGACGAAGTGGTGATAGATAAAGAGCGTCTCATCGGAATTCCAGTTGAACTCTTGCTGAAAAAAAAACACAATTAGTAGAAAATTTATATTAAAGATTAAAAATATAAGTAAAAAATTAGAATACTTACCGCAAACTGACGAAACCACAGAACCTGCTTGTCGGTTGGGAAGTGAGTGAAAGTCGGATGTCCACTGTCGAGGGCCGAGTACATCATACGGTTGATCCATGCGCTGATCCCGTTCCCGGATCGGTTGAACCTTATTAAAAGAACAAACGGTTAATAATGAATCCAAATTTAAAGAAAAAAAAATGTTTAATTACCATGTTTGACCCCGTCCATGTGGATACGGAGTGAGATACGGAAGATGGTCACGACCGGGCTGTTGAACCAACTCCGCAACCCTCATCACTCCCGGAGGACCCGGAGGAACAGGAGCGGATGCAGCAGCGGGAGCGAGAGGAGCATGAGCGGGTGCAGCAGAGGGAGATGTATGGTTGGAGCTGTGGGGCGAAGGGGAATCCTGAAAATGGCTGGAATCCCGAGACTGGCTCCCCGTACCACCACGACCACGACGCTGTCGAGGCCGGGTCTGATCATCATGAGACCTGTAAATTAAAAAATATATATTTAATAAATACAGAAATATATAAATTAATTTTTTTTATTAAAAAAAAATCCCAAATAATTTAATCACAGAAAAAGATTTATATATATTAAATTTTTTAATAAATATATAAAAATAGTTCTAATAAACAAAAATAGTTTTAATAAATAAAAATTGTTTAATAATTAAAATGTTTTGTAAAATCCAAAAAATCGAATTTATATAGAAATTTTTTTTTGTAAAATCCAAAAAATCGAATTTATATAGAAAAATCGTTTTGTAAAATACAAAAATCGATTTTATATACAAAAATTGATTTTATAAATACAAAAAATAAAAAAATTATAAAAAAATTCTAAATCAATTCAACAAAACAAATTATTCAACCAAATCACAATTCTAAACCTATTATACAACCAAATCACAATCCTAACCAATCACCCTAACAAAAATCTATCAAAACTACACAAAAACCTAACAAATAGAACCTAAGAGAGTGGGATAGGGTCCTTACATGATTTGTGTAAGAGAAGAGGGAGATCGCCGGAGATATCGTCGGATTTCAGGGGGAAATCGCCGGAGAGAAAGAGAGGAGTCGCGCAGAGGAAGAAGAGAGAAATGGGGAAGAAGAAGGGGCTCGTGGTTATAAAACCTAGGGTCCGACGGACATTATCCGTCGGAATTCCGTCGGAATTCTAATTTCAATTTTCGCGAAATATTTGCCCGGTAAAATGAAAATATTCCGAGGAAATTCCGACAGATAGTAAAATATCCGTCGGAATTTCCTCGGAATATTCCGAGGAAATACCGAGGAACTAGTGTTTGGGGTTTCAAAACATCAATTTTTTTTGCCGTATTTCATTTCTTATACAATTGTAATGCATACCATTGAGGATTCTTTGTATACATGAGCATAAACCATGAAATAACAAATTTCAAAACTAATTGAAAGTATTCCCTTTACCGTTCGTTAAAAGGTATAAGTGTTTCTCTTATGTTGCGAGATTTCGTTCATACAATCGGAAAAGTGTTAATTATACGGTAAGGAACAAATTTTTGACTTCATAATGAACGTAAGACACTTAATAAGGGTTATATAGGTGTTATTCAAACGGCAAAACGTTGTTTTCGGTTTAAAAACCCTATTTCCTCGGAATTTCCTCGGATTATTCCGAGGGAACTCCGACGAAACCCTCTTCTTCCTCGAAATTTCCTCGGAATATTCCGAGGAAATTCCGACGAACTAGTGTTTGGGGTTTCAAAACGTAATTTTTTTTAAAAAAACGCATCGATCGATGCGTTTTTGAACAAAAACAAATCGATCGATTACTAAGATGGCCCGGGCCGTAAGATTGTGATCGATCGATGAGAGTATCCCATCGATCTATCGACAATCTGAATTGTTCCTCGGAATTTCCTCGGAAAATCTTGTATGTTTTTTTAAAAATGCATCGATCGATGCGTTATAGAACAAAAACGCATCGATCGATTACTAGGATGGACCGGGCCGTAAGATTGTGATCGATCGATGAGATTAACCCATCGATCTATCGACAATCTGAATTGTTCCTCGGAATTTCATCGGAAAATCTTGTATGTTTTTTTAAAAATGCATCGATCGATGCGTTATAGAACAAAAACGCATCGATCGATTACTAGGATTTACGGGGCCGTAAGATTGTGATCGATCGATGAGAGTAACCCATCGATCTATCGACAATCTGAATTGTTCCTCGGAATTTCGTCGGAAAATCTTGTATGTTTTTTTAAAAATGCATCGATCGATGCGTTATAGAACACAAACGCATCGATCGATTACTAGGATGGACCGGGCCGTAAGATTGTGATCGATCGATGAGAGTATCCCATCGATCGATCGACAATCTGAATTGTTCCTCGGAATTTCCTCGGAAAATCTTGTATGTTTTTTTAAAAACGCATCGATCGATGCGTTATAGAACAAAAACGCATCGATCGATTACCAAGATGGCCCGGGCCGTAAGAATGTGATCGATCGATGCGTTATAGAAACAAAACGCATCGATCGATGCGTGTTCGGAAAACAGAATTATAAGGCAAAACCCGACCTTTTTTGGATCTAAACCTTAGAACTCTCATCCCCTCCGATTTCCCCTATAATTCGCCCCCCCCTTTCTCTCTCTATAATCATCCGATTTGAACAATTTTGGGCTCTATTCCACTTGATTTTTCGAGCTCTACCTGATTCCTACACTCGTCTTCACCCTAAGACAGGTATACTCCGCGAATCTCCACATTCTGAAATCGTGTTCTTGAGCAATTTTTGGGTTTTGTGAATTTCTTATTTCCGTGTTGATTCCTTGATCAAATATGCATGAAACAGATGTTTAAACATGGAATAGAACACAATTGTCTGTGATCAACGAGTTTGGAACATGATTTGAGATGATTTAGGGATAGAGAATTTTTTTCAATTTCGTTTTTTTTTATCACAACTCGATTTTGCTTTTCATTTTCATGTTCAGCTTTGCCTTCTTAATTGATTATAACCATGTTGAGAGCAATGATTCTATTTTGTAGAGAATGAAGCGCACGAAAACATCAGCAAAGAAAAACACACAAGAAGCGGGTTCGTCACAGCTGGAGAAGCAAAGGCCAAAGAAGTGGGATAAGTCTGATACCACCCACTACAACAACATGAAGAAGGTAGCCGTTCCGGCTACACAACTAGCATGTCCTGAGACGATGACAATATTGGGAATCAAAGCAGACATTGAAGGACTGTTCCAGAACATGGGTCTAGGCCAACTATGCAACCTCAAGGAACCCACTTATCCGGAGTTGGTACGCCAGTTCATAGCATCCGCATACGTCACCCGTCCCGATGATAGCCATCAGGAAGGTTTTCTGGCATTCGTAGTGCAGAAAGTATACTATGAGGTATCTTTCACAGACCTCTGCGGACTATTTGGATTGAGTGCGGGGGAGAGGACATATGGTCTTTATTGGACTTCAGAGCTGTTGAACTTCTGGGAAACGATTGGCACAGGGGTTTATAGATCTTCTCAGGCAAAGGAGTCACTTATCCGGAGCCCAGTACTGAGATATGCGACACGCCTCATTGGCTCATTGCTATACGGGACAACCACAGCCGCATCAGTCACGCAATGGGAGTTGTGCCTCCTGTACCAAGGTGTGAGGCATTTGCTACCGGCATTTGGAAACTCTACATTCCCACCTGCTACTGCCTTCAACATGGGAGCGGTGCTGGCCGCAAACTTAGCAGGATACAAGGGGAAAGTAACCAAATCCAAGAGCAATGCATGTGGATTTGGTGCAGTGATTACTCGGATCCTTAGACATGTGGGTGTAGACTGTGAGAACCACCAGGTAGCACTGGACAGATCGAACAACATTGCTTGGAACTACCTGGATGTCATTTCTCTAGTAAGTAAGGAGTTCATAGCTGGTCCCCACTCGAGGATCGATCGGGATGGTCCTTACGTCTACGTATTCCAGGACCGAGCGAAGAAAACACTCTACTGCCACCTGCCTCAGATCGGCCTGACTGCTCTACTTTCAGAGGCTGCAGTTGAGTTTCTACCCCCTGCTACCGCACTAGTAGACAAGCCATCCTTCTTCACGCCAAAATATCAGACCAAAGGCAAGGGCGTGGTTGATGAAGAAGGACAAGATGAGGCTGCACAAGCCATTCCAGATGATTCACAACCCCATCAGCTACTCCCATCAGACTCCAGCCAGTACAAGCTGCAAGAGCTTCCACCGAACGCCACTTCGCGCCAGCAACAACATTGGAGAGATCAGAGCATAAAGACAAACAACGACATGCTACACAAGATCTGGGCTGCCATTTCACGTATCAGGCCGTGTCGTTGCCAAAAGGATGATGTAGTTCATCGGGACAACTCTCCATCCAGCTCTGGTTCGGGTTCGAGTGGTACACACATGGTAAGAAAGAGGTCCAAGAGACCCAACGATGCAGGAACATCTGGAGCAGGAGACGAGGAGTAGGAGCTATCACCGGCTATTTTATTTTCTTTTCTATTCTAACGTTTTATGGTCTTATTTTCTGTTAATTTTGAACTGAGTTTTTTTTAGGTTTCTTAATTATGAGTTCGTATTTCTTTTACATGGTTTCTTTGTTTTATTTGGTTGTGTTTTGTGTAGCTTTTAATTCGTATTCAGCTTTGCCTTGCTAGATAAACCAAATAACTATTATCCAAGGAAAGAGGTTATATCAAGTGTTCCTCGGAATTTCCTCGGTATTTCTTAAAAAAAAAAAAAAATAAGTTCAATGGTAGTCTGTTTCCGAGTCATCATCACCAGATGAATCTGAATCTGGATCTTGGTGAAACTCTCCAATTACTGGTTCATCCTCTACGTGAACGACGGCTTCCTCTCCAAAGTCGGTTAAATCGACTACAAGGCCAACTCCAGCTAAATCTTCTGCTGCACTACAGTTGCCGGATGTGCTTGGTTGTAGTGGGTCTTCCAGCTCAGAACTTCCCTGAACTCGGCCTCTCGGGTTGAGTCTTGTAACAGTAACCCATGGATCATCTCTGTTCCTTACCCGGGGGTACTTGATATAACAAACCTGTAACATTTAGAAAAATTATAAATTAATACACATGATGATGAATCATTCTGAATAATTAACATTTAATTACCTGATCGGCCTGGGAAGCAAGAATGAAAGGATCATAATATTGCAGCTTTCGCCTCGAATTTACTGATATAACACCAAATGCATCTGTTCTCACACCTCGATCTGGGGTGTTGTCGTGCCAATCACAATAGAAAACAGTACAGCGCAATCCAACCATGCCCAAATACTTGATTTCCAAAATCTCATGTATGTGTCCGTAGTATACATCATCTCCTGATGCAGAACAAACGCCAGCATCATAAGTCGTACTCGAACGTCTCCTCTTCTGAGTTGTGAATGCATATCCTCGAGTACAAAATCTCGGATATGACTTCACAACAAAGTTTGGTCCAACGACCATCTCACGTATCCAATCGTCAAATGTTTCACCTCTGGCCAAACCAGCAGACACCTATTAATAGCACATATATATATATATATATATCAATAAATGTGAATTAGTATAAATATGTGATAAAATATATTTTAATTTGTTTAAAGCACTCACATAAGTAAACATCCATCCAGTAAATTCTCTCTGCTTCATTTCTTCTAGTTCGTCCTCTGTGGCGTATCTATACTCGAACCGCTTTTCTGCCATGAAAATCCTGTATATGATGACAATAATGTAATTAATTAAGATTTAAATTTCAACTTGTTAAAATAAAAATTTGTAAGCTCATTTATTTACCTCTCATATTGAAGAACGTCTTCGCAGTTGGTGAGCAAATATGTTTGCAAATGACTGCGCTCCTGCTCAGTAAGTCGACGGTCCTTTGGTTTTCCGCTAAGTCGTCCAACGTCTGTGAAAATGTCTGGAACCGTAACATGATATGTTGCCCGTTCGCCTCTATCATCATGCCGAGCAGGTCTTCTGTTTTTGGTCTGAACTTCTGCTGGAAAGTAGTACTCGGCAAAGTTTGAAGTTTCTTCATTGATCATCTGTGCGACTATAGAACCTTCCACCCTACTTAAATTTTTCACCATCTTCTTCAAATGGAACATATACCGCTCATACAGATACATCCATCTATACTGCACAGGACCACCAAGTTCCAATTCTCTTGCCAGGTGAATAACAAGATGCTCCATAACATCAAAAAATGAGGGAGGAAATATCTTCTCAAGGTTGCACTGAATCACGGCTATGTTAGTCTTCAAATTTTCAATACCTTCAAGAGTCACTGATCTCGTGCATAAATCGCGGAAGAAACCACTTATCCCTGCAATTGCTTCATGAACATTTCGTGGTAATATTTCCTTGAAGGCGAACGGAAGGAGGCGCTGCATCATTACATGGCAATCGTGGCTTTTCAAGCCAGTAAACTTTCCTTCCTTTCTGTCGATACAGTTACGCAAATTTGATGCGTAACCGTCTGGAAATTCCACATCGTTTGAAATCCAATCAAAGAACGCATCTTTTCCCGCTGCATCAAGTCGGTATATGGGAAAAGGAGCCCTACCATTCTCATCAACATGAAGTTCTGAACGAGCACATATATCGACTAAATCCAGTCTTGACTTCAAATTATCCTTTGTTTTACCTTGAACATTAAGGATCGTGTTCATGAGATTGTCAAAAAAGTTCTTCTCAATATGCATGACATCTAAATTATGCCTTAGCAGATGATCCTCCCAGTATGGCAGATCCCAGAAAATACTTTTTTTGTGCCAGTTATGTAGTTCTCCAACAGCATCTACCGGAAAACGCTCATGTCCACCGACTTCTGGCGTCCTTTCTGCACCAAAATCTCTTAGTTGTATCTTCAAATCTTTCCCACAAATTTCCGGAGGTGGACTGTCAAACACCCTCTTGTTCTTCGTAAACAAATTCCTACTCCTACGATATGGATGATCAGGTGGTAGGAATCTCCTGTGACAGTCAAACCAACACGTTTTCCTTCCGTGCTTTAGTTGGAAAGCATCAGTGTTATCTTGACAATATGGACATGATAGCCTTCCATGCGTTGTCCATCCAGACAACATACCATATGCTGGAAAATCACTTATTGTCCACATTAGTACTGCCCGCATTTGAAAGTTTTCTTTACACGAAACATCGTATGTTTCAGCACCTTGAGCCCATAGTTGTTGCAACTCATATATTAGTGGCTGAAGAAACACATCAAGTGATCTCTTAGGATGCTCTGGTCCGGGAACGAGAATCGAGAGAAACAAAAACTCTCGTCGCAAGCACAAGTTTGGGGGGAGGTTGTATGGTGTAAGAATGACGGGCCATAGAGAATACTGTCTTCCACTCTTGCCAAACGGACTGAAACCATCAGTACATAATCCAAGGTAGACATTTCTTCTCTCATACGCAAAGTCGGGATACTTTGATTGGAAATGCTTCCACGCTTTTGCATCTGAAGGATGTCTGATCTCACCATCTGTTGAGTGCTCCGCATGCCATCTCATTGGTTGCGCTGTGCGTTCAGACAGATACAACCTCTGCAACCTTTCCGTCAAAGGTAAATACCACATCCTTTTATATGGCACTGGAACTCTTCCAATTGTATCTTTATAACGAGGCTTTCCACAAAATTTGCATGTAACCCGCTGTTCATCCACCCTCCAATAAATCATGCAGTTGTCGCTGCATACATCTATTACCTGATACGATAAACCAAGACCAGCTACGAGTTTCTGAACCTCGTAGTATGAACCAGGAGCTACATTATCCTCGGGTAGAATACCTTTTACAAAATCAGCAATCGCATCCACACAGTCTTCAGCCAAATTATAATCTGTTTTAATGCCCATCAATCTTGTAGCAGATGATAAAGCTGAATGACCATCTCTGCAACCTTCGTACAATGGTTGCTTTCCAGCATCCAACATATCATAAAATCTCCTAGCTTCTGCATTGGGTAAATCTTCCCCTCTAAAATGATCATTTACCATCTGCTCAGTACCTACACCATAATCTACATCCGTTCTAATTGGTTCTTCTAATCTAACCGCTGGCTGAGGTTCACTAGTACTACCATGTTCATAATCAGTTTCCCCATGATGATACCAAATTTTGTAACTTCGTGTAAACCCACTCAAATATAGATGAGTCCAAACATCCCACTCTTTAATAACCTTTCTATTTTTACAATTAGAGCAAGGACATCTTAACATACCTGTTTTTGCTTCCGGTTGTCGGTGAACTAACCCCATGAATTCAGTTATACCTCGTTGGTATTCTTCCGTAAGCAATCTCGTGTTCGGATCCAAATGAGGTCGATCGATCCAAGAACGAAAATAATTTGAAGAAGACATATTTTTTATGAATCAAATTCGTGTGTAAATAGAGTAAGAGGGAGGATGAAGATATGAAGTGAATGAAGAGGAAGAGGAGTGCTTGTATTTATAGTTTAAATCCTGCCGACATACCGAGGAAATTCCGATGGAATTCCGACGGACAAAACTAGTTCGTCGGAATTTCCTCGGAATTTTGTAAAATCCCCCAACGGCTCTCCAACGGCTATAATATTTCCTCGGAATTCATCGGTTTTTTCCGAGGAACAGAGTTTTCCTCAGAATTTCCTCGGAATATTCCGACGGACTGTAGTTTCCTCGGAATTCCGTCGGTATATTCCGAGGAAATTCCGAGGAAACCCAATTTTGTGTTTCCTCGGAATTTCCTCGGAAATTCCTCGGTATATTCCGAGGATTTCATTTTCCGTCGGAATGTCCGTCAGAATATCGCTGTTTTCTTGTAGTGAATGGTCCAAACAAATGTCCAAGATCAATAGAACCCAATAAAATTTATAATTATTTTTTAATTATTAGTTTAGATCTTATTTCTAAAATTTTGAAATTATGTTTACTTTCCAAAATTATAAAAGTATTTTTTCTTGTCAAAACTGTAAAACTATATTTTCCTTTCAAAATCGAGAAATTTCATTTTTCCGTCGAAACCGAGAAATTGTGTTTTCCAGCCAAAACCAGAAATTGTGTTTTCCCGCCATAACCGAAAATTGTGTTTTCCCGCCAAAACGGAGAAATTAAGCTTTCCCACCGAAACCGAGAAATTGTGTTTTCCCGCCAAAACCGAGAAATTGCATTTTCCCGCCAAAATCGAGAAATTGTGTTTTCACGCCAAAACCGAAAAATTGTGTTTTCCCGCCAAAATTGAGAAATTGCGTTTTCCCGCCAAAACCGAGAAATTGCGTTTTCCCGCCAAAACCGAGAAATTGTATTTTCCCGCCAAAACCAAGAAATTGTATTTTCCCGCCAAAACCGAGAAATTGCGTTTTCCCGCCAAAACCGAGAAATTGTGTTTTCCCGCCAAAACCGAGAAATTGAGTTTTCCCGCTAAAACCGAGAAATGGCGTTTTCACGCCAAAACCGAGAAATGGCGTTTTCACGCCAAAACCGAAAAATTGCGTTTTCCCGCCAAAACCGAGAAATTGCATTTTTCCGCCAAATTAATGAAATACATTTTTCCGTCAAAATTGTGAATCGTGAATTTTTTATTTTAACGATAAAACTATTGTTTTGGGTTAAATTGTAAACTTATGTTTTCTTTTGTTAAACTCACAAAAACATGTTTTAGGAAGCCCATGGAAACCCATTGTCCATTTGGTCTTCGCCCAATTGGACCATGTACCTAGGCATGGGCGTTCGGTGGACCGTTCGGTTTCGGTCCGGGTGATTCGGTTTTTCGGACTTTCGGTGTTATGTTCAGAAGTACCATTCGGGTTTTACTAATTATCGGATCGGATTCGGTTCGGTTCCTTCCGGGTTCGGTTCGGATCGAATGTAATCAAAGTTTAAAATCGTCCAAAATATATTTTTTAAACCTCAAAAATTGACAATTTGTTTTCAAAATATATAAATTGTTTACAAATCTAATTAAAAATTAGTTAAACTATCTAAATTAACTAAAAAGTATTCAAATAATAATTAAAACAAACTAAAAAAAATATTTTGAATATTCTAAAATATCTAAATCTTCTTAAAATATATAAAAACATTAACATATTTAACTAATTTCGGATATCTTCGGATCATAGTTCGGATTTCGGTTCGGTTCGGGTTATAACCAAACAACAAAGTACTAAGCTCATAAGTCTCGTTCGGATATTTTTGTATAACAGTTCAGATTCGGTTTCGGTTTTTTCGGTTCGGGTTTAGGTAGGTACTTCGGGTTGAGGTAAAAACGCTCAGGCCTACATGTACCAATTGGTCTTTTGTCCAGTTGGACCATTTATTAATTGGGCACGTCCATAGCCCGCCCAAAATGAATTGGACTGGGCTAGCCCATGGTCAGCCCGCCCAGTTGACACCTCTAATTTTGGTCATTTTGATCTTTAGGGTCTATATCTGTGACGTAAACTTTTTAGTTATTTTTTTTAATTTTTTAATTTTTTAATTTTTTTAATTTTCTTTTTATATCTTCATATATATAAAAGGGTTTGAATCCGTCCTGGGTGTGCCACATCAGATTCCACCTAGGAAAGTCGAAGTCCATGGTTGCGACACCTGTCCCGACCATTTAAAACGCTGCACTTCGTTTAATCGAAAATTTGTTGGGCTTCGTTTTTGTTATGCGATTGTTCAATGTTAATGGGCTTTAGTTTGGAAAGTTTGTTTTGTCCAGAAGCCCGTGAGCACCAACCCTAATCTGATTGCGCACATACATTTGTGTTCTTTTCTCTTTTGCCTTCGACGGTGACGCCTGAGATTCTTCACGGCTTAAACGGATTGCGTTATGGTTTTTATTGTGTTTAATCCCATTAATTCATAAGCCCACCACGACGGATCTTCAATGCTTGGTTTGCATCGGCAAGGCGGTGTACTTTCAGGTATAAATATATCGATATTTCTCCCCTTGAAATCATCTTCGTTTCATATCTCTTTCAGTATATTAATCGGATATGGTGTCACTTTTCTGAATTGCCATAGTCCTATCTCTGCAACCTTTTTATGCTTCTTGGATTGGAACCGTAAGTGCCGCCACCACTCTTTTTTTTATTGCGTTCCTGAGTTTCATCAATCTCCTCTATGTAAGCATACAATATTTTTCACAACATAGGTCTTTTAATATCCCTGATTTGCTTAGACTAACTCATATGTTTTGATAGATGCCGTAGTTGTGGCTCCTTAGAAGTTCCTTGCAAAAGAACTCTCCAGTTGGCAAATGGGTTGAGTGCATCATCACGCCGTGAGCTGAATACACTAAGCAATGCACAGAAGATGAGCCACCATCCGGTACAATGATAGGTGAATCTGACAATTGGTGACGTAAAGGAGTCATGTATGCTCTCAGTTTGGTAAAAAACCCTCACTTTAATTTTTTTTTCCAGGACTCATGCTCTCCAGCTAACTCAAATCACCATGTAGCAAACAATCGTTTAGTTAGCTACTGCTGCGAAGATCTGAGATAAACAAATTAAACATTTATGCGAGGGTTAATCCTCTGTAATGAGATCTTCTAACAAATCTAGGTACTTAATTAGGTTTCTTCGTACAGACAAATGGAAACTACACAAGAGTACTTCGATTCAGAGTTAACATCTATGCATAACTAAATACAGGTGGGAGTTAGGGAGAGTTTGGCAGATTCAATTTTTTTGAAGGTGTTATTATTTTTTTTAAGAATATGTGTTATTGTTTATTTGAATATATTTGAGTGTGTCAGTTTTTAATTATGGAATATTATGTGGCAGCGATGTCAAAAACAACTTTCTGAGAACAAAGGAAGCACGGCAAATGCATAATCAAGTTTAGTGCTTGCCTTTTTGAATGTCATTGATTGTCATGATCAAGAGACAATTTCTCAGTGGTATATCTCTGTTCCATAGAAATTTATTTACTTTTTAATTCTAGACAGAATAAGCATACGAGCTTTTTTTTTCAGCCTACAGGCTGTTTTATTTTTTCAGCCTACGGGCTGTTTGTTTTGTTTTTAATTTTTGTGCCAGGTTTTTAATTTCTGAATATCTTTTATGATTATCCATATTATGTTAAACTTTTAATGTTTCCAGTAACTTTATTTAATATACATGAATCTTAACTTGGTTATCAAACAAAATTTGGTCATACAAACTCAAACTTGGATTGTAAAATTAAACCTTCAACTGTAGTCATATAATAATTCCTTGCGATGTAAGTTAATGTTCTAACATAGAATACCACAACACAAACGTCCACACCAACGAGCATGAGCCCATGCATCAAAGTTATAATATATAAACATTAAACCCACCAAGAAATTAACGAATTTTAAAACATAACTAAATTTTGACTCGCGCTTTAAAAGCGCGAGTTTATTTTTTTTTTCAATTGACAAATATTTAGTGAATGTCATATTTTCATATATTTGTGTTTTATTTTATAAAAAACTTAAACTTTTTATCTTTATTTATCGTATTTCATTTTAAATGCTATTTATGTTTACAAAATTAAACTTTATTTCTTTAATGAATTAAGTTGGTATAACTCTGATAAATTAATTTTATTATGTGGTTAATATATATATTTTTAAAAATTATATAGTTTTAATAAAGATTTATACTTTTCAGTGAAAAAATCAATTTTTTTTATGAAAGCTTAAATTATATTAAGAAAAATAATAATAATAATTAAGAATAGTTGAAAAAAAATTATATGAACTTGGACTCAATGACCCAAAGGAAAAAAATGTGTGAATTGGATCTGATTTCTTAATCGGTCCAAATGGTCCAAGAGAGATCTGATGTGGGCTGGATCCGAAAAAAATGACCCAATATAAATGTGTTATTAATATTACTTGATTGTCCTTAATGAAACATGCAATGTTAGTAAAAAAAATGACAGACTAAGGTAAAAAAAACAATAGGATACTGCTTTAATAGTATAGATATACAACAATTCACCCCTATATTTAAATATAAGCATCAAACAAACAAAGATTTTATTGCCTCCAAAAAAAAAAACAAAGAAAGATTAAGAAAATACAAAGACACAAAAAACAAAATAAAACAACAATTATATAACACATAATGACTCAATAAATGAATGTAACTTGATCCAAAATTATAGCATATGATTAACATGATACCTATATTATATTCTAATTTATATTTTTAACATCATACCTATATTATATTCTAATTTATATTTTTGTTCTGTAATAAAATTATCTTAAAATTTAAAAATAAAATAATAGATTATTCAGTAAAACCAACGAAAAGAAATATACAGAAGGCAATATAATATTTTAAACAGTCACTAATTATACGCTGAAACTGAATAATAATCTATACTATATTAAAAGGTATATATGAGCTCCATTGAGCCTGTCCACGTCAGACAATAAAATCAGCCAATAGGAAAACAGTTCTCCGCCACGTCAGATGCTCACTTCTGTCATTTGGGCTTCCCGTTTCACCGGCCCGTTAATGTTCGACGAAGACAGGTCCGAAGGACTCAACAGCTTCCGAGAAATCAACCGGTACTACTACAAACCAGACTCCAGCCGATGTAGACGCGATACTGATCTAGTGCGGAAGACTAAGCCAGAGCAACTCCGCCGCGGCGGCGAAAACCAAGAGGTATTCTGTATCCAAGAGGAGCTTCGACTTCGACAAGAACGGCGACACAGACAAAGCCGATGCGGAAGACGGAGGAGAGGAAGAAGAAGCCGAGCGGCGGATTCATCAGCAGCAGCGCGGCGGCGGAGAGTCCCGTCGGACTCTGAGCAATGTCGGGAGCAGAAGAGACGGCTCCTAGCAGGGAGAGGGAGGACTCGAAGAGCTACCGATCGGGGAGTAGGGAGAGAGGAAGCGGTAGCAGACGAGGAAGCAGATCTCCAGAGAGAAGATCGGAGACGACGAACCCTAATAACGGCATTGGCAGTTCTGTAAATTCGAGTAACAACAACAATATACCTGCCAAGTTCGTTTCGGTTCCTGCAACGGATAAAGAGAAGAGAAGCAGCAACAGCAACGCAGATGCGTCTATTAAAAGGGTTGTTGTCAAGAGAAACGTGGCGTCTCCAAGGTCTCAGTCGCCTGCAAGAGCGGCGTCTCCTAGAGCTCAGTCTCCGGCCAGAGTTATCAACCACTCCTAAAGGTTAAAGCTTTAATTCTTTTCCAGAAATTTTGATCCTGATGGTAAATTGATTTCTCTTATATCAACCGTCTTAACTGGTTCGAGATTCCATTTTTACAGAAATCTGCAAAAGTGTCGCCTACACGTGTTCGAACCTGAAGGTGTGGTCCATAAAAGAGATTTAGATAAGTTTTGCAAAGCTCTCATCTTTTTTAATTGAGCAGTGAATCTGGCATTGTTGTAATCTTCTTACTCTGATTCTATTGAAAACCATTTCTTATACAGATGTTCTTCGCACCAACACGAGAGAATTGGTATGACAGCTACACGAGTTTATGTATTCTTATCTCTTGAAAGTTTACTTCAACAAGCATATTTGATCTTAATGATACAATAGATAAATGGTGTAGCAAATAAAAGTCTTATAGCAGTTGGCGAGACAAATCTTATCTTGAAAAAGACTATTCACCATGTTTCTACAATGCTGAAGAGGGTTAAGCCGAGAAAAAAACTATAATCTCTTGATTCCCACGTTAATGTATGTTTAATAATCTCCAGATCTCTGTCAAGCATATATTTGTGCTCAATATCTTGAATGTGTTTTAACTTACTAACAAAATATGTAAACTGGCTTACTTTGTGATAATTAATTTTTTAGGGACAGATGAACTGGTCAATGGAACATAGCCAGCTTGAGCCTAAGACTGAGCTTTGATAGAGGAACGAAAGGTACTGATACACAATTCTTCTCATTTTGACGCAATTGTTTGATTTGTCAAGGGTGTTTGAGCATTTGAGATCTTGAACATAGATTTATCCTTCATGAATAACTTTTACCTCCCACTTATTTATTTGCTTGCCACCGACTGATTCTATTGTTATGTGAACGTGTAGTTTCCTACACTTCTGCACCATTTGGAGATTATATTGCTTCTCCACTACTACTAAATATACATGGTTACAAAAAGCTTTTCCTGCAAACTAGAGTAATGTACTCAATTTTGATTCATCTCAATGGTCAATGTATCTCTGAAGGTGGTTCAAAGAAGTCTGCTGAAAATGGGTTTATGACAGGAGGTGGCTGTAATAGCTCGAGCAGCAGAGTAGGAAGACAAACCTGGTAATTTATTTTTCTTTGAAATCGCATGTGTATGCACATTAATCTTTTCTTAATGTACACATTATTGAGTATTGAATAAATTTGGAGGGGATAATGTCACCAGAACTTGATGTCAAATTCGATTATCATTATTTGCCTGATTCAAGGTCCAAGTTGTGGAGTAGAAGTTGTAATGCGGCTCTGGAGAAAAATCAGTGTTGGGTAGATAAGGTATTGAATTAGTTTTGGGTAAGCGGAAATGGTTGTTCAACTGTATACTAATATTTGTATGTTTGACTGTTGAACATGAAAGAAATGTCTTAAACACCTGAAAAGAAGTAAGTCACAAGATTCATACACCACAGAAGAAGTAAGACACAAGAGTTGGAAGTGGTGACGACAATGTAAGAATGAAACTAAAAGAATATTTGTAATGGGAAGAATTAAAAAGTTTCTACGGTTTGTGTGTTCCTGAGGATTCGGTTTGGTGTGTTTTGTTTTCATTGCCAAAATGGTGCGCTTACTAAAATAAAAATATAGAAATGGAACGATAATTTCAAATTAAAATTAGTTATTCAAAGCTTAGCTGAAGTAGCAGTACGTTATGTATATAAAAAATAAATTTCTAATGGGTTCTTAAAAGATAGTTGTATACAATACGATTTACATTACATATACGACTGAATATAATTCCAAGTGCTGATTATATTCACTAAGTTCAATGTTAAAAAACTTCATAAAGCCACTTAGAAATATACATATTCAAAACCAATTTTTAAGGATTACTATTAACAAGGTGAAGCAGAGCTTGCTATTAGACGTACCTACACTTGAGAACATACTCATCTGCGCACACCCTAACAAGGTGAAGCAGAGCTTGCTATTAGACGTACCTACACCCAAATGCCACGGTGAAGAAGGCTCCTCGGGCCAACACGCTTGAAAGCATCAAACTCAAGTAAAAAAAAATCACTATATAAAACTAAAATAGATCATCAACAATCACCAGAAAAAAAATGTAACACACATAACAATAAAACAGACATGGCAGTACTATAGAATAAAATACACTAAGTCATCGTACCAACTTTGCATAAAGAAAAACACATGAAGGCCAAATCAATAAGAAAAATAATTAACAACAGTATAAAAATATTAGTAATTCTTACTTTAGATGATGTCAAAAAAAAAATTTCTTACTTTAGATTTTCTTCAATGTCAAATTGAAATACAAATCAAATACAAAAAAATAGAAATCACTACATTTTACATAATTTTTAAATTTTGTGTTCTTCTAACAAAAAAAAACAATGTTAGTGGTCTTTTTTTTGTTACTTATGTTAATGATCTTTTCAACTTATAATAAAATATACAATTTGATCTTAGAATAAAAACCTATTATTATTATTTTTCAATATAAATTAAATTTCCAAATGTTTTATAAAATTATATTATATTTTAATATAATATAGTTTCAGTGTAAATCCACCTGCCCGTAGGGTTTCTGATCATAAAATAGTGAATATTTTCTACCAAAATTTTGCAGATAGAAATTATAAAACTACAGATTAAAATAATACAGTATTATGTAAGTTATTTATACCAAAAATAAAATGAGGGTTCTGTTAAAAAAACTAGAAATTTATATTTTTTAATTTTCTTTTGTTAATTATTAGTATTACTTATGAAACTCTTACTTGCATTAACTACAATGATTTTTCAATCGTTATTTTTTTCTATTTAATTTAGAATTCTATTTCTTCTGTTTTTAATTATAAGTTTAACAATTCAATATATTATATATAAAAACAATATGATTGGAAATTTTGTTTAAAAGACTAGCCGCGCGTAGCGCGGCCAAAAAATCTAGTATTTGTTAAAAGAACATTATAATCCCTTTAGATGGCATAGTTCACTTAATAAATGTTTTAATACAATATATGACAATTTTAAAAATATTTTTACTGTGAAGAATTTATTTATTTTTCTTATTAACTAAAACCAATAGATTTAAAAGAAAATATATACGATAAACTAAAGAATTTAGTGGATTCAAAGCAAATAACAACAATTAATAATTCATAATCTACACATTCAATCTCAAATATAATTCCCAGTAATTTAATGTATTTACTGATTATAATAATGATAGGAAATCATTAAAAAAAAAATGAGCCTACTATTTTAGTATCTTTTCTTTATTAAGCAAACAAGGTTTTTTAGCAACAAAACAACAAAATATAATGTCAGTTAATATTATTGTCAACTATTTAAAATTTTGATGTAGACAAAGCTGATCGCTTAATATAATCACACTCACAACCAACCGAACATAAAAACTTACCCAAAAATAATATATTTGACGCCAACAACACATCCCGCGCGTAGCGCGGAACCGTTCTAGTCTATAATATAAATGTCATTTTAGCTATTAAATAAAACATTTTGGTTTTTTTTTTTTTTTTTTTTTGGTTTTAGGAGAACTGCCCTTATATTTATTTAAATAGTTAATTGGATTTGGTATCGAAATTTCTGGCCTCTTGCACTCTCGGCCCTTCCTTATCCCTATCTATCGCACCGTTCTAAAACCCTCCCCTTCCTCTCCAATGGCTTCTTCAATACTGACCTCAACCTTAAAGCCTCTAGCCATGGCGGATTCCTCCTCTTCCACTCGTCTCTCCCATCCTTCACTCTCCACTATCCACTCTTCCAAAACTCGCTGCTTCTCTAGTTTTTCTCTCCTCAGCGGACGCACTAACCTCCCCTTGTCTTTCTCCCACCTTTCCCTCTCTCTCAACTCCAAAACCCACCTCAAAAAATCCACCTTTGTCTCCTCCGTCGCCCAGACTTCTGATTGGGCTCAGCAAGACGGGGAGGAAAGCGGAGACGTGAGCGCTTCGGTCGCCGTTGAGGAGAGCGAGCCTGAAGCGACGTTTTCTGAAGAGGAAGGAGATGCGAGCGAAGGTGGAGGAGGCGATTTCCCGGAGCCACCGGAGGAAGCGAAGCTCTTCGTTGGAAACTTGGCGTACGACGTTGATAGCCAAGCCTTGGCTATGCTCTTCGAGCAAGCTGGTACTGTTGAAATCGCCGAGGTGAATAAAAGTTGTGATTTTGCTCGATTCCTTCCTCTGTTGATGCGTTTTGTGTTCATTATGCATTGCTATTTGCATCAAATGTGAGTTCAAAATGGATGAGAGAAGGTGAAGCTCTTGGCTTTTGAGTGTTTGGAGCGTATCTGGTTCGAGAGAGTTGTCCTAGTGATGAGAATTATGTGGATTGAGTTTGTATCTGTTGACATTCCATGCTTTTGGTTTTGATTCATATATGTGTGTAGTTGGTGTTATTCTAAGCTCTCACTTGTATTCTACTTCCAAGAGATAACGTTTGATTGATTCTTCTTGTTCTAGGTTATCTACAATAGGGAGACCGATCAGAGTCGTGGATTTGGATTTGTGACTATGAGTACCGTCGAAGAAGCTGAGACTGCTGTTGAGAAGTTTAACCGTTATGTAAGTTTCTATGTCAACAAACATTTTCTCAAGTAGTAGCATGTCTTGTGCTGGCTCATAATTGTCCTTATTTGCTCTTAATCCAACCAAAGTTTTCATCTTTCTGCTTGAAGGAGTTGGTGTGTTTATGAGAACATTACTGAGCAGCATCTGTGTTGGTTGGTCTTTTTCATGTTTTGTCAGGATCTGAATGGACGGGCTTTGACTGTTAACAAGGCAGCTCCAAGAGGCTCACGTCCAGAACGTCAGCCTCGGGTGTACGAGCCTGCATTCAGAGTCTACGTGGGAAACCTACCGTGGGATGTGGACAACGGTCGTCTAGAGCAAGTTTTCAGTGAGCATGGCAAAGTTGTGGAAGCTCGTGTGGTTTATGACCGCGAGACAGGCCGTTCACGTGGATTCGGGTTTGTCACAATGTCTAACGAGACTGAACTCAACGACGCTATCGCTGCTCTTGATGGACAGGTACCTTCCTCATATGGTTATGCTAATGCAGGTTACATGATTTTTTTTGTGGTGATCTTCTCATTCGATCTTTCTTTGTGTCTTGTATTTGCAGAACATGGAGGGTAGAGCTATCAGAGTGAATGTAGCGGAGGAGCGCCCAAGGCGATTTTAAGACTCAGATCTCTTTGTACCCTTGCTTACTCTCTTTATATCTTTTGCGTTTTGTTTAGACGAGATTCTTACACTCTTTGGAGATTTTTTTGTTTGTTTGAATTCTGAATGCGAAGCTTCTTCTAAAGTAATTTATATATGTGATCGATGGTTAAGCAATATGGTGATCAAAAGTGAAGAGGTGCAATGTTCTTATCCAATATGTTATGAGCCTAAATTTTATCTCCTAATTGGAGGGGCCTTATCACATATGCATGTCTATTTCATGCCTCATGGTAGTATTTTAAAACTTATCTGAGAAGGTTAACTGGATAAGCTAACCGTAGAGCTCAGATTATCTATAAAATTGAGCCGAATCCTAATTAGAGCATCTCCAATGTACACCTTTATGTTTTCCTCTAAAATAGAGATCTCTATTATAGAGGTGAAAATGTTCCAATGTATATCTCAATTATAGAGATCTCTATCATAGTGGCATACATTGGAGCATTTTCACCTCTATAATAGAGTTTCTCTATTTTAGGGGAAAATATAAAGATAGAAATAAGGGTGGGTTGAAGATGGTCTCAGAGAATGTGAGATATCTAAACTAAGGACATTAAGACGACGTGAGATATAGCTAAACTAAGTTAGTTTATCAAGACATTCTGAGACCAGAGCTCATCATTCTCTTCCTCGTACGCTTCTCCTTTGTCAACGTGTTAAGTGACTGTTGGATTTTTTACTTTAGAATAAAATTCCTAAACAAGATAATGAGGGACAAAGATGGGAACAATCGTGAACATCATAACTCCTCTGTGTTCGCACGCTGCTGATATTGGTCAGATGTACGGGCTAAATTATGGTATGAAATTGCAAAAGCAAACAAACAGCTAGAATCATGTACACAGCGGGAGAGATGCCAAACAAAGTGGTAGAATGGGAACCATGTACATAGCTGGAGCTGACTATGTGAAGTCAGGCATATATGTAGAATCTTGTCTTAGCCAATACCAAAATATAAGCTAATTATGGGATTACCATACTTCAGATAGTTAGCTTCAGCTTTGTACATGGTTGCCCTCTTGCCCCTCTGTTTGAAACTCTCACGACATTCTTGAAGATTGTTTCAACCTCACTAACCAAAAAACCTACAAATCCTACTCATTTTCTTCTCTCTGTTTTTTTTCTGTGTTTATTTGTATGGTTTGAGGGTAGTGATAATTCTGTTTCTTATAGCCAAAGAGGAAGAAATGCATCTCACAAAAGGACAATATGTTCAAATTTAGGAGAATCTGCTTTATGTTGTGCAACTTCAATGTTAGCATAGCTGAGGTAACAAAAAAAACACAAATAATGCATGGAGTCATTTATATCGATGTTCAGTGGTATGGCCACTTACTCATAAGTCAAATCAAAATAACAGCTTTAGTCACAACTCAATTATTTAAGGTCCAGAGCGTATCTATTGCAGGTCTTAGGTATCTTACCGTAACGGGTGTGATTGGTAGTTGTTGTAGGTGCTTTCCACAGTCCTATTTATTTCTAAAGTACCAAATTCAGAGCAATCAAGCTTTAAATTTTTTTTTGAAACCACAGCTCTTGAAATAACCTACAGCTGTATAAGTGCTCTGCAGAGCCAAATATCCAAAACAATTTTTTAGTGCTTTCCATAAAATTCTACAGCAATAAAATCTAAAGGTACAACAGATTTTTTTCTACAGCAAAAATTTTAAAGCTACAGCCCTTACCAATCTGACCCATAAGGTATTGTACTGTTTCTTATTTAAAAAACGTCTCTTAGCCTTTTTAATTAAAAATTAAGAGACCATATCTTATATTACGTTAAGAGACTCAACTTAACAGACGTACATGTTAATAAACATTCTTTTAACAGTTACATGATGAGTCTAGTTTATATGTGAGCAAGTGTTTGGTGTCTTTAATGAGGGCCCATAAACAAAGATAATCAGTGTTGGAAATAGCTCCAGTCACAAACTCAACGGTGTGAATGAGCTGGTTCACCAAGATTTAGGCTGAATTCATACTCTTGCTGTCCATGAGATAAGTCGGATGCTGCAGATTATTGTAGGTCAGCTCAATTATTATTTGTCCTGTGTGTTTTGATACTTATTCAAAGCTAAAACAAAGAAACGTTTTTGAAAGAGAGAATAAACTGAAATAGTTGTATATGCATGCAACAGTAGATGTAATAACAGAAACAAACAATTTGTGAAAGGTATATGATCGCTTGTGGGTTGTGTGATGCTTTTAGTACGAAACCTCTTGATTTTCATTCCTATGTCAATTTTTTCTTTAGAAAATGCATCAGATTTAACGTTTACATGAATTACAGACAACTGCGACACTCTCTCTAAGTCAGATGTAAAATAACATAGAATAAACTAAAATGATAATAGATTTTAAATAGTACTCTAGTATTCCATATACCGTTCAGTATTCCTCCTAGTTAGGACCACAAGAACAATTCTTGGCATAAGTAACTAGTGAAGGAAACAGTTCTTGGCATTAAGTACGTAGTGAAGGAAACAATAGAGCAAAGGAATTAATAAATGGTCGCTAGTGTGTCTTCACCAGTAAGTGGTCGCTCATAGTTATAATCCTTTATCACTTCATATTACCTCACTGCCTTGTTTTCTGAACAATCTTTCTACAAGCTAACATAAAGAACAAAGGATTATTTATCCCATTCATACCATTAGTCATGTCGAAGTCGGATTTGTTCCTATGATGCTTGGAGGAGAAGAAATGCATTTAATCCTCTGACTCATATCACCCGTGGGGTTAGATATTGTTCGATATCACATTGCGGTATCGGATGGTTAAGGCAATCAAAGATGACGGTGCTATGTTCTTGTCCAATATGCGATGAGCCTAAAAGTTGTTTCATAACTGGAGGCTTTAAAAACCCAGCTCTTATTAAAATTTTATCATTTAAAAAGTTCTAAATATAATAGACCACACATGCATGGCTACGTTGCGGTGTATTTTTTTTTTGCTAAAACTGTTAATATCATATAAATGAAAAGAGGAAGTTACAACTAACATTCCTAAAGAGGATGCTTCCAAGGCAAAAAGAAATAAAAACAAGGAAGCATTAAGATTGTTTCAGATCAATAGGTAACTACAGACTTAAGCAAGCCAACAGATGAGTAGGTTTTTGAACTTCCGTCTCTTCCTCCTCGCGAAAAGTATGTTGCGCACTTCTCGGTCGATGACTCTGAAAGTAGTTCTCGCTGGGACTAAAGTAGTCGATGAATCACATTATTCCTCTGGCGCCAAATGTTGTATAGAACGGACTGGACGACCACCTTGCGGAGAAGCGAAGGCGCTGGAACAGTTGATCTCCTTGTCCAAGACAGAAGCTCAGCCCACGTAGTGCACGGCGGTTGGTACTGGTCCAACTTGGAGAAGACAGCTCTCCATATCTCTGCAGCAAAACCACAATGAACATGGTCTCTTGTTTCAATCCCTATCAGACATACATCACAAGATAAAGAAGTGTTTAATCCCCATGATGCTATTCTTGTTTTTATAGGGAGTCTTTCCAGTTGAGCTGTCCACATATGGAAAGCATGTTTAGGAACACCTCCTTTAAACCAAATTATGTCCGCCCAGTCCTTCTTACTTTCTCTCGGTCACTAACCCTAGAGCTAACCCTAGAGCTCATATATACTATTATTAAAATGAGCCGAGTCTTAATTAGAGAATGTGAGATATCTAAACTAAGCTAGGACACACTACAAGAAATATGAGTATTGGTATCAGTTCGCAATAGCACGAATTCACCAACTGCTACCAAAAGTCCCAAAATCAGATCACAATTCTTTCGTAGCACTAAATTCGCGCTAAGATAAAATTTCATTAAGTGGGAAAGCAAAAATCACTATTATAGCTGAAAAATTATTTTGGAACCAACACTTAACCAATTTTTTGGGTTTTCCTTTACTTCTTATGAACCAAAAAAAGAACAATTCTCTTTTCATTATCTCTTCGATTAAAAAAAAAATAAAAAATCTTATCTCTCGTCGTCGTCTCTGTCCTTCTCGAGTCTCATCTATGTGTTTCCCCTTTGCTCGATCTCGAGCTCCGACCACCACTCTGTGGTCTCCACTCACCCGCAATCGAACACGGTGGCGCCTGAGTCCGTGACCAAACCACACCACGATAACATCTCCGTCTTGTTTCGTTCTCGTCGTCACCGGAATCATGCCTCACACCGTCAGAATCAAAGTGGAGAAGAGCAACAATGGCGTTTCGGCAAAAGGCTTGACTTTTAAAAACTTTCGAAAATCGATTCATGGTTCTTGTTGTCTCTGTGCGTTTTCAATCATTATAGGAACACTTCACAATCGATTCTGGGTTAAGTCTCTGTGTTTTTATTTCTTCTTTTACTTTGTCTCTTTGGGTAAATCTATGTTCTTTGTAACTAACTCTTATGTTGCGGAATGAGAGTCTATAATCATGGCGTTTATTAGTGTTCTTATGAGTGTCTCTGATTCTGATGTTGTAGGTGTCTTTCAAGATTAGGGTATGATCCAAAGCGGATCTGAGAGAAACAGAGGATGAGCTCGTTAAAGTGTTGGCAGGTTTATGCTTCACTTTCATTCTCTTGTGTGAAGTTTTTACTTTCAGTCATGTGTTCATAATGATGCTAAGGTTACAAAGAACTTGTTATTTTGGTTTTTGAAGTTTGCCAGTATCAGTAGAGAAAACAAGCGTTACGGAGTCCCCCTACTGCTCCTCCTCGTATTCCTGCTGGCGCTTGCAGTGGAGCTGCTGTTGCCGTAGAAACTAGAAGGAGTAGTAGAGATAAAGAGTGGAGTAGCGATTTGTGTTACTGTTGCTGCCTGGTTTGGAACGGCTAGGCTCATAGACAACATTGAGATCAAGAGATGGACCAACTTATGAGCTATCTCATCAACTTATAAGCTGTCAGGTCATTGGTTTTATAAACATTTTTGGTCATGGTTCCTGCAACCAGATTACAACGTAAAGGTAGTTATTGTATGATCTTGGTACTAAATGGGTGTGATGCGGTTGGCTCGTCCACTTTATGATGTTGGAGATCCTTTTCTTATCTAGCATTGTCTCTCATGATGAAGTGCAGTAAGAAGACAGAGAGGCTTGCTGTGATTCAAAGGCTTTAACAGATTAGAGAAAAGTTCATGTTTGATTTTCTTGTTGACACGGTGAAAAAACAAGAGAATTTATATGGTTCATAATGATAATTAGAGTTTGTAATTATTATGTCTGAGTGTAAAATTAAAGTCTGAGTGTATTTTAATTTATATTTTAATTAGATAAAAAAGTTTTGTATTTTAATTTATATGTTTGATTAAATCAAAGGATAAAAATGATAATTATACTTTTAGATTAAGTTTAAGACTTGAAATTAAATAATGAAAAAAAGTTATAAAATTTTTAGTTATTGTTGGGTATATGATTAATTTGGGGTTTAAACCCTAACCCCTAAACATAAATTTTAAAATTTTAATATTTTCATAATATCATTTTAAAAATATAATCTCAAATTTAAATTATAAACCTCAAACACTAAATCTTAAATCTACACCCTAAATCTAATACCCTACACTCCAAACATAAACCTTTCATCTAATATTTTCAAACTTATAATATAAATCTTAAACTTAAACTCAAATTAGATCATTTTAAAAACCAAACTCCAATTATATTCAAAAACTCAAACCATATACTTGATCCTAAATCTTAACCATGTACCTAATAGAACTTATATCCAATATATAAAAAAATTGAATAGTTAAAATCCTATTTTTTTAAAGATTAATTTCATATTCTAAATATATACTTTAAACAATCATCCCCCAAACTCTAAATATATACTTTAATTTGGGGTTTAAACCCTTACCCTAAACATAAACACTAAAATTTCAATATTTTCATAATATAATTTCGATCTTAAATTTAAATTTAAAGTTTAATAATTTAAAAATAGAATCTCAAATTTAAATTATAACCCTCAAACATTAAATCTTAAATCTATACCCTAAATATAATACCCTAAACCCCAAACTTAAATCTTACATACAAAGTCATAAATCTATTTTTTTAATTTATAATATAAATTTTAAACTTAGACTCCAAATATATTCTAAAACTCAAACCATATACTTAATTATAAATCTTAACCCTAAACCCTAAACCACATACTTCATATTAACCTACATCATAAATCCTAATTTACAAATTTCAAAAATTTAAATATAGGTTTTGAAATTTAGACTTTGAGTATATATTCCAAACCATATACAATAACTCTAAATCTTATACACCAAATCATAAAATCCAAACATCAAATTTAACCTTTTCAAATTTAAACACCAAAACCTAAACATAGATACTAATCAAAAAATTTCAAATTGTATTCTCAAATTTTACTCTAAACCCCAAACCTAAGACTCCAAATAAACTTTAATAACAAAATAACAAAATATAAAAGATACTAAATTTATAAAACAAATTTGTAAACTAGATTTATATAAATTTTTTTTAAACAGAGTATAATTAAGAAAAAAATAAAGAGGAAATAGAATGTGTTTAAAAAATAATAAGAGGAAACAGATCTGACCAATAGGAAAGAATGGCGAGGATAGCTAAGATATCAATCTCTACCGTTGATAGGTTTCAATCCAACGGCATATAATTATTAATTTTTTTTATTTTCTCTTTCTCTGACGACCTCTGCAATTTTTTTTCACATATGTCAAACTAAATTATCAATTTTCTCAGAATCCTCTCATGTCTCGTCTCTTCATCTCTCATATCTGGTCATCTGCAATCTTCTTTTCTCTGGTGAGCTCCTCACATCTTCTTCTAAGAAACCCCTCTGTCTCTCCAACCACCGTTGATAAGCTTCACCACCACGCTCCTTTTGGAACCATTACGTCGTCACAAAAACACATCAATGCCTCTGCTCACATATCCATCGTTACCCTCTCTCCTCTCCGGAGACACAGAAACAAGAAAAAAAACGTCGTCACCTGTCTCCATCTCCACCTTGTTTCAGTTAGAATATCGTCTAGTCTCTCTCTCTCTATCTCTCTCTCTCTCTTTTGATTCTGGTTTTGTCACCGTTTTTGGTATAGAAAGCTGATGGAAAGGATTTCCCATGAAAGTTTGAATCTTTTTTATGTTTGTGTTTTGAAATCTGGGTTCCAGGGATAAACAGAAGATGAAGAACATCAGGAGACGGAGAGAAGAGAGAAGAGGCGAAGTCGGAGCTCTGTAGTGATGGAGATAGCGGCTATGACTGTGATGGGAACTTGTCTCCAACTTGCTTTTAGTCTGAGAATTTCGTGTGTCCTGTGTTCATTTGAACTGAGAGATACTTTTGTGTTTCAGAAATCGATGTATCAGCATGAAAGCGGTCTTTTCGATTTTAGACGGACTGAAATCTCTCCGTTGCTGCTTGTAATTGACAAAAGAGATGACCCGGTACGGTTACCCCATTGCTTAATCAGTGGACATATCAGGTCAACTTGCCTAATATTTTTTTTTATTGTGCTACTCTCTAGTATATGAGATGTGCCTCCAGATGTCGTACTTTTTTGTAAGAATAAGAATTTCTCATTAAAGAATTTTTTCTGTAGGCAATGGTGCACGAACTCATAGGACTTGAGGATAATAAAGTTGACGTGAGAGCCATTGGAAGTCTTTCAAAAGATCAGCAAGTTGTGAGTCTTCTCCAATACCGATCTTATTAGTTGAAAACCTCACAGCTAAGCTAATAATTCTCTTGTCCCAGCAGGAGGTGGTTTTATCATCAGAACAAGATGCATTCTTCAAAGCTAACATGTATGAAAATTTTGGGGATATCGGAATGAACATCAGCAGGTGGCCAAGAGTAACAAAAATATCCAGACAGTAGGTAAATATATGGTTAGTCTTGCTCCTGCAAAGACATTCTGTTTCTGGTGCTAGTAATGATTATAATTTGTGAATGCGTTGATTTTACAGAGGACATGGCCAGATTTGTTGACAGCTACCCCGAGCACAAAAAAATGCAAGGCAACGTGTCAAAGCATGTAACCCTGGTTACTGAAATGAGCAAGCTAGTTGAAGCAAGGAAACTGATGCTAGTTTCACAAACAGAGCAGGACTTGGCTTGCAATGGTGGCTCGTGGAATTAAGGTCTGTATCTGAGATTATACCTCTCGAGGAACTTCGTATATCTCCCAATATATGTCATGTTGCTGACTTGTTGAAAAAAAAAATTCAGGGGGTTGAGAATGTATACACTCAACTGCAGCTAGGTTTTTTTTTAGATTTTGTTTTTAAACCTGGTTTGTATGTAAACCGAAATTTTTTGTAATCTGGTTTAATTTATAAACCGATTGTAAACCAAAATTTTAATATAAACCAAAATCATTTATAAACCGGTTAAAAATATTAGCTATTCAGTATTACCTAGAATATAAACGTCATAGCACAAGTAAAACGTTGTATTATAATATTCAATGGCACAAACAAATTGCTATTAAATGTTCAAAAATCCAAAACAACTGAGTTACAAAAAGGTATTCCATGACAAAAAACAAATGTCATAACAAAATATTCTATGGCACACGAAAAATGCCACATAAAATATTTAAATAGCGAAAAGAAATCGCTATAAATAGGTATAATATAACACATAACCAACGCTATAATATCTGTATATTGTTACAGCACGCGAAAAACGCTACGCTAGGGGGGGTCTATTATAGCTGCGGCTGTCACGGCGTTCTTCGAAACGCTATGAAAACGATATGATAGCGTTTATCGGGTGCTATTAATACCGATATTTCTTGTAGTGACAAAGGAAGACGTTAGCTAAACTAAGTTAGGAGATAAGCTAAACTAAGATAGGTAATTAAGCTAAACTAACAAAAAAAAACAATAAGCTAAAAAGTCTCAATCGTGCTCGTTAAAAAAAACAATTGTTGTGAACGAAGGGTTTGAGACTGAATATTTCGTGTGTATTATTAATCATCAAAAGGGTTCTTTATATAAGGATTACAAGATAGAGATAAATGGAAAGAGTACTTATCATAATCCTACATGAAATAGGAAATCTACTAAATACATAAAAGGAAAGATAACATCTAATAGGAAAAAGGAAAGATGGTTTCCTTTTCTCTCTAAGCCGTCTCTCTCTCTCCTGTAGTCGGCTCTCTCTCTCTCTCCTCTTGGACACGGCTGTGGTTGGGCCTGGTCGTGGCCTGATAGACCATCTCTTCTTGTCTTGGTTAATGGCAATCCACATTGTTCATAACACTCCCCCTTGGATGCCATAACCATACAGGATTTGTAGTACGCTTAATGTTGCCTCATTAAAACCTTATCAGGAAAACCCAGTGGGACAAAACCATGATGAAGGAAAAGAGTACAACACGCACTACTCCCCCTGATGTGAACCTCGGTGTAGGTTCTACATACTACGCATCTTGATGCGTGATCTATCCTGTCTGTGTAGGAAGGGAGTAATCGGCCAGTTTCATTACTGCACCGTAATTAAGACCTCTTAGGTCATTTCTCATGTCCTTTGACACTGAGTGTCCCGTTTAAAGCATGTGTGTTAAGAAATGTGAACCACATTATCCTCGGGAATCACATGTTGGTTTTTGCAAAACGTGTTTGCATGTATTCATGATTCAGACGTGATCATCTACTTCTATACTCTTTACTTTTGGTTAACTATGATAACCATTTTGCCATGTTTCAATCTGGTCGATCAATGTCCAGTCCATAGACCACGTCCATACATGTCCACTTATTAATCTTATGAGTGTTCAATGATTATTGCTTTGAGGTTTTATAATCTCTTATCATGGCTCTTCGGCCGAACACACTCTCATGTATCTCACATGTGGACATCAATTTCTTTGCTTTAAGTAATGTCTTATTCCTTGCGTTCATATCTTAATGACGCCTAATGACCTTAGGTCATAGATCTCATAAGCTTTATGGGCTACAATACTTCTTTGGTATCCGACAGACAGATTAGATGTCTCCTTTTAATCTTATGACAGAGCTTTATGGAGTTCATACAGCAGCAGACCATTCTGCTATGCTGGATCCTTAAGGGATCTAATGTCGGATTGCAACCTGATGGTTGATCTTTAGTTTCTATTAGCCCGTGACCAAGAAGAAGGGTCAGACGCCTTTTAGGTCTAAAGCCGGACGTGTCTAGAAAATCTGGACGCTCTTTGCTGAAGAGCTGGACGCCCTTGGAAGGACAGAGTCGGACGTCTCTAGTTTGAAGGACCGGACGCTCTCAGCCAATGTGCTGGATGCCTATAGATATGTTTTGTATCATTCTTCTAACCTCTTTTAGGTTTAGTATAAGCACAAAGAATTTCTTTATAAATTCTCATATGTATATGGACTGTTATTGGATTGTCTTTTACACAACTCCAAGATCAATGATCATGTGTGATCAATTTCTTTTATATACTTTATGCAGCTGCTTTTGCTTCAGTCCATGAATCAGCTTAGGAACAAAGCTGTTCTCTTATCTTATCTTATCCAGTGATCCATATGCTGCTTACTACGTTTAGTGTATCAATTTTCTTTCTTATGACCAGACTTGGTTTAATATCGAAAATCTGTAGCAGCAATCACCACATAGGAGTTCATCTCCTTATAATATGTTCCTTTGATCTCTGTGAGTACCTTGTGTAAACAAGCTATGATTTAATGCTGTTAATATGAAGACATAGACACTCTAGGCCACGTGATCATGTGTCCTCTCTCACTGTTTCTTTATCTCACAAGATCCATCTATTTCACTGGTTTATCAGATGGCGTTTCTGTATATGTACATAGCCAATACGCTCATCTCTCTTTAGATACTTTGAACCTCCACGTTTATCTTTATATTCTTTATAATCTTTATGATTCTATGATTGTATGATGAGTACTCATTCGTGGGTACATGATCCTCGCTTATGTTCAAGTGCTATTCTCTTATGTATCTTTATACAAATGTGTGTGTCGACACTTTCATGTGATTCCACTATGTTCCAGACATGATCTGATCACTTTGAGATTTCATTATCCAGGTCCTTTGTTACCTAGCAGCTTGGCGTCCCAAGACTACTTGGTTTGGTACCTTAGATGTGTAGCTGGCCAGCCTTTATCTTTAACTTCGGATCTGTCTATGCACCTTTTCTTTCTATCCGAGTTTCTTTACTCTTATGGAACACTTGGTCTATCTTGCATAGACTATATATCAACTTGATTATGTCTCTTCTAGGACTTTAAATTTCGTTTGGTGCTAAGCTGGTTAGTCATTCTTTTTCGGGTCAGTGTCTGGCATTTCGATTAGCTTCTCAATTGGCTATCTTTATATTATCTTTCTTTGGACGTCTTATATCATAATGTATAGTCCGAGGATCTTGCCAAGACAATGATGGTTAAAACCATTCTTATCATTCCTTTACTCTTTCTTTATCCAGCTTATAATCTTTCTCCTTTAATGTTTGGATAGTCGGATCCATTTGATCATGCAATCCGTACTTGGCCACTATTTTAATCACCCATGTTTTGGCTCAAGCTTTCTTTGAATTCGGGGAGAAAATAATACTCCTATCCAACATATATTCCCAATCCTCTTCTGAGGTTCCATCTTAGACGGCACATATATGTATGTGGTGGTTTTATCTCAGAATCTCTTAAGATGGTTTGTCTGGTTTTAATGACCCGTATTCATTCTTTAGATGGGAATATCTATGCTCACTTATATGGCCTGATGCTTATTATCATTCTGTACATGTATATTCATAATGTCCCCAAGCATATAGGTAATGGCCTTTCCGGCCGGTTATGGCCTTTGCGGCCAGACCGTTGTCTCTCATGGTCTCTTCGGCTTCTTTGGCCGAGTCATGGACTGTGTGCGGACAAGCCTGCACTATTCAGACAAGTCACGGTCTAGTAATGGCCGAGCCATATATCATGGTGTTTAGACCATAGTACACGAACTTGTAGTATTGATCATGGGTTTATCCTCTCTCCCCCTCATGACCATACTATAAGGTCATGGTGCTTTGGGATAATTAAGCCTAATGATTTTCCCTATGTGTACATATTTCACAACGTGAGATCTTTACGAGATAACTCTGTGCCTTTTCAATATTGATCTTTTGCATCAAGTTCTATACTAGGATGGCTAATCCTATCATGCCATATAAAATTTCGTGGTGTTTCTCAATATGGTCACCACATCTCTTGCCTCTTATCATACTGATCCTTAGCATAGTATAAATCAGTAGAGATCATCGGTATAGTCTCGACCACTTTCTTTCAAAGGTCTTAGGCGTTTTAATTCTTAAAGATCTGAAGGAACTTTGTTACCTTTCTTGCCCATTGTTTCTTATTTGGAAACCATTCATTATAACTTCAATGGACCACATTTCTTTGGGTGTATATAATGCCTTATAGGCAAATGCCTTAGCCATAGTTTCCTACTAGGCTTTCTATACCATTCATTATTTCTTACTTGGTTTTATACCCTTTAGGCAACTCTTTAAAACATTCATATGTTTAAGTAAGATCAGGCAAGATTTAATAAACTTAAAACCAATTCCATATAAATCGTGAATGATCCTTAGGTTAAAGTAAACACGAATGCAATCATAAAGCAATAAGACTAGTCGTATCAAAATTTGGTCCTTTTGAAAATCAGATCAGTATAAGTGGCGAAGCCTTTTATTCTATATTGTTGTTACAGTATGATTTTCGACACATGGAATGTGGAATAGGACTTCTCTAGTAACTCTTCCTTGGTTACTGCTTCACCACAAAGTCTCAGCATCGAGACTGTCTTAAACAAGACTGAGTTGTACTCATCCATGACTTTGTAATCCAAGAATCTTAGATTCTTTTAGTCATTTCTAGCCTATGGAAACAACACCGTTTTCTGGTGGTAATTTCTATGCTGTAAAGCATCCCAAAAGTCTAGTGGATTTTCTATAGTGATGTACTGATCTTTTAGACCTTCAATGATATGATGGAATATAATGCTTATAGCCCTGTACCGATTCATTCTCATTGTTGTCCTTGGTGATTGTATCACCAAGTCCCTTTTCGATATCTGAGTCACATTGTCATTTAAAATTTAGGTTCACAATGTGATCATGTGGCCACATGGTATTTATCAAGCTCGACCACAAACAAGTCTTACGCATCTATGAAAACAATCGATCATGGTGCCAATTAGGTCACACGGCCATGTTAGTGTGATACAACAATCCTAGAGATTGGTTCATGATACAATCCGGTTTATATATCAATCCGGATATAAGGCCATACGGCTTTGCCTTAGACTTTCACGATTATTATGTGATACAACGATCTTAAGGATCGGATCATGATGCAGTCCGGGTCATATGACTATCCGGATGCTGGGCCACTCGGCCTCTTAGATGTACACTAAGCCACACGGCTTTTAATCAATCAAGGGCACAAGGCCGCAAGTGTGTACAATGTATTAGGCCATACAGCTATATACAATAAGGAATTATTAATCTAAATGTATTTAATCCTATTGCATAGTTGCATCTCTATTAGGTTTACTAATTTCAAGGTTTGGTAATATTCAACTAGATTTTAGTATCAAGTAATCTAGCAACTTAACTCTCATTTATGCAAGCAACCTTAATCAATTAGATTCTACTTTATAAAATATAGGGTTTTAATTTAAACTTTAGTAGAAATCGATTTAGCAAAATAAGATTAAGGTTTCAAGGCCTTTAGAATTTTAAAATCGAGATTAGGGTTTTAAAACATTCAAGTGACCGATTAGGGGTTTCAAGGCCTTAGGATCTTTAACTTCGAAATTAGGGTTTCAGTTTAAACAAGATTCAGATTCAGGTTTTGAAACAATCCTAATTACAGCTCTAGGTGATCAATCAAAAACACTCAAGTTTCAAATCAAATATTAAAACCGATTTTCTAATTAGGGTTTTAGGGGATTTCGAAAACTTTGATCTTTGATCAAGGGGATTTGAATTGAGATTCAAAAACCTTTAAGGCTCTGATTTTAATTGATCAATGGATCAATCTCTTTCTTAGGTTTAGATCGAACTTATAGAGCTTCGATTTACTCATAGGGTATTGATCTATTATCCTATGGCTTTTAGTTTTAGAGATTATCTTTTAGGGTTTCAATCTTTACAAGACAACCAGGTTCGATTCATGTTCTCAGAATTAGGATTACCTTTGTCTTGCAGATTGTAGAACCCGGACCTCCAAGGTGGACTGATAAACCTCGGACGTGAGCTGGACAGACTCTGCCTCCTATCGGGTCGCGAGTTGCTTCCTTTGGGAACGTGAGCTGGCTAAGGACGTCGGACACGAGCTGGAACAGGACGCGTCTGATCGGGGAACGCGAGCTGGCTGCTTCGGGATCGCGAGCTGAGAGGATGCGATCGGGTTAGGTTTGTTAGGTCGCGATCGCCTTGGTTGTCTCTCGCGAACGGGTTGAGGCTGATCGTCGGATCGAGCTAAGGCAGAGACGGGAACGCGAGACGGGATTGAGTTCAAGGGTTCGTCTGAGCTGAGATCGGGATGAAGCTGAGACGGTAATGCTTGCTGGAACGGAATCAAGAACGAATTAGGGTTCTTCGGGATTAGGGTTCCAAAAGACCAAGGCGGCACCGTCTATTGTTTCTGCGAGTGTGGGCGCGTCTGAGATCAGATTGACAAACGGTTTTCGCTGATAGATTCGTCTCGTCCAGAGCTTCAATTTGATATGTGGCTCGTTGTCTGGTTCTTCAAGGTTTGAGAAATAGATCAATTTTAAGTTACGCCTGATTTATGGTTTATGTGTGACGGATTTTAGGTTAGGGTTTTGTCTCAGGATCTAGAGCCTCGTGCTGATAACGTGTTGTGAACGAAGGGTTTGAGACTGAATATTTCGTGTGTATTATTAATCATCAAAAAGGGTTCCTTATATAAGGATTACAAGATAGAGATAAATGGAAAGAATACTTATCCTAATCCTACATGAAATAGGAAATCTACTAAATACATAAAAGGAAAGATAACATCTAATAGGAAAAAGGAAAGATAGTTTCCTTTTCTCTCTAAGCCGTCTCTCTCTCCTGTAGTCGGCTCTCTCTCTCTCCTCTTGGACACGGCTGTGGTTGGGCCTGGTCGTAACAAAATATGGCAGGAGAGAAACAATCGCCTTCACAACAACTCCACCACTCCGCCTCTAGTCCTCTTCAAGTCCATTGACATACTGATACGAGACTCCATTTAGCTCATTGTTTTTTTTTAGCAAACGGAGCTGCTGTTTTCTACACCGGCGAAGTCGAACGGAGCTGCTGTTTTCTTCTAGGGTTTCGCCTTTGAGATCGTGTATTGGGGGCGCGTGAGGCGCGTTGCCTTTTTCTTCTCTAAGTGCTTTGTCGACACGAGTTGACAGAAAACAAACCACCTAACTACGGAAACATTGTTGAATCTGATGAGAAACAAGTTACGACTCCAGATCCTAGATGGCCTTACCTCAATCGCTGGTCATCGAATCCGGGTATTGATGTTTCAACACAGGCTGCGTCAGAGCTCGCTCCGCCGCATCCTCGGATTGTTACTACGGTTGAAGGGGATTCCTGTGCTGCTCCACTTGAAGCGGGTAGTGGTTCAGAGCTTGTTTCGCCGCATCCTCCGGATGTTCCTACGGTTGAAGTGGGCTCCAACGCTTCTCTAATAGAAAATGCTGAGGAAGTCACAACTGATTCAACCATATTGGCTACTCCTGCAATATCTGACAAGGAAAAGGCTGAGCTCTCTTCTGCTGGTTCACCGTCTCTCCCCCCTGAACTCAACGTCGTTGTTGAGAAACCACCCGATAGAGCCATTGATCCTGCTATTGAGCAAGAGAGAATGGAGAAAGAACCTGTTTTTATCAAACCTTTGGGAGCTTGGGCGAAACCTCTCCACTTCTCCACCTCACCCACACCTCCGGAACCTGCAACTCCGAAGCTTGGTACGAGACTCCATACTTGCGAGACAAAAACGCAAGAACTTTAAGAAACTGATGCAAGCTTGGCTCAGATATGACTAAGCTTCTATCACTTTGCTTCTATTAGCTATTATAGCTCTCTTAGGTCTCTTTCTGTTTTTTTTTTTTTTTGTCTTAGATTGGTCTCAGGTTTTAAACTTTTTGTAAAAGCAAAACTCTTTCATTTGATAATGATATTCACATACTTATCAAAAAAAAGAATATGGAAATGCAACATTTGTCGAGATACAAAAGAATGAATGGTCCATATATCCATGCATGTGTAACAACAGCCTAACATCATAAGAAAGAATAGATGAAAAAAGAAGAAGAAGATAATTACAACAAGAAAAAGAAGAGGAAACAAAGTGTATGGGAATAGAGCGGCATTGATGATTCATTTCTCGGCCAGATCTTCTTCTCTTGGAACTTTCTTCCAATCTCTCTTATCCCAACCTCGGCCCTTAGCTTCTCGACCAGTCATCTCCATTAGTTTTCACGCTTGTCTCTTTGCCTTCCTCTATTAATTAATTTTGGATCCATCACCAACGTTTTATTATTATTGAATTATTTTTTTATTAGGTTACAAATCTCGTCAAAATCACGGGAGAACGAAACCAGCTTTGAATTGTACATTCTGAATAAAACTAATTCTAAGGACAATGCTAAGCGCCCATGGAGACAATTTATTTCTACTTACTGAACCTATGCAAGTATGCAACATTAGGAAATAAGGTATGTGTCCTAGGTAGAAAGTCACGATGACTGCCTGACTGGTCCTAATTAAGGAACCATTATGGACCAAAGATCTTGAATTTCTTGAATACAAAAGATAAATGCTAATCGTTTTACTCTTTATATCCCATTAAACCATCTTTGTTGCATGTAAGAAAGGATGGTCGAATCTTACTAATGTCATAAAACAAAGTAGAGTAGCCAACTTGCCTACGAGATCTTCATCGACGACGTTGATCGTTTTAAATTTAAGAAAGCTACATAATAAGACTTATTATAGTTGACAAAGAAAACAGAGAGGATGTATATAAAAAAAACTTTGACGGCAAAAAGAAAAGGTTGGAGGGATGGATGATTGGTCCCCATCCTCCTAACCCATGATGCTGCCAGTAAATTCTTTCAAGGGCAACCAACCATCCACGTGTACCTTCAAACCCTACAACCTGTCATTACATGTATCTTAAATTTTTTGATTAGTAGCCCCAAAAGTTCTTTTCTTTCATATTAAAAACACAATCTTAAACCATATTGCAGAAAACAAATCTAGCTGCACAAACTTGTGACTTTAGAATCTTTTTTTACTTGTAATGGACTCCATGATGTTTATCCATGTGAATCACACATGCTCTCATGAGTCATGAGTTAATAAGGCTAAGCACTAGGATAACTCGTAGGTTAGAATTATTGCATATTTTTTACTACAAAATAGCATTCTAATTTTTTTCTCTTAAGCTAAATTAAATATATAGTTAGAATATATAACTGTAACATATAAAAATAATTGCGAATAGTGAAATGAACTAATGGAAATAAATTTGAGTTTGTTAATTTATATGTTGAAAGATGTAAAAATGTTAATATTAAAATATAAATAAATTCCGGAACAAGGGTTTTGTTTTTAGAGTCTCAATACAGACAAGATCCCCATTTTAGTTATGGATAATAATAAAGTTTTAAACTTTTTTGAAAAAATAAGATCAAAAATTTTTACGTTGAAAACAAGAATATGAAGAAGGTTCAAATCGGTGACCGGTCATCAACCCCGTCGTCTCTCTAAAAAAAGAAAAAAGAAAAAAGAAAGAGAAGGAATGTTTCATAGCAATCATCACCAGCTTCGTCTTCTTCTCTGAAACAACTCCAGCTACTACTTCTTCACTTATTATTATTATACACTTTACAGACTTACAGAGAGAGAGAGGAAAGGACTTAACTTGGAGATATGGGAGGTGTGACATCTTCAATGGCGGCGAAATTAGCCTTCTTTCCGCCGAATCCGCCGTCGTACAAGATCATCAGAGAGGAAGCAACGGAGCTTCTGCTCATGGACCCTTTTCCCCACCGAGAAAACGTCGACGTTTTGCGTCTCCCCACGCGCCGTGGCACCAAGATCGTGGCCATGTACATCAGGTACCCTATGGCCGTTACGACTCTTCTGTATTCGCATGGGAATGCTGCTGATATTGGTCAGATGTACGAGCTCTTCATCGAGCTTAGTATTCATCTCCGCGTCAATTTGATGGGGTTAGCTCTTTTTTTTTTCTCCCTCTTTTTTCTTTTGTATTCTCTTGCTGATACTGAAGCTGGATTTGAATTTATTAGTACAGATCTTTCTGAGAAAGTTTTGATTTTTTTTTTTTTTAATTGCTCTGTTTTCTGGGTTTTGTTCAAGTAGATTTGAAGCTTCCAGATGCAGAATCTAGAATAGTTGTTGTGTGCTCTCAATGCTGATAATCTCATCGCTGAACTCTGCTTAAGGTTTTTGGTTGAATTAAGTGGATTTTAGTGTTTATGGAAGAGTCTTGTTGTTTATGGAAGATTTTGTCTTTATGATTAGTTCTTAATTAATCGAGATCTACAATACTCCTCTATCAAAGGGGACAAAAAGCAGTTTTGAGGTTTAGGGTTTGAGTCTGATGTTTTGGTTGTGTTGTTGACATCAAATGGTCTTTGGGCAAAAGACTTAAAATTTCTGGACATTTCAGATCTGTTTCTGAAGGCAAAAGTATTTGAAATGCCAAAATGTAACTCTTTGACGAAACATCTTTTTTGACTCATACAAACCATAAACTATAAACCTTGTTGTTCTGTCTTGTCTTAAAATGAACTGGATGGAATATACTAGGATTTACTTCCCTAAGTTCACAGTTTCCACTTATTAATTCCTCTAAAAATGTTTTGGTGTTTACAGGTATGACTATTCAGGGTATGGCCAATCATCAGGGAAGGTGAGGAACCACATATCCTAAGCCTCTCTTTAGTTATGTTGGTCCATCTACACTGCGAACATAAATCTCTGTTTTGTTGCAGCCCAGCGAGCAAAATACTTATGCTGATATCGAAGCTGCTTACAAATGTCTGGAAGAGAACTATGGAGCAAAGCAGGAGAACATTATCCTATACGGTCAATCTGTTGGTAGTGGTCCGACCGTCGATTTAGCTGCACGTTTGCCTCGGCTAAGAGCTTCCATTCTTCATAGTCCAATTCTTTCTGGACTTAGAGTCATGTATTCCGTTAAGCGAACTTATTGGTTTGACATATACAAGGTAAGCATCATATACCCTTTTTGGTTTCTATACATAATGTTTCTTACTTTGACACCTTTTTGTTTGATCATCTTCTTCAGAACATTGACAAGATCTCGCTGGTGAGGTGTCCTGTCCTCGTGATCCATGTAAGTTTCCCTTCTTTCTTGTATGGTATGGGACCCTTTGTTCAATCATCTTCAGTATGGTGAAAGCTTCTCGATGTGCAGGGAACAGCGGATGATGTGGTTGACTTCTCGCACGGGAAGCAGCTCTGGGAACTCTGCCAAGAGAAATACGAACCGTTATGGCTCAAAGGCGGTAACCACTGTGATCTCGAACTCTTCCCCGAGTACATTGGCCATCTCAAGAAGTTTGTGAGCGCTGTGGACAAATCCGCATCGAAAAGGAACAGTTCTTTCTCAAGAAGAAGCATGGAAGGAGGGTGCGAACACCCTCCTCGGCATAGCGTAGATGCACCGAAGAAGAGCAAGGACGGAAGAGAAAAACCGAGGAAAAGCGTGGACAGGCTGAAGTTTCAGGGATACAAGCTGAGCCACATAGAGAGACCTGAGAAGCTGAAGATTCCGTTTGAGGAAATGGAGAGGTCGAGGAGGAGTGTGGACATATACAGAGATAAGTCTCAGCCGATGGAGAGAGCACGTAAGAGCGTGGATTGGTTGGACAGAAACCGGATTAACGAGTGAAAATAATGGGGGGGGGATATTGAACGATTTGTATTTGAGTTGAGTTTTAATTTATTGGGATGTGTTTTGTAGTTTTTGTTTCTGTGTCAAAAACTGAGGAAATCAACAGATAATAGATTTAGCCAATTCTCCGATTTCTCTGACTGTTCCTACAAAACACTTTTGACTGATTTTTATTGTTCATTGATGTTTTGTTGTTGTTCGTAATATGCAGTATTTTTAGAACCGGACAGATCCGTCCGTTAAACCAGATTAAACCATAAAACTGTCCTATAATCGGATTGGATCATAAAGTTATTAAACCGGTCAATAGCTCTAATTCGTAAAGTTATTAAGCCGGATAAAAATTAAAAACGATTTATATAATTAAAAAATTGAGTTAGATCCTAAATTTATTGGACCTTCGGATAAAAACAATGAAAATAATAAAATGAATAAAAAATTCTTTGAATTGGATAAGCAAAATAAAGTTCTTTAAATTATTTAATTTTTTTTATTTGATATTTATTCATATTATAATTATGTATCATATTTTCTAAAATTATTTTAAAACTTGTATATATAAATATTTTATATATGTAATCCGTGAACCAGATTCCAACTCAGTTAAACCATATTAGACCGTATTTCAAATACTTATCCAGTTTATTTTTGGTTCGGATCGGTCTTGGAAACATCGCTAATATGTCCTTCCATGTTTTCCTCTAGTTACTAATTAGCCGTTAAGTCAATGTGGAAGTTGTTTTTGGAGGAATTATGCAGGGCTTCTCTTGGCCCATACATATTGGTCCACTCGTGTTAGGCTTCCCAGAATGTACAATATTTAAAATTATCCACAACTCTAAACACAACAAGTACGGTACTTGCGGTCGTGTCGCGGACACAGCTTTTGGTTTAAGAACCGAGTCGGGTTCTAAAAGAATGTTTCGATGAAGCCGAAACTAATCATCGGTCCAATAGCCCGAAACTGAATATCTCTTTTTCTTCAAAGATTTATCCTTTTAGATTTTTACTACTCCAAGTTGAGGTTTCCTGGATAATCAAAGTTTCATCCTTTCTCTGTTCTGCTCGCTGGGAAAGCTCATAACCTCTAAAGCATGGAGTCTCTATCCCTTCCCATTCTAAATCCTCTGTTACCTTCTGGTTCTAGTCTTTACAGAAAACAGAGCTCGAGGATGACCTCTTCAATGTCATCTTCAGTTAGTTTCGCCACAGGAAGAACATCTCTGTCCACCGTTCGCCGCTCTGTAAGTTGTCGATTCTCCATGTCTTTATGTTTTACCATTTGATTTGGTTAATGGAAATGCGAAGGTTAAAACTTGACTCTCATTATTGTTTGGCTCATTGTTTGTTTGTTTGAATGGTTTAGAGAGTAGGCGTTGTTAAGATGCAAGCGGTTGATGAAGATATTGATCTGAAGCAAATGAGAGACATGGCTGCTGCCAAGAAGCGTTGGGATGGTTTGGTACGATCCTCTTTTTGCAGATTTGTCTTAAAAGTTGGAACATATGAGTTATAGTGTCTCTTAAACTTATTGTTTCTGTAGTTGAGAGAAGGAAAGGTGAAGCTTCTTACACCAAGAGAAGCAGGCTATGCCATTCAGCTTTCAAACAAACCTCTACTCGATGTCCGTCCCTCTAGCGAGCGCAACAAGGTAACATTCTCGTGTTTGGAACTTATCCATAAATGATGATTGCCTCTACCTTCACTGTTAAATGATCATGTTATTGTAAAGACATGATTAATATCTCTTACCGTAGCATGGAATGTTCTTAAGTTTAGTTTGAGGTCCTTGGCCATTGTAATTGTTCCTCATTTTGTTTCCTCTTGTTAAGAACTGTTAAGTCAGATATCATAACACTCTTAGACCATAGTGTTTCATTGATGTATTATTTTCTCGTTTCTTTCGTTCTGTTTTTTTTTTCCTTAAAAGGCATGGGTCAAAGGCTCAGACTGGGTTCCTATCTTCGACAACGAAGACAACCTTGACGCTGGAACTCTTTCCAAAAAGGTCACCAGTTTTGCTATGGGTACTTCTTCTTCTTCACCACCATTATGATTGTGATCTATTGGCTCTAGTGATGTTGGATCAACAAAGTATTGTCCTCTTCTCAATATTTTTGCAATGTATATCATCTTCTAATCCCATCTAGAATATAGACTAAAACTTGAATACACTCATTTTTCATTATATTTTGCTCTCGGTTTTAGACAATGACTTCACCATGTTTCCATTTCTACAGGTGGATGGTGGAGTGGTACACCTATTTTGTCTTTCAATAAGTATGTCTGCGCTAGTAAGCTGACCTTCTTGTATCCCTCTTCACATACTTACTTCTTTCTTAGTTGCCTACTTCCTTCGCAGGCTCTTCTTGTCAAAGGTTGAGGATAAATTCCCAAAAGAAACAGAGCTGATCGTTGCTTGCCAAAAAGGATTGAGGTATGTGATACATTAACTGGTATCATAGTAGTAGCTAGTATTAGATTATTACATTAAAAAGGGACATTTTTATAGTCTTAGAATATCAACATTCTTGGTGACAAGTGATCCCAAGCAACACTCAGTCAAATTTCAGTGGAGAGTGTTTTCAAGTTTTTTTGTCAAATGAAAGTTAGTGTTACTCAAAGTTAGTATGTTGATATTACAACTGTGAATCACAGAGTTCACCTTATAGTTGGATGATACTCAAATTGAAAACTTCATTGAACAATTGTTTTTTTTTGTCAGATCCTTAGCTGCTTGTGAGCTACTTATTAATGCTGGGTATCAGAATATTTTCTGGGTGCAAGGCGGTTTAGAGTCTGCTGAAGATGAGGTTATATCACAATTGTTTTCAGCTTTCTGTTTTGTACTTTTGTCTTTGTAATTCTACATGGATGACTAATTCAATGATTATGTAAAACATCCTGACATAGGATCTAGTCACAGAAGGTTCTCAGCCATTGAAGCTTGCTGGGATTGGGGGTTTTTCAGAGTTCCTCGGGTAATGACTTCTCTCTTATGCTACTTATACTTTCTCATTGCTTGAAAAAGGTAAAGTCTCAAAGACAGTGCAGAGATAAATGGAGAAAAGTAATCATCGATTATGTGTGTTTTCTTGTACATCATCATCATATGCAGCATTTGGCATTTTGCTTATTATAGATCCTTTTGGCTGCAGTTGGACAGACCAGCAAAGAGCTCAAGCTGCGAAAGAAGGTTGGGGGTACCGTTTAGTATTTACTGCTCGTCTGGTGAGTTTCTTTGCATCCAAAATCTCTCTTGTTAGCTTTTTGTCAATTAGTATATTCCTCTATTGAGTGGTGGTCTCATGTCATGTTTTGTAGTTTGGAGTTATTTTGGCTGCGGATGCCTTGTTCCTTGGTGCTCAGCAACTTGGTCATTATATTCAGGAGTTGAGAGGTCACTAGGACTCTCTCTGTAACCAAGCTCCATGTGGTTGTCATTCTTCTCTTCACAAACAAAAAGCTGTAAATTTCTGTTGAAGATTGTAGTTTTTGAGGTAGAGTATTTGAAATCGAGATACTGAAAAAGAAAATCTTTAAATTTTGGAAAATCTTGAATTTCTGTTGACCAAATTTTCAAAAAAGTTATGAATGTGAAGAGAGTTTCGGAATATTCGGCTGAGGAAAAGACAAGATAATTAAAAAAATCTTTATTCCATCTAAACTGCGTGTAGTTTTAAGACAAACCTAAAAACACTTCTTGCTGTTTTTTGGTTTAGCATATTCCCCCATCAATAATTGCGCCAACCCAACTCTAGTTAATTCCAGCGCGCAAGTTCTAACTAACCCTGGTTACACTACGTTCTTACACGTGGACGGTCGAGATCGTTCCCGACTGCTTCTCGTTCGCCTCTGGTTTAAAACTAGGGTTAGGCCACGATTCTGTTTTACCCAAAAGCTCATCTCCATCGCCGTTTGGCTCTCTGAAAAAATCATCCTATTAGTTTTTTCTTTGCTCGATCTGTTCGAATCTGTGATTATGGAGATGGAGCGTGTTCACGAGTTTCCTCACACACACATGGATCGCCGTCCCCGAAAGAGAGCGCGTCTCGGCTGGGACGTGTTGCCTACAGCGCCTAAGGTATAAGATCTATTCACCTCCTTAATCTACGAATCGTAACTATATGTTTTTTGTATGATTCCTTCGGATCTTCGATTTTTTTCTTCAAATTTTATAATCGATCTATATATTTGTATTGATTCTTCCGGATCTGCGATTTGTTAATACAATTTTGATCAATTAAGCTCTTAAAAATACCAATTCTCATGTAATTATGTGCTATTCTATCTGATTCAATCAGATCTATCAATCAGATTTTGCCATGATCGATGTACCTTGATTGTTTGGATTTGGATGTTTGTCTTAAGATGTTAAGAGAGATTATAGATCAACTTTTAGGCAGTAGAAGGATAGAGGGAGGTATTCATCTGTATATGTTAAGGTACATGAATATTGTGTAGGCTCAGGTAGGAATGTTTTGTGGACAAGAGATTGGGAATTTGTCAAGCTTTGGAGCTCCTTCGGAGATTAGTAGCTCTTCTCTTTCTGTTAAGACTGTTGCTCGTAATGATTCTCCCCCGTGGCGTGAAGATGACAAGGATGGACATTACATGTTTGAACTGGGAGATGACTTAACCCCACGCTGTAATCACACTTTTCCATTACCAAGAAAAAACTGTTTTGATAATAATCAAGTTAACCTTGTAGATATATGTTTCTAGTGGCTTTGAATAAACTTTAGGTGTTGTGCTGGTTTAATCAGTATCCAGTGTAATCTGGTGCTTTGAAGAAATAATCAATTTGTAATATTGATTTCTAATTCATTGTTCTGATTTCTCTGTGCCCTTTTTGTTTTGCAGATAAAATATATAGCAAGATGGGAGAAGGTATGAATATATGTTTGTTGTACTACTTTATAGTTTTTACATGTTCCAGTGTTGTAGTCGTATCTTACTCAAATGTTTCCTCCTTGTAGGTACCTTTGGTCAAGTGCTAGAATGTTGGGATAGGGAGAGGAAGGAAATGGTGGCAGTGAAAATTGTTCGTGGAGTGAAGAAATACCGTGAGGCGGCTATGATTGAAATTGAGATGCTTCAACAGCTTGGTAAACATGACAAAGGTGGCAATCGGTGAGTATTATCTGTTGACTTTTTTTTAATCATGCAAGTATGCAACCATGAATCACAAATCTGATTGGGTGAGGCATAGTTTCTCAAGATTTTTTTTTTGCAAAGGTTAAATTATTTTATTCTTTGCAGTTGTGTACAAATTCGGAACTGGTTTGACTATCGTAACCATATATGTATCGTAAGTGTTTTAGTCAAATTTTGAGATGCCTATGATTTTTCCCAGCTTGGGAAATGTGTGGGGTTAAATTTTTGTGGATGGGTTTAAATGGATGGAACAGGTATTTGAGAAGCTTGGATCAAGTTTATACGATTTTCTTCGGAAAAACAATTATCGCTCCTTTCCCATTGATCTTGTCCGTGAGATTGGCTGGCAACTCTTGGAATGTGTAGCATGTGTGTAGTCTTTGCAGTCTTTTCAATCTACTTGCTATTGCATTTTCATCTTTGTTTTGTTTGTCGTTGCATAAAAGATTATACTCCTCCTGTTTTTAAATGTGTTTTTCTCTTTTGGTTTGTCTAATTTTGCAGTTATGCATGACTTGCACATGATTCATACGGACCTGAAACCAGAAAACATCCTCTTAGTCTCCTCAGACTATGTGAAAATTCCCGAGTACAAGGTATATCTCGAATGCCTCTGTATGCGACTTAGTGTGGCCAACTAGTAATGTGCTAATGAAATTTGGTTGTGTTTTCTGCTGCAGGGTTCCCGATTACAGAGGGATGTTTCCTATAAACGAGTACCTAAATCAAGTGCAATAAAGGTTATTGATTTTGGTAGCACAACTTATGAGCGACAGGAACAAAGCTACATTGTGTCAACTAGACATTACAGGGCACCAGAAGTCATTTTAGGTGAGTAGCTCCTGTTGTAAAACAAGTCATGTAAATTCTAGCTTCTGATAATTACAAACTAATGGAGACACTTGGTTTGTGTGGTAGGACTTGGCTGGAGTTATCCTTGTGATGTTTGGAGCATTGGGTGTATCATAGTGGAGCTGTGCACGGTATGTGTCTGAAGTTGTTGATTGTTGACAAAGGTTTGGGTGTGTATTCTTTTTTTTTTTGTTTCTAATTGAAAGATTTGAACTTTGTAGGGAGAAGCATTGTTCCAAACACATGAAAATCTTGAGCATCTAGCGATGATGGAGCGTGTTCTTGGTCCGTTGCCTCAACAAATGCTGAAGAAAGTGGAGTGAGTCAAAAATAAAAAAATGCTCTGAAGTGATCATATCCGCAGCCATATATCATATGGGCGGGTGTTTAACTGTCGTTTTGTCTTTTTGGTGTGATATAAAGCCGACACGCAGAGAAATATGTGAGAAGAGGTCGTTTAGATTGGCCCGATGGGGCAACCTCAAGAGACAGCCTGAAAGCAGTATTGAAGCTTCCCAGGCTTCAGGTTCGTCAAGTGTTTGATTTAGTGAAGTGTTACTAACGTTTAAGCTTCATTTGTGTTGCTGACAACGTTCATGTGTGTGTGTCGTTGCAGAATCTGATAATGCAACATGTGGACCATTCGGCGGGAGAGTTGATAAACATGGTGCAAGGGCTGCTTAGGTTTGATCCGGCGGAAAGACTAACCGCTCGTGAAGCACTGAGGCATCCTTTTTTCGCAAGGAGAAGATGACGACGTGACCTTGAATTTGACGACGAGGAGTGTTGTATATAGTGAGATGTATGTTTGTAGTAGTAAAAACTAAAACCTTTACGAAATGGTGTTACGTGACAACCCTCTACGAATTCTGATATCATTAATTAAAACAAATGCTTTGAATCACTCTTTTTTGAAGTGAAGAGCGATTATTTGTCTATCATCTTTGTTTCATAAAGTTTTTGTTCGTCTATCGTCCGAGTTCAAGGTAATCTAACTGTGTAATAACTGTGTAATGTGAACAAAGAAAGAGCCAGAAAATGAATGGATTATTTTCATTGAAATTATTATAAGCTGCCGCTTATATGGAGTAAACGTATTCATGTTGATCAATGAGCCAGCCAAATGACAAGAAAATTAAATGAATAAAATAAACTTTACTCAACCTAATTTTGTTTAGTTAAATGAATAAAATTTACTCAACCTAATTATTATTTAGTTTATTAAAACTCTGTCAGGCCCCATTTGATGAGGCGTTACGCAAAGAAAATACTTAATTAACGGGACGAGACAACATGTAGTTTTTTTTTTTCCATCAGAGAGAGAAAAACTACACGATTTGCAAATAACAAACAGAATACCTTCCGTATATCCTCCTTTCCGATTCCGACTCACCTCCGCTGGTAGCTCTGACCGATCCTAACAGAAGACAAATCTCGCAAAGCTATACAGTTGTAAGTCCTTTGTCTACCATAATGCTGTTTATTAATTTCTCATACAACAACTTCCGTCTCCTTTCACAATCTTTGCGTGAGATCGAGCATTGACGCCGTCCACAATATTGTCTTACATCACAATTGATGTATTAATGATTCTTATTTCCGAAAAATAACTTCAATTGCAGTCTCCTCCATCCTTTGATTTGTGATTTACATTCTACCAACTGTTGTAAAAATATATTTAAAAAATAGCAGAAACATCTGGTCACAGATGTACACTCTTTCTATTCGTCTGCATCTAATCTAAGTTCTAACAAATCTTTAAATCCTCACTTGTTATGTGTTTCATAACATTTCTAACAAATTTCTGGTTTTTTTTTTGATGTTCAGAGGAGTTCACGATGGGTTCTGTAACCACACAACCTCTCTTCTCCTTTGGTGTCATCGCTGACGTTCAATACGCCGACATTCCCGACGGACGCTCCTTCTTAGGCACGCCTCGATACTACAGAAACAGCATCCTCGTCCTACAAAAAGCTGTCCAAGCCTGGAACCAACACGGAAACCTCAAATTCGTCATCAACATGGGTGACATCGTAGACGGGTTCTGTCCCAAGGACCAATCTTTATCCGCCACCAAGAAACTCGTCGACGAATTCGAAAAATTCCAAGGCCCCGTCTACCACATGATCGGCAACCACTGCCTCTACAACCTCCCACGCCGAGAGCTGCTTCCTTTGCTCAACATCCCTTCTCGTGACGATGATTACAACGCTTACTACGACTTTTCGCCTACGCCTGAGTATAGAGTCGTGGTGTTAGACGGGTACGACATCAGCGCCGTTGGTTGGCCTGAGGATCATCCCAAGACGCTCGCTGCGTTGAAGATACTCGACGAGAAGAACCCGAACTCAGAGAAAAACAGCCCCGAGGGGCTTGTTGGTGTTGAGAGGAGGTTTGTTAAGTATAACGGAGGCGTTGGGGAGAAACAGCTGGAGTGGCTGGACGGTGTGCTTAAGGATGCGACGGAGTCGAATCAGAGAGTTATCGTCTGCGGGCATGTGCCTATGAGCCCTGGTTGTGCGTCCAGTGCTGCTTTGTTGTGGAATTTTGATGAGGTGATGAGTGTTATACACAAGTACGATGTTGTTAAGGTTTGTTTGTCGGGGCATGATCATAAAGGTGGATACTTTGTTGATTCTCGTGGGGTTCATCATAGGTCGCTTGAAGCTGCGTTGGAGTGTCCACCGGGTACGTATTCGTTTGGGTGTATTGATGTGTATGAGAACAAGCTGTCTCTTGTTGGTACTGATCGGATGCTGAGCACTGATTTTGAGATCTAGAGGAGGATTGCTAAATGATAAAATGGCTTGAATGCAGATATTGTAAACACCGTTCTATTTTTATATGATGAATACATTCTTTTCTTATTGTTGTTGTGATTGTAATATCATACGGCTGCATGTGTACCTATGTGTTTTTATGCTTTGGGAATAAGGTGAAAATAAGATATACATTAGTTTCAATTGATTGGTTATGCATATCTTTTGTAGTTTCTAGCTGAATACAGGTGGTACGTACTCATGTGTTCAGGTGATTTAACACATACTTACCAGTTATGCTTCTTTAATACATTCAGTCCAGATAACAAAAGAGGTATAGATAATGTTTTGCATAATTGTATTTTTGGATCTGTTAGTGTTGAGCATCTCAAACATTTCTCTATACAATAGCATTTTATCTTATTATAGACACATACATTAGAGCAAAACACAGATTTTAATTACAGAGTTCATCTGTTTTTGAAAGAAAATATAGAGATGAATTACAATCCTAAAATGTAAGAGAACTCAAAACTGTTTTTTTCATCTCTTTATCATTATTGTAGTCATTGCAACTCAAACAATAAAAGACTTAAACCATGATTAACCCGGAGTTTTTAGAGTGGAGTTCTTAGAGGAAGTTAAGAAACAGATACTTGTATTTCAAAGAAATGTTGAAATTTCTAAGGATAAAGTTTCTTTTTTTTTTTCACGGGTGAAATTCATTCCATAGAGGAAACACGGTTTGATACATTAATTGGCGGATGAAAGAGCAATCCCCAGACACAAGAGTCCACATGAAGGCGGCAACTAGAACCCACACCGGGGTAGCTTTTGCAACAAAAAAAAACAGACTAAAACTAGACAGATGATTTACCAATTGCCCAAGAACAGTAAACAAGATGACTTAGCAGAATTTAAAACATAGTAGGAGCCAGTGATCGGGAATTGTCGTTGCTGCACATAGCCCGCCACACGAAGAACTCCACCTCCTGCACCCAAGACACCACGACTTATCGTTGCTGCTCACGCCCGCCACACGATAACGTCCACGACACCAAGACCCTATGACTTCATTACTCCAAGATAGAAGTCCAAACAAACTCTTCACGACAAACGAAACGAACCACTCCAGACCCACTCATGGAAGAAGAAACGAAACGGCAAGCGACCACTAAAACCACCACCATACGAAGTAAAATCTGCTAAATCAACTCTCACCATGGGGACTCTTGACATCAACAAACTAAAACTTGAGCCACTACAACATTTAGAGACAACAAGCAATGATGAAGTTTGACGGTTTCCAATTGCTCCAACTATTAGTCTCCTATTGATAAGAATTCAGTTTGTGTACTAACGCACAATCACCAATGGCACATTACGATCAAACTACATCTCTCCAACAATCACCATCCCGACTCTAAGCTAAGAACCGAACAACACAGTTCAGACCGAAAAAGCATAAAGTTTATTTTGAACAAAAAAAAAAAAAAAAGTTTATCTCTTACAATGTATCTTAAATGAACTATTGACTTTTCGCATTAATCGTATGATGGTGACGTAAACTTTCAACGATTGAAAAACACACTAGACTCTTAAAAAGCTCATGATCACACGATAACTACAATATCAAGTCTTCGTTATATAATCCCTCTTCTGGAAAAATCAGATTCAACGATGGCCGTCCAAACTTTCCTCTTTGCTTCACTTATTATCTTCTCATCGATAGAGTCGAACCATGGAGCTACCGAAGTTAGTCTCTTCACCAACCTTGAAAATTTACTCGAGGTCACGGCTAAACCCACAAGGGTTGGTGTAGGTTTGTAAATTGTCGTTGCCTTTTGTCTTATAATTTTAACTTTTGGTTCATAATCTTGCAAATCCACCACTATAAACGCTATTCATGTTTAGTGAAAGTGCCTTGTATGCTATAAGTAATAGACTAATAGCGCTGACTGCAGTTGAATATATTATTTTGAACTAAATAATAATATGATTTTTCTTTATGTTTGTATTTAACTATGACTCTGTTAAATCCAGGATAAAGTAGTGGAATTATACATAATAGTAGATAATCAATTACTGAACCAATGTAAACTTAATTTAGTATTTTAGTTATGATCCCGAAAATTTTAAAAAAATTTTATTCAAAATATATATGTATATACAATTTATGTTTGATCAACTAAACATCTCAGACTCTCTATACTTTAATTTGTACATACTTGTCTTTAGTATGGGAAGCTGGAAAAGATATAGTGAGAATTACATGGATGCTGAAGTCATCGGCCAAAGTCAATGACGATGCTGCATTCAAGACCGTCGAAGTGAAGCTTTGTTATGCACCGATCAGCCAAGTTGACAGACCATGGCGCAAGACACATAACGAGCTCTCTAGGGATAGAAGCTGCCCTCACAAGATTGTGTCAAAGCCCTATGATAAGATCCCTCAATCACTCAACTGGACCATCGACCGAGAGACCCCCACTGGAACTTACTTCATACGTGCCTACGGAACTGATGTAAATGGCTACGAAGTAGCATACGGACAGAGCTCGGACGCGGAAAAGACGACTAATCTCTTTAGCGTCGAGGGTATTAGTGGTCGTCACACGTCGCTCGACATAGCATCCATATGCTTCAGTGTATTCTCCTTTGGTTCTCTGCTAGTCTTCCTTGTTAAGGAGAAGAGGAAGGCCAAGTTACAGCAGCGGAAATGAATTTATTAACTTTGAGGTCTTTGCTAAGTCGAACAAGAAAGTGTTGGACAATATGAATGATCGTTGTGTTAAGAAAGATGTTGTATTTACTTTCTCTGTGTCGTGTATGTTTGGTTATCAAGTTGGAGCCAAATCGAATCGTTCGATATAGACTTTCACCAATTATACGTAAGATTTGGCTCACACAAGCTGAAGGGATTATCAGAATTTTTAAGCATCAGTATTAGATATTTTATAAATCTGATTAATTAACAAAAACACTATCATATACAAGATAAAATTTTAGATAATTGAAGGGATAGCAAATACTAAGTTAAATTTTTTATATCAAATGATAACTAGAAAATAAAAATGTATGTCAGCCTTATTTTTTTGACACTAATTTTTTTTCCGAAGGAGAAAAATAACATTCTTTAAAGAGCACGCATACACAATTGAGTTAACTTAGTTCAGAATTAGAGTTCAATTTTTGGCTTGGGTGAAATTTAGGATTTAAAGATTAAAATTTATAGTCCAGAATTTAGGATTTAGTATAAAATTAAAAAAAAAAATAGTTATGTAAACTAAATATATTATTAATTAACGGTAACTTAATCTTTTTATTTTATGATGTTTTAAGAGATTTGATCTTGAAATTTATTATTTTCATATTATTTTGCTAATTACTTTGTTTTACAATTTCCCTAACTTTTCAGTGATTTGCGACCAGTAAAAAGAAATAAAAAAGGTGCAGTGGGAGTCCCGCCCATTCCCAAATCTGAAAAAAATTGAAAACAATCGTGTTTCTCCAGAACACGCCATGAGCACTCCCATGGAGATTGCCGAGCAAAACCCTATACTCGAGCCTGCGATTCATCCTCCTGACGACGCTTCCATGGAGCTCTCTCACCAAAATTGCAGTCAACCAACGATTATCGCCGAGCAATTAGGCGTCGCAGAGCCACTCGCTGCAACCGATCCTCCTCCTCCCCTCCACGAGACCAAGTTCCTCGTATCTGGTACAAACGATTCTCCTTCCTTGCGTTTAGCTGCTCGATTCGATTTCAATGACTATCCTCATTTGTGTGTTTCTAGTGGAGGTCTGCTTAAAGCCATCAAGCACCGCTTGTCTCGAGGACGTCCAGAGAGCTGTTGAACGGTTTGTGAAATTCATTTCCTCGCTTGCCTTCACCGTGTTTCCTTAGTTTGTGTGTGTTTTGGGTTTAGGATGCTGGAAAATAGGAGCATGAGCTATGTAGATGGCCTTGTTCTCATACCTCCACACGACTTGTTCCTTGTCGAAAACGTGCAACGAATATGCATTTGCGATACAGGTACAACTACTTAGTCATTGTAGATTCTAATCACCAGTAGAGAAATGCTAGTGTGGTATTTATAGAATGATTCTTTCATTCTATAGATACCTTGTTACTGATGTTTTTGCTCTCTGTATCTATAGAGGAATGGGTGAAGAATAATGATGTTCTCTTGTTCTGGCAAGTTAAGCCTGTTGTCCACGCCTTTCAGGTAAATGCAAACCTCATTTAAGTTTAATAAGGCAGTGAGCTTTTTTAACTCTTCAACATGACCTTGTTTATAATATGCATCTAGTTAACTGAGGAAGGACCATGTGAGGAACTGGGTCCTGATGGACAACCTTCTAGCTTTAATGAATGGATTCTACCTGCTAAGGAGTTTGATGGCTTATGGGAAAGGTGTGTCCGGGAGTATGGTCTTGACTTGGTTATAAAACAGTAATGGCTCCTCAAAGAATTTACTCAGTGGTCTGGATCTTTTGTTTTGTTTTGTGTCCAGCTTGATCTATGAATCTGGACTTAAGCAACGGTTACTACGTTATGCCGCAAGTGCTTTGCTGTTCACGCAGAAGGGTGTTAATCCAAATCTCGTTTCTTGGAACAGGTGAGTGACATTAGTATGGTTTTTCAGTACATGTTATATCTGCTTAGCAAGCTCAATTTCTTTTATGCCGTTCTGTTTGTTCTTTAGTGTCTAGATCTGATGTTTAATCTTTCTGTTTCCCGTTTAACCTTGAAGCATTTCTGATTCGTTGAAAATTTCCGCAGGATTGTTCTTTTGCACGGACCACCAGGGACTGGCAAAACATCTCTTTGCAAAGCATTGGCTCAAAAGCTTTCAATTCGATGCAACTCCAGGTCCTCTTCTAGACTAAATGGTTCCCTATCACAAGAATCTATATTGACTGTATTATTTCTGTTTTGACTTTCATCTATGCTTTTTTTTGTCAGATATCCACATTGCCAATTGATTGAAGTCAATGCTCACTCTCTATTTAGTAAATGGTTCTCTGAAAGTGGCAAGCTGGTATGATACATAATTGTTCTTTCTTTAACACTTGTCTTAGTTTCCCCTTTAGCATGCATTTTATACAGTAGGTTGGTTCAACAAGCTGGTTTTGAACTCTTGGGTTATTGGACTTCAACCAGATTTGTGGCTACCTAGTAGTTGGTTCAAATCAACTTAGTTAACTAACCACTTACAACTAGTGGAATTCTGTCATGTCATAGTAGACTGACTTGGAATTATTTTATGTCTAGTACTGATATCACAAACTTCACCAACAGTTGTAAAGTGATAACATATTTCTTAGAAGAAATTTATATTGGAATCTGTTATTCTCGCTATGTTTACTAATTCACAATATAGGTTGCCAAGCTTTTCCAAAAGATCCAAGAGATGGTGGAGGAAGATAACAACCTAGTATTCGTATTGATCGGTGAGTTATTTGTCATTGTTTTTGATATAGTTGACTTGTTTCTCCTGTTAGGCCTGAGATTGTTCTGCCTGCAGATGAAGTTGAAAGTCTCGCTGCTGCACGGAAAGCTGCATTGTCTGGTTCAGAACCTTCAGATTCCATCCGGGTATCCCAACTAGCTTTTGCTCATCATATCCACCTAGAATTTGCGAAGGTTTAAATTCTTAATCCTCAAAGATCAAATCTCACCGTGTTTGTAACAGGTTGTGAATGCACTACTTACACAAATGGACAAACTCAAATCAGCACCGAATGTGATAATCCTTACAACATCAAATATAACTACTGCTATTGGTAAGCTGGTGGTTCTATTTTGATCCTGTCCTTAGCCTCATGACTTCTTTTTTCCACCACCATATATCCTTATTCCTCTGCATGATAATCAGCATTGAGTTCGCAATAGAAATATGACTTCGCCTGGCTACCAATAATGTTTTACATTCTCATTTCATCGTCTCTGAAACTGTGTTCCACATTTAGGTTTTGTGATGATTTACACATGAATTTTCTTGTTGCAGATGTCGCTTTCGTGGATCGAGCTGACATAAAAGCTTATGTTGGCCCTCCAACTCTTCATGTTCGTTACGAAATATTGAGGTCTTGTGTTGAGGAATTAATAAGCAAAGGGATCATATCAAGTTTTCAGGTACAATACAAGCTCGCCCATACTTTTTCTGTTAACTCCACTGAAGGAGGAGCAATTATATCTTATAATTTTTGGTATAGGGCTGTGATGGACTCTCTATTCCAAGCTTTTCGAGTTTGAAAGAAAAGGTGAATGCAAATGAGCTTCATGATACAGATACAAATCCCTGGTTCTGTAAACAATTGGTAGAAGCTGCGAAATCGTGTGAGGTTAGACTTTGTGAATACTTTTGTACTGACTGTAGAGAAGTGACAACAAAGCTGAGAATGTTATGAATTTGGATGAACTTCTTGATGCAGGGTTTAAGTGGGAGATCACTGAGGAAACTTCCGTTTTTAGCACACGCAGCACTTGCAGATCCACACAGTCGTGATGCAAGTAATTTCTTGTGTGCAATGATAGAGACAGCAAAGAGAGAGAAGTCTGAACAACCTGAATGACCCATTTTTGTGTGAGGTCATAAACAAATATAACAATGGAGAATCTTATAATAATTAGTTATTGATTCTACATGTTTTTTCCTTTTAAGTTGTGTTGTTCCAACGCTTCTCATAGCTAAAGATAATGTAGTATAGTGAGTCATCAGAAAATTAAAGGCTAGGAAAAACACAAAGTCATTTGAAAAAAGAATAAAGAAAAAAATAGAAAAGGATGAGTCGGACAGAAGTTAGTAGGTTCGGACAAGAAACATAAGGCTCACATTTAAAGCTGACATAAGTTTGGGTCCATAATAATAGCTTGGAGCCCCAAAAGTCCCCTCCCAAATGGAGAAGAAAACAGATGAGGAAGAAACGAGAGGCTAAAGATGAAAACGAAGAAGAGAAGAAGAAGAGAATAGAGCTGATGAAAGCAGCAGCACAGGCTTGGCTCAGCCACTCCCAAACCTCTAAAAGCACTGTTTTGGAGTTCGAGGCGAGAAGAAAGCATGCTTTTGTCAAAGGTAAACCTTCACGTTTCAAAATGGAGGCCTTATCCAGTACCAAGAAGCATCATCATCATCATCCTTCGTTTTTGGATTGGGAGTATGGGCAATCCTTGTGGGATCCGTACGAGATTCTTTCTGTATCTAAGAAACTGGAACGGGCACTCACGTTGGAAGAGCATACTTTCTCTGCGGATAAGACCATCAAGAAGAAGAACAGGGACAGCAGAAATAGCCTTAGGAGTTTGTTTAATCGTTCGTCGAGGAGATTTTAAACAAAGTCAAGATGCAATTACTTACTCATTCAAACTTGTAAACGTAGAAAAGAAAGTGAATTCCATAATGATTATCTTCAATTTGCTCATTTGGTTGCCAGCAGTTTTTTTCATAAATATAAAGTCGTGCAGGTGAATGAATCACTACGTTCAGGAAGAATATAAATTGCATGTAAGAATCAAAAGCAAAAATGTAATCAACTGGACATGGAGGAGAGGGCGGTCAAGTGATGAAATCGATTAAAAAAGACACGGTTGCATTCAAAATAAGAAGATTGAATGATAGCATAAAGTCTTATACTTATTTAAGATAGTAGTAACATCATATCATCCATCCAACACGAGAGAGAGAAGCAAAGGAACACACCAAGTTCGAAACCACACTACATCATCATCAGGTTTTATTATTTATAAAACATAACCTTGTCCTGATAGATAGAAGTTCTCCCAGAATCAAACGGCCACACTAAGCCTCCTTCTCCTTCTCCCCAGTGAGGAGATCCATCACCACGCCTTTAATGCTTCCATTGTTCTTCTTCAGCAGCCTCTTGTTCGTCACATCATCACAGAACCCCTGCAGAAATTATCACATTGTCAATATCCCTCTCAATCTGGTTTTCGAATCTTCAATTCACACTTACCATTTCCTGAAGCTCCTCTAGGATAGGATCCCACTCGCTAACTCCACAGAGAGCGTCAACAGACTGCTCCAAGTTGTACTCGTTGTCCCTCAGGATCTCCTTGTTCAGATCAATCTCTTTAAAACCCATCTCCTCCAGCTCCTTGAGCATGGTTATCTCGACGTCGTTCTTCTCAATATCCTCTTGTAGAGGAATTGGGATGTTCTTTGCAGATGAGGAACCGCCACCCAACGCCTCAACAGTAGTAGGCTTATTTGGGAACTCGATTATGTTGAATGATGACGAAGATGAAGATGAAGATGAAGATGGAGTAAGAGTGTTAGGAACAACAGGCTCAACTTCACCAACAAACAGGTCATCTTTCATCGGAATGTTTGATCCCGAAGAAGCTTCTGGTTCAACATCAGCACCTTTCACTATCCCAGGGTTAACACTGGGGCTGCAAGGCTGAGCTGGAACATGATTCACATTGATCCCTGAAAATTCTCTTGCAAAATTTTCTTCAGGAGAGGCATTCAAGTTCAGTCCATGAAACTCGTTCTCAACACAGCTCTTCAAGGATGCATCAACCTGACCACGGAACCCGCAAAAAAAGAAAGGAATCAGATGATTGAGAAAAGCAAAATTCCACGAAAATGGCGGAGAAGATTTAGTCAGTACATGTATCAACACCCAAACACGTTGCCCAAACTTAAGACCATTAGAGGAAGCCATCCTCCAATAAGAAATGTATCGACCAGGTGACTCTGGTGCAACAAATTCAACTTTCACGTCAAGCTCACTGTTGATAGGCACACCCTCCACTGGAATCTGCAATGGTGTTGACACCAATAAAAAATTAGTGTTATATATATATATATATAAAGAAACTATTGCCACCTTCTGTAGAAAAGAAGCTAACTCAAGCCACTAAGAGTAACTTCAACCAACATGATTGATCTGTAAGTGGAACTTCAGGGTATGTCTCAAGCAAAATAAATGGCAACACTAAGGATATAGTTTCTGACCTGTAAATCAACTGACAAAGAGCTGCTGAATCTGTCACCACCGATCCAAACGATCTGCGTGCCATGCGGCCACACCAGCGAACCGTTGTTCCTCATTTTCCAGATCTTGGTGAATGGAGCAGATGGAGCAACAACGGTTCCATCAAGTACATTGACATCAAGGACAAAGCGACTGTCTAGTTTAGGCCGAGTACACCTGAAATGTAAACCTCCGTGGTGTGGTCGCGGCACATGTCCCAACCAAGGGTTTGAAAACTATACGAAAGAAAGGAAGAAACGTAAGATCTCCATATAGCTATAATACAGAAAGAGATGGTTATCGAAGAAAAGAAGGAAACTTGAACACAGAAAAGAGTAATACTGGGGTAGGTAATCCTCTAAAGGGATGTAGCTGTTGAGCTGAGACGGGCTTATCCATTCTTGTGTAATCCCCTTCATTGCCCATCACGGAAAAGCAGATGGTGCAAAGATCATAGTCTTCTTTGCTGCAAAATATTCACCAGAGAAACAAGTAAGCATAATACATTCTAAGATGTCTGTAGTTCCTACATTTGCAAGTAAGAGATCTCCTTACACTTTAGACTTGAATCTAGGCCCAGTTATTGGAAGAACGCCACATCCATCACAACGGATGCCCTTATGGAAGACACCCAGTGAGGCCCAGTAATCACCATTGTTGGTCTTTTTGGAGTGACATACACGACGGGCATGCTTGTTGTGGCTCGTTGGATTTGGAGTGGAATCGATCACGGTACTGCCACTGAAGGGACACTCGTTGAAACTAGCACCAAGTCCACAGGAGGTTGAGTCAGCAACAGGTTCTTTCAAATTCGCAGGTTTTTTTCCAGCTTGGGTCTTCTTAGATGCATCCTTCTTTTCACCAGTGGAAGGAACCTCCCTGCTCAAAGAAGGACCTGACGAGCCAGGCTTAGCAACAGGAGAGCAAGGGCTACTTTCCTGAGGACTTGAGAGCTTTCCGAGCTTGTTGATGCAATCAAACAGCTCACCAACCACAGGGCTAGAAGATGCGGCTTTAGATGTAAGGTCAATATACACCTTGGAAATGGTATCACGCATGGGGTTCGGCACAGCCATCATAACATCATTGAAACCCTTCTGGATCTTAGAAACCGGGTTCTGGCTATCAGGCATAACCGAGGCGGATGAACTCCCACTGCTATCTGAAGCAAAAGAGTTAACAGGCACACCACCGTTCGACTGCACAGTAATCTTCAAGAACTTAAGACGCTGATTCGTGACATCAGAGAGGTCGTTGTCATCAACAAGGGCCACCACATCCCCATCTTCATCAGAGTAAGTCAGAGAGAACTCAGCATCCAGAGGGAGGTTAAACAAAGCAGCGATCTTTCCCCTAAGAGCAGCCATGTCCAGATCAAGCTGTCCATTGGCTTTGAAAGGCACCCTGAAGCGCCTAAGCACACCTCCATAACTCACCTGCAATGAACACAAAACTCACAAGCTTAGGGATCACGATTACACAACAAACTTATGATTTTGGGCAAGATAATTTCATTATTTTTTTTTTAAATATTTCTTAGGGTTTGTGCTTCTAGAAGATAATAGAGCTACGCATGTCATGAAAAAATCAGAATCTAGTCATCAATTTTCCGATTGATAAGATAGGCATCGTCGATCCAAAGGTAAATTCAGAACGAAAGGACCGATTACAAGCAACAATAAATCTGGTAAACCTAGAACAACAAAAAAGAACATAGACATGCGAGAATCGACACGATCGGCCAACAAAAACCTAGAATCGCACTACAAAACTGAGGATTCACAAATCAAGAAAAATGATTCGAACCTTGACGACGAGTGCAGTAGTAGAATCCATCGTTCACGGATTAGGATTGGGAAACAAAAGGAAAGCGATGAAACACTAATCGAGGATTTGGAATCGGGGAAGATGATTTAAAGCGAAGAAGCGTACCCGTTATCCGCTTATTTTGTGAACTACCCAGAAATATAGACGGTCGCGTTTTTTATTTATATCGGAGACGATTGCTTTATTTATTTTTATTTTAATTAAGACTTGATTATGGTTTTATCTTATCCAACAAGATATTGACTTTTCTTGTTATTGGCTTTTTCACCAAGACAACCCAAAAAAACCAACACCGCTAAGTAAAGCCCAAGAAAGAATCTATCACAATAAAGGTGTGACATTATGAAAAATCAAAGGGATTACCTAACTATAGATATTGTTGTATTTAATGATTTCATATTTAATTGACTTTCCCAACAACATTTGTGATATTTTATAAATTTTCATTACTAAAAATATACTCCTTCAAAATATACATATGGAATTTGATTTTTATTAGCTTTTTTTTTTTAAATATTAAATTTATACCATATTTTCGTTTGTGACGGAAGTACAATGAAGACAAAGAAAACAGAAAGACCAAAAACTAAAACAAAAAGCAAAGAATGAAGAAACTAAACTTAGCACTAAGGAGAACAAGTGACTAAACACATCTTGAAGAAAGAGGACCAGCTTATATCTCAGTATTAAAACCGGTTACATGTGAGACCAATGTTACCACGAGATACCGCTACTCCTGCTACTCCGGCCATACCTCGAAACCGAGAAGCAAGCGACTCTTGCAGCTCCATAAGAACCACCTAAAGTTGGAGACACAACTGGAATTTCGAGGCAAAGATAACGCAAGCCCGTAAACCACCCAACCCTACTGGACTGAACCGCAGTGTCTCGACAGTTAAGAGAAGAGGAGAGTGTGATCTTTGTTGAACCGAAAATATTTAGCCGCCTAACTCTTGAGGTCCAATCAACCTGAAACCCTTAGCCAAGCAGCTTCCTAATCACAAACATAAAAGATTCCCAGAGCAAAGTACCCAAAACCAGAAACGGCGCTAACTGATTCACACCTAGGGAAGTAACCTCGCCACGAAACCACATCGCCTTGAAGCCAAAACCCTGATTTTGCACATCACCGCCAAGACACCAAGACGAAGACGAGAAGAGTCTTTCTCTAAGAACTAAAATAAAATCGGGAGCAACCACATCGATCGATAATCAATTACCTGCACAACAAGAGACAAAGCACGACCTGCCAAAAAACGGACCCAAATTTACCGCATTTTGACACTGGGAAGGCCGTGAAATTGAAACGCGCCACCACCAAGAGAAAAACGACTCAGGTAGACCACACCAGATCCGCTATCTCTTGCTCGCGTTCCGCCTTTAAGAACTAAAGGACGGCTCTGTATTGCTCCACCGAAGCGAAAATCCGTTTAGCAACGAAGACACACCACAACAGAGAAGAAAGCAACTGATAAAACCTCCCAAAGAGACACCGTTACTATCTCCCGAGAAAGCCATGGGACCAACTTTCTAAAGAAGAGCAAACGTTAGACACGCCACCGCCGGAGCCATAGACGACCCTACACGGCACTGCGAACCTTGATTTGCACATGTCTTTGCCGGAAGAGCTTCGTTAACACACGATAACCAAAAGCCTCTCTGCCCGTGCGTCACCAAGAAAATCCTGTTGAGCACGACCTTGGCTTCGACTAAGAGCTTCACCGTAGTCAACTCGCCAAGACAAGGATCTGCCCTTAGCCAACGCCCACTCCAACAACAGAACCTTAGATCAAGAAGAACGAAACCCTTTTCTAGATCCGGCTAGGAGGAGACTCGTCTGGTCCCCATGCGCTACCTCCTTAAAGGGAATGGATCTCGACGGAGGAGCAAAATATCACAGATCCAACCCCTAACTACCCTCAAAGCCGACCCCTTTCGTCTTGCCGTCACACCAGATTCAAAGTAACCGGATCTGAAAAACAGATCTGAGAAACCTCTTCCAGGGTGCTGATCATATCAACTAAGATAGGAAGGAGAGAGGAGAGCAAACGAAATAGAAACAAGAAGAACAAATAACTCCGGCACCGGTGACAGCGATAACCAGGCCGGAGGAGAAAAGAGGGGGCGGTGGTTTGTTTTCAAGGGAGAGTTTTTTTTTCTTTTTTTGCTGCTTCTCACGAAAATTAAAGTGTCACCAAAATGAAACTCGACCAATACCTTTATTGGCTTTTTGAGATGAAACCATGGTAAATGTGATGTTTGTTCATGGTTCCTCCTTCAACCCTAATAATATAAGGCTTCTACGCTTTTATTGATCAATCTTACACTACAAGAAAAAATGGTATTGATAGCACATCGGGATAGCGCTGATTTTCAAACTGCTATGATAGATAATTTTTTTGATTCCGGAACATATTCATAGCACTGACTTAATGCTTTCGTGAAAAATTAGAACGCGGGAATAGAAAAATACGTGTGCCGCTTATACTCAGTGAAATTTCGAGAACCGCGAAATACTAAATTGTTTCCCTCTTTATTGTAACACTTAGGCTACATAATGAAAAAAAAAATAGTATTCACACAGAAGGTGGAAAAAAAATTAGAGTCCCCAACAGAAATCTCTCTTGGGAACAAATCCTAATCTCGTCACCGCACCCTATCTCCCACCGAGTAAACTCTCCGTCGACACCTTGAAGCTCGATTTCGTGATCTGTAAACAGTAATCGAATCGAAGGTAGACATACCTATGCGTTGTCAATTTCCTTTCTTTCCTAGGGCCTGAGTCTGAGACAGAAGAGAGAAGAGACGAGACGAAACAGAGATAGAGAGGAGACAGAGCTTGGGTCGTGTCTTGCTTCGTCTACGATTACCAGAGCTTGGGTTGGGTCGGGTCTTGCTTTGTCTCCGCTGTTTTTGGCTCTGCTTCATAGATCCGCGGTGTTCGAGCTCTATCGCCGCTTGTTCCGGAGCTTAAGTCGAGCGAGAAGAGAAGACAGAAGATGGAGTTGGTCCCAGAATGCTGAAGACTAGAACTCAATATACCATAACTCGGTTTGCCTCAGCGTGTCGGTGAGTCTCCAGAGAAGCGTGGTATCACTCACCTCTTCCCCATTCAGGTTAAAAGACTTTTTCCTTCCAATCTGAAAGCTGTTAAAGACTTATCTTTTATATGTATTGACATACTGTTTTGTGTTATCTGAAAAGGGCTGTGTTGGTTCATGCACTGCAAGGACAAGACATCATAGCTCGTGCAAAGAAATGAACTGGAAATACTTTAGCTTTCGGTATCCTTATTATCAAACGCCTCACTGAACAAGATGGAGACTACTCTGCTTTCAGGTTGTTTTGTTGTTAACTTTACAGCTCCCTTTTTTCTTTTGTTGTTAACTTTTCAGGTTCTTTTGTTGTTAGGTGACCAGATGCTTGCTGTTGGGTTTGAGGAGGCTGTGAAGTCGATTCTTGAGAATCTCCCACAGAAGAGACAAAGCATGCTTTTCTCAGAAACTATGCCTTCTTGGGTGAAGAAGTTGGCGTGGAAGTACCTTGACAATCCCCTGAATATCTGTCTGGTAAAAGGCTTTCGTTTTCTTACTTCACTGTTTCTGTTGGACCAGATGCTTAAGGCTATCTTCTTGTATGTTTTTACTGGATTGGTAGGTTGGAGACCAAGATAAGAAGCTCGCGGAAGGGATAAAACTCTATGCAATCTCAGCCAAATCAAATAAATAAACGCACTATTCGAAGATGATTACGGCTTTTGAACCAGTATGTGAACATTCATTCCTCCCTTAAATTCTTTTTTGGTTGTGTCTGTCTTTTTCATTGTTGGTGTACAGAGGCTGTGCCTCTCATGACTGTCTCTTTTTCTTTCTTTCTCACTAATTCATTTCAGTTGCGTTTGCTGATAAGCTTTTCGCTGGAAAACAATGGCGGGTTGGCAGTGGAATATACAGTTGATTCGTTAAGTTGGGAGAAGAGTGAAGACCAATAACATCTCATGTCTTCAAGGTGACAACTTTATGTATAAGCTCACTGAGTGTACAGTTGCTTCTATTTTTTTTTGTCTTTCCAGTATCTCACTTTGATTATACATAAAGAAAACTAACTGTTTTTTGGTTGCTAATGTCTTCACTTTTGCACTTTTGCTGCCTGGTGGCTAATGTTGTCACGTACGAGTGCACTGGAGCATTTAATCTTGTTTAAGGTTCAGACATTGGAGCATTTCATCTTCATTGTTTATTTGGTATAATTGCAGTGCTGATCCATTGATTTCTTTTACTTCCAGGGTTGCTGATCAGTACTGATGGTTTCCTTATGATTTCAGGTTACGTCACAAACGTTTAGCCTGGATGCATATCTATGCTTGCTTCGTCTCTATTAGGTGTTCTAATCGTTTCTCTATGTGATATGATACTGGGTACTTGCTGTAACTTCAATTGTCTACTTATGTTGATGCTGAGATATTCACCTCAATATGTTTCTCTTCTTTGTTGATGATGCAGCTTATGTTGAGGCTGAGATATCCACTCTATTGCTTCCAATTGCAGGTATTCTTATTTCTCGTTTTAACTCTTTGCAATAGAAACTTAAAGTCTCAATTATAGAAGTATATCCACGGTTCTCTAGCTATAGCAGATTTGTCTTGTATGTTATAAAGAAGTAAGCATACATCTCTTAAATTTAAAGACAATGAAGTGAACGTATGATCCATTCTTAATTCAAAAGGTCAGACAGCTGAACCCTTTTGATTGTTTTTAACAGGTTCTTGGAATACCAACTCGGATATTGTTAAGGTGTATCCCCTACACTTTCTCTGAGAGATACAGGCTAAGGCCGAGAAGGAAAAATGAGAACTCAAGGTTTTGATTTAGTTCCCATGTTTTCTATAGTCCTTTTTATTTGTAGTTCTGATTTTGTAATGATGTCCGTGTAAGGTTTGATGAAAATGTATACATGTTTGTGGTATGTAAGTACATTTTGGTTTTATTAATGAAATATTAATTGAATATTAATTTTTATGTAAATCTAATTTGCAGCAAAACATGTTTTTAGGAACAGTTTCTAATAGTACATAATCGATAATAGATATAGCATTGATAGATCACTATGATAGAACATACGATAGCAAGTTAAAAACAACGCTATAATATGTCTCGAATATAATAGCTTTTAGAAAACTGCTATCGTATAGGGAGGACCTAAGATAGCTGGGGCAGACATAGCGGTTTCAATAACGCTAACAAAGGCATATAATAGCTGTTTTCTTACGCTAAGAACGGCCATTTTTCTTGTAGTGTTACTTCCAATGTTGTTTGCTTCGTTTTTCTTGATTGTATTATTGTTTGTCTCTTTGCGGTTAACTATCTTATTCTATTTTATTTAAGTTAGTTTGTTGGGTAAGTATTTGCTCCGGTTTTCGTTTCCGGATAGTATTTTGTTTCAATGCCGGCTTATGCCTTCGGCATGGTTCTATACTTTTACCGACTTTGTGTGTAAGTCAATAAAACATATAAAAATTCCAAATATAAAAAAGATTTGTTCATACATATTGTAGATAATTAAATATATTTTTTGTTTATTATATTTTATGTTTCAAAATAATTAATTTTAATATTTTGTATACAGATTAAAGAATACTAATTTATTATTCAGTTTATCTCGTTTTCCAAAAACAACAAAACTAGTTAATCCAATTAATATAAAATTATATTGCAAAAAATAATTCTAAAACATGATAAGAGAGTACATTTTTTAGATTTATTTTAAATTAAGTTAAAATTTTATTTTTTTCTAGTAAAGTTCAACCACTTATATTTTCACATTTAAATTTAAATTTTATTTAATATAAACTGTATTAATTGAGATCTGAAACAACAAACTTTCGAATAAAATAACAAAATCTAGAATATTAATCTTTTAAATAGAGAGGGTATATTTTAATTTCCTTTTAATAATTGTGTTCTGTGGTTTGATGGAATCATAAGGAGTTTTACTGAGATTATCACCGCCTAAACAGTAATCTCAAACAAGTTGGGATGACAGATTTTATTATACTTTCTGTTTCAGCTTCTAAGAAAAAAAGTAAAAGTAAAAGTTCATGTTAGATAAGATGATTCCCACACTCTGAAAACAAAGAAAAAACAAGTAACGGGCAAAGGCTTAACAGAACAGGTAAAGTCCAACCTGCCACCAAATGTAATACAAAATGCTAAAGTTGCATGCATATTCAAATAATTCACTGAAATACATAAAAAAAAAAACCCCTCCAGAGCAAAGACTTTGTTGCCAAATACGTTCTCATCGGATGCTACTCCTTTGACAAAGCCTCACCAACACAGCTCAACTATCTAATCACAAACAGGACAGTCTTAGTTTCTCTCATCTGATAATCCATGACCGGTGTTTCTCCCAGCACTACCCCTTTGCTGTTGGTACGACTTTTGTCCACCATGCCGCTGGTTTCCCTGTCCCTTCTCCCTGTATCTTGGACCTTCTGAACTGTCTTTCAATTGTTCTCCGTCATAAGCATGTGACCCAACAGGCTTGTACTCGTAATGCAGATTTGGCTTCTGTCTATCTCTGTTTGAAAGTGGCCTCTGATGGTGATGGTGCATGTTCTCTTGCATCGACGAAGAACCCCAACCTCCGTGTGACTCCTGCCCTCTTCCAAACCGTCGATTCTGCCCTGCGTTCTTTTGGAACGTACTATTCGGATTATGCCCACCCCCGACCTCCTGACTGGCAGATCGGTTTTGAGAATGTTCTGGTGTATCAGCTGAGATCATTTTCTGTTCTGGAGTAAACCCCTGCTGCTCGTATCCAGCAACATCCCTCTTCTGAGATGCGTAAGTTCTGTCCCTCGAATATTGACAACCACCAGACTGACCACGAATTTCATTCGAAGCAACATGCAAATCTTGTTGACCTAACCCATGGCCAGACTGCTGCATATGAGCTTTGCTGGAATCTCTCGTATTCGCTTTTTTATAGTCGCCATAGTTACTTCTGGAAGCATGCTGCTTACCTTGAATGCTCATTCCCTGATCTTTTCCAACAGCGATGGTTCGAGGAGCACTTGCTTCCATTTCTTCAGCAGTAGCAGCAGAGTGCTGCGTTTCAGGAGTCATATACCAGCCATCGATCCATCCACCTGTACTGGATGCGGTTCGATCCTTAGAAGAGTCTACCGCAATTTGTCCAGTTTGATTACTTGTGTGATAGTTCACTGTTCCTCGGATTGGCTGGTTTGACGTTCCTAATTGTCCATCCTCCAAAGCTTTAGTAGATGCTGCAGAACCTCTACCATGCTTGCCCTGCCTACCATTCCCATGTCTTGATTTTAAAGGAGACCCAGGGGGTTGGAGAATTCCTTTACCTTCTCCACCTCCACAATTTTCTTTCTGCAAAACATTCTCTGCCATTTCTGGGGCAGCGGTTACTGGATTTTTACTGACCATTTGCTCAGCTGTTTCTTTTACTATGGGCTTAGCTACATATCTCTCCAGCTCCACTCTTTTGCTTCTTGAACTAGTCTGCCCTTGATGCAGACTCTTCGAAGAGGTGCTAAACTCAGGAACGGGACTCCCTACACCTCCGGAGCCATCAGCTTTCTGCTGTGGATGTACCGGAGCCCAGATAACAGTACTGTTACCAGGAAATTTATCTGCAGGCTTGTTTACCAGCGTGTTTCTTGGAGTCTTGCGCAAATGTTGAGTTTTCGAGTTGTTTTTTGCTCTGCTTTGGGACTCTTCATTCGTGGAGGAACTGATTTGGTCAGACGAATTACCAGACCCTTTGATATCCAAGCTTGGGTCTGACAAAGACCCGAACTTTATTTCTGGTGCCCTGACCCTACCAATCTCAATTGACTCATCTCCTGATTTCGTTTCTTTTCCAACGGCAGCTCTTGTCGTGTTCATTAATTTTGCCTCCTCAACCTTGTGCTTTTTCTTACCGTTCCTGTTATTTTTTCTTTTCGTGAAAGCTGGCTCAGTTGAAACGCTCGGCGTAGCTAGCGTGTCTGAGTTATGACTTATTACACCTTGGTTTGACACCTCAGGAAATGGAACAACGTCGGACACCTCTGTAGTAGCTTCAGAGAAAGAGTTTCCTGCCGTTTTTTTCTCAAATACGATATGTTGCTTCTGCTTATAACCCAAGCGCTTCTGCTTTGAAGCAGCGCCATCACGGTGACGTGGAAGATTATCCTGGTGATTAGGGTCCACATAATGTGCATCTTCTGTTGAAGTCATCGCGTTTTGCATTGAGGGTTTTCCTGATTCTTCAGTAGATTCTGTAGACTTTGCAACCATACGTGCAGGTGAAAGAGACCGAGGAACTTCTGGTATATTCGCGATGGAAGCATTAGATTCAGCTTCCAAGTTCTTGGCTGAACCCCCCTCAGCTGCTTGGGATCGTCTATTCAACTCTTCCAGTTTTGCGAGAGCCTTAGCCCGCTGATCTCTGGCTCTTTCTTCCTCCTCTTTCTGCCTCTCTTGAGCACGCTGCCTGGCTAACTCTCTCATCGTAGTACGCTTTAAACGAACATGTCAAACACTCAGTAAACCCCCAAAAAAAGTACAAGAATGAGATGAACTAGTTTATACCTGGTTGTCGTTTGGGTCTACAGATATTCCAGGCACAGGCTTCCCAACGGAACCAGTATCCAAAGAGTCACCTACACTTACCTCAGCAAAGCTTTCTGAGTTTGAAGCTAAAGTTGCAGGGGAGGAGCCTGACATAACATTTGTCTTCCGCCAACCATCATTGCCTTCATTCTTCACTCTTTGTTGAGACTGATGATCTGCTCTGCCTTGAGTCTGTTGAGTAGATCTCCTGTATGAACTAACATCAAATTTTTCCCAACATAAAGGATAGCATAACTGGCCAAAACGCTATTGACAAATTATAACAGACCTGGATATAGAAGTTCCACTAATAGCTGTCAGCTCAGAGTTTTTGTTGGTGGCAAGATCACCATGTTTATAGTGTAACGAGTTCGTACCATCACTTGCATGACCAGTTCGAGGCATTCTTCCTGAAACTTTATCCACAGAGTTCCCAGAATTGACTGTACGTGTTTTGTTTTCCTGCTGATCTCTATTGACGACAGATGAAGCATTTTGCCAACCATCACCACTTCTAGTTTTTGTGTTTAAGCCATCTATTTTCTGAATCAAACTGGGATCTTCAGGGGCAGCATTTTCTGCCCTAATTGGTTGTACCTCGTCACTTGCCTCAATGTTGTTTCCTCTCCTGTTGTTTTTGGAATTTTGCATCTGATGAGCTACAACCTCTGCATTCGGGAGCCTATTTCCTAGAATTCCTTCCCGCTTTGTTTCATCTTCCCCATTCCTACCATCTTGGGCCCTTAAGAGAACCTTGTATTGTCTTTGTCTTTCTTGAGGATGTGATGGCTCATTCTGTTCCAAACCCACTGAGCTTCCAGACGTATCATACCCACCTTGACCAGAGTGCTGGCTATAAGCATGAGGACCCGCAGGCCTACCTGCAAAAGGCAGGTCTCTGTTGCTGGGACTTCCGTACCCCATGGGAGGACCATAGTAGCTTTCATGTGGCACTGGACCAAGATAAAACCCAGGCCTAGTCTGCATCCTTGGGTGGACATAAGAGTCAAGTATTGGAGGCCTGAACATGTTTCCATTAGCAGGGTGATTACCCCTAGGACGAGCCTCATGGCCAGGAGTAGGCTGAACTTGCGGAGGATAAAATGGAAAAGGATCTATAGGAAAACCCCCAGGACCCATTGGGGCACCATATGGATGGTTCCCTCTGTACCAGCCACCACCTTGATGATTATTTACCGGAAGACCACGCCAACCATCATACTGGTGAGGAAAATTAGCATTAGGATACGATTGTGGACAACGGGAGTCCAATTGCCCTGCCTCTCTACAATGTCTAGGTGCATCTTCACTGTATGGTTGATCATCTCTTCTCCAGGTATTGTCATCTCCAATCCGTACATTAGCTTCTGAATATACGAGACAAGATATAATGAGAAATAGCGTCCAAGAGAACATTCACTAAAGAGATGAAGAGGAATAAAGGAGTAAGACGAATTCAGATGAAACCCTCTGAGGGTAACATGGCCCTAAAAACATAAGTAACTTTTGAATGAAATGCCAAAATATGTTATTAACATAGAAAAGAGGTTTGAAAAATCCACACCTCGCTCTTCCACAGATCTTCCCGACGATGATGCAGGTCGAGCGGCATCTGCAAAATCGTAATTTATAAGAGCAATTTCTACGTATCCATTTCATAAAATCATATCACATTATATCTAGGTAACCCTAAAACCCTCAAGGGGCACATATCCTAAAAGTGTTCAACCAAGAGCAAGCCAGAAAAGCCAGTCCCTGAAAGTTTTGACTTTACTGAAAACATGCGTCGAAATACTTTCTCAAATTTCTCAACAGAATCGCATTTATAAGTACCAATTTGTAAAATGAACATGTCTTTGCTAACGTCACTCTCTAGAAGGTAAGGGCGGCGAGTATAGGATAGGATTCGGTACAAACTGAAACATTTATTTTGCCCTCCTTTACAGAGGGACTGCTGATTGTATTTTTTTTTAGAATGAAAATAGTTTTCCTATTTATAGATGATACCTTGTGGCACAGAGCTCTTCTCAGAACTTTCTTTTTCAGCACCAAGGGAAGGAAAATCTCCAGACGTCAAAAAAAACCCATCCTTTTTCGTTGGAGCCTGTACATACGAACTTACAGTGCGTTTATTGCAGGTAATCAAAAGTGAAGTAAGAGAACACTAACATGATGCTTAACAGATAAGGATATAAAAGAGGATAACGCTGATGCTTAGCAAGTTCAGATAAATAATATACACTATTTTAGAGGAAAGAACCATACATGTTGACCCCATGTAGCAGAAGTCTCTGACACGGGTTCAGCAAATCGGGATAAGTGCGAGCTTCCAGGTCTTGTGTCTGCACTATGTGGACGTTGTAGTGCAACTGATGCCTGATTAGCTGGGAGAACCCCGGATGCTGATGAAGGCCGGGACTTCGAATCCCAAGTAGAAGAAGAATCATGCGCTTTGTCACTATCAGCGGTGGAAGGACGAGTAACACTTCCACCAGTAGAAGGGCGAGTGCTGAGGTGGCTTGGTGAACCAGGACCACTTTCAGTTCGTGGTGACAACGAGGATGTCCCCCACGCATTCAGAGACGATTTACTGCCCCAGCTAAGGGTTCCCCTACAATATATGAGGAGAAGAAACTTGAACTATCTAATCTACGCAGCCAAATAAGAATGAGAAATAGCATCTGAAAGAGGTACACTTACTTTGGAACGATTTCCACATTTGGGTCAAGGCCTTGATTTTCTAACCTTTGAATTCAGACGACAATTGTTCAGGAAAGAGATTGTAATATATAATATAAGAGAGCTCATCAAATACCTTTGGCTTGGTAAGTTAATCGGTTTTGGAACAGCAACCTTTCCCAATATAGTCATGCCACTTCTTCTTGTAGTTCCCCATCTGCAAATTAATACAGAAAATGTAATTTGTTATCAAAGCAATGACACAGAGAGGAGAAGGCAAGATCACTAAAAGAAAGAAATCCAAACACAGGGTACCCTTCTACACCCCCAGGCGCGTATAGAGATTTTTATTTTAACAGCAGTTGGAATATACAGCAAACTGTAAACAAGTGGTTGGTACTTGGTATTAAGAAAATACCACAAAGAGGCCAGCAAATTCTTAAAAAAAAAAACTCTGTTTCTCCCCAAAAAAAAACATAGGAAAGTTCATGAGAAAGACAAAACTAAAAAGAAGAGAATAGAAACCTCCGATCCCCTGTCGTGCTAGAGGTCATAACTAAGAAGCTACAGGATCCAACCACCCCTTATGAAACCTGTAAGGCAAGTGCACGATTAGGCTCACAAAATGAAACTCAAATCCCAAAGAATCAATTCAAACCAAGCTTAACTCTAAAGAACAATTGATATGATAACAGTAATCAAACTGACCAGTTCTTTAGTGTAAATTAGAAGGTCGAACTACCAATTTATAAAAGAAAGCAAACAAATTCAAGAAAAATCCATTACAAATAATACCAAAATCAATTGTCAGACAACACAATGTTTTTTTTTTCTTTTTTGGCCAAATAAAAGAAACAGACAATGCTCGACAATCAAATTGATAAGAGAAACCCGATTACGTGTTCCCAGTAATCAATCAATCAATCAACGAAAGGACCCAACTTTTAGTCAGATGATGATAATAATTCTATAAACCCGTCACTCGTCGCATTCAATACGGCACGAGATTGCTAGCTCGCGGGGGCGATGAAGAGAAATAACTGACCAAAGGGAAATCCTTTGAGGGAGCTCCTCGGAAACCCTAGATATGGATGGTGAGAATCGAACAGGAGGGAGGTGGGGAGGGGAGCAGATCGGATGTTCTAGTGGGTGATGGATGGAATCGAACAAGGAAGATGAAGGAGGAAACCTAAAGGATCTGTCGTGAAACGAATTCAAGTGATGGGATGAGAGCTCGGATTGGTTCAAAGACGAGAATGCGTCGAAGTTCTGGGCTGCACGGTTTCCTCCAGATTTTTTTATTTTATTTTTATTTTTATTTTTATTTTGCTTTTTCCCTTCTAGTAATGTGACCTTTTAAAAAATAATAATAATAAGAAAGCTAATAATTTCTCAGAAAAAAATTTTTTTTACTAAAATCACCCAGACAAACTATAAAGTTCAGCTGAATACTCCCTCCGTTCCTAAAAGATGTTCGTTCTGAAAAAAAAATTTGTTTCAAAAAGATATATTTTTTATTTTTTCAAAGTATGATTTTATGAAAATTGTAAGTTTCAAAAAAATTAATGGTGTTTATTGAATTTCTATTGGGTAAAAATTATGAAAAATTGTTATTCACAAAAAACAATGCATATTTAATGAGTTTTCTTAATATACGTGAAAAGTTTAGAATATGCATCTTTTAAAAACAGAGGGAGTATGTTTTTTTGGCAACCAATTCATTGTTTTGAAATTTAAATTACAATGTTCGCAAAATAACGTTGATTTTAAAGTAAAGAAATAATATTCCCTTTTAAAAGATAATCTTAAAATAATAATATATATTTTAAAATTATTAAGCATTTTATTTAAATCAATCTATTTCTCAAATTATTACAAAATAATTTAAGAACATAAATTAAGATATATTTAATGAAAAAAAATTAATTTAATCTTTCTTTTTTATGTAAGTTCTCTTTTATATTTTTCAAATTTACATATATGATAAATAAAATATTAATAAAATTTAAGAAGAATATATTTTTATATATATAACGTGATTTCATAAAAAAAAAGTTTAGAAAAATAATCTTGATATCAAAGTAAGGAAATAATCTTTACTTTTAAAATTTATCGGTTATGTTTTTATGTAACTTTGTACCTATCATCATTTTATTTTTATAATTTTCTTTTTCCAAATTAACATATACTAAATTACTAAAAAATCAAAATATATATTTACACATCTAAGATGAACAACCAAAATAGTACGATGAATAGAAATAGTTATTCTTTAATTTGACGGAATATATGCAACACAATATATCCACAAAATGAGTAACTAGACCAATTCTTTTTTATTTTTTCAAACTAACATATATGATAAACAAAATATTAATAAAATTTAAGAATAATATATTTTTATATATATAATGTGATTTCATAAAAAAGAAAAGTTAGAAAATAATCTTGATATCAAAGTAAAGAAATAATCTTCCCTTTTAAAATTTATCGGTTATGTTTTTATGTAACTTTGTACCTATCATCATTTTATTTTTATAATTTTCTTTTTCCAAATTAACATATACTAAATTACTAAAAATCAAAATATATTTACACATCTAAGATGAACAACCAAATTAATACAATGAATAAAAATAGTTATACTTTAATTTGACGGAATATATGTAACACAATATACACACAAAATGAGTAACTAGACCAATTCAATTTTATTATACAAAGTCAAAGATTAAATTGAAATAATATATTTATTTTATAATATGTATACCCGTGCATGAGCACGGGAAAATCACCTAGTGATATATAAGAGCATCTCCAAAAGACATTTTATAAATTCAAATATGATATTATTTGTTCTCCAAAAAGTAACTTCAAAACTTCAAATTTGAATTTTTGAAAAGTGAAACTCTATATTTATATATTTGAAGTTTCACTATTCAAAACTTCAATTTTAAAGTTTCATATTTTTATTTGCATTTTGGTTCCTACAATTACACATCACATATATGATTCATAAATATTTTCTCGTTTATTGTTTTAATCCATATCTGATAAATATTTTAAATTTTGTTTACAAAATTTAAGTTTTACACATAAAATTAAATAAAAATTTAAATAAGATTTAAAATATGAATACACAACTATTACACAAATTTTAATATTACAACAACATTAATAGTCATATAAGTTTGATCTGGAACCTTCAAAATTTTCAAATATTGTCCATTTTTTTTGTTTAACTAAAGATGGTTGTTGTTGTTTTTGACGTCTTTTTTTTCTTACAATTCTTTCTTGTTCATATCGAATATATTCAAGAGTATTAATATCATCGATAAAAATTAGTCTTTTAGCAATATTTTATGTTTCTCTTTTACTTTCTTGTTCTGATATAATGTATTTACAAGTATTAATATCAGCCGATTTCAACAACTTTTAGCTTGTAATCTACAAAGTAAAAATGAGGAGAGCCCTTTTTTGGGAAGACGGCCTATTTCCACATAAGAACTATGATATAGTAACAAATGTACACAATCTTTCAATCTCGTCTTAATTGCACACTAGTTAAGTATAACAACCTATTTCCACATACGATGAAAGTTCGAAACCCGTTTCCACACAGACCAAGATTATGCTTGGTTTTAATGGTTTATGACATTAACCGATAGTAAACCAATTTGTATCGGTTGATATTGGTATAATCCGACCCAAACGAAGATCCAGCTACAAATCGATTAAAATCAGACACAAACCCCTCCCCCAAATCGATTTCATCATTTAGAACCCTAAAATCTAAAAATCCAGAACAGAGATTTGATTCCCACAGGGACAAACCCATAAGAGATTTCGATTTCCACACACTCTCTTTATTCCATTTATTCTTGAATAAACTTGATAAAGTCTGAATGAGTTGGATTTGAAGTTTAATTTATAGGTAGAGACTATTCGTCTCTTCATCTTCCTCATCCTCATCTTTGGAATCATCACTGTATTCTTCGAACTTAAAGTCATCCTCCTCCTTTAGCATCATCTCTCATCACTATCCTCTTCATTCTTAAAATTACTGTGTTGTAGAGAGACAAAGGAAGATGATTTGGGGATTTAAGTTTTTAGGTTTCGAATTGGCTTAAGTCGGGTCTTGGGCTGGTTTATTAGATCCTATTGTATTAGGTCAATTTAATCCGGTTTATATTCTCTAATCGGGTTATTTTGGTTTAGTTAGGTTAGTCATTGGTTAAATTTTAAAACAGAAAACACTAACAAACTTTAAACCGCTATTTGTTGGTATTAGTTCGTCATTCAAAGTTTAGGGAGAAACGGGTTTTGAACTTTTATCGTGTGTGGAACTAGGTTGTCATACTTAATTTGTGTGCAATTAGATCGAGGTTCAAAGATTGTGTACATTTATTACTATATGATAGTTCTGGTGTGGAAATAGGTCGTCGTCCCCCCCCCCCCCTTTTTTTACTTCGAAATGTACTAGTAGATCATATATGCATGACGGAAAATCATTTTATGGAATAATATGGTATTTTATTTGAGGTTTAATATTAATTACGTTATTTAAAAAAAAAAATATATATATATATATATTTAATATAATATTTTATTAATTAATATTGTTGTAATATATTTATAAATGTGCTAGTTATTTACAAAAATTTTATGAATTCAAATTAGTTATGACAAATATAAGGACCATATTATAAAATACAAATAGTTTTAAAGTTGAGTTTGAAGTTTTGATTTTGGAGATATAGAGTTAAAACTTCAAAATATAGTTTATTTTTGGAGACGCTCTAAGTCTGTGCACGAACGCATCTAATCGAAGTACATGTGAGAATTGAGAAGTGACGTAAACCTAGAAAGTAGTATTACATAACCATTCACCAGTCTTGTACTAAACAGGGATCCTGACTCTGTTCAGTGTCTCTCACTCTATTTTCATGTACTGTCGTTTCCAAGGCCTACAAGCAAAACAGAGCTAAATCACCTTCTTCTTCTTCTTCTCATTAATGGGAACAAAGAGCTCAACCTAAAAGCTTCTTCGCAGTTGGAAAATTTTAGGTTTGTTCTATGAACTCCTGATTCTAATTTTGCAATTTTTGACAGATACTTTTGTGTTTGTCTTTTATGTTTTGGCAGATAGTCTTCGGTTTTAGAATATGTCTGCCAAGATATAAAGCTTCTTTTGCCATTACCTTGTGAAGAAAGCTTGCAGCAACTTTATCTCTTGAGATTCTTCAAGGGTTGTTTTTTTAAATCTCTTTCACATTCATATCTTCAGCCAAAAAAAGGTTCAGTCTCGCTGGACAGGTACAAAACCCACTTGTGTTCCTTCTCCTTTTTGCGGTCTTAATTTAAAATATCTAAAAAGAGGTCTTCTTTCCAGCTACAAAACCCCACTCTGTTTCTTGGTTCTCTTCTTCCTTAAGAATTTGGTTTTAGTTTGGAGAGGAAAATGGGAAAGGTTCCGAGGATTCTGTCTTGGAGGAACATGTTGGTCCTCTCATTGGCTGTAAACTTCAGCTTGATACTAAGGATCTTGAAGGGTACTGACGGTGGAAACTCCTCGTATGTTGTTAGTATATGGCCTGTGGTATCTAACTCACTGGATAGAACGGTGTATGGTGATAGCAAATGGCCTGTGGTATCCACCACGGCCTCAGGATCTTCTTCTTTGTCTTCAGCATCTTGCACCTACAACGAGACTCAAGAAGATGACCACAGAATTATCAATCTCAAACTGTAAGTTTCTACTGCTTTTATTTCTTGATTTCTCATAATTATATCATAATAGGTAATATAGAATATACCCTAGTTTAGTCTAGTCTCTTGTGTAAATATGTTCCTCTATGCATTCATAGTACTGAGACTTCCAATAGTATCTCTTTCAACACTCTTCTTAAGTGTTCTTGGTTGCAAATTTTTAAAAGAAACAGTTCTTATCTTCTGGCAGAACTGTAATTGCTTGTTTATTCTTTCTTGGTATTGTCAGGTTAATAAATGCGTATTAATGGCGTATCATATAGAATCTACAGACAAATTTAATTTCTCCCTTATCCCACACTTGATTGCTTTGAAAGTCACTAGCTATTATAGCAACAAATCTGGGATTATCCTCTTAAGCACCATTCAATTTAAAATTCAAACTTCAAAAGAGAGCAACGTTACTACTGTAAAAATTGTGATGATCATCTTGACTTGCCTATTTTTCTAACCAGACTATATATTGCAAGTTACCGTGGAATATGTCTTAGTTCTGTGTATGGTTCTCTGTTCCTTAACGTACGCCGCTAGTTTGAATATTTGGTTCTGTTATTTACTTTGTTATGACTCGTCAAACCAATCCTGAAAAGTATGCAAAAAATAAAAAAAGTTTGCATGTTGATTGATCTTGGTGGTCCATATGGGAATTTGTATGTATTGGTCATAAATGTAAAATGGAAACTGGGTCATTCTTGTTTGATAATGGACGTAAAGAAGAGACTCAGAGAGTGATTTTTATTTATTTATATGGGTTTGGTATGTGGAATGTTGTGAGAGGGAGGAAGATAGTGAGTGATGTTCCTTTTTGGATGCTCGCTATTAATTTAGTTAGTGATGCCCAATAAGTTGAAACAATGGAAATTAATTAAAATGATTGAGAGAAACTCTTTTGAATTCTAGGCAAAAATGAACAAAAAAAAAAAGTAAAGAGGGCCCTCATTTTGGTGGAAATGATTCTGCATACATACATAAAAATATATATATGTCTTTTAAGAGAATCTAAAGGACTACTTTAGTGATCTGCTTGACCATGTTCTTTGTTGTTTCAGAAACAGGAACGTGTTGTTTTATGCTCTCCATTAACAAAAAGGACCCACTAATTCTTTTTGACTCAAACATTCTTGTCGCATTATAAAACTAATTAATGTACTTTGATCCATGTGGTGGTTATACGCAGTGGTGATCCAATGGTGTATGAGAGATACTGGCAAGAAATGGGTCATATGACAACAATGGTGATAGCTGGATGGCAATCACTCAGCTATTTTTCAGATAATAACAATGAGCTTTGTTGGTTTCTTGAACCAGAACTTGCCAAAGAGATTGTAAGAGTGCATAAGGTTGTTGGGAACGCTGTAACACAAGACCGCTATATTGTTGTTGGCACTGGCTCAACACAATTGTATCAGGCTGCTCTCTATGCTCTCTCCCCACATGATGACTCTGGTCCTATTAATGTCGTCTCAGCTGCGCCTTATTATTGTGTGAGTTATATTCACAGCTGTCTTTCTTGATTTCCTTGAGCATATAAATCACTATAACGTGTGTAACTGGTTTGGTTGCAGTCGTACCCGTTGATTACAGATTGTCTTAAATCGGGTTTGTATAGATGGGGAGGAGATGCAAAGACATACAAGGAAGGAGGTCAATACATTGAACTTGTTACATCACCGAACAACCCTGATGGGATCTTGAGAGAATCAGTGGTGAACCGTAGTGAAGGTATACTAATCCATGATTTAGCGTACTACTGGCCGCAGTATACGCCTATAACATCGATAGCTGATCACGATGTAATGCTCTTCACTGCTTCAAAGAGCACTGGCCATGCAGGGATGCGCATTGGGTACATTCTTGTTACTATTTTCTTATTTTAAGGGAACAAAACAAAAAAAGGAAGTGTATCTTAAACCTTACATTTTCGCAGATGGGCTTTGGTGAAAGACAAAGAGACGGCCAAGAAAATGACAGAGTACATAGAACTCAACACGATTGGGGTTTCAAAGGTCTCGCAGCTTCGAGTAGCCAAGGTTTTGAAGGCAATGTCAGACAGTTGTGGTAATGAAACGGCTAAATCCTTTTTTGAGCACAGTTATGATGCCATGTTTGAGAGGTGGAAGCTATTGAAACAAGCATCGAAGACTAGTAAAGGTTTTACCGTTCCTGATTTTGCCTCTCAACGTTGCAATTTCCTAGGAAAAGCCTTTGAGCCACAGCCAGGTACTTTAAAAGAAAAACAAAGTAAATGGTTAATATCAAACTAGTTTATATATATATGCACTTAGTGTTACAGAGTGCATGGAATTTTCCCGAAAGGCCATCACACTATCTGACCTTTGTATCAAACTATTTTTTAACTGATACTGTTTTGATGTATTTCTGTGCAGCTTTTGCATGGTTAAAGTGTGAAGAAGGGATTGTCGATTGTGAAAAGTTTCTGAGAGAAAAGAAGAATATTCTAACCAAAAGTGGAAAGTATTTTGGAGATGATCTGAGCTATGTGAGGGTAAGCATGTTAGATAGAGATTCTATCTTTAATACTTTTATTCACAGGATTTCATCTTCCTTCAATTCAACTTTGTAAGTACACACGTGCATGTCATGACAATATGTGTGTCTAACATTGTAACAAGTGTTTGTTCCATATTATGGAAATTTGAATAATGCGATGATCGAGACTTTCAACCACCTTAGATGAGTGAACGTGGATTCATTCACTACCAAGTGTTTGTGTCGTATCATCAATATTGTTCAACCAACGTTCATCCAACATTGATGTAGTCGAATGTTTTAAGATTGAATAGTAGCATGGCCCAGTTCTTTGTTTTTCACTATTACAAATTGTATTCCTTTGTAGTATATATCAAAATTAATAATTTGTCCGCAGGACAAACCTTATAAATGCAATACATCTAGCTGTGATAGGCAGACTAAGGTCGATCAATCACGAATATCATCAAGTTACTTGCTTGTTTGAATAAATTGTATTTAGTCATTAAAGAAAACTAATCATGGAAATGCTTCTACCGAATCTTGCAAAGATAAAAAAGTGTACTCTACCATTGTTATAGTTCAAGTTAGTGTTGATATAAGCTATACTGGTTATAGGATGGCGCTCATAAAACTGTGTGCATTATGGTTCGGTAGATGTTACTTAATGAACATATTGACATACATGCTCTTACTGTGGGTATGAGACTATAACAAGCATGGTTAGTGAATATTAAAAATTGACAAAAAAACAAAGACAATAATAAATATAATTTCCTTTTTTTTTTTTGAACACAACATATTTCATTCATAAACTTCCGCCGATTACAAAGATAAAAGCAACATCCAACAGTAGATGTGCGATTCTACTGAATACATTTAATATAAGGCAATACAAAGATAGCGACACAAGCTTTGACAAGCCTGATAACAAGTCAAAAGAAAGTTCAAAGGTGCCACAAACTAGTAAGCTCCTAAAGAGATTACGTCGTCCTTCAAGTTCTTCAATGGAAATAGTCACCGTATATCATGACGTTAAGTGCTCCGTAACCTCGATTCTCATAGGAATGAGTATCGTTGTGCCTTCCGGTCCCAAACGAACCATCACATAAGGCATCAAACGGTCAGGATATCGACAAAGTTCATTGACTACATAGCCAAAGACAAAGTCCTTCTCACAAAGAGGGGTTTTGATGGAAGTTATCACTCCAACAAAGCGGAGGATGGTGGAAAGAGGTCTCTCATGGCCCCGGCATGAGGAATTTTGGCTAGCCTTTATTAAGAAAAGTGCTAAGGGACTACAATCTTCAAGCTTTGATAGACTCCAACTTAAGAATAGAAATCCCTTGGTATTTGCTCTTGTTGGAGTTGAACTTTGATGGTGAGCCATGCTTGAACATTTTGGAAAACCTCCAAAGATTGCACCAAGGAGGAAAGTATATCCTTCTGATCCTACCATTTGTGGCTTCACACTGGCTGAAAGAGGATTGAGCTTAACGATGGATTCCATGAAAGCAATAACTGAGCTCAGGCATGAACTTTCAGCTTCAACATTACCGTATTGGAGCCAAGAGAGTTTACCCAAAACAGAGTTTAGCCTCAGGTCTATGAAGCTTAACAAGCTTAAAGAGGATGAGCAGTCGTCAGTGTGTATAGCTGCAGGTCGTCTTCGCGGTGGGAACCCCCAGTCGTCGAAACTTGCAAAACTTGCTCGCCCTGACAAAGAAGGTTTGGGATGGCTAATGAGACAGACCGGAGAAGGTCCATAGTCCTCGTCGGGGCAGAGGGGGTGGCTGCCAAGACAAAACACTTCCGGAATGAAGATGGAGAACGGGTCTCGTGACTCCAGCTCTGGTCGCCGTGATAGAAGTGAGACCCCACAACCACCGATGACCAGATCTACATCTTCAACATGAAATTTTATCTTGGGCCAGGACCAAACTGAGAGAGTTGAAGGGCTGACGTCAGTTACGCAATCGCCGGATAGAAGATTAGCACTTGAGAAGGACCACATTAAGTCGAGATCTGCACCCACGTGAGAGGCTGAGCTGCCGTCAACGGTAAGAACGGCGTACCGTTTTCCGAGCATAGATAAGGAGCAACGAAGGTTTAGACGGCAAGATCTGGAACTTAGAAGAGAGAGTATCCCCGTATAAAGACCAGGGTGAAAGGGTGAACTTGCACAAGTGCAAGCCTTCCAGGAACCCCCGGAGAAGAGAACAGTTTCGACAACCTGCGACTGAGCATCTGTGACCACGAGAGTAACAACAGGTGTCATCAGCTTCAGATCCGGAAAAGAAAGCTTGAAAACTTCAAAAAACAACATAGAGAGAGAGTAGAATTCGAATGAGAGCAAGAGTAAGGAGTGGAGGAGACGACGCCGGTGAGCGAGAGCCCCACCGGTGTCGGAAAGGATTTTGAAATTTGTTGTCTCGATAGTCACGTCAGGGAGAGTTTTTGAGTTTATCACGGTTTCTTTGTCCCAACAATGTTTAACAATAAATATAATTTCCATGTAGCTCTTTAACACCATTTAACACATGAAAAATGCATAAAAAGTATGCACGTCGGGTCCGGAACATAGACAAAGGAATAAATCGTTTAGAGTATCACGATTTTATGACAAATTTAGTTGTATGCAAGACTATATAAATTTCTTATTTTAGCTTAAGAGTATTATGAATATTTAAAAAATGTTAAACCGGCAGCGTAACAAAAGATGTCTCAGTTTTTTTCAAAATAAAACAAAAGATGTCTCAGTTACAAAAAAAAAAAAAAAGATGTCTATCTAACAAAAATTAAAATGTAAAAGCTTCTAGAAACAGACGTTAAGTATAATGTACATCTACAAATATATATGGACGAGGAGAAGAGATGGGGAGGGAGACAGAACCACACAAACATTCACGTGATATTTCTGCAAATTTTCATCATCAACTTTCTCCTGACTACGCCACATCACATCTTTTTGTGGAACTATTCCGTCGTCAAACCCGGCCGTTGCGTAATTTGTCTTTTTCCACAATCAGATCTTCCCCTTCTTTATCAACTTGATCGTCTACATAATAACTCTTCTTGTCTTTTTCCTTCTTCAAAAATAAGTCCTTGTTTTGAGAAAATTTTATTTATTATTTTTGATACCAAATTGCTCTGGATATGAGGCTGAGTCTCAATTTCACCTATTCTTGAATCTGGAGCATTTTGTATTTGTTCCCAAGCCTGTTCATCCTTAATTAGTCAATTAATCACAAAGAACGGTTAGATGTTATGATGTTGAATAACTTCGTATATCAAGAAAGTATACATAGTAGTGAACTAGTGATATGATATATCAAATAGATAAAACATGACATGGAGATATCCAAAACTATATTCAGACTGCACATGTTACTGGACACCAGTTTAAGAATACCCGGCGAATAGGATGTACACACACATGGACATAAAACGGCCATTTCTGATAGGAAAAAAAATTGATACACTTTCTTGAAAAAAAGAAAACTAATTGGTAGATGCATTTGGCGGTCAGTTATATCCAGGTTCGATAATATAAATTTATGGAAACCAATTCAGTGAAGATAGTTCATCAGAATGAACACAATTATAAATTGCTTTATGTTTTTTCTTTGTTTATAACTAACCCAAACAAAAACCAAAATTAAGGCCGGACCTATCATCTTGACACGTTATCTCTACGTCTCATGCAGTCATGCCATTTTGCTGCGATTGGAGTAAGTTCCCAAAGACACTTTTACTTAGACCACAGTTCTATACATCGATCCTTTTTATAGCATGATTAAAGTCCCCAGAGTCGCACGTACCGTGAACAAAAACCCTAAGCGCCCTTTTAATCACTAATAAATCTCAAACCCACCACTTATATAGTTAAATTAATCTAACAACAGAACAAACTTTTGTTTATTTATCATATAAACTGTACTTTCAGTAAACCCATTATTTTATTTATTTTATGAAACTATATATATACTTGACAAATATGCTAAAACAAAATAAAAACTTAAAAAGTTGAGGCTAATTTTTACCAAGCGGCAGGCTTGCGAATTGTTGACCACACTCTCATCGTCTCTCTCTTATCTTCATAGTTTCATCTTTTCACTTAGATTAAATTATATACATATATTATAACTATGCTTTTTCATTATTTGTACTCTTAACCCTCATGAATTATTGGTCCCCAGAATAGTTTTTTAAGTATACAATTTAACTGTACAGATGTCTCTTGTGACGTTGAAGGATTAAAAAATAAAGAGGGATAGAGAGAGAGAGAAGAAAAATGAACTTTGAGGGGCAAGAAGAAGAAATGGAGATGTCAGGTGTTAACCCCGCCGGAGGTTACGACTCTCCGAGCGGCGAGGGAGCAACCTCAAGCGGAGGTGGTGGTGGAGGAAGTAGAAAAAGTGTTGGAGGGTCGAAGATAAGGTACAGAGAGTGCTTAAAGAATCATGCCGTTAACATCGGCGGCCACGCCGTGGACGGCTGCTGCGAGTTCATGCCTTCAGGTGAAGATGGTTCACTCGACGCTCTCAAGTGTGCAGCTTGCGGCTGCCACCGCAACTTCCACCGGAAGGAAACCGAAATCATGAGCGGCAGAGCCCACAGGGCTCCAACGTACTACAACCGTCCTCCTCAGCTGCCGCTGCCAGGATACCTTCATCTAACGTCTCCGGCGGCGGCAGGGCAGCCTTACAGGCCTCCGGCCTCTGGGGACGAGGAGGATACGTCAAATCCGAGCAGCAGCGGCGGAACCAGGGCTAAGAGGTTTAGAACGAAGTTCACGGCGGAGCAGAAGGAGAAGATGTTGGCCTTCGCGGAGAGGTTGGGGTGGAGAATTCAGAAGCATGATGACGCGGCGGTTGAGCAGTTCTGTGCGGAAACTGGTGTTAGAAGACAAGTGCTTAAGATTTGGATGCATAACAACAAGAACTCTCTTGGTAAGAAACCCTAAATTTTCTTGTATGATTTAAGCTCAAGAGATCATCATTGCTTCTTTTTTTTGTTGTTGTTGGTAATGACTTTTTTTTTTGTAAGTACTTGTACTTCCGGACATGATTTCTTCTTTTAGATAATTAATTAATCTGCTACTTTGGGACGGTTTAGCCGTTTACGAGGCATTGTGATATACTCAACTTTTGTTCGAATGGTTAAGTTGATAAAAGTTACTTATGATGCAACTGATATTTAGTGTACTCGAAGTAAGGTGTTTTCTAGCCTAAGTTGCTAGTTGTATACCAAGTAATTTTACCCTATAGTGTCTTAGACTGTTAAGCTGTTTGAGTCTTTGTAAACCAAAGCAACTTTGGTAATCAATATATAAGCTCTTGCCACTTTAATAGTACTATATGAATATCACTTTATTAGTACTAGATGAATATCCGAACATATGGACAAGTTCATTCTGCATTGCCTTAATCCCATGTCAATTAGAATATTCGAGCTAGCAGTTGCTACATCTTAAGTAACATATTTGTATCTTCTTTAGTTCTTTGCGGTTAAGAGAGTTAAATTTAATTTTATCCCGACTTTGGTTAAAGAGATTATATGAATCATAATATAAAAGAAACTATTATACAGTTATGTGAACTTAAGTAACGTTTTCAACCAAATCAAGTGACCATAAAGACGAAACTAGGTAAAGAATAAAATTTCTTAATACATTTTCATGATCCTTGATTAGATTCTAATACTTCTTATTATTGTAACTAAATTAAAATAAAAAGGAAATCTTAAATGAATACATAATTCAGCTATGTAGTTCGAAAATAAATCCCAAAAGGAATATGCTAAAAATTAAACCAATGATTTTGAATGGACATGATGGAATCCATCTTGATGCAGAAAATGACGAGAGAGAGGAATGAATTCACATTTGTCACCTTCTCATCGCTATCTTTCCAAAACTCACCGCTGATCACATTAACTCGTCTTCTCTCTTTTTTCCTTTTATGTTCACTTTTTTCTGTTGAGCATTGCTTTGAAACCTCTCACTCTTTTGTCTCTTTCACATCACGACACAACCCCCATTAGTAGATAGACCTCATTTAATCGCTGTAACGGTTTGATATAAACATATCGTGGATCGTGGATGGCTCATAACCAAGAGATTATGATTTGTAATTTTTCCATTTATCTATGACGGTGTAATCTCCTATATAAGGAACCTCTATGTTATGAATAAAGATAGATTTTTCCATTAATTTTATAACACGTTATCAGCACGAAACTCTACATCCCTAAGCTAATACCCAAATCGAAAAACCCTAAAACCCTAACCCTAGCCGGCGATCCGACGAACCCTAAACCCCGATCGCGTCTCTTGTTCCCGCATTTGTTCTAGTTCGCGTCCCCGATCAGCTTCAACCCAAGGCGTTCCTGATCCTAGCTCAGACGTTCGCGACTCGAGAGCAGTTCCAGCACGCGACCTCTTCCTCGTTCGCGACAGCATCAGACAGCTCGCGTCCAACGCAAGGCATTCCCGATCAAGCAACAAAGGACGTCCGCGACCCGATAGAAGCGACTCGATCCATTCCAGCTCGCGTCCCGTTCGTGTACAGCTTGCGCGGCTCAACTCATTTGGTGGTCCGATTCAACAATCATCTAAGGTTAAAAGGTAATTCAAAACCTAAGAACCCATAATCGAACATGAATTGATTGATAAAAAATGAAACCCTAAAACCCTAATCTTTATGAATCAAAACCATAGGGTAATAGATCAAAAATCCTAATTGAGTAAGACGAAGCTCTAAAAGTTCGATACTCAAATCATGTTCCTACATGATTAAAACCCCAAATCGGTTTTTACAAGTTAAAATCCGATAAATTCTAACCCTATATCTATAAACCCTAAATAATATAAGTATCAGAATTAATTATACTATAATTATCAAACCACATATTAAAACCCTAATCGAATATTTTGAAATCAAAACTATTTTTGGTTTTGATCATTGAGGTTTTAAATCTGATTGAATCTGATGCTATGTTGCTAGAATTGTTTGACCGTTAAATTGATAGATTTATTTTCTCATCCTGCTTGGTTAATTGTTCATCTAATTTAAAATTGTTTAAACCGACCAGCCTGTTAAAACATTGATTGAATCCGATAGGTTGCTAGCTTGCTTTGCTTATATAATCCGATAGGTTGATAGATTGATTGAGGTTTACTTGTTTAAAATTTGAATGATCTGATTGCATGATTCTTGAGGTTTAATATCATCTGCTAGGATTGATAGTTTTGTAATCTGATCTGTTTTAAATAGAAACCCTAAATAATCTGTATGATAGGTTATATTGATCTGATTTGGATGTCTTTCAGAATTGAGAATTCGTATGCTGGGTTGATAGATTCATGATAAAATCAAATGTCTTGAGGTTTAAGATTGTATGCTAAGTTCGATTAAATTGATTGATCTGACTATATGTTTTTGAGGTTTGATAAATTCGGATACTAGATAAATTATTTACACATGGTTTATGCTAAATACCAATCAGCCTTGAAACCGATTCATTGAAATTCATGCTTGAAATCTATATTCTAGTATTGCTAAAATCAGCCTTGAAACTGATTCATTGAAATTCATGCTTGAAATCTATATTCTAGTATTGCTAAAATCAGCCTTGAAACTGATTGAGTGATTAATAAATCTTTTTACTAGTCTTGCTAAAATCCATTGTTTGTTAAACCCTAATTGCATGATTAATTTAATCCGCTTTTGCTAGTCTTGATAAACCATGATATTATGAGCACATAGAAATAGTATTGCTGAGACTTGCTAGAAATAGTATTGCTGAGACTTGCTAGAAATAGTATTGCTGAGACTTGCTAGAAATTGACTGATTGATTAAATGCCTTTAAGATTGATAGTCTCATTGTCCTCACAAGATCGAAATCCGAATTGATTGTTTTCAAGAGTAAGGCCGCATGAAAATTATACTTAAATATTGAGTGATATATGATTTGAGATGTCGAAAATCAACATGGATTTTGCTGCCCTAAATCTCTCTGGAGATACTTATTTACGTTGGGCATTGGATACAAAGATTATCCTAAAGTCAAAAAGACTTGGTGAATTTATCATAGAAGGCAATAATGCCAATGAGAAAGATTGATACAAGGCAATATTAATTATTAGCCATCATATTATTAAGAGTCTCAAAGACCAGTATCTGATTATAGAGAATCCTCTAGAACTTTGGACAGAGTTAAAAATCGAGATATGATCACCAAAGAACAGTGTTATTACCAAAGGTCCTATTTGATTGGAGGAATCCCAGAATCCAGGACTATAAGTCCGTGGATGAGTCTATTGCTAGCTGGGCAAAATAATGGATTACTGATGAGAAACAGTGAACTGAGACCTCCTGGATTAACCCCATTACCTGATACCAATAAGGCCGCAGAAAAAAAAAAGGTAACCACGTCCAGAATGATAGACCACACGTTCATGACCGTGGAGGGTGGAAAGGACGTGGCCATGGCCACTATAACACATTTGGCCGTGGGAATCATTGTGGCAGAGGCCGTGGGTATCAACCCAATGTGAGCCATGGTCAAGGCGTATCAACCCAATGTGAGCCATGGTCAAGGCAGTGGCCGTGGTATATCCTTTAAACCACAAAGCTCGACCAAATCAGTGTTCCATAGATGTGGAATGGGGAACCATTGGGCTAAGATATGAAGGACTCCCAAACATTTTTGTGACCTCTATTAAAGAGAGTCTGAAATGGAAGAATCCTGAAACCCACTTGGTCTATAAAAATGGTGAAAATAATTTCGAACATGATCAATATGATCTTATGGAATATGAGACTTATGATTGCCTAAAAGAATCAAGTTGATAATCTGATTTTGACATCAAATTTGTGTGATTGCTTTGCTTATATGATTTCTCTGATTTTTATCTCCTTGAATTTATTTCTATTACATTGTCTGCTTAGATTAAATGAATGAATGATTTTTCTATATGAGTACACTGAAAAACGCCAATATAAGTACTAAAGCAGGTATCGTCAGTCTAAAAGAAGACTATGGCTAGGCTAATATATTATTGCCTAAGGGTATGCATCTAGATATTAGTGATGCCTTATATTCACCCAGCTCTAAGAGCAAGAGCAGCCTATTGAGTTTTAAAGATATAAGAATGAATGGTTTCCATATTGAAACAATGGGCGAAGGAAAAAAAGAGTTCCTTCAGATATATGTATAAAATCGCCCGAGGCCATAATAAGTCCTAAAGACTATACTTGCATTCTCTACTGACCTAGACTATGCATAGATCAGTATGATAGAGGCTAAAAGCCTGCGAAAATATACACTTTATGGCACGACCGGATTGGTCATCCTTGTCCAAACATGATGCGAAAATTGATATTCAAAAGGCACATAATAAAAGATAAGAAGAGTTATCCCAAAGAATCTCACGTGTGTAGCATGTACACAAGGGAAACTCATTAGGCCATCACCAGTAAAACGGCTACGAGCCATTTTTTCATAAATAAAGACTATATGTCTAGATAATACTGGTGAATACATGTCACAAGCGTTTAAATGATTATGGTATGTCCATGGGGGTAAGTGTGGAGAATTCTGTGATACATGTCCATACCAAGAACGGCTTGTCCGAAATATTTTAAAACGCAAATAGCTGATTGATTGACCATAACTTATGAGGTCAAAACTCCCATTCACAGCTTGGACCACACGAAATTTACATGCACCTAAGTTAATACGCATCAGGCCATTTAGTGAGCATAGATATCCCCTATCACAATTATTAACGGGTCAAGAGCCAGACATACCCCATCATAAGACCTTTGAATGTGTTGTCTATGTACTAATTGCTTCACCACAGAGAACTAAGATGGGACCTCAAAAGGAGGATGTGGATATATGTTGGATATGATTCTCCCATAATAATAAAGTACTTTGAGACAACTATGGGTGATTATATTTGAGGCCAGGTACACGGATTATTTTAAGACCAGGAGGAGAAAAAATAATAAAACTGGTAAAAGAATGGTAAAATAAATAGAATGGAATCAACCATCAATGTCTTGGTAAGATCCTCAGACTAAAGAATGTGAAATAGACGTCCAAAGATTATACATTAAAAAAGCTAGCTAATCAAATGCCAGACACATTTCCTGACCCGAAAAAGAATGACTAAGTCATATAAACCAGCTTGTAAAGCACCAACGAATTTGATGTCCAAGAAGAGACACAGTCAAGTTGCTACAGAGTCTAGACAACGTATGAAACATGGTAGACCAAATAGGTTCCAAAAGATAAGAATCCTCGAAAACAAAAGAAAGGTGCAGAGAATGATAATCAAAATCCAAATCCGAGGTTACTAAGGAAACCATTTCAGACATGGAGATAAGGCAGGCCAGCTCTAAGGTACGAGTACCAAACAATGTAGCTTGGGACGCCAAGCTGCAAAGTATTAAAGGTCCTGATAATAATGAATCTCAATCGATTATATCATGTCTGGAACATAATGGAACCAATAAGGAATGTCGACATAAGATGATTTATTTGCATACAAGGTAACGCTTGAATTTATGAATATAAGCGAGGATCATGAACCCACGTCAATATAAGAGTGCGCACTCGTAGAACAGATTGGATTGAATGGAAACGTGGGGTTAATAGTTTAAAGAAGAAAGACGTATTTGGCCATATGATTAAGACGCCATATGATGTTAAAACCAGTGGATATAAATGGGTCTTGTGAGGAATAGAAATCGTGAGATATAAAGCTGATGTTGCACAAGGATTCTCACAAAGACCAGTAATAGATTATGAGGAGACATACTCCCATGTGGTGGATGCAACTACTTTTAGATTTCTCATAAGTCTGGCTATATAAGAGAGAAAATTAGACTTGCAGCAAGTTGATGTAGTGACTGCATATTTATATGGTCCACTGGATAATGAAAGTACTAGAGGGTATTGAGCTGAAAGTACAACAAGTTCTCGAGAACAATATTGATAAGCATCAAAGTATATGATCTGAATATCCTAGGAATCTCTGGATACAATTTTCCAAACAGTTGAATATCTCAAGAAAGAGTTTGAGATGAAAGATCTTGGAAAACAAAGTTTTGTTTGGGATTACAGCTTGAGTACATTAACAATGAAATCCTTGTGCATCAAATAGTATATACAGAAAATGGTACTCAAGAGATTTAATATGGACCAGTCTCACCCATTATCTAGTACATGGGCGTGAGATCACTTGTTTTGGACACTGATCCATTCAGTCCAAAGGTGCACGATAAAGAAGTCCATTTAGTCCTGAGATGGACGATGCATAAGTCTTGTTTTAGACACTGATCTGATTGGTCCATAAGAAGGACGATGAAGAAGCCGTTGATTTTGGTTTATTTTATACTAACCAGCCCAAAGAGGGGTTATTTGGTTTTGTTGATTTGTTTTCACACAAGTTATGTTTTACACATGGTGGTACACACATATCACAGCAACATCATCCAAGATTTCGTGTGTGTGTATTTGAGGTCGATGACTCAATATGTTCGATCAGATTGTGGCATGGCCGATGGTAAAGAAGAACCAACTATCATGTTCGAGGACGAAGCATATTCTGCCCAAGATCTTCATCACCCACGGATTGCAGAAAATTGGAGAGGTCCAAGGGACCTTCAGTAATGTCCAAATCGAGGGGAGTAATGTGTGTTGTACTCTTTTTCCTTCACCATGGTTTTGTCCCAATTGGGTTTTCCTGGTAAAGTTTTAATGAGGCAACATTAAAACACATTACAAGCTCTAAATGGTTATGACATCCAAGTGGGAGTGTTATGAACCAGATTGTAGATGTCTCATAACCAAGAGATTATGATTTGTAATCTTTTCATTTATCTATGACGGTGTAATCTCATATATAAAGAACATCTATGTAATGAACAAAGATAGACTTTTCCGTTAGTTTTATAACACTCACTCTTTTATCTCTTTCACATCACGACACAACCCCCATTAATAGATAGACCTCGTTTAATCGCTGTAACGGTTTGATATAAACATATCAAATTACCCTGGTATTGGGGTTCTTTTTATCCATAATATTTTAGTGATTTAATAAAATTTTAAGGATTTTAAGTTTCAAGGGTTTCTTGTCAATTTAAAGTATCGGATATATAGTTTTGGTACTAACTAAAATGTAAAATTAGGAAGATTGAACATAACAATTTTCGTATATTATATTTTTGTATGCACATGCTAGCTTGCGATTCTTTTAGTTAGCCGTTTAAACTCAGTTGTATACTTGTATGTAGACATGATTGATTGCATCAGTTTGATAATACGAATTGAATCTCTACATTGGATCTTGCAAATATTTTTTAAGATGGTGCTAAAGTAGAAACGATAATTTTTAAGATTCTTCTAATACACTTTTTGCATTTTTATTTATCGAAAACATACACAAACATAAGTCGCGTAGAATTTCATAATATTTACAAAGTTTAGGTCATACTTTTTTCTGTCAAATATGTGAATCTCATTACTAAGTATTGTCTAAATGATACAAAAATTCTTGAATCTAAGTAGATTCTACGGTGGAACCTCCAAATTCTACCTTGATTGATAGAGCATTAGCAATAGCAGTAGCAGTATGCTATAGAAAGAGTATGCTGTAAAGTAAGCAGAAGCTTTAGGTAAAACTGTTTTGTATTAGACGTTGGTAATTGCCTTGTATATATACACACGATATAGAGAATATACTTAGAGATATACTTGACAACTATACATGTATATCTCCTTGATATTAGGACTTATCTATACCCTTCTCAACACTCCCCTTTATGTTGGTGCGTGCAAATCATAAACGCCCAACTTAGACAACAAGTTATCGAAACTACCCCGACCCAATGCCTTAGTTAGTATGTCCGCTAACTGCTCCGTAGTGCTGACATACTTTGTAGCGATCAAACGACTTAGAACTGTGTCCCGTACTGCATGACAATCAGACTCGATTTGCTTAGTGCGCTCATGAAAAACTGGGTTCTTGGCTATGTGCATTGCCGCTTTGTTGTCGCAGAACATGTCCATGGGACTGTCTTGAGTGACGCCCAAGTCAGCCAGCAACCTCTTCATCCATAGTAACTCCTTTAAACCTTCTGCCATGGCTCTGTATTCTGCCTCCGCTGAAGAATGTGACACTGTGTCCTGCTTCATTGCTTTCCAGTCCACCGGAGACCCTCCAAGATGAACAACATAAGCTGACAACAAACGACGTGTAATAGGACAAGATTGCAAGGATGCATCACAATAAATTTGAGTTCGTAAATGTCCTTCAGCATGAAACATGATTCCCTGACCCGGTGTCCCTTTGAGATAACGAACGACACGAACTGCTGCGTCCCAATGAGCCTTTCTCGGATTATGCATCACCTGAGACAAAATGTGAACTGCATAACACAGTTCCGGACGGGTAATTGTGAGGTAGACCAGACGACCAACTAGGCGACGGAACTGGTAAGGGTTTTCATACAGCGGCCCATCGTCTGACAACAGCGAGTGATTTTGCTCGACTGGAATGGACAAAGGCTGACATCCAAGTAAACCTGCATCCTCAATGATATCCAAAGCATATTTTCTCTGAGAGAGAAAAATACCAGATTTTCCCCTTGATACTTCAATACCAAGAAAATATTTAGCTTTTCCAAGATCTTTCAATTTGAAACAATCACTGAGATACTTCTTTGAATTTAACGAGCATGTCCAGGTTGTTGCAACTAATGATAAGGTCATCAACATAAATGAGAACGCACAGGCTGTCGTCACCTTTGATAAAAGTGAACAGTGAGTAGTCCGAACGGGACTGAACAAAGCCGAACTGTAGTAGAGCATTACTGAGCTTGGCAAACCAACATCGCGGAGCCTGTTTAAGACCATATAAAGACTTTCTCAGCCTGCACACCTTAGAGGGATCATCTTCTTTGAAGCCAGGTGGCATCTTCATATAAACTTCTTCTTCCAAATCACCATGGAGAAATGCATTTTGCACATCCATTTGGTGAATCTCCCAGCCCTTAACAGCAGCAATTTTGAATAGAGCACGGACAGTAGCAATTTTAACAACTGGGGCAAAAGTTTCATCATAATCCTCCCCTTCAACCTGACGATTACCACAAACAACCAGTCTTGATTTAAGACGCTCGACTGTGCCATCTGCATTGTATTTGATTTTGTGAATCCATTTGCAAGAGAGAGCTGTCTTTCCGGGTGGTAAAGTCGTGACATCCCAAGTTCTAGCCTCTTCAAGAGAGGTTATTTCTAGGCCCATCGAGTTTCTCCATCGTTCATCTTGCATTGCCTCTTTAAAGGTTTTGGGTTCTTCACCCGCAGTAATGGCTGCTAGAAAAACACGATGGTAGGCAGAGAAAACATCATCAAAAGTGTAGTAGTGGATGGGATAAAGAGTGTTACCTCGGACCGCAGGAGAATGCACTGAAATGGGGCCGATGAGAGGTGTGTCCGCAGAAGTATGTTTATCAGGGGATGGTGCCGACGAGTTGTAAGAGACAAAATCTGTTAGTTTTACCGACGGACGTTTCTGTCTGTGGCCTCGTCCTAGTAACTCTGTTTCCACAACAGGCTGAACAGGTACGTGATCAGAGTGTGTATTGGTTATGTAGTTGCCTGTGCGGCGGGTACTATCTCTTGTTCAAAATTATCATCATCAGCGTGAATAGGAGTAGGAACGACAATCAGACCAGTTGGCTCTGTAGTTTCGTATGGAAAACAAGTCTCATCAAAGACCACATCACGGGAGATAAAGAACTCATTTGTCTGGAGATCGAGCAACTACCACCCTTTCTTGCCATAGGGGTAACCAACAAAGATGCATTTTCTGCTTCTTTCACCGAATTTATCTTTGTTTCTGGTGTAACGATGTGCGAAACAGAGGCATCCAAACGTTTTGATGCTCTGGTAAGGTGGAGGCTTTCCATAGAGGAGTTTGTATGGGGTTTTTCCTTTCAAGACACTCGAGGGAGTTCTGTTAATAACATGAGCAGCTGCAAGAACACTTTCTCCCCATAATTTTGTGGGTAGGTTAGCCTGAAACAAGAGTGACCTGGACACGTTCAGTATGTTTCTGGGTTTCCTCTCAACTCGACCATTTTGTTGTTGTGTTGCAACACAAGATGTTTGGTGAATAATGCCATTCTCACTGAAGTACCTGGAGAGACACAAGAATTCGGATCCATTGTCTGAGCGAACAATCTTGACAACTTTATTAAATTGTCGCTGGACCAGCGCACATAAATTTGGTAAGACCGTACGCACTTCACTTTTCTCAAGCAATAGATAAATCCATACTGCGCGAGATAAATCATCTACAATAGTGAGGAAGTATGTTGCACCGCAAGAAGAAGGAATCCGATATGGACCCCATAAATCAACATGTATCAAACAAAAACTTTCTGTTGCTTTATTAGAACTTTCATAAAAAACCTCACGAGTTTGTTTCGACTTAAAACACACTTCACAACCACCAAATTTCTCTGGGATGTGTTTAACACCAACAATAAATGGTAAAAATTCCAAAACACCATAAGCAGGATGACCTAGACGTCGATGCCACAACGTATGATCTTCAGCAGCTCGTATGCTGTTGCTTCTGACTACTATGACATCCCGATAAACATACACACCATTGCGAACCTCACCTGCTCCAATCAGGGTCCTCGTAAAACGGTCCTGCAGTATACACAATGTGTCAGTGAACATAGCAAAACAACCAGTCTGCTTTATATCTTCGCAACAGACAACAACGTGCAAGTCAAGTTTGGTACGAAAACAACGTTCTCAAGATTTAGTTTCTCTGATAAAGAAAGCTTTCCAGACTTGGTAGCGTATACCACGCTTCCATCAGCAAAAGAGATGGGACAGGGAGGAATGGTGACAATCGATTCAAGGATGTACTTGTCACCGGTCATGTGAAGCGACACTCCTGATCGAGTATCACCTCCCCTGTTTGAATATTACCGTTGAGACGATCTGGAATGGGAGTTGGCTTTTGTTGCTCGAGAAGTTGAGTTAAAGTCGTCCACTGTTCCGGAGTGAAGTTAGGAAACGTCGAGGCTGATGATGCTTGTGCTTGGGCCGCATTTGAACTTGCTGATGAGAAGGACTTCCTCTTCCTCGTCCACCACGACCTTGAGAGAAACTTCCTCTTCCTCGAGTATTACCTCTGTTTCCTCGATCGCCTTGGTTCTTTTCTAACCACCATTCCGGAAACCCTATGATCTGCTAGCAGTCCTTCTTCTCATGTCCACTGCGACCACAGTGTGAGCAGTTGATACCTTGACGATTTGTCATTGCAGCTGCATTGAAGGCACCCTCAGCTGCCAGAGTCGTCTCTGTTTTGGCACTAAACTCAACTGTGGCTCCATCGAGATGATGTTTGTGACCACACTACCAAATCACACCTCATCCAGTCCCATAAGGAACTGATGCACACGTCCTTCTTCATGCTCCTTAGTGACCTGTGTCATCGCAGAACATGTACATTTTGGTAACGGCTTGTACGAAAGCAGCTCCTCCCATCTTGCAGATAGCTTCCCAAAGTAATCAAGCACGCTCATACCATCTTGCTTACACGCAGACAGTTCTGCTCGGAGTTGATGTGCTCTGACAGAATTCCCCATGGAAAACCTTTGATGTAGTTGTTCCCACAACTTGTGAACATCAGAGGTAAACGTTACGGTGGAACGGATTTTGGGCGAGATCGACGTCCTTATCCATCCTACAATCATGGAATTTACGGTATTCCACATATCAAGATCAGAAGATTCTTCGTCAGGTTTGGAACATCAATGAAACCTGACTTCCTCTTTGCGCGAAGAGCATTCTCCAACTCGGAGGACCATTCAGCATAGTTTTCCCCAGTTAACTGAACCGGAAAGATAGCTACTCCAGGGTTGTTGGACGACGACTGATCGTATGGAGAAGGTACCTTTTTGGTTGTTGCTGCGGCCATTGAAAAAAAAAATTAGAGAGGTTCTGATACCATGTAAAGTAAGCAGAAGCTTTAGGTAAAACTGTTCTGTATTAGACGTTGGCAATTGCCTTGTATATATACACACGATATAGATAATATACTTAGAGATATACTTGACAACTATACATGTTTATCACCTTGATATTAGGACTTATCTATACCCTTCTCAACATATGCTTTTGCTAAATTGTTTAATAGGATGATTGGTAGAGCAGTATGAGTATACTATTTAAAATTATTATAAAAATTAGTATATAATATATAATATATTTATTTTAATGAATATATTTCTAATATATATATATACAAATATATTAACATATAAAATTAATTTATTTTATTTATTTTATTTAATAATTTAAAAATTATGTTTATATCAAAAAATATCATTTTAAAATAAATTTATAATTAAAATATCTATTTTTAAAAATAACATTTCACATTTGAAGTAAATTAAATTATATAAATTAAATTATATTTTAAATGTGAAATACTATTTAAAAAAAGATATTTATTGTAAATTAATTTTAGAAGTCAAAAATTTTATTTCTGGATATAAAAATAATTTTATGATATTATTAAATAAAATAAATGAATGAATTATATATTTTTCTTAATTTTATAAATTATAAATGAAAATGCTCTTCTAAAAGCTTCATTTGAGAGCATTGGTTAGAGAGCATTTGGAGAGGATTAAATGCTTGGATTTTTAACGTTAAAACCTCTCAACTAAGTTTATTTTGGGTAAAAACCCCCAAACTAAGTATTTAAAGAAAAAACTCTCAAACTAACGTTATTTAATGAATTAAACCCTAGCAGATCATAATTACCATTACTACCGGTAAATCTTTAATTTAGGGGTTTCTACATTAATTAAACATAGTTGAGGGGTTTTACAATTAAAATTTTAAAAAACAAAAAAAAATCAAAATTTTATAGTATTATTTAAAAATTAGTAACTTTTTTTTTATAACATAAGCGAGAACTAAGTAACTGGACCGCGCGATTCCGAAAGCCAAACCGAAAGTATTGAATCTACATATAACATAGCTGAAGGAGAACTCCTCACACCACTTCCAAGCTTGTCCGCCATAGTATTTTGTGCTCTTGGAATATGTCTGATCCGGAAGTTATGGAAGAAAGTCTTACTGCGTCTAAATTCTTTATATAATTTTTGTTATATTTTCTCGGTTTTTACATTTTTAATTTATACATATATAATGTTGATGTTAAAAACACATCAAACTCATATATTTACAAAAAGAAATTTAAAATGCTAATTTTGAAAATTTAACTTACTAATTTTTAGATAATATTATAAAATTTTGATTTTTTTATTTTTAAAGGTAAAACCTCTCAACTATGTTTACTTAATATAGAAACCCCTAAACTAAAGATTTACCGGTAGTATTGGTAATTATGATCTGTTAGGGTTTACTTCATTAAATAAATTTAGTTTGGGGGCTTTACGTTAAATATTTAGTTTAGAGGTTTTTACCCAAAACAAACATAGTTAAGAGGTTTTAACGTTAAAAATCCTAAATGCTTCTGTAAATGTTTTTCTAACAATTGATGATCGGATAACGCAAGGCCTAAGTAGAATACAGACTGTGCGGTTCGACCGTACTTTATAGCCATTTTCCATTAAATTAATTAAGATTTTCGATTCTTTCAACTCATATAGGTTCAACTCTATTGATTTCACACCATTTTCTTATAGAATCCACATCTTTTGAATAATGAATAATATTAACATATTTTCAAAAAGTCATACTCAGAGAAAAAAAATCAGTTGACCTAAACATATTGAAACTGTTTAGTTTGAGTAACAACCCCTAAACAATCAGATATTTGCCTTAACTGATTTAGATTTTATTTTATATTTACATTAAATCCAGAAAGTTCGAATCAATCTTAATAAATATTGCCTTGTCTGGTTCATAGTCAATTTTTTTCTGATTTCGTAAGAAAAATATTAGAAGAAACCGCGAAATCTATAGAAGATGGACTAATTTATGAAAATTGAAATTTTCAATAATTACGTGAATAAATAATTTATAAATTTGAACTATGTATTAACAGCTTCAAAACTTGATGTTAGTAAGAATAAAAAAGGTGAAAGTTTCTAATTCTAGGAATTATATTCGCTAAGCTAGAAACAACACAATTTATTTTCCTGAAAAAGAAACAACACAATTTTCAAAGAAGATCAATCCTTAGGCCGATTTTCCAGATCGACCAGACAACAACCAAGGATGAGCTTCAACTGCCACTTTACTCAATAAGCTTAGGTGAGATTCATCTTATCTCTTAAGTCTTAATTTGGCCAACGATTAGATTTCTATTTCAGTTCCGTGTTTTGTAAGACCTTTTTCTTGGGGTTTTCCAAAACTCAGTATGTTTTTCCTAAAGCTTATAAAAGTCAATATGTTTGTACCAGGTGATGTCTTGTTAATCTTTGTTCGCTTTTGGATTTTCCAACAATTGATACAAATCAGATTTATATTTAGTTTTATAAAAAGATCATACAGCAGACTCTTTATATATGCCAAAAATATTGACAACATTAGTTCTGCAAATATTTCAAAAACTTAATTACTAGTTTATCACAACACATTTTGTGTGTGTGTATATGTATATTCATTTATTTATTATATTTTGTATTGTGAACACAAAAAAAACGAAACCGGACCGGTTTAAAATCAGACGCGACGGTGGATGTTCTCATCATCATCGTCCACAGCATCGGCGGCACTAGCTGCAAGATCAAGAAGTTTCTCCATCTGCACCGTCATTTCCTTGAGAGTAGTTGAAGCCTGGTCATTTTTGCTGGCAACTAATCCCTCCACGCGCTTCATCTGGTCGGTCGAAGACCTAACGTCGTAGTGAGCAGTGTCAGGGGATTCCTTGAGCTTCACGTTTGCGCTCTTGAGATCAGCCACCACGGCTAAGTAGGCCTTGTGGTACTCCGTAAACGTTGGATCAGTCTTACCCGTCTCAGCCACGAAAGCCGCTGTCTTCTCGGCGTGGGCTATGGTGAGCGCCATCACGGCCTCGGCCAGTGGATTCTGGAGATAATAAAGAGATTTTATTAGTATCAATACTAATGATCATTCTCATTTAAGCTCTTTCACACGTAAAGCATATGCAGTTTTATTTTTGAAGCAATAGAAACATATTAAGTAAACATGATATTCTTTTTTTTTTGTTTTATATATGCGGCTAGTTAATCCGGCCAGCTTCGGTATAAACACACTAGATGCTACAGTGTGGAAAAAAGTATCACATTGTCGGATTGTCTGTTTAAAATGTTTTTCGACTAATGCTAGAAGATTTTCGGATTACATGTTACCGGACTACCAAATAAACTGAATAAACCATAATTCAAACGCAAATTTCTTCTGTGATTTAACGCAAACAAAGAGACATTGTTTAAAGATGAGTACCAGGCCAATGGGAGCAGCCGTAGGGGGGTTGGTGGTCAATGTTTTAACGCAGTAATCTTGGTCGTGGGAGCGATCGCAGATAGCGTCAATGTATTTCATGTGAGGAGAGGCTGAAGCTGGAACTAGGAGTAGTTGCAACGTAATTGCCGCCGCGGCGAAGGTGGACAGAACTGAGAACTTTGCCATTTTCTTTGCGTCGGAAGTTTTGTTTTTATTTTATTTTTTCTCCTTTTTCTTCCGGTTGTTATTCAGTTTTCTATATGTTGATTTTCTTTTAGTTTGAGGGTGGGTATATATACAAGTACACCTAGGGCTTGGTCAGGGACGTTTGATATTCTTGGAAACTACTATATTAAGAATTGATGCAAAATGCGTAAGGTTTTTACTAAAAGTTTGCTTATATTTGCTAAATTTGGAGAACCTATGTTAATAGTATGTGGTTTGTATAGATTTAGTCAACGAAAAAAACGTCTATGATCCTCTTTCTTTGTTTAGAAAATTGAGCTATGTCGTGACAAGTGTTGATGTCCTTGGTGATCATAGAAAAGAAGTGATCTAATCTAATATGATAAGCTAAATATTAACACATTTCACTGAAGTTTTATTTGACATACATTATACTATACACTAGGTAGTAATCCGCGCACAGTGAAATAGTTTATTGGATTATTTATTAAAAATTGTATTAAGGGATTTGTTGTCTTTTTTTTTTTGGGGTGTACATTCTTATATATGTTCGAAATTCAGTTAATCTATTCAGATTTCTGATTTTTAGAGTTAAATATTTAAATCGTATTCGGATATTTAGAAATTTTGGTTTGAATTTGGTTTGAATCATTGCGGGTTCGATTCGGATTCGATTTCGGATACCCATTTAAATTATGTATTTAAAAAAAATCAAATATACATAAATCCTCAAAATAAAAAATAAAAAAATTGAATAATGAAAGACTAAATATTTAAATATACATAATAATTGCTCCCTCTGTATCACTTTAAGTGGTGTTTAGAGAAATAAATTTTGTTTCAAAATAATTTATGTTCTCGTTATTCTAGAAAAAATTTAATATCATTTGAACTTTGTTACCAATTACAAAATACAATATTTTTTCTTATTGGTTGAATTAGTTTCATTTAATGATACTTTTATGCAACCAAGATAAATTGTATAGAAATTGTATTTTCTTAATCCATGTGCAAACACCTTAAAAGCCAAGATAAATTGTATAGAAATTTGTATTTTCTTAATCCATATGAAAAAATCTTAAAAGCCACTAAAATTAAAACATAGGGAGTGGTTCAATTTAAATATTTGGATGGAGAATAAATAAATATTTTCAGTATTTTGAACATTTTCTGTTATTTTTTATATTTACGTGTGACTATGTTGATAATTTTTATATATTTTCATATTTTTGAACATCTAATAGATATAAAATTTAAAATAATTAACATATTTAAGTATATAATTGTGATTTAGATACTTTTGATATCCAAAATTTTTTAGTTTGGATCAAATTCAGGTATGGATATTAAACTTTTAGATCCATATGAGTAATTAATAAGTTTTATTTTGTGTTTATTATTACTTTCAAATCTAGTTCGATTCGGTTCTTCGGACCCATATATTTTATCCATACTTAATTTCTTCTACTAATATAAAAAAAAACGTAAAACAAATATTTTAGGTTTATTTAAAATACATAATTGTTGGACCATACTTTAAGAATACAAATAAAAATGAATGACGTCTTGTTAATATTGTTGGGCATGTTGCAAAATTGATGTGGTCTATAACCAATAACATGTATTTTCTTATAAAACATTTTTGGTACATATAATAAAAACACGATAAAATCGAGTGAAAAGTGTTAGATTTGCGTGGAAAATAATATGAACTCTTCCCTCGGCACCTTAATTTTATTTCTCAATCGATTCATGAATTTTCTTTTCTTTTAAATATTTTTCTGATTTCTGATTGTTTTTTAGCAATTTGATTATTATTCTAATTCTTTGTCTGATATGAAAACTCTGTAAATAAAAACAATATTTGACTAAACTAAATATTCAATTTTGTGTGTGGTATTTTTTACCTTAATTTTCTTAATTCTTAATCAATCACAATTATTTGTTGTCATCGTGTGCGTAAGCCTCAACCATGCTAAGTTAGGCAAGATACGAAACTTTCTATTTATAAAACATTCATTTTAGTTGATGCAAATCTTAATAATTTTGTAATTTATTTCTTTTAAAATGATATCATTTAGTAGTTGTACGAAGAAAATTTCAATTCACTAATACAAATGTTAAAAATGTAGGAACTAAAAATGACATGATTAAAAAAAATTACTGCAAACACATTAAATTATTTGCGGTGGAGTTAAAAAAATTAGTATGTGAACACATTAATTGTTAAATATCTGTGAGGTCGACATGTAAGCATACTCAAATTGAAATCGATGTGAAGCTGTAACGTGACGAATATAGTGTGAACGCATTAGTGACAAATGTTTTTCTTTTAATATATAGGGGATATCATAGAAAAACAAAGGTTATTTTATTTTGTTTTACACAGTGTTGTATTCAGGGAGAGATCTAAAAAATAATATAATGTGTGACATAATTAAAATATATAATTAAAATATTAAATAATTTAACGAATTGGACTTTATTATTTCTTTTAAAAAAAATTTACATTAGTCAGTAAAGTGTTGCATCTTATTTTAAATGAGCCATACAAAGAAATAATATTTTTCATATTTCTTTAATAATTAACTTTCATAATTTTAAATCTTCCTTTTAAGTAATGTTATAAATTATATACTGCATATAATACTTACAACCTTTATTCCTTTTAGTTTTACTAATCTAAGTATTGAAAAATTAAAATAATAGTAATAAGTGTTAGAGTGAAATTCAAATAAAAATTATACTCCCTCCGTTTCATAATAGATGATGTTTTAGAAAATTTTTGTTGTTTCAAAATAGATGATGTTTTGATATTTTTATGTTATTTTTAACTTTATTGAAAACTGTGTAACCAATTAGATGTTTTAGTCATTTTTGTAATTGGTTGGACGATTTTTAAATTATATTTTTAAAACTACTTTTTAGAGAAAATAAAATTTTTTAATCTTTACTAAGGAATAACATCATGTATTGTGAAACAAATGGAGTAGTTTTTATCATGGAAAATTTAGTATTCAAAAGAAAAAAAGTCTATAAAGAAAGAAAAACAAAAAATAGTTTTAGGTAACAAAAAGAAGAGAAAACATAAAGATTATCAAAAAAGAGAGCATGAATAGTTTTAACGGAGCTTCGAACTCGAATTAGGTAGGGCACTTAAGCCAAAAGAACTAGATATCTTTTTCTGTTTTTAAGATCACAAAAAATTATATAATCAGTACGTGGCACATGCCACACCCCTTCCTAAGATAGGTCCGCCCTTTGTCAGGGTGATCTAAAAAGTAATATAATATGTGGCACAATAAAAAGAGAGCATAGATGATTTTAAGGGAGCTTCAAACTTGAATTAGGTGGGGCACATGTAGCTTAAGCCAAAAGAGCTAAATATTTTGTTCTTTTTTTAAGATCAAAAAAAGTTATATAATCAGTATGTGGCACATGCCACACCCCTTCCTATGTTGGGTCCGCCTCTGGTCAGGAGCAGATCTAAAAAATAATATAATGTGTGGCACAATAAAAATAAATAATAAAAATATTAAATTATTCAGAGAATTGGACTTTATTATTTCTTTGTAAAAATTTACATTAGTCACTAAAGTGTTACATCTTATTTTAGATGAGCCATACAAATAAATAATAATTTTCATATTTCTTTGATAATTAACTTTCATAATTTTAAATCTTCCTCTTAAGTAATGTTTTAAATTATATACCGCATATAATAGTTATAACGTTTATTCCTTTTAGTTTTATTAATCTAAGTATTGAAAAATTAAAATAATAGTAATAAGTGTTAAGAGTGAAATTCAAATTAATTATATTTTTTATCATGGAAAAATTAGTATTAAAAAAAGTTTATAAAAAAAGGAAGAATAGTTTTATGTACCAAAAAAAAAGAAAAAAAAGGAAAATATTGTATGAAATGGTAACAAAAGTGCGTAGAAAATTGAGAAAAAAAAATAGTTTTAGGTAACAAAAAGAAGAGGAAACAAAAAAATTATTAAAAAAGAGAGCAGAGACGGTTTTAAGGGAGTTTTGAACTTGAATTAGGTGGGGCACATGAAGCCAGTTAAGCCAAAATAGCTAGATATCTTGTTCTGTTTTTAAGATCACAAGAAAGTTATATAATCAGTATGTGGCACATGTCACACCCCTTTCTAAGGTGGATCCGCCTCTGGTCAGGGGCAGATCTGAAAAATAATGTAACGTGTGGCACAAAAAAAAATTAAAACATTAAATAATTTAGCGAATTAGACTTTATTATTTATTTGTAAAAATTTACATTAGTCACTAATGTGTTACATCTTACTTTAAATGAACCACACAAAAAAAAATTCATATTTCTTTGATAATTAACTTTCATAATTTTAAATCTTCCTTTTAAGTAATTTTTTAAATTATATACCGCATATAATAGTTATAACCTTTATTCCTTTTAGTTTTATTAATCTAAGTATTGAAAAATTAAAATAATAGTAATAAGTGTTAAGAGTGAAATTCAAATTAATTATATTTTTTATCATGGAAAAATTAGTATTAAAAAAAGTTTATAAAGAAAGAAAGAATAGTTTTATGTAGCAAAAAAAGAAAAAAAAGGAAAATATTGTATGAAATGGTAACAAAAGTACGTAGAAAATTGAGAAAAAATATAGTTTTAGCTAACAAAAAGAAGAGGAAAAAAAATTATTAAAAAAGAGAGCAGAGACGGTTTTAAGGGAGTTTTGAACTTGAATTAGGTGGGGCACATGAAGCTAGTTAAACCAAAAAAGCTAGATATTTTGTTCTGTTTTTTAAGATCACAAGAAATTTATATAATGGCACATGTCACACCCCTTTCTAAGGTGGATCTGTCCCTGGTCAGGGGCAAATCTGAAAAATAATGTAACGTGTGGCACAATAAAAATATATAATTAAAACATTAAATAATTTAGCGAATAAGACTTTATTATTTCTTTGTAAAAATTTACATTAGTCACTAAAGTGTTACATCTTATTTTAAATGAACCATACAAAAAATAATAATTTTCATATTTCTTTGATAATTAACTTTCATAATTTTAAATCTTCTTTTTAAGTAATGTTATAAATTATATACTGCATATAATAGTTATATTCCTTTTAGTTTTATTAATCTAAGTATTGAAAAATTAAAATAAAAGTAATAAGTGTTAAGAGTGAAATTCGAATAAATTATAGTTTTTATTATGGAAAATTTAGTATTCAAAAGAAAAAAAAAGTTTATAAAAAAAGAAAGAATAGTTTTATGTAGCAAAAAAAAGAAAAAAAAGGGAAAATATTATATGAAATGGTAACAAAAGTGTGTAAAATTTTGAGAAAACAAAAAATAATTTTAGGTAACATAAAGAAGATGAAACATAAAGATTATTAAAAAAAGAGCAGTGACGGTTTTAAGAGAGCTTCGAACTTGAACTAGGTGGGGCACATGAAGCTACTTAAGCCAAAAGAGCTAGATATTTTTTTCTGTTTTTAAAGATCACAAACAGTTATATAATCAGTACGTGGCACGTCCTTCCTAAGGTGTGAGTCCCCCCTGGTTGTATTTGTATTTCTTTTGTCACACATTTGTATGCTGTTTGTAAGAGAAACCGATAGAACTGGATTTTGGTTGAGCTACACAGCATGAGTTTTAAGGTAGAGAGTTATGCCAGATATCATCAACTCAGATATTTTTCTTTTAACACTTTCATTAATGAAAAGGAAGGATACAAGGATGAAACATCAATGGAGGATACAAAGGTGACACAACAAAGGATCAAAACCAATCTAACGAAAAAAGGAAAGGCTCAACAAAAAAATATGCCTTAACCATAAGGGATAACCCCTTGCAATATAAGATTGGAACCGATCCACTTTGATCACACTATCAGCAATGAGATAAGCACCTTTAATACCTTCACGGGGGTGGAAATGCACACTCCAGTCCAAAAGGACATGAAGCATAAGATAATCTTGTCAGTTTGAAATCTAAGGGATGGCCAAGAGAAAGATTTTGAGACTGCAGCGACCAGATTATGGTCTTCACTTGTGAAAATGATAAGAGTCGAAATGAAGGACGTTCTTCAAGCAATCAATAGCCCATAACAAACTTTCAAAAGATGCATCAATACACTCTTTATATCTGAGAAGGATCTTCTACTATGCATTAAAACCTATAACACATATCAGCCGAGAGGGTGGAGGAGGTTCCAACCGAATGTGATTCTTCTCTTTCTGAAGTTTCCAATTCAGATATAATAACAACTTCTCATAAGATCAAGAAAACAACACAATACATATTTAAGGAAACGAAAGGAAGATAGTAAGGGGAATAATACACTCAAAGATTACATGAACTGATTGGCAAATCCCCAAAACCAAATCAGATCTTCCCACTTCTGTCCTAAAAGAAACCCCCCCAAATGTTTGGAGCAATTAAAAACAAAAGCAATCATCATCATCTTCCTCCCTTTGCAATTAGCTTTAACTCTCCCGGACATTAGAATTAGCTACATCTGCTGCTATATCCCAGCTCCCACTTCTTCTTCCCCAGCTCCCATGCCTTGTCTCTGTCCTTATCGTCGCTGCTCTATCAGCAACCCCAAGAGCCAATTGGTCAATGTCCAAAGTCTGATGAGGTTGGTCGTTGCTGGCCTCTGCTGGATTACACCGCTGTGATAAGTTCATAAGATCGTCCCCAATGTCTAGATCGTCTTCCACTTTCTGTCTCCGGCTCCCGATCTCATCCTCTGCTCCGGCTGATCGCTTGTTGATATTGGTGACGATGGTTGGTAGAGTAACAACTCTTGGAGGTTCTTCTTCGACAAAGGCTCTGAAGTTGTTCCTTGAGGGCTTAACCTTCGTGCAAAACACCTCCATGAAATTGTTTGCACACCCACGGTTATAGGCCACGGTTCTGCTGTTTGGTCTGTACCGGAAATTCTCATACGTTGTCTGCAAAATTTGCGCAGCATTTGCTATAAGTTGACTCACAATTTGCATAAGATAATAACAGAAGATGGTAGCAATGATTGCAAGTGAAACTGACCTGGTTGGTACCAATGAGGTACGAGTGAAACCCTGTGAGGCCTCCAACAAACCACAGGGCAATAAAGCAATAGATCATCAGCGCAACCGCCCAAGGTGATTCTCTCATAGCCATCCATACGGTTCCGCGTTGATGTTCCATTATAATATTGATGTAAAAAGCCGACATGGAGAACACATACACGCAGAGAAGAGTTGCCGAAGAAACAAACATAAAGAAGTACCTATAGTTTCTCTGCCAAAAGGTAAAGATTTTTCAAAGTGAATATGCTTTCAGTATAAAAACAATGAACAACATCTCTTTCAAAGTGAATGAGCTTACCAGTCCAATGCATTGGCCCACCCAGGGGCAGTGATGATCAAAGCGCTCGACACAGTTGTTGCAAATGGAACAGTGAGAGCAACGAGGAGGCCTGTAAAGCATGCAGGTATCGCAGTATTTGACTCTAACGGTGGTGCCATTAACGATGACTTCTTTCGTCCTAGGAATTTGAACACAAGGTGTTTGTCTTCCATCTGCTGATACTGTTGTCTCATAGCGTAGATCTTCCTCTGGTGGATGCGAGTTTCTAGGGACAATACCAGGATCTCTTGCAGATGTGAAAGATAGGAGGATAAACACCTATCACAACCAAACCACATGATTCAGCAAAGCAAAAAATATAAAATATTGAATCCCACACAACAAGTGAAAGAACAGGAGTTTTAACTTCTAAGCCAGAGTTACGAAACATCTTATGCTACATGACTGCATTGTATAATCAAGTCATTTTTCAACAATCAATCAAAAAAAATCTGAGGCTTTTATAAGGTTGTGTTAAAATGCCGATTGAATGCTGATTATAACCCAAATGAACAACGAGCAAACAAAAATCAAGTGTAAAACAAAGACATCAAATGAGATGTGGCTATCAGATGAGCACCAGAGAAGACTTACATAGATAGTGAACAGAATCGGCACCACCAAGATAGCGTATCCAGCGTTGTGGGGAGAGAACTCATGGAGAAGATGCCTAGCTACAAACACACAGAATAAAACAACTGGAACCAGGATAAGCAGCACGGTAAGTGGCACCGATCTAGCATCTGGACCAAATATCACTCTCCCACCAAAGATAAACTTCTGCAAAATAGAACAAGAGAACAGAGCAAATCAAAGATCATATAGAAGAGACAAGACTGTGCTAAAATCCAGCTCTAAGTGAAACCATTAAAACCAACATACACAGAGCTTATGAATCCAAACAACCACTAATACTCCAATGTAGTTTAATTCAAAACCCATAAAGCCAATACGATTACATGCTTTTAGCATCTGAAGCACATATTTTAACTAATGATACTCAAAAAAAAAAAAGATTAGACTTTGCATCATTGGTTTACACTTGCGTAACTAAGACTATATGGCTACATAGTAACCCACCTCCCTGTAGATAAACTTCGCAAAATCAACCAAGAACACAAGCATTTTCAGAGCAAAAAGAATCGATTTTGGAGGATACCCATAAGAGAAAACCACTTAAAAAAATATAGGGTCAAATCGTTCGACGACGAAAGAGCCTTACATTGCTTCCTTTCCAGGCTTGGTAGACCCGTTGTGTCATTTGAAAAGTTTATCCCCAAACCTCCGGCGCTTTCTCCGGATGAAAACGCCAGAAGAAGGAAATCGATTTCGTAAACCTGAAAACAGTACCAGAGAATCGCTTGCCGAAAAGGATTTTGATTTACAGAATAGTAGAAAGGCTAGCGAGCGAGCGTCGTCTCTTCCGATGAACGATAGCTTTTTATAAAAGAAATTTTTTAGGTTGTCTCTTTTCGTTTTCCTTTCCTCTTTTTTTTTTCTTTCTCCTTCTTATTTTGCTTATATGAATGACGTCAGCATGTTTAACTTCTCTAAGCCACAATTAGTATATGCCCTCGTTTTTCCTGCGCATTTTCGTGTCAGGCCCATTCCTCGTGCTGCAGCACAGCACTGATGTAAATGGTAACATGAAATAGAATTCAAGGAATAAATCTTGATGGGATAAGATGGATATAATTGGTTAAAAATGTAATATATTCATTCCTTTTATTCCAAATCATAATTATGAAAAAAATATTTTTTTCTTTAATTACTTTGAATAGTTATGGAATTTATGGAATTAATATTTCATTCTATTTAGATTAATGAAATGACAATCTAACTATTCTGCAACATACAACTATACTTCTTAGAGCAGCTCAAACGGTGTATATTGAAAAGAGTTCTAACAATTAAAAGTAAAACAAAAAATAAAAAAAAATATGAGAGAAAAACATGAAAGGTTCTTGTTTCGACATTTTAAGAACTCGGTTCCACCATAAAGTAACAGATGTCACTCTTAAAACTTTTCAACTGTTTTAAAAAGATAAATATGTTATAATATTAATTTTTGTTTTTCTTTTAGAAACCTTCATCGGTTTTACTGTTGAAGTTGCTCTTATGTGACAAATCACGAAATACTAAATACATTCTTTATTTCTGAATCTAACATTGTTTTCATACTTGAACAAGAGAATTTGAAAACACTAATATTAGATGCGCAGCTCAGCTTTATACTTGTACAGCTCGTTCATACTTGTATATAAAAATTTAAGTTTGGTATATTCTTAATATGGTATTAGTGACCAACTTTCTTCTATCTTTTGACCTTGTCAGTGCAACGTGTTCAACTTAACTGTCATTCGTACTCCAATTGTTCCATTAATCATTGTTTTTTTTTTTTTGGTATTATAGAATATACATCTTTGAGTTTGTTACATTCTTTTTTCTTTTGAATTTAATAAGTTCTGAACCGATGTCCGTAGTTTTTTTTCGACTATAGACAAGGGCTGGTTGTTGTTAAATTTCTTTTCCGTAGCTGGTGAGATAAACCTGGCACCACAGTATATGTGTTTGGTTCCAGTTGAATCATTTTGGCTTCGTTACACCGTTTGACTCTATTAATATACAAGACAATATTCAACAAATGTGTGTTTCTCTAGGCTTAATCGTAATACCTAAAAAAAAAAAAAAAAAAATCGTAATACCTCCCAGAACACTTAGTCTATTAGGAGACATTGTGGTGAATGCTTTTAACAAAAGGTTAGTAGCTACCGTTAGGTTTAACGCCCAACATAAGGTTTTTGAAATACTCTAATGTTATTTTAGGGCCCGTTATTTTACTATTACATATGTTGCATAATGTCTGATGTTATAACACAAAGATTAAGAAAAAATATTTCTCCAAAAACATAATTAAAAATATAAAGGCAAATATAAAAATTAGAGAAATTCCCTAGAATAACATTTTTTAAGTTTTTGTCACAAAAATAGCATTCAATGAAGAAAATGACCAAAATAAGTTTTATTAAAGAATAAAAATGTATTTTTACCTTTGGGTTAACTAATTTAGACTTAGGGTTTAGAGTTAAGGGGTGGGGTTTTGGAGATATGATTTCAAATTTAAAAAAATAAAAAATAAATATTAAAATTTTCAAAATAAAAAAGGTTATTTTGGTCATTTTCTTCTTTATGGACTATTTTTGTGACAAAAACTTAAAAAGAGCTATTTGAGAGAATTGTCCTATAAATTAAAATAACTCAACTAATCATTAAAAATGTTGTAAATATAAATTGTTGAATAGTTTTCAAAAATTAAATATAACAGAAACATATTACACTTTTTGAAACACTAAAAATCTTTTAAAATATCATAATATATTTTTTGATGAAATTTTGAATTTATTGATCAAAATCAAGAAGAATTTACAAAGAATACTAATCTAGAAGAAATGAGGTTTCGTATAACTATAGTAGATAAGTGAATTTTGTACGAAGAGCTCCACGCCTAGTCAAAAACTTTGAACCACCTTCTTAGAAATCCTCCTTGTGATACCCTTGTAATCCAGCGATGAGATCCGGTTCTTGAAAAGTTTATTAATCATACTTATCATATGCTTTGTTCCCTTATGCCCTTGTTTGTGCCTTCTAAGATTTCTCTCCCGCCAAACATGATAGACTACCACTTGAAAAAGTAAGCGAATGAGAACCTGCTCCATATGAGTAGAAGCTCCCCCACGCACTATGTTAAGCTTAAGCATATCTGACCAATCTGGATTGATTATCCTGCCTATGAGCTTGCCTGCAACTTTGTCCCATATAGTATATAGGCATAGGGACATGCGAAAAATATGTGATTTCGAGTCTCATCTCTTTCACCACACATGACACATCTTTGCGTAATCCTCCATTGCCTCATTCGATCCCCGGTAGAGAGATCGTTATGTATTGCCAACCAAACAATAAATGCGCAACGAGGTATGCCATGTTTAAACCACACACCACTACTTCAATTCACTTTTACTTTCCGACAGCGTATTTGATCCCGAGTTCTTGACAAAGAAAAGTAATTCTTGTAGACATCAGTATCGTGCTTCCAGAGAAATTTATCATCTTCCAGCCTCTGAACAGGTACTGGCTCAGCTTGAATTTTAGCATAAGTTCCTCGAAACGACGATTTCTCTGACCCCTTACACTCCACTAGTTCTGGCGAACAACATCACACACCCTTGCATTACACTCCACTGGTTCTGGCGAACATCATCACATATCCTTGCATTGCGAACAATCCCAAGATGACGAGTGCCAATTGCACCTGTTACATTGATAAATCTGCCAAAATGCAGGCAATCATCATGCCAGAAGAAGGCTCTTGCACCATTACCAACTTCCACCCTAATAAACTTAAATGCCAGAGTAGAGTACGCATCTTAAGTAACTTCCTCCATATCCATCCAGTTGACTCGTCACACACATCCCAAAAAGAGCTATGATGCAAGAGATAATGTTGAATCCATGAAATCCACGAGGAGTCGGTCATATGAAATAGGCACCATATCAAACTTAGAGCGAAGACCCTGACTGAATTCCTTAAGATGCTAAGTCTGAGTCGCCCCTCTAATTTAGGATACACAAATCCTCCCATCGAACTTTAACCTTGTGGATCTGGGAGGATCTGTGTTTATGAAATTGATTAAAGTTTTTTTTATAATTTTAAAAAACTTTTTGATAATTAGTGAATGAAGTTGCTCTGAGACAGCTATGTCTTACCGAGTTTGGTTAAGTTCTTGGTTTCTTTTGAGTTCAAGGTGTTCCTCTTACAATGTTACACTTTGATATCTGGCTGGAACTCATCCAACTTTGTTCTGTGAATATCTTCACGCTTGTTTAACTATTCCAATAGATCTTTGAGTACACGGTCCTATGCATAAATATATTTCTTGGCATGGTTAGAGACGAATGGGGTTACAAGGGGGCCTGAGATTATTCTTGTGAAACATTTGAATGGGGCCCAACATTTTAAGGCCCCAAAATTAAATTTTTTTTTTTATATATTTGCTTTTTTTTAATTAAGTTTTTTTATATAATACACAACAAAATATAACTTTTTGAATATATATATAATAGTTGAAATATTAAATAAAGTATAAATAAATATAATGTGAAATTATATAAGATATGTATAATAATTTTTTTAAATGTATTTATTTGATTGAAAAAAAAAACTTGAGCGGGGCCCCAATTTTTACAGGCCCGGCTTACAACACTATAGTTTTCGGCAAAATTTGACTCGATCGAGCTACAATAACTCACATTCTCTAAATATATTATTATCGCAAATCTAATAGAAATCACAAATCATTTGGTCTACCACCTCCACATTATTTTATGTGGAATTCAAGCGTTAGTTATAGAAACGGCGGGGCCACATGCAAAATATAATATGATGCCAAGGTCCAGAGGTAGATATTGAAGCATCGGTATAGAGTCGTATAGCTCATGAATCGTAATCTAAGCAGAACCGCTCGCTTCCACCAAAGAACAAAACTCATCTCTCTTCACTGGTTTGGTTCCTCAAATAAATATCAAAACCGGAAAACACACAAACTCAAAAAGATACCCCCCGAATAAAGCAAATATACCCTCTCTCTCTCTTCCCTCGTAAACATCGCTGTCTCCGAGATGGCCTCTCTCTCAACCCTCTACTCTTCTTCTCCTTCTCTCAAACAGTCCACCGTTAAAGCATTCACGTCTCCGACGACCAGAGGAGACTCCTTCTCTTTCCCACACACCTCCAAACCAACAACACACCTACCGTTGACTCTCTCCGCGTCACGCGCCGACATTTCCCACTCTGATGCCGCCGCCGCCGCCAAGAAGGAGCTCATCAAAGACCCCGATGCGCTCTGGAAACGCTACCTCGACTGGCTATACCAGCAGAAGGACATTGGACTGTACCTCGATGTCAGCCGCGTCGGGTTCACTGACGAGTTCGTGGTCGAAATGGAGGAGAGATTCAAATCTGCGTTTAAGGCTATGGAGGAGCTTGAGAAAGGGTCTATAGCGAATCCAGACGAAGGGAGGATGGTTGGTCATTACTGGCTTAGGAACTCTGGTCTCGCTCCTAGGCCGGGTCTAAAGACGTTGATCGAGAACACTCTTGATTCGATCTGCAGTTTCGCTGATGACATAGTCTCTGGCAAGGTTTATTACTCGATCACGCCTTGCAATGCAGAGTCTTTACTTAGCTCACTGTTTGCTTGCTTGCTTGACAGATAAAGCCACCATCTTCTACTGTGGGTCGTTTTACTCAGATACTCTCTGTTGGCATTGGAGGCTCAGCTCTTGGACCTCAGTTTGTTGCTGAGGCCTTGGCTCCTGATAATCCTCCGTTGAAGGTATCTGACGCTGTTCTCATTGTAGTCAACACTACATTTCCTTGTTGTTAAGCTTCTTGGCTAGTCCCTTTGGGCTTTATCTGATTCAAATAGTCTTATTTGTTTTCTACTATATTGAAAGTCTCAATTTTTGTTTTGGTTAACTTGTTATGACTCTTCTTTATTTTTTGACTGTTGATAGATAAGGTTTATTGACAACACCGACCCTGCGGGAATAGATCATCAGATCGCACAACTTGGGCCAGAGCTTGCCTCAACTTTAGTAATTGTCATCTCAAAGGTGTGTGTACTTTAATTCAGCTGTCTGCACTTACTGTTTACATGATACTTACTTGGTCCTGATATTGGTGAGTATGACTTTTTTTTCCTAGAGTGGAGGTACTCCTGAAACTAGAAATGGACTACTGGAAGTACAGAAAGCATTTCGTGACGCTGGTCTGAACTTCGCAAAACAGGTTTTGATCTCAGGTCTCTACGAACTGGAAAATAACTGAGACAAGTGTATATTGTCTGATTGTAAAAACTGCCTTCCCATGGATCATTAGACACTACCTTCATATGTATTTGCATATGATTTAGCTTCAACTTCCTCCCAACTGTAGTTCCTCAGCAGCATATTCTCGATGTATGCTGCTTATGCAGGGTGTTGCAATAACACAAGAGAACTCGTTGCTGGATAACACGGCGAGAATTGAAGGTTGGTTAGCTAGGTTTCCTATGTACGACTGGGTGGGTGGAAGAACATCAGTAATGTCTGCGGTTGGTCTGCTTCCAGCAGCACTACAGGTAATAATTGGTACAAAAGCTTAAAGTTAGGACGATCATTAGTTGCTTTTATGTATATTAATGCACTGTCATCGTATAGGGGATTGATATTAGAGAGATGCTTGCTGGTGCTGGGATAATGGATGAGGCTACTAGGACAACTTCTGTAAGTCTTAGTTGTTGTAGCTTGTGTATGAACTCCTTCATTGAAGATGAATTTATGAACCGTTTCACATGGTTGAGTTTTCTGACTCGCCTGCAAATTTCTTTCAGCTCAAGAATAACCCTGCAGCGCTCTTAGCAATGTGTTGGTACTGGGCTTCTGATGGCGTTGGTTCCAAGGTATTTTTCCTCAATTTTTTCAAGAACGTCTAAGGCTAGCAAGGAGATTGAGTTTGTATTGATGTTTTAAACTCATTTTTTTCTTTCTTTCTTTTACAGGATATGGTTATACTTCCTTACAAGGATAGCTTATTACTATTTAGCCGGTATCTGCAGCAGCTGGTCATGGAATCTCTAGGAAAGGAGTTTGACCTGGACGGTAACACTGTAAGCATACTCTTCCTTCAACTTTCACCGCAGGACCCTGAATGAAAGTTCATGTGCATTTTAAATGTCAGAAGATCTTGGATACTTACTTAATTACTTGTGTGTATGCATGATTGAGTTGAATTTGTTACCCCTCTGTCATGGAAGAGTTGAAACAATGTGTACTGTTTTCTCAACCATGTTATTACAATTGTGATCTCAAGGAGCGGTGATTTGAATATGCAGGTTAATCAAGGGTTAACTGTATACGGAAACAAAGGGAGCACAGATCAGCACGCGTGAGTTTTCTTCATTCATATATATATTTTCCTTAAGGGAGCTCTTTAAACAACAATATTTATTAATTTGTTGAATTTCATTAGCTACATTCAACAGCTGAGAGAGGGTGTGCACAATTTCTTTGCAACCTTTATAGAAGTGCTACGTGACAGACCCCCAGGTCATGATTGGGATCTTGAGCCAGGTGTCACTTGTGGAGACTACCTCTTTGGGATGCTACAGGTCTGATTCAAGAATCTCTTTTCCTACGACTTAGGGCGGGAGATAGTTATATGGACCACTGATGAACTGTTTTGAATTTGTACAGGGAACTAGATCTGCTTTATATGCAAACGGTAGAGAGTCCATTAGTGTTACCATCGAGGAAGTGACACCAAGATCTGTTGGGGCTCTTATAGCTCTTTATGAAAGAGCGGTCGGGTTATATGCCTCACTTGTCAACATAAATGCTTACCACCAACCTGGTATAGATATTCTGCCCAAATGTTTTGTAATATCCCAACTCAAATGTTTACTGAATCTGAAAAATAAACAACGGTCTCAGGTGTGGAAGCTGGTAAGAAAGCAGCAGCAGAAGTACTGGCCTTGCAAAAGCGTGTATTGTCAGTTCTTAATGAAGCCAGGTAAGAACCAGACCATGTCTGTTACTCTTTTCAAATCTTTGTCAAGAGAGACTGGTCTTATATACTAATCCTTCTTTCTCTGCCTGCAGCTGTAAAGATCCAGTAGAGCCATTGACACTGGACGAGATAGCTGATCGTTGCCATGCTCCTGAGGAAGTAACGTCCAACTCCTTGAGAAATAAAACTTACATTAGTAACTTTTTGAATAGACATATCACAGAAGGTTTTATCTTTTGAATTGTGCAGATTGAGATGATATACAAGATCATAGCGCACATGTCTGCAAATGATAGAGTTCTAATAGCTGAAGGAAGCTGCGGATCGCCAAGGAGTGTCAAAGTGTTCCTGGGCGAGTGCAATGTGGATGACATGTACGCACAGTGAAACCCAACACTATGATCGAAACTCAATTGAGTCACATTCTCGGTTTTCTTTATTTTATTTCTGCCATGACTATGGTTTTGAAAAGAATAAAAAAAAAGAATGCAATAAAGAGCAGGAAACAGTTGTGCACTTGTTTGAAATAAAGTTTCTTTCAGAAAGTGGAAAGTGTGTTATTGTAATGAAAACAGTGGAGGATTTCATCAACCAATCAGGTTAAGATGTTATTTTTGTTTGCATCTCTGTAAAGAAATAAAAAGCATAAGCAACTTCACATGTGAGTTAGATAAGAATGGTCACGAATGCTCTCAACAAACCTTCTCCATTACAGTATATTTAGTATTACAATTCAAGCAAGTGAATAGTTTTTCACTTACCACTTTGAAAATTCGAATTGGAATATGTTGACAAAAAAGATGGTTGATCTGCCGTGCGTAAGAAAACAAGACATCTCTCGATATGTCCCCACCACCACCTGTTTTGTAGCTAAATATAACAATCAACAAAATATAGTAACGTTACACTTGAGAACAAATTTAATAATAATCGCTTTCCCACGTCATTACTACCCGTTATGCTCCCATCGACAACAAGCTCATGGGCCACAACGACGCCGTTTCGAGTGTCTCACCAACTGGTCTGCCTTTCTTCTCTACCCCTTTCCCAAATTTGAATTCCCTAATTTTTTTGGAATAATAAAAAGTAACAAAAAGATTTCCAAAACTAAAAATAAAAAATACAAAAATCAATTTGAAATTCACAGATTTGGATCGTCTCTCTCTCTCTCTCTCTCTCTCTCTCTCTCTCTCTCTCTCTCTCACACTAGCTCCTCCCCCTGAAAAGCTTCCTGATTAAGCTTTCTTCACCTCCTCCACTGCAAAACCTAGCCTCGATCTGTAAACTCCATTGCAATCTCGTAGTACTTCATTAGCTCAATTTTAGCAACTTCCTTCACCTCAATCAACTACACCATGATCTCCAGCGAACGATTGAAATCACCCGCTCCCAAAGTCCTTAACGGCAACGAATCGTCCTCAGCTCCTATACCCGATGCTGACGCCACTGCTTCCGAAGACGATATGAGTGTAAACTCCAACGACGACGTTTCCCTCGATTCGTCTCCCGAGAACAGTAGAGTCTCCAGCGGCGTCGGCCGTAGCTACGGGAGGAACTCGTCTTGTTATACTTACTCCGAAGTGAGCTCCTCCAGAGACACTCTCGTCGTGGCTTCACGCGGACAGACGGAGCCTAGATATGATACTGATACGGAGGAGGAAGAGGATGAATCGACGGATTCAGCTTCTAGCTCGCAGTTTTCTCCTCCGGCGACGGCGACTGGGAGGAGGATTGACGGCGGTGTGTCTAGGGTTGAAAGTCACTTCCCGATTACGGACGGTGGAGCTGCCGTTGAGAAGGTTGAATCTCCGATCCTAGAGTATTATTGATGGATCCAATACGATGTCGTATTATGATTGAGCTTTCTTCGTTCGTATAGCTACGATGACTAATAAGATGATAGATATGGAAAATATGAAATTGCAATTTTGTTTTTGTTTTCGTTTATAGTGAATGTATGTTCCATCAAATAAGAATTGCTTGTCTTGGTTCAGTTTTACTTGTGTAATTGGTGGAACATCAAGGATGTGATTTGTTTCTATAATGTTGTTTCATATTGCAGGAGCTTGATGACAAGTTTTCTTCTGAAGAAGTAAGCGATATTCCCAGTGCTCCTCCATTTTCAGGGGCAGCAGAGGAGTCTGAAGAAATCAAACCAGCGACTTCAGGCGTTCAAGTTTCAGAAGCCATAACAGAAGATTGTGTAGAAAGTAAAAAGACTGGCCATTTTAATAGGTATTCTCGTTTATTTTCGCTTTTTATTTAAAATGAATTCTGAATTTTGCCAAACCATTGTAACGTTTTGCTTCTGTTCCTGTAGAACTAGTGCTGCTTCTGAGTCATTTGGGCCATCTGATCAACATCCAGCTCGGCTGCCAAATTTTCATGCAAGGTAATTAGGATCTGATTAGCGTGTTTACTGCTTCAGAAAGTTATTATAGAAACATACAAACCCCAGTGTTATCTTCAATCAGTGTAGTAAACAAGTTGGATTATTTTTAAACACTGCCGCATATTTTTGTGTACCCTACAGTGCTCGCGGGCCATGGCATGCTGTTGTTTCCTACGATGCATGTGTACGCCTTTGCCTTAATGCATGGGCAAAGGGCTGCATGGAGGCTCCCATGTTTTTGGAAAATGAGTGTGCTCTTTTACGAGAAGCATTCGGGTGAGTATATTATTTACTTGTACACATTTTATATTTCTTTATACAAACTGAAGTCCAAATCCACATGCCTCACAAGCAATTATTGAATAACATTTTTTGGTTTAAACTGAAAAACAGGTTGAAGCAACTCCTTTTGCAATCGGAGGAGGAAATGCTGGTGAAGCAATCTTCACAAGCTCCGCACGAGGGAGTTGCACCAAAACCCAAGAAAAACATTGGCAAAATGATGGTGCAAGGTAAACTTCAATTCCATATTCCATCTGCTTCTTTGGCTGCCATCCTGTAACCAGAAACTTGTCTACTTTTGCAGTACGACGTGTAAAAACCGTTTTGGATGCTCCAACCGGTTGTAGTATATCATCTTTGAAGCCATCGCTGATAAAGTTTGAGAAAATCCGGATTCACTTTTCCAATTTATCAACACGCATATCTTCAGGATGGCGGGCTCTAAGGAAGATCCATGTTCGTGTGCCAGCAAATGGTTCTTCTCTTTCACGTCAAAGCCTAGGATATGTACATGCCAGTACACAGTACTTAAAGCAAGTTTCTGGTCTCCTGAAAGTTGGTGTCACAAGTCTACGCAATAGTTCAACGTCTTATGATGTTGTTCAAGGTATGTGAAAGTTATATCATCCATACTGCCCCAGTTCACTGCTTTTCTGTTTTTTTATTTGTGAGGACTTTTATAAATAATCCGTTTGGTTCTGTCATTCAGAAACATACTCATGTAGGTTAAGATTGAAAAGCTTAACTGAAGATGAGGCCATTATGATGCAACCCGGATCCGGTGAAGACCATGTTTTGTATGTACTTTCTACATTCCTCTTTCCCCTCTCTCAAGTCCACTTTGGGTTGCTTTCCATATCTGTGGTGTCTGACAAAGTACATGGAATTTCAACAGCTTTCCTGATAGTCATGGAGATGATCTGATTGTTGAAATACTTGATTCAAACGGGAAGGAATTTGGGCGTGTGCTTGTCCAGCTAGCTAATTTTTCTGAAGATTCGGTGAGCAATTTTTACCTACGTTTTTTTTTTATGTTAGTACGTTTCAATTGCTGCTAATGAAGAATGCATACAGGCTGAGAAACTTCGCTGGTGGTCTGTTTTTCGTGAGCCAGAACATCAACTTGTGGGAAAACTCCAGCTCTATATTAACTATTCAGCAAGTTTTGATGATAACAGCCATTTGAAGGTGTGTTAGCTACCTATCATTATATTTGGTTTCTTTGATGCTTTCTATTTTTATTTGCTTCCTGTTAGTGGATTGGCATCTCTTTTTAGTAGTCTTAGAGACACTCCAGTATTCCATTTCCTTTTGAGCAACTTTTACCTTGTTGATAGTAACAACAACAAACTCTTCTTTTGTTGATAGTAACTAGATGATTTAACCAGTAAATATTATATTATAAGAGTTGTTGATTTTAGACTTTTCATTAGCAATTTTATTAAAAGATGGGAGCGTTATGGTTGTCTAAGAGCTCATGCTCCTCTCTATGTTAATTAATTGAAAATCCATCCTCCATTTGAAGTATGTGTATCCTCTGTAGATTATGTCTCCGAACACAGATATCAAAGTTATTGTATAGTGCTCTGAAATTTTGGTATATAATTTTTTTATTCTTTCTTTAGTGTGGTTCTGTTGCGGAAACAGTCGCATATGACCTAGTCCTGGAAGTGGCCTTGAAAATGCAACGGTTTCAGCAAAGAAACTTGTTGTTATATGGGTCATGGAAATGGCTTTTGGGGGAATTTGCCTCCTATTATGGGATTTCAGATACCTACACTAAGCTCAGGTATACCTTACAAATTTTCTATTTTTCTATCTCGTCATTTGAAGACATGCTATAACTCTTTTTTCACTATCTTACTTGTTTTGTGCTTTAAGGTACTTGTCATATGTGATGGATGTCGCTACACCGACTTCCGATTGTCTCCAATTGGTGCATGACTTGCTAACGCCTGTCATCATGAAAGGAAATGGCAAGAGCACGTTGAGTCATCAAGAGGTAAATCCGCAGTCATCTATTATTTTTCTTTGCCAAGAATAGGATTTGACTCCAAAGATAGCTTATATACTTTGATCATAATACCTGACTCATTGCACCACATTAGCAATATTATTGTGTTATTCACCGTCGTATTCATAGGTGTGCATGCAATGCAATGGTGAATGACATAGTTAGACTTCACGTAGTTGCTCATGTAGCAATTTTAAGCATCAAACACTACGTCATATCACCCAAGTTATTTCTGTTTGCTGTTGATTTTTTTGTTCTTGTGAAAGCATAATAGTCTTGTCCTACACATGCGCTTTCTGCTTCTGAACCTCCTTTTTTTTTCTTTGCTTTCAACAGAATCGGATCCTAAACGAAATCAAGGACCAAATTGAGCAGATTCTGAAGCTGGTCTTCGAGAACTACAAATCTCTTGACGAGTCCTCATTCTCTGGAATGAATAATGTAGTCAGTTCTGCAACAGGAGTTCCAGCGCCAGCACTTACTCCTGCTGTTAAACTGTACATGCTTCTGCATGATATCTTGTCTCCCGAGGATCAGACTAATCTTTGTCATTACTTCCAGGTATAGCATGAAACCTCTTAATTGCCTTACCTTACTATTGGTTAGTTTTTCTCATCTATTTGGCATCAATGCTTTTGATAGGCAGCAGCAAAGAAGAGATCTAAAAGGCATATGGGTGAGACAGACGAGTTTGTTACAAACAACAGTGATCCCAATATTTGGGATCCTTCTGCAATGTCGGCTGCGTACCAGAAAATGACTATGGTCTGCAAGAATGTAAAGAATGAAATTTTTACTGATATTGAGATCCAGAATCAAGATATACTTCCCAGGTTAGTCTGACAAATCATGTTCAGTTAGTCTTCTATTCAGCTATTTCTAAATAATTGGTACAAAAGATAATTGAACGCTACTGTTTTCCTAAATATCCGACTTCAGGTAGATCTTCAACCAAAATATTCTTTGCTGACCAACCCTTGTCAACTATAGTATACTGTTACTTTGTCACAAGCTCTTTAGTTTCGAAGTAGTGCTAAACTGGCAATATTTTTATCGCTCAATAGACAGACTTGTCAATATCTTAACTAGATGGCCAAGTTTTTCCAGAGATTTGATAGAAGCTAAGGGGAGGAGAAAAAGCTTCTATCAGTCTCTGGTTATACCTAATTGACCTCATCCATACTATTGCCTTCATGTGTTATTTGAGACACTGTTGTACCATTATAGTATAAAAATTTATGTGATTGACATGTTTGGATGTGTACTGCACCTCATAGCATCTTCGTGCAGGTGTTGATTGACCAATATTTGCTATATTGTTTTATGCAGCTTTCTTGACCTTCCAAACCTGTCAGCGTCCATATATAGCACTGATCTCAGCAACAGACTTCGAGCATTCCTTGTTGCATGTCCGCCCTCTGGTCCTTCACCAACAGTTGCAGAGCTTGTGATTGCAACTGCAGACTTTCAACGTGATCTTTCCAGCTGGAACATTAGGTAGGTCGTTTAAACTATTTGATTTTTTTTTGTCAATTGTTTTGACTGGTTTCATGGTTCATTTTACAGTCCTATCCAAGGCGGTGTTGATGCAAAAGAGTTGTTCCACCTATATATCATGATTTGGATTCAAGATAGGCGTCTTTCATTACTTGAATCATGCAAACTTGATAAGGTATATATATATATGGATTCTCTATGTGTTATCTTTTATTGTGGAGATGCAAAAGTATTTTTGCGAAGATTAATATGTTACAAAAGCTGAGGCTTGACACAAATATATAGTTTAACTGAAAAATACACAAATAGAGATATATTTACTGTGTGAATTATGATTCATGTGAATAGCTGGATGTGGGTGTTGTTCTGGATTCGTATATAAATTAAGTTGATCCATACTTTTCTCGTCTTTCATTCTTCTCAGCTTATGACGTTTTATTGAGAAACTAACTTTTCTCGTCTATCATCTAATCAGGTAAAATGGTCTGGAGTCAGGACACAGCATTCAACAACCCCATTTGTTGATGAAATGTACACCAGACTGAACGAGACCATTCAAGAGTATCAAGTTATCATTTCTAGATGGCCGGAATATATCTTTGTTCTGGAGAGTGTAAGTTTTAGCTGTTCCTTTGACGCCTTTTGATTCGCAACTCTGAAAATATTTACTTGTGTATTCAGTATATCTATGGTGCGAATTTGGATTCTAGGGATTTTCATAATCAGGGATTACCGGATTAGCAATTAATTTTTTGATCTTAAGAAATAGGAGTGAATAGAATGACATAAGCTGTGTTTCTTTAGGCTATTGCTGATGTTGAGAAAGCAATTGTGGAAGCTCTGGAGAAGCAGTATGCAGACGTCTTAGCACCTCTCAAAGAAAACTTGGCTCCAAAGAAGTTAAGCTTCAAGTATGTCCAGAAGCTGACCAAAAGAAATGTGATTGCATATACAGTCCCGGATGAGGTGAGCATAATGTTCCTACTCTTCTTTTCTTTAAATTTTGTGAAAGGAAGATTTGTTTTGCTGAGAAGTTTATCTATCTGCTGGTGCAGCTGGGCATTCTACTAAACTCTATGAAGAGAATGCTTGATGTTATACGGCCAAAAATAGAGGCTCAATTTAAATCGTGGTCTTCATGCATTCCTGATGTTGGGAACGCCGCTCCTGGAGATCGTCTTTCCGAGGTGACAGTGATGCTCAGAGCCAAGTTTCGAAATTACCTTCAGGCTGTGGTCGAAAAACTGGTAGAAAATGTGAGTCCATGTTTTGTACTCTTGTTAAATCCCATTACTAAATGCATAAATGCATGTGCTGTAATCAGTTATTTTGATTTTTTTTAGAGCAAGCTACAAAAGACGACAATGTTGAAGAAGATTCTTCAGGACTCTAAAGAAAGTGTTGGAGAATCGGACATCAGAAGCAAAATGCATAACCTGAAGGAGCAGCTCACCAACACAGTGAACCATCTACATTCGGTTTGTGAGACGAATGTCTTCATCGCATTGTCCCGAGGATATTGGGATCGTATGGGACAGGTAACTATTCTAACAGTCTCGCGTGATGTTTTGCGGTGTTGGAGATCTGATTTTTCTTCTGCGCATGACAGATTGTTTTAAGCTTTTTGGAGAACAGGAAAGAGAACAGAGCTTGGTACAAGGGCTCTAGAGTTGCTGTCTCTGTAAGAACCCTATGGAAACTGCCATTAATTTTTTGATTGTACGACTCTTAAGACTTGACCTCATATGTGTATTATTGGTGGCTGCAGATATTGGACGATACATTTGCAGCACAGATGCAGCAGCTGCTAGGCAATTCGTTAAGAGAGCAAGACATGGAACCTCCGAGATCTATTGTGGAAGTTCGCTCTATTCTTTGCAAGGACACTGCAGTTAGTAAATCCAAGTCTTTTTACTACTGAAAATGCTCGAAGAAGGATCAGATCTCATTTGCTCGTCTGTTTGAAGCTGCAAGTATTTTGCTTGGTGGAGCAAATTGTCGTAACCTTCAGATAGCTTTGGGTGCATAATAAAAATACGATGGTTAGTTTACCACGTTTTCGTTTAATACTAATGTGTCCATATATTACAAGACTGGTACGAGTTGTGATAAGAGACTTAAACAACACGATGAAGTGGAATACAAAAACTCTTTTTTAAAGTTGACTATTGACTAATTCAAGGAATTAACCTCTGGGAAAGCTGGATAAACAAAGGCTAAAGAAGAAACAAGTCCCTGCTTTGGACGTAAACAACACCAAACTATGTCTGATTATGTAAAGATGGTTCATTGCTGATGATTAGCGAACGTGAAGATTATATGGTTAATATCGCATTCAGGATTTTCAGTCTTTTCAGAATTGAAATTTCATCACGCCAAAATACTTCAGAAACAAGCACTTCGAATTTGGGGATCAAACTAATCTTTTTAACATTTGCATGTTTGAGAATAAACATCACAGAGAAGAAGGATCAAACAAAAGGCATATATATGTACAAATATAAATTAAATTGATATAAAACATTGCTGAGTCGAGGCTGTTGTAACTTTATGAGCACCACCATGTGAGTGAGACAATTCAGACAAGCTTTGATATGGCCTTGCAAGACACCCAGAAGGCTTTGGATGCAATACTCAGGATCATCGGGTTTTGATAGATGCTGTTATAAAAAAAGAAAAAAAAGGAATCAAAAGGACAAATTAGATTTGTGAGAAAGACTTAGAAGCATTCATACAAAACTAATGAATGAATGTGTTAAAGAGAGTGCGTTTGTGTACCCTATAGCAGTTGCGCTCCAAGAAGCTACGTTGTAAATAACTTTACTTCCTTCCCATGCTTTACGAAGCTTCCCCTTTCTCTTCTTCACTGAAAACATGGTGCTAAGTGCTACAAACATAAGCAAACTCTCTTAGTATCTAATAAAACTCTTAGATAAGCAAATCCTAGACTAGTCTCTTTGGTTATAATTGTGACACATGGAAGTTAAAAGATTTTACCTTTCTGAAGCTGATCAGGTGATATATCCTACACAAAGACAACACTGAGAATAAGTCGAGGAGGCATGAAACAGAACAGACACGAGGATAGGCCTTAATGAACGCGAAGTACCTTAGTCTGCTTAAGGGAAGATAAATAAGTAGCCATGAAACAAGCGATACCGTCAGCTATATCTTCTTCTCTAACAACAACATAATCATCTTCCGTTTGAACCACACCCAATATATCATCTTCACTAACTACGTCCCAAGAGCTACCTTCTTCTTCTGCCAAATTCAATAACTTTAAAAAAAAAAAAGTTTATCTCTACAACCAATAAAAGCAAAGACTTATCTTACCAGCAAGATCTTGGAGAAGTGAAACTTGAGCTAGCTCTATCTTCTCCCTAAAGCCATGACATTCAACTCTAGACTTGATAAGATCATAGAACTGCACAAGAACATAAACCAAACAATCACGGATCGAGTCACAAGCTCAGAGATAGTACGGTGAGGGTATACAAGTATATACTTTATCGGCTTCAGGATCTCCTTGATCGGAAGAAGGAAACTCTTCTTCTTCCCTCTCCTGTGAACCAACGAGGTTGCTGTTATCCTCTCCGGAACCACCGGTTTCGGTTTTATCGCCGCCGGGAGAAGTATCGGCGAGGTTTAGCAGCTCGAGAGCTCTCTGGCAATCGTCGAGCAAGTTCTGCAACGTCTTTCGCTTGACGCGAATACTATCCAAATCGACGGTATCATGAGCTGAACTCGAAACCTCGATTTCCATGGAGGGGGGTTTTTAGTTACAATCGAGACGAAGAAGACGATTGATTGATTGATTGATTGATTGATTGAATGTTCTTCTTCAACCTTTTTCTCTCTTTTTTTTTTTTTTTTTTGTTTGATTTCAACCGACGGAAATAGGAGAAAAAAAGGGAGAAGAGAGTCGTAAGTAAGACAACAAGCAACTCTACGATTGTTAGAAAATAGAATCTATCGAATCTTAATGAATTAATCTATAACAAAATTTAATAATGTAGATTTAAAATACTATTTTTTGTTTCACGTAAATTATTCAATTGTACGGGGTAATCATCGTACAATGATTTTTAAACCAGCATTAAATCATAACCAAATTTACAGCAAGCCGGGATTGACCTATACAAAAAGTTAACATCAAATCACCACAAAATAAAATAAAATTAGATTATTTAATCGAATCGAACCAGAAATTGGATGTGGGTTACAAAGCCAAAATCGGATGAAAGAAAGCACCGGTTTCATCGGGTACTAAACTGACAGACCAAGAATAACGCGCCTGGCGAGAAACCCCCTCCAGATCTCAGACGCCGAGACCGAACCGGCTAAGTAGCTAACCGATCAGTCCCAATCAATGGAAAAAAAAAAATTATGCATGGAATATATCAAACGCTTAGTCGCTGACAGACAAGCACAGTGATGTTTTATGACTAGACGTACAAAATATCATCTCTACAACTTCCAATCGTATATCACAATTCTATACAAAGCGTCGCTTTTTAAAATTTACAACAGCCATATTTTAATGTTTTTGTTGCGTTTTCTTTTAGTTTCTCTGTTGTTTTTGTCGTAAACTGCAAGTTTACAACTTAACACCCTTTTTTCCTGTACACATGCAACGCATTACAGTTTGTCTTCTTCTTATTCTTTTGCATTTGAAGATAACAAAAAGCATGACACCAACTATGTTACTTCGTTCGCAATAAGGCCTCGTCTACCTCTTGGTTGAACAGCCACAGTCCCTCCATGTGCATCCCATGCATACCTAATATATAGGTTATAAATTATCATTGCTTAAGCATGATTATACTGATCACTATAAACTATTAATGTATATTTTCCTCCGAATACATGTTGGTAATTCCTTAGCTTAATCTTGGTTCAATTTCAGATTCGATAGGTGATCTAATTCGTTTTTGGTTTGTGTTCGCAGATAGAAACGCAATCAAACAAGACGCAATCAAGATTGTTCATCCGGACTTCGTTTCCTACTGTCCGGGGAGGGAACGTTATCCCTCAAGAGCTTCACTATAATCAGATTCAAGTTCCGGTAACAACGATACAACCCGATCTAAACACACCAGAGAAGATGAGTTGATGTTACCTCCGAAATACACTACAGGTAATCGGATCCTGCTATGGTGACGTCACCGGAGACACTCCGACTCCGTTTCCGCTCGATCGCCTCAGGTAGATCTCGTTCTCTCTTATTATCTCTCTGGCGAGCTCTCTGCAACTTCTCTAATCTCTCTCTCGTATTAGAGTGATCGACTTGAAGAAGAAGAAGACGTTAGGCCGTAATAACGGCCATGCTGACTCAACATCGGCTTAAGTGATACGAGGGCCAGCTCGAACACTTCATCAATCTCTCATCAACACTCAATGGCCCAATAGAGTAAAAGCTGGCCCATTAGCATATCAGATTGAAGACCAAAGCCCACAATTCTCCACCTCTTTGGTTTTCAGACATTTCGATGAAACTCTAAGAGCTGTCTTGTTCCTCCTCTCTCTCTTCTCATCACCGCCTCCTCTCTTTAGACGATGAAAGAAACAACACCGACACGATTCAACCTCTTTGAATCCGTCAAACCTGAGCTTCACCTTCCAAGCTTTCTCCGTTTCAGATACTCGGAACCAGTAAGTGCTCCTCTCGACTCTTTATCATCTTTAGAATCGCGATAGAACAGCTTAAACCCTTCGGATCCATCTGCGACTAACTCACAACTGTCTTACATGTCGCATCTTGGATCTTCTCTCAGCTTCTCTCTGCTGTTTTCTGAAAGATACGACTGCAATCAGGTACCTCAACCTTTATGACTCTGAACTGATTCAGCTTCTTTCCAGAAAAGCTCATCCTCTGACACTCCTCTTATCTGATACAGCCAGAAGACCTCTCTGAGCACTCTCACGACGAACTTTAACAAGATCTCAAGTACTCCACCTAAAACTGAACTTTCTTTTTACTCGGAGGTCCACCACGCTTCTTTTGACCTCCTCTGCTCTACAGGTAACTCCTTCTCGCTTCCACCCTTTTTTTAACACTTATGAAAAACTTCTTCTGATCTTTTGTAGATGCTCATTCATATTATTTTCTTTTTATGTGATGCGAGGTCACTGCGGAGCTACCTGGAGCCACTCATGTGCTTCATCACACGTTCAAAGAATCACAGCAGAGCTGAAACTTAGTGCCAGGTACACACTTAGTTAGAAAGTCTGATGGGTTCTTAGATGTATGAATCTTCGCTAGGCTGACGATTCGTTTAGCAACAATATCTCTGATGAAGTTGAACTGTGTATCCATATGCTTAGTCCTCTCGTGATGAACCGCATTTTTAGATAGAGCAATTGCACTTTGTGAATCACAGTCTATCCTTAAACTGTCTTGTTTGTATCCGAATTCTGAGGTAAAACCTCTTAACCATATTGCTTTTTTCACTGCTAGAGTAAGAGCCATGAACTCGACTTCGGTGGTTGATAGAGCAACCACTGACTGTAAACCTGACTTCCAGGACACAGTATTTCCTCCAACCTTAAAAACAATCTCAGATACTGAGCGTCTCTTGTCTAGATCTGTAGCATAGTCTGAATCAGAATATCCTTCAACTATAAACTCAGTAGATTTCTTAAACGTTAGACACATCTCGTAAGCACCTGCTGCATATCTCAGTACCCACTTAACTGCTTCCCAATGCTCTCTGCTTGGATGTGACATGAAGCGACTGACGAGACCAACTGCAAACCCCAAATCAGGCCTCGAACCAACCATGGCGTACATCAAACTTCATACAACACTCGCGTATGGCACATCCTTCATGTATTCATACTCTCCAACTCTTTCTTTAGGATGTAGGCTTTTTAGTTTGAAGTGCGACGCCGTAGGCGTAACAACTGATCTCGCTTCAAACATGCCAAAGGTTTTTAATACCTTTTCTAGATAATTGGCTTGAGATAATTTTAGGACTCCTTCCTTTCTTTCTCTTGCGATATCCATTCCAAGAATTCTCGATGCTCTTCCTACATCTTTCATCTCAAATTCAGAACTCAATCTTTCTTTTAAATCTTTAATCGCTGACTTACTCCCTGATGCAATCAACATATCATCAACATATAGCAACAAGTATATCGCCTTGCTTGAGTTCACGTCCTTCATGTAAACACACGAGTCAAACTCACTTCTGATGAACTTCTATTTTTTTATAAATCCATCAAACTTCAAATTCCATTGTCTCGGTGATTGCTTCAAGCCATACAATGATTTCCTCAATAGACAAACCTTGTTCTCATCTCCTTTTGTAACAAACCCCTCAGGCTGTTCCATGAGAATTCTCTCCTCGAGATCTCCATGTAAGAACGCGGTTTTACATCTATCTGCTCTAGTTCATAATCAAAATTCACCACTAGTGATAGGATCAACCGTATAGAAATATGCTTCACAACTGGAGAGAAATCTCATTATAATCAACTCTTTCCTTTTGTGAATACCGTTTAGCTACAACTCTTCCTTTATAATGCGGTTCTTCTACTCTTGGGATTCCTGGTTTTAGCTTGAAAATCCACCTGCAGCCCACGAGTTTCTGATCTTTGGGCCGCTCGATTAAATCCCATGTTCTGTTCTTCTTAAGGGACTCAATCTCTTCTTTGGCAGCATTATCCCAAAACTTCCTCTCCTTGGTTCTCATGGCTTCTGCATAAGTATGAGGTTCTTCAATATCAAGTTCTTCAGCAGCATTTAACGCATACGCCACCAAATTAGCGTCATCAAACCTTGATGGTGCCCTGATATTTCGTCTTCTGCTTCTGTCTCTGGTCAATACATAGTCATCAATAGTAGAATCACCTGAGCTGACCATGATACCAGTACCAAGATCTGAATTTGAACCCCCATCTGAACTCACTGAACCCTGAACCCTGAACCCTGAACCCTGTGAACCTTCACTATCTGAATCTTCTGACTAATCTGAAAGAACTCCACCTGAAGTCGAAGCACCTTCATCATTCCTTTTAGGAGTAGGACCAATAATCAATTCATCACTGAACGACACTTTCTTTTTCTTCTTCCTATCTTCCTCAGTTCCTGATGATAGCTTTTCAGTGTCAGATTTAATAGCTTGCAAAGTATCCTTGTAAATTTCATGTTCATGAAAGATGACGTTCCTGCTCGTTGTACATTTTCCTTCATCTTGAATCCAAACCCGATAGCCTTTAACCCCAAAAGGGTAACCAACAAACACACCCTTTACAGCTCTAGGACTTGTCTTCTCCTGTACTATGTGTACATATACTGAGCAACCAAAACGCTTGAGGTGTGATAAATCAACCTTTCCTCCTGTCCATCTTTCTTCAGGAATGTCAAAATCAATGCTAGAACCAGGGGTTCTATTTATCATATAAACTGCGGTTGACGTAGCTTCTGCCCAGAACTCAGATCCCAAACCAGTTTCTGATAACATGCTTCTAACCTTGTCCATGATAGTTCTCTTCAACCTCTCTGAGACTCCATTCTGCTGCGGCATGTAAGTGCACGTACAATGGCGCTTAACCCCAGTATCCTTGCACAGCTTATCAAACTTGTGGTTGCAAAACTCTAAACCATTGTCTATTCTTAGACATTTCAGCTTCTTTCCTGTTTGGTTCTCAACCTCTAACTTCCACTCTTTGAAGCTCTCAAAACTTCGTCTTTAGTCTTTAGGAAGTAAACCCAAACCTTTCTCGAGTAGTCATCAATGAAACTCACGAAATATTTGCAACCACCGAGGCTCTCCGGAGTATTAGGTGATCCCCACAAATCAGAGTGAACATAGTCCAGAATCGCCTTAGAAGTATGCTTAGCTTTCTTAAAACTTTGTCTATGTGACTTGCCAAGAACACAGCTCTCACAAAATTTTAAATCTTCTTCTTTGATCTTACACCTTGTCGCTTCCTTCACCAGTCAGAATCGCCGCCTGAACGGCAGCTCCGTAAGCTACAGCTTCATCAGGGTTAATGCTTTTACAAAGCTCATTTCCATTAAAAAAGTCTTGCAGAAGTTGCTGAATCTTAGGAATCCTCGTGGATCCTCCCACAAGAACCACCTCATGGACACAGCTCTTGTCAAGCTTAGCATCTCTCAGAACTTTCTCCACAGGATCCATACATTTCCTGAAGAGATCCATTTTCATCTCCTCAAACCTCGCGCGGGAGATCGTCGCGTAGAAATCAACACCCTCGTGCAAATAATCGATCTCTATAGTCATCTGAGCCGTGGAAGAGAGCGTTCTCTTCACTCTCTCGCAAGCCGTTCTCAGCCTCCTCAACGCCCTCGCGTTCCCACTAACATCCTTCTTATGCTTCCTCTTGAACTCCACAACGAAATGGTTCACAAGTCTGTTGTCAAAGTCCTCACCACCGAGGTGAGTATCACCAGCCGTAGCTTTTACCTCGAACACACCTTCTTCAATCGTCAACAACGAAACATCGAACGTTCCACCGCCAAGATGGAAAATCAAAACGTTCCTCTCACCAGTCTTAGTCCCTTTCTTGTCTAATCCATATGCAATAGCTGCAGTAGTCGACTCGTTGATGATTCTCAAAATATTAAGCCCAGAGATCGAACCCGCGTCCTTCATGGCCTGTCTCTGAGAATCATTAAAGTACGCAGAAACCGTAACGACAGCGCTTTTAACAGTGTGACCCAAAAAGGACTCGGCGGCTTCCTTCATCTTAACTATTAATGTATATTTTCCTCCGAATACTTGTTGGTAATTTCTTAGTTTAATCTTGGTTCAATTTCAGATTCGATAGGTGATCTAATTCATTTTTGGTTTGTGTTCGCGGATAAAAACGCAATCAAACAAGACGCAATCAAGATTGTTCACCCGAACTTCGTTTCCTACTGTCCGAGGGAGGAACAGTATCCCTCAAGAGCTTCACTATAATCAGATTCAAGTTCCGGTAACAATGATACAACCCAATCTAAACACACCGGAGAAGATGAGTTGATGTTACCTCTGAAATACACTACAGGTAATCGGATCATGCTATGGCGACGTCTCCGGAGACACTCCGACTCCGTTTCCGCTCGATCGCCTCAGGTAGATCTCGTTTTTTCTGATTATCTCTCTCGCGAGCTCTCTGCAACTTCTCTGATCTATCTCGTTTTCAGTGTGATCGACTTGAAGAAGAAGACGACGTTAGGTCGTTATAACGGCCATGCTGACTCAGCATCGGCTTAAGTGATACGAGGCCCAGCTCGAACACTTACTCAATCTCTCATCAACACTCAATGGCCCAATAGAGTGAAAGCTGGCCCATTAGCATATCAAAATGAAGACCAAAGCCCACAATACCACAAACACGCATTACACCAAACCTCTTGCTCTGCGTTCTGGAGGTGATGTGCAAGTTTGTTGGGTAAAATATGCCAAGCACATCAATTCAAATGTCAGAAGACGTTGTTTCCAAGCTGTCCAAAGATAATTAAACCGAGAGTTCAGACTGAGCAAGTCAGAGTTTATAGATATCAAAGTCTGTCTTTATGAAATTTGTGATGAAGTTATTGATGCATGATTGAATCAATCGTTAACACGTAAGGTATATACGAGGAGTGGGAGTACCACGTGGATGCAGGATGCTGAGCTGGAAAAGAATATAATTTATGCCTTTACGAAACCACTTACACATACGGAAAGCATGCAGAGTGGTGAAGACCATGTGGATGCAAGATGCTGAGATTGAATATGAGTAAGTTTATGTCTAGGAGAAAAGGAAAGAAGATAATTAAACTTGGGATCAAGTTTATGCTTTGACAATGAATAAGTGCAATTCTAAGAAAAATGAAGTAGTTATTATATGGAAGTTGACCATATTCATGGATGATACTTGGACTACGGTTTTTGAAATGTGGAGATCATTATAAAATAGCAAGAGGTCGATGAGGAATCAACACGACTCGAAGCTGATTTTATATAGGAGTGATAATCTTTTGAGAGTGTTCTTGGGTCGTCATGAGTCAGAGGATAACATATCAGGCGACATAAAAACATAAGTTAGGTAGCTTATAAATCTTTAGGTTGCAATTATTAAGATGATAGCAAGTTGTGTAAAGTTGATTAAGCAAGTCTTGTAATAAATTGTTTAAAGTAATTTTTGATATAGCAAAAAATGTTTGTTAATCTTATTGTCTCTTTATCTTCTATCATATTATATTGTGTTGCATCTTGAACTTACAAGACTCGTACATTTTGTTTATCATATGTTATATAATGTAAAGACATTCTCATAACTAAAAGAATTCTTGCCTAAGGTTTCCGCCTCAAAAATAATACCATATACATAGGAGGCCGATTATACTTATATGTTGATAAATTTTCGTCCATGTATTTTATATGGGGTTAAAAGAAAATGTACCATATATTAAAATTACATTCTTATTATCCTTCATACGAGGACTAGCCCGCTTCCCATTACTCAAGAGGGCAATCCCCATCCATATTGTTCGATTATTATTGTTAGTTTTACAAATTATAAGTTTACGAGTCTTCAAGATCATATATTACATATTATATATGGATAAGGCTATCCTTTTGTGCACTTGAATTGTCGCAGTGCTGTATATGTGCATTTGAACTCAGAATAAACTGAATTCTGTCTTTATTTAGATCATTACCAGTTACATCCTTTTGATTCAGTTGCGGTGCGATTACCCATGTCGCATATATCTCACATGACATATATAAGTGGTAGGAATGTTCGCTAGAGCCGAATTTGGACACATCCTTGTGGAACATTAGTTTTGATCTCCAACATTTTTAGAGATTACATACATAGATATAAGCCCCTAAACTATGGAAAAAAATATTATCAAAGTTCTCAGGAAATATTTATAAACTCCAAATTCTCAGATGAGATCATGATATTCGAATAAGAGTCTTAGTGGACTGGAGACTAACCACTATTTCTACCATTTCAAGTTGCAAAAGGGACATGCGGCGGAGCTTAAGTGTTTTCTGAAAAATCAAGGATATGTGAAATAGGCTAATCCCCGTCCAAATGAGCTTTTCCATGACATCCCACAACCAACAAAGAAAACTCGAATTTGTAATTCAAATCCTGGATTGCATAAGTTATATGTGCATTACATAATTGAATTATACTGAAACACCCATCAAAGAAATAAAATTAATGGGAAAACGAGACGAATGAATCGAGTCCCCCATGCACGCAACAGCGATATCCAAAAAGATAACTAGTTTAAATTATTCAAACGAGAGAAGAATAAATTAATCAAAACGAAGCTGCACATTAACAGACGCGCACAAAAAAAAAAAAAGTGGTGGTGGATGATCGTGCTCGGCACGATTTAGTAGTAGAGTGCGGGGGTCATAGGGTCAAGCAATGCAAGGGTGTACTAAGGTTGTCATAAATCAAATAATTATCTTTTATCTACTAGTATTATTTAGGGAAGTAGAGACAATAAATATCAAGAGAAGGGGAGCGTTAATCTATGTATCAAAACTATAGATTAGAGAGTAATTATAAGAGTGGACATTTGTGTATTTCTTCAATTTTTCTTTTCTTGTTGAGAAAGGGTATGGAAAAGAGAAGAGGTCAAAAAGAGGGAAAGTTTCCCTCCAAGAAGGGTGATGACGTGTACAAGTGCCGAATAAAAACAAAACGCTTCCTTCCTTCCTCTCGTCACGCCCATGATTTTCGCTTAACCTCTTCTCTCTCAATTGAACAAACACATCATCTCTCTCTCTCTCTCTCCCTAAAAAACAATTGCAATTTTAACAATTAATCATACTCCAGATCAAAATCAAGGTTTCTGTGTACTCTCGAATTCACGCTTCTTATGATCCGAGATCGGCTGAATTGAATTTGATCGGACATTAGGATTCAGTGACGCATTTCAATGGCATGAATGAAGAAGCATCAAAGTCATGGCTCCTACCAAAAACGCAGAATCTTCTTCTTTACAGCCTTCTCCACAACAACAACAGAATCAACAGCAGCATAATAACAATCCTAATGACCAACAAGACCTGGAGGCTCATGTGCGTCTCTCTCTCTCTCCCTCTCTGGTTTTTAAGTTTTTTTCGATAGAATAATAGTAATCAACATTTTTTATTTTGCTTCCGATGATAGGGTGACACCTGTAGCATTCCACAGTCTGGAAACTCAGACTCGCGTTCCCGTGGCGGCAACACGGTAAATTACTTTCTAATGACAATTTGTTAATAAGAGGCTTAAGATATAAAACACATCTATTTACGCAAACGAAAAGATTCAATGCGTAAAGATACTATGTTGTTGAGTTTATGTTAGATATCCCCTGAATCAATCTCAGATACTGTATGCTTTCTACTTTTGTAGGTATTCAAAAGTGGACCCTTATCTATATCCTCAAAAGGTATGTTTACCTCTCAGGATGAGATTCTTAGTTCAAGTTGCCTTTCTTTATTTTTGTGTGTTCAAACACTATATGTTGATATCTGTTTCCATGGCCCTGAGAAGATGCCGCATTTCCAGCTTTCGCTTAAAATGGTTAATAAGTTTTTAAGTGGTTTTCTTTAACACAGGGCTTGGGTGGACATCTTGGAAGAAAAGATGGTTTATTTTGACGCGTACTTCACTCGTTTTCTTTCGGAGCGACCCGGTAAGCTTTCATATTCTGATCAAGGGATGAGACTGTTATTACAGAGGGTGGTTTATCTCACATTTTTTCTGTTTTATTTTACAGAACGCAGTCCAACAGAGAGGCTGCAGCGAGGTTAATTTAACACTTGGGGGAATTGATCTCAACAATTCAGGCAGGTTGGCTTATTGTTTGAAATCATTCTTTTTTTTTTTTTTCTTACTATATAGTCTTTAACTGATGTATTATGTTAATACATCTGGTTCGGTTTTGCTAACATCATATAACTTCGGACTACTTTTTCTAGTGTGGTTGTTAAGGCTGATAAAAAGCTGTTGACTGTTCTCTTCCCTGATGGCCGTGATGGACGCGCCTTTACACTCAAGGTTTCTTCAATAATTCTCTTTTGCTTTCCTTTTCTGTTTTCTTATCACCCTAATCTTGTTATTATTATCAGTTGCATCCATCTCATTTGTACATCTTATCTTACGTTCTGATATTTTATTACTGTCTGAACTTTTTTCTTGTTCATTTCATAACCGTTACACTCCGCTGAATTTTCTGTTCTAACGTGCTCTAATCTTTATCATCTTTATTGCATAGTAAACTATAGGTTGAAACGTAAATTTAAATATGAACTCGATGATTATTTTTGGCGTAATTATAAAATCAGCAAGGACCGAGATTCAGTGATGGATGGATCAACTTTGCAATCTGATTTGATACTTTTTTTTGTTAGGCCGACACTATGGAGGATCTAAACGAGTGGAAAGCTGCTCTAGAAAACGCTTTGACACAAGCACCTAATGCTTCTCATGTTATGGGTCAAAATGGTATCTTCACAAATGATCATGCAGATGCCCCTGTCAGTGTTGAAGAACAGAGTATGTTTGTCACTTTTCTAATGATTTAGTCTTTAAAAGTTCATGTATTACAACTAGATCTGTTTTGAGAGTTGTGAGAAAGTCAAAGGTTTGTCCTGTCTAGAAAACCTAGCGACTTGGGAATATATTACCATGTAAAAACATAAATTTCTTTCGTCTGGAGCTCAAGGCTGACAAGTTAGTGTTGAAAGGCTCACAATAATGTGGACACAGTTTAGAACAATCGGTGACATCCAAAGATTAGGTTCTCTTACAATTCATTTGGACAATGATGCATTTTCCCACATTTTTACAGAAGACGAGACACCAACAAGATCAACTGTCATTGGAAAACCAGTTTTGCTTGCTCTAGAAGATGTTGATGGATCCCCATCTTTCTTGGAAAAGGCCCTTAGATTTGTTGAAGATCATGGTATAGCTTCAGGCTTTCAGCTTGATTTTCTGCTTGTTTTAGCCATATTGACCATAAAAAAACAACTTTAACTTGCAGGAGTCAATACAGAAGGAATCTTGAGACAAGCTGCTGATGTTGATGATGTTGAACATCGGATTCGTGAATATGAGCAAGGTTTTGAATCTCTGCATATACACGATTAGGCCATCTGTTTATATTTTCTTGTTTTTCTGCATTGCGAATTAAAATATTAATACACAGTCACTTGGTTCAGGGAGAAATGAGTTCACTCCCACGGAGGATGCTCATGTTATTGCTGATTGTCTTAAGGTACCTGACACTTTTCACTACCATGATGAGTTAGTCTTTCGCTCTAAACCCTCTCTAATTGTATCCATGAATGTGCAGTATGTTCTCAGAGAGTTGCCTTCTTCTCCGGTGCCTGCATCTTGTTGCAACGCCCTTCTGGAAGCTTGCCGTAAGTTTAACATTCTCTTCTTTTTTTCATTTCTTTTCTGTGTCTGAGGTCCCTTCTGTGTATTCCATCGAAGCTAAACACCCAAGCAATTATTTTCCTGGGGGTTTACTGTGACATTATATTATGAATTGCGGAGCTTTACACAAATCTATTTCTGCTTTTACCATGCTTCTCCCGGGATGTTATACTTTACTGACATCTTCTCCTTGCAACATTATCAGGTTCTGACCGTGGCAATAGAGTCAATGCTATGCGGGAAGCAATTTGTGAATCATTTCCTGAACCAAATCGACGCCTTTTGCAAAGGTAGTCTCTTATCTGTTTTCACGTTTAGCTTACGCAATTTTAGAGATGAACCGTTTTTATGCGCAAAACCACCAGTCATTTGAACTCCATGAATCTTATAGAGCCATCCGCATCTCCAATTTGTCGAGCACGTTTTAGGGAGTTAGTTCACTTTCTGTTATTAATTGTGTTTGTTTTTCTTCTTGCAAGAATCCTGATGATGATGCAAGTAGTGGCCTCTAACAAAAATGTGAACCGGATGAACACGAATGCTGTTGCAGCGTGTATGGCACCTTTACTTCTTCGACCTCTTCTGGCTGGCGACTGTGAAATTGAAAATGATTTTGATGTCGGCGGTGATGGTTCTATGCAACTTCTGCAAGCAGCAGCCGCAGCGAATCATGCTCAGGCTATAGTGATAACACTGTTAGAAGAATATGCCTGCATATTTGGAGTAAGATTGTACTTCTCTGCATAGTGATCCTCTCTTATTACTGCAGTAGTATAGTGAAGCCTTCATTGCGTGCTTTTTCTTCTAGTTAATTAAATAGTCTATGGCTGCAGGAAGGTTCCTTATCGCCCGGCTTGTATTCCGACTCAGGAGAGAGTGGTAGTGGAACGGAGGTGGGGACAGATGATGAAGAGTATGACGATGAATATGATGGCACACAGGGATCTGAGGACTACACAGATGAGGAAGAGGACCTTGAAAATGAATCAAAAGGATCATACAGTGAGAATGCCGCCTCGGACGACAACCATGGGAATGATATTGATCATGATGACCGTAAGGCACGGTCCTATACTAAGGTTCAATAACTAAACCATTTCCTAATAGAAAATTATTGTTGATTACTATAGATGATTATTTGCTTATTATTAAGAATTACATATGTGGATTCTAGAATTCTCTTTGAAGTTTTCCTTGGTCTTCATTCCATCTTACTTGTCATTTGCATTGTTCATTTTGCAGGTAAATGATAATCTAAGCTCTGAATCAAAAACCCCAAAAGGAACTACGGAGCCCCAAGTTACTAAGAAGCTTTTATCGAGCTCTAAACGATCTTCACTACCACGGCATGATGATGCAAAAAGGGATGAAAATCTCCTGGTCAAAGGTGCTGATAATGCAGAGGTAAAGACTGTTGCAGAGGTCTCAACAACTGAGGATAAAATCTCATCAATACCAGATGTGGCATCTGACATTAAGAAACCGTCTACACTATCCAGTCCACCTGGAGGAAGTAGTAATAAGCGCTGGGGCCGTACCCCTGTGAGTTTCTTGTTTCGTTTCCATCCCGAGGGATTAGTTCTTGATGTGTTTTTCCTAGCTCTTAAGGGATCCAAACGTTAAGTAACAGTTTGGTCTTTTATGTGCCCAGGGGAAGAAAAACCTTTCGATGGAATCTATTGATTTCTCAGCGGAGGTGGAGGTGGACGAGGACGAGTATGTAACATCATCTCGACAAGTGATTTAAATCTTTATGTTTCTTCCTCGTGACTTCTTTTTGTTGTATTGCCTTCAGTATTTAGATCAAAATTCAAAAGCAGAACTTGTCATAACCTTATACTTGTTTAGACTAAAGTAGATCCTGTAAATCAACGTGTTCTACTACGCCTAAATAACTACTTAATCCGACAATGTTTATATTCTGCAGTGCTGACATTGAAAGACTCGAGTCAGCCAAATCGGAGCTACAAAACAGTATTTCAGAGGAGGTCAGAAATAAGTCCTGATGAGTGTGTTTTTGCTTTTGCTAACTAGTTCGCTATATAACTAGTGGCTTTTAACGAGTATACCCATTAACAACCTTCATTTTTTTTTCTTGAACAGGTTAAAAATAATGCAGTTCTACAAGCTAGTTTGGAGCGACGGAAGAAGGCTTTGTACGTGAGGCGCGAAGCACTAGAGAAAGATGTAAGGCTTAAAACAAAACCATAGCCTAGCTACGTGATGTTTGTTTTTATTGAGTGTTTGCAAGTTCTTTTAGATATATGAATGTGCTTTACCTTCTTCCTCTAGGTGGAAAGACTACAGGAACAGTTGCAGCTAGAGAGAGATAAGAAATCAGCCCTGGAAGCAGGACTGAAGATGTCAAAAGGGAATCAACCTATTCCAGAAATAGCTGATGAAAAGGTTGGTCTTCTGCTCTTGTCTAGCAATTTTTTTTTGTTTGGTTAAAATACATGTCCAACTTGAAAGACATGTCTTTTTTACAGTTGAAAAAAGATCTGCAAGACGTTGCTCAGGCGGAGACTGATATCGCCAACTTGGAACATAAGGTTGATGATCTTGAAAATAGACTTAGTCATCAGGACGCAAAAGCCTCTGGTTCAACGCATGGTGCCAGCAAAGAACCTCGGAGCATTCCAGAGAGCAGTGCAAAACTGTAAGGACTCATCAACAGATTCACATTTTACCTCATAACCTATGCTTTTCTGAATCATATTTAACGCTTAGCACTAATCTTCTTTCAACTTTGTCTCACAGGAAGGAGAAACAAAAGGATACTGAAGCAGCTTCTACTCATGTATCCGAAAGGTCATCATCGCTCAAGGTAACACATCTGTAACATCTGATATATATACGTCTCTTAGTAGGTTTGTTTCTTCTTCCTCTGCAATAATGCACTACAGATCCGTAACATTTTGCAGGATGAGCAAGGGTCTGCAAGAGAAAATGAGACAGAGAAGCAACAAGATCAACGGAGCAAAAGCTTGCAACAAGAAACTTCACGTGGCAGCTCAAAGTCTGCGGGCATGTCAAAGAGGTCTGGCTCAAAGGGAGAGGTAAGAAACAAAACAAAACGTACCCATCAAATTGCAACCAAATATTGTTCAAAACAAGGAGAGCTAAATGAGTACAAACAAACAGGGAAACACAACAACTTCTGCACTTTCCAAATTGACAATGCGACTCAACTTCCTCAAGGAGAGACGGAGTCAGATCGCAAGCGAGCTCTCAAACATGGACAAAGGAAAAAGCACAGGGCAACCCAGTCCATCCTCGGTGCAGGAAACTGAAAGAGGAACAGGGTCGAACCATAGCCATAACCAAAACCAAAACCAGCATTCAGACAGCAACAAACTCCACAGCCAGCATGTTCTTGACAGAGGAAGATCTGAGAACGGAGGAGACAGAGGCAGAGGAGGATCTGGAGGAAACCAACCCAGCACAACACCAAGGACCTTCTCCAGATAATCTCTTTATTAGAGCTGCTTAACCCCAACTCCCACTAATGTACAGCCACCATACTTAACTCCAGGTCCATTTATATGCTTATTCTTCACCCCAACAAAAAAATTAACATATTCATTCTTTTTAGTCTTTCCCTCAACTACACCTTCTATTTTGTTTTCTTAACTCTGCGTTTGATCTGTTATTTTGGTAGAGACATTCACTCACAACAGTAAAAGAAACAAAAAAGAAAGATTTGTATTCTAACAACAATGCTTGAATATATCGAAAATGAATAAACCAATACGAAAAATCCCTATCAAATCAATACTACTAGCATTCTTATTCTTAGTCGTCCTCATCATCATAACCTTCAAATGATAATCAAAAATCACGAAGCAGCTTCTTGACTTGCTCCAACGTAACAAAGAGCACAACAGTGAAAGGTCCTTGCCTGCAAACCGTAGGAACAAACCCTTTATAAAGAGCCATCGGTCCTTCAGCTCTAACCGTCTTCACCGCACAATCCCACGCGCCTTTGTACTGAGCCTCCCCACCACGCGCATCCACCTTCATATTCATCACCCTCGTCTTTATCACGTCCACCGGATTCGACGCAACAGCCGCCACGATCCCCGCCGCGAAGCTCGCCACCACGTGAGTCCCGAGCCCATCTTTCATCGCCCCGCTCTCCACTATCCCTTCCTTGAACTGGTCGTACGACGCGAGCTGCGCCGCCGTCACTATCATCGCCCTGTTGATCGTCAGAGCCGAGCCGCGCCACAGGCTCACCACGCCTTCTTGCTTCGCCATCCTCTTGATCGCGTCTCCTACGCCTGCGTAGTTACGACGCTCCGAGACGGGAAGCCTCCCGTCGGCTTGCATACGCACCATCGCCACGTCGGCTGGGTTCCCGACGGCGGCTCCGATCCCGCCACCGACTAATCCGGCGGCGATTTTACGAGTGAGACTCAGCTTACGGGACTCGGGATCAGTCCATTTGTTTTTCAACACCTCGTAGAGACCCATCCTGGTGGTGGAGTAGAGAGTCTGCCGGAGGAGTGTGGCGGAGACGCCGGAGAACAGCGCGGCGGCGCCTTCGGTTTTGACGAGGTTGATTCCGAGGGAGATGGGTCCTACTTTAGGGACCGAATGAGTCGTCTCCAGAAAAGCTGGGGGAGAATTGTGGAAAGCGAGAGCTGGGCGGAGGAGAGTGACGGCGGAAGCTTCGCCGTGGAGCTGAAGGCGAACCTTGATGAGATCGAGAGGGTGAGTGGAGCAGCCGGCGACTACAGAGGCAATCCCACCTTCCACGAAACTTTTGACGCCCATTGCTGTAACGATTTGATTTTTATTTGTTTTCTTGTAATATTAAGACCAAAGAGAGAAACTGAGAGATGTCTGAAGAAGAAGAACACTGGTAGATGAAGTATTTATAGTGAGTTTTATGACGCGGTTTTGTGTTGTGGAGTAAGAGCGGAGCTGTTCAATGTTGACGAATGCTTTATTCCAGCTTCTTCGCAGTATCTGAGAGTGGTCTAATCATTAAAGTTTAACCCTAATTGCTGTTGGGATTCCAGTCAGACTCGCCGGTTTTACATCTAGTCAAAGCTAAAAAGACGTGTGTGCGCGAGGCGGCCCATTGTTTGATTTTTGGGCTTAAGTCAAGATTAATTGGGCTTTTAAAGCCTTCTAAAAAGGTTTCACAAAGACTTTTACGTCGCCTTGAGAGATTCGAACACTCTAGGCGTGGTGGATATTTTACCCCTACCCGACTACCCGAACCGGAACCGACCCGAAAAACCCGGTTCGGATCAGGTACGTGTATAACCAAATTACTCTATTGGGTCTTACTATTCAAGACTCGCGGATCTACTATTCGACCCGAAAATTACCCTATATCCGATAGAGTTTTATTAGACCCGAAACCAACCCTACTGGCTACTTCAACCTATTCTCTTCCCCGATGTACCGTTAAACCTTTTACTTTCCAAAATTAGTTCCACTCCCCATAAGCAATTGAATCGAAGAGTTTGTCGATTTATAAACTCTAAATCCGAAAATCAAACAATATCAAACTGGAATCTCATCAGAATCAAGTTCTTCATCGAAATCCCCTAACCCTAGCCACTTCTTCATCAGCGACAGCGTTGTCTACAAATCAAACTAGGGTAAGTCTCGAACTTTTGATTTGAATCGTGTTTATGTTTTTGGTTTAATCAGATTTTGATTCTTGATTCTTGCTTATGGTTTTGTTTTAATCCGAGTTTGATTCTCCATTCTTGGCATTTTTGGTTCCTCTGTTCTTTCTTTGAAGCTTCTTTCTTGTTTAGGGTTTAATGTTGTCTTATCTATAATGCAGATGGCGTCTTGTGATGATGGTTCAGAGTAAGAGTTAGATAAATCAGCAGATGAAGTTGAGACTCCAATCTCTCGTAAGAAATCAAAACATAAGAAACCAGAAGGCGCAAGTGGTTCAAGGTCAGAAAATAAGAGGATGTCAAAGGTATGGGAGCACTTCACTAGAAAGAAAGAAGACAATGATAGAACCATCTGCAACTATTGTGGAAAAGAGATGGCATGTGCAACAAAATCAGGAACAACAAGCTTGAAGAAACATGTGACTCTTTCGTGTAAGTCTTACCAAGCATAGCGGGCTGTGAACAAAGAAAATAATCAAGGTGCTTTAGATGTCGGAGGAGATCGTAACATGAGAGTGTGCAAAGTATCTGAATTTTTCTTTAGACAAGCGACAAATGAGATGATGGTTGTGGGAGAGTTGGCTTTATCTTGGGTTGAGAGCGTAGCTTGGAGGAATTTCTGCGACAGAACTAAGCTTTATGTGCCTCATTTTAGAAGAATAGAAACCCGGGATATTGTTGAGACCTTTGTGAAAAAGAAAGAGGAAATGAAGAAGATTCTTAACGAAAACAAGCAACGACTTTCACTGACGACTAATATCTGGCTTGCTCCTCATACCGGTTACAGTTATATGGTGATTACAGCTCATTTTATAGACAGCTCGTGGCAATTGAGGAAGCTCATCATTGGATTCAAGAATGTGTATGATCACAAAGGATCAACAATATCTAAGGCACTTCTTGATTGCTTAGAGGAATTGGGTATCAAAAGATTGTATAGCATAACTGTAGATAATGCGACAACTAATGGTTCAGCATTGAGGAAGTTTAATGAATCTTTTATTGAGAAAAATGGAGATAAAGCACTTGTTCTAGATGGAAAGTATCTGCATTTTAGGTGTGCTACTCACATTCTCAATCTGATTGTTAAAGTAGGTTTGCTGGAGATAGTGAGCAGTGTCCCGCCATTCGTAATGCCATTTATTTTGTGAGGTCTTTAACTCCGAGGCAGATTTCTTTTGAGTGACATGTAGAATCAGGAAGAATTCAGAGAGGAAGCTTACCTTTAGATGTGAGAACTAGGTGGAACACCTATTTGATGTTAGAGCAAGCAATGAAGTTTGGGGTGGCTTTTAAGAAGATGAAAGCTGAGTAAAAGCCCTACAACGACTACTTCAATGAAATTGTGGATGGAAAAAAACGAGTTGGACCACCAATTAAAGATGATTGGGAAGCAGTTGATAGGTTAGTCCAGTTCTTAATTATTTTCAACAAAGCTACTTTGGTTCTGTCTGCAACAAACTATATTGTTGCGCATAAATAGTGTCATGCGATCGTCACAGTCACGAGAAACATCACTGCTTTAAGCAAAGCTCCTGACCCTGATGAAACTTTAAGGTCTAAGGCAGCAAACATGTTAGGGAAGCTAGGCAAGTATTGGAATCCATTTGGGACAAATCCTGGGAAGATGAATAAACTTGTCATTGTCGCTGGTGTTCTTGACCCAACCAAGAAGATGAAGGTTACCACAAAGCTGTTTGAGAAGTTGTATTGAGAAGGCTCAGTTGAGGTTACTCATTTGGAAGATGAAATCGAGGACATTTTGAGGAGTTTGTTTGATCAGTACAACAATGGCAGTGGCACTGGTGGTTCGGGTTCAACATTAAATAGTCAAGGACAAAGACCATCTTCTCAATCTCAGTCTCAGTCTCAGTCTCAGTCACAAGATCAGTTAGGAGATGAAGTATCTCAGATGAAGTATCTCAGAGGACAGTACTTGGTAATGGGCTTGCGTATGAGAGCATGAACGGCATCTACAAAGAGCTTATTCAAGAAACATGATTTCAGGTAAAAACTAGTGAGTTAGATACTTATCTTAAAGAGAATGTAGAGATTCCAAACCTTATAGGCGGTTCAGAGTATGATGTACTCTCTTTCTGGAGGGTTAATAGTGCAAAGTATCCGGTTCTATCACTGTTAGGTAAGGATGTACTTGCAATGCAAGTGAGTTCTGTTGCTTCAGAGTCGGCCTTCAACACCAGTGGCCGAATTTTAGACCCACGCAGAAGTTGCTTGACACGCTATATGATAGAAGTGTTGATGTGCATGGAGCAGTGGCTCAAATGTGAGATATAGACTCAAGGAAAAAAGAATCCCAGGAAAAGAACAAATGCTTAAGCTGATAGAAGAAGAAGATGCTCTTATGAGATGTATAATTTCTGGTTTCTAATCTCTTTAATCTTTATGTCCATTATAATGACCTTCACTGTTTTTGTTTTTTAGAATTTGAACTTATCTTTCAAGCTTGAAAGCTGCTGATTGCGGCTGTTGGAGATTGAATATCAGTTTGTTGTTGTTGTGTTTTCCTTCTCGTTACCTAGTTTTTATGTTTTTGCAGTTGCACTTGATCAGTTTGTTGTTGTTATGTCTATTTGTGACTTATGTTAAAGACTTAAACTTGTGTGTTAGTTTTATGTTATGAAACTGCTTGTGTGCTAGACTGCTAGTAATGTTATTGTTGCTATTAAGTTTAAAATTTGACAGGGTATATTGCATGTTTGTAAGCATTGCAGGTTTGTAAAATTATAAGCATTGCAGGTTTGTAAATTGTAAGCATTGCAAGTTCTTAGTACAAGTTGATATCTCGGGTAAACATGGTATTTTGGACCCGAATACACTATTTCGTACCCAAAATCAAAGAATACCCGGCCCGTAAACCCCTAAACAGACCCTAAAACCCGTTAACCTAACCGATTTTTTTAAAAAACCGAAATGTCGGATATTATCGGTTTTTACAATCAAGGACCGACCCGATCCGGACCTGACAAAAACCGAATCGACCCGGAACCGAAAATTTCAAATTACCCTATCGGGTCCTCTACTCTACAATCCGAAAGACCCAGACCCGGAAGGATACGACCCGGACCCGAATGTCCATGCCTAAAACACATGAATGCCCATGCCTAGAACACGCTTTAACCACTCGGCCAACACGAATTTTTGCTTTACATCTGATAAATATTAATATTAATAAGTATGTTAACCTAGCAAAACCGCATGCTAACATGCAAGGTTACAAGCATACCTATCTATTGCATTTGTATTTGACTCATCACACCACTCAACGCTAGGGGTGGGCACTTCAGTTATTTTCTCGGTTCGGTTTGGTTTGGTTAGTTCGGTTCTAGTATTTTTCCAACTGAAATAAACCATAGTTAGTTTTGTTTGGTTCGATTCGGTTTGTGTTCGGTTTGGTTCGGTTTGTTTATTGGATCAGTTTAATTAGGTTCTTCTTAGTTTAATTTTTTGTAAAAAAAATTATGTGTTAAAACATAACTTATGTAAACATAAACCATGAGAACTAAATTAAATATAAAACTGAAACAAAAACCCTTAAAAAAATCACAAAAAATATATAAAAATTAAAACAAATGAAAGTTAACTAAAAAAACAACATTATTATTAATGTTTCTTATATCCTTATTAAAAAATCTGCAATAAATCATCTTCTATGTGACGCTGTGGAGAAGAAATTTTGTTTTTAATAAAATTTGCTTTAGGTTTTAGGTTTAGATTTAACATCCACGTTTACACATATAAGAATATAAAAATGTAGAGTTTTCTATTTTTTTAAATCAAATATTTTGATGATTACATATTAAGTTAGAAGAATATATGTTAATGAATGAAAAATAAGTGGTTTGGTATTAGAATTTTAGTATATTGGTATTACTAATATTTTTAATTTAAATAATTACAAAAACACATCGGTTTCTCGGTTCGGTTAAAACCGAACCGAACCAAACCATTCGGGTTGGAAAAATCTTCAACCGAATGGTTTGAAATATATTTTGGTTCGGTTTAAATCGGTTTTGGTTCGGTTGGTTCGATTTGACTCGGTTCGGTTCAGTTTTTTTGCCCAGCCGTAGTCGACGCATCCCTTTCGCATTTCACAAACATGTGCATTTATATTCGAAGAAGCATCATTGTTAAATATAATACGAGTTAGTTTCAGAGGGCTAGCTGCCACTTAATCAAAAGAGGAGGTTGCACTTGGCGTCATTCCACTACGCTTTCATGTTTATTAATTGACTTCTCCATAATCTGAAGAGCTGTAAATCGGTTTTTACCCTTCCACAGATCTGAAAGGAACCAAAGAGAATACCATATTTTAGAAAGGACATATTTTCGTTGAACAATTATTTTCTCAATATGAAATAAAAAAATGACCACCTGAAAAGTATTGGTTTTAATTAAAAGACTTCCTGTGTTTAAAAAAAAAAAAAAAAAAAAGACTTCCTTGTAGGACAAAAAGAATAAGATAAAATCATAAAATAAAACAACCGAGGCAAAAAAAAAAAAAAAAAAAAAAGAAAAGAAAATTCGTGGTAAAGAAACGTCTTCGTTTTGGAAAAAGTAAATATTCTTGCTAATTTCTTCCTCCTTGTACCGAAGAACCTCTCTCTCTCTCTCTCTTTCTCTCATCTTCCTTTCTTTCAAACCCTAAGCTAGAAAAAACCAGATTTTTACATTTTTTTTAGAGAAGAAGCAATCAACTTGGGCTCTTGAAGGGTTTGTTTATTCGTGTGATCTTCGATTTGGGTCCGTCATCATTTGGAAGCTTACCCACCAGCGAAACAACTCTGAGCTCTCTCTCTCTCTCTCTCTCTGCATGCCAAATCTCCTTTAGTGATCCTCAAATTAAACCTCCTTCCCGGCTAATACGCCGGTGAGATCTATGGTTGGTGGTCAGATTTGGAGTTCAGTCTCATTTATAATTGTGTGTGCATCTGGGGGAGGATAAATGCTCCTCGTCTTGGATCTAGGGCTTTCTAGTCTAGTCCTTGTGATCTCTCTGCTAGCTATACCTCTGATTGGCTTCGTCGTTCGCCGCCAATGGAGGCTCGCGGCTCTGAGAAGGGAGGAGATCCGGAGACTTCTTATTCATGCTTCTGAGGAAGCTGCTAGGGTGGAGCGAGAGGCCTCTGTCGAGTTCTCTTTTGCTCCCGTCGCTAATAGCTTCTATTGTCCTGTTTGCTATTGTCCTGCCTTTACTCGATGCTCTCGTTGCAAAGCCGTTCGTTATTGGTATGTGTTAATATGTTATGATGCTTGCATTTCATGAGCATAGGATGTGATGAATAAGTTGTACTTAGTAAACTTTAGCAGTATCATGGACTCATACTGGACCGGAGATTTTAAGAGAAATGACTTCGTTTTCTATGTTAATAGGTTTATGAGTAGTTAACTATCTTCTGAGAAAGTACAGTTTTTTTTTTGAATCTTGGCTAATCTGTGGCCATTGGGTGACAGTGGCTTAAGCGCTGCACGTTAGCGTCTGTCAAATTTTCAAGCTTTTCTCACTACCCTATGAGAAGTTATAGTCTTGGTATTGTTCCTCACATAATTTCTTTTTTTTTTTGTTTCTGTTTAGTTCCGGGAAATGTCAAATCATCCACTGGCGGCAAGGTCACAAAGATGAATGTCAGCCTGCTTCCATCACATATAATACAGACGATGAGAAAAGTGACTCTGATTTGAAATGTGGAGAAGGAAATGAAGGGCTTACTCGCGATGAAACTGTATTGCTGCATTCAGAAGCAGCTACTGGACCAATCAGGGAAGCAATAATTTCTGAGCCTGCCAGATCTTCTGAAGATGTGAGTGGAGAAAGTGCAGATAACAAAGATGACCTTATAGATAAGGAAGAAGCTGTTTCTGTTGCTGAAACATCTGGATCCTCGTTCTCTGGCTTTTCCTCCTCACCTCGTGGTGACTCTAGTGATGATACTTCTCTTGGTGAGTGCCTTAGTTCATCTGATTCCGAGAGATCGGAGCCCTTGCTGGATGCTCATGTTTCTGTAGCGGCAGAGGAGACCTGTTTCAGCAATATTGATGATGTTCCATCTAAGCCGCTGTCTCCTAAATTTGTGCATTTGGTTGAGTCTGTAGACAACCTCGCTAGTTTGCCTAAATTGAATCTGCTTAAACCTGAGGGTGGTGCTGGGCAGAACCAGAGCCAATCAAGTAGCTTACTCGGTCCGGATAGGCTTCCAGGATCAGCTGACCCGTCTCTTCTGAAGTCGTCTGATTTTTGGGGTACGGCTCTTGGATCAGCAGAGTGTGTAATTGAGAATCGTGATAGTTCTAAATCTCGTGAACCTGGTAAATCCTCTCTGCATATATCCTTTGCCCCTTCTAGAGATACCTCAGCTGGTAAAGTTTCTGAGCATAGGAATTTTATTTCGGAAGAAACTCCCAGGGCTGCATCAGGGTCTCCTAATTTTCATGATGAAGTGAATAGAAATGAAAGAATTGCTAAAAGATCTGATGAAGCTGGAATTTCACTATCAAGTTCGTCTTCTATCAAGGCGCCACTTCCTTTGAATCCTACTGGTTTGTCCACTTTGACCCTTCGTAAGTCAAAGAGCACCAGTACTGGAAGTGGCGTTGTGCTGGCCCCTCTGAAGGTTGGGGAAGTCCAAGTTTTGGCATCCAAGACCACAAAGGCGAGGGAGAGTCCTGATGTTGTGAAACATTCAGCTGTAGGTGCAGATTCTGGAAGAGTTATTGACCATCAGAAAAAGAATGGTGTTGCCGTTCGCCGTATAAATTCTCTAAATGGAAAAAGTGGTTTGAAGGCATCGGTACTGAAAGTTGTAGACCAGTGGACCAAACCGAAGTCATTAGCTGAGAATGAGATGGCAGGAAGACATGGTCATAAGGTAATCACTGGGTTCTAGGATGCTATCATCATTGTGTAACACTCATTTCCTACATCAACAAATCATCTCAGCTAATTTGTTCTTATCAACTTGTTTGTGACATGCAGGGGCTCTTTTCATATGAATTGTTTGTTAAGCTGTATACGAATAAAACTGAGCTCCAGCCTTGTGGCCTCATCAATTCTGGCAATAGGTAACCCCAGTTACTCGTTACATAGCATTTTTATCCTAGTAATTATGCTTTCTAAAGAAGAGCAGTAATTATGCTTTCTAAAGAAGAGCAGGTTATTTTGTAGCTGTTGTAATATTCAGCTTGTAGTTCACATTCGCTGATGTAAGAAAATTCTCTTTTGTTTGCAGCTGCTTTGCCAATGTTGTCTTCCAATGCCTTATGTTCACTCCTCCTCTGACCACATACTTTCTCCAGCAACATCATTCTAGAGCATGTGGGTCTCTGCTCTCTGTTTTTCTCTTTTCTGTGTAATATGTGCTAGTTGTTCTGGGATGCTATGTTTTGTTATCAAGCTCTAAATAGGTCACTTTAACTATTAGGTCCAAACAAAGAACAATGCTTCACCTGTGGGTTTGAGAACCTGGTCTTAGAGGCAACAGAAGGGAAGTCTTCATTGTCCCCCAGTGGGTTGCTGTCACGGCTGCAGAATATTGGAATCTCTCTTGGGAATGGCAAGCAAGAGGATGCACATGAATTCCTTAGGTGAACTGACATTTCTGCAATTGAACAAACTCTGGTGCATATATATATATATTACAACTTGAACAGTCTTGTTTTGATTTCATTTTCTTCTTGCCTTTTGCAGGTTTGTTGTTGACACAATGCAGACACTGTGTATCAAGGCATCTGAATACGATGAGCCAAAGACTAGGAAACTAGAGGATACAACTTTAATTGGTTTGACTTTCGGCGGATACCTCCGTTCAAAGGTATTGTTATCTATTAAATTTCTACATGACCTATTATACATTGTTTTGGAGGGTGTAGTAATGCTGATCGTTTGAAAATGTCTGCCAGATTAAATGCATGAAATGTCAAGAGAAATCAGAGCGGCGTGAGAAAATGATGGATCTAACGGTTGAGATTGATGGGGATATTAGCACCTTGGAGGATGCTTTGCGTCGATTTACAAGGACTGAAATATTGGATGGAGAAAACAAATACAAATGTGGCAGGTTGATACTTCAATTCTCTTTTCATTGTTTTATGGATGATTAGAGTTCTGCATGAGCTATTTATATGGTTCTGCAACCTCTTATTCGATTCTGGCAATGAGGTTTACAATCGATGGTTGATGGGTGCTAACTTTTTTCTTCGTGTGAGCAGGTGTAAATCCTATGAGAGAGCCAAAAAGAAACTAAAAATCATAGAGCCTCCAAATGTCCTTACTATTGCACTAAAACGATTCCAGGTAACTTCTATCTTCAGTGGATACACGGTTTGTTTATGTTGAGGTCCATCTGTGTTCTCTTGTTTGCTCACAATTTCAGGACACTTAAATTTTTGCAGTCAGGGAAATTCGGGAAGCTCAATAAGTTGGTTAGGTTTCCAGAAACGCTGGATTTGGCTCCATATGTCAGCGGTGGAAGTGAAAAATCACATGACTACAAACTCTATGGAGTTATTGTTCACTTGGATGTAATGAATGCAGCATTTTCTGGTCACTATGTCTGCTATATTAGAAACAGCCAAAACAAGTGGTACAAAGCAGATGATAACACGGTAAGATGCTCATATCTTATTAATGCAAAAGCTGTTGTCAATTAGTTTCCAAATAAGCTTTGTAATGTCGTGACTTTTGGTTGTGCATTGATTATTTTCAGGTAGTAACTTCTGATGTTGAAAGGGTCTTGACAAAAGGAGCGTATATGTTATTCTACGCAAGGTAAATAAATACTATAATGCGTCTCTCACTCTTTAAGATTAGGGATTATGCTCGATCTGGTTACTTATGCTAACTGACTACAGGTGCTCTCCAATGCCTCCAAGATTAGTAGTATGTAATAAAACTGAAGCATCCACCAATAAAAAACGGAGTGTGCCGCCGCCGGTACCTAAGACTACTGTCTCACGGTCTGTGTCTACCGCAAGTCCTGTGTGTTCTTCCAACACTCCCGGTGGTGACAGATCTGGCAATATACAGTCGTTTTATTCCAGCTTCCAGAGGCTGCAGAGAATTTTAGAAGAGGACTCGTCGAGTGACAGTTCTTCTCTGTTTGACAGCAACTCAGATGAATGCTCTTGTAGCACAGACAGTACAAGCATGGACGACTTCGCTGACTTCATTTTTGGAGATCATCAAGGACGGGCTCACGGACATTCCGAGGCTCCCTCTCCAACATCAACCTCTTCCTCGCCTTCTCCTCCCTTCACTAGGCACTCGCGGCTAGGTGACTCGAGTCGTTATTCTCCAGAAACTTGCCCAGCCTCAAGACATCATCACAGAGGAGAAAGGTAAGGGGAAACGATGTTTTTTTTTGTCGACTGGCTCAGCTAAGTTAAAAGTAGTAGAACAAAGTAGTGTACACACGTAGAAGGGGGTTGGTTTTATTAACAAACCTTTTTAGGCTCTGGTGAAATGTTGTTACTGAGAAGTGGTATATATAGTAGTGTATAGTGGGGAAGAGAGATTTTGCCCATGAAAATGTACTGTAATGGAACGGAATTTACGTTTGTTAATAAGGTGTTTTGATTTTTATCTCAGTAATAAAGCTAATCTAATCGTGTACAAAAAAGGTGTATTAAATTATTATTGAGAAGTGTCTCAATGTTGCGCTTTTATTTCCTTGCAATTGTCATAACTTGGCATATGTTGCATTCAGATTCATGTTTCCAGGGTAGAGAACAAAACAAGACAATATGTAAAAAATCCAAATAGCAGAGACAACATTCAGCTCGTACTGTGAAGGATCCTCTTTAGTAGAAGTATGATCCAAAAATGAACAAACATTGTCGAGGAGAGGGTACTAGGACATAGACAAACATTATCTCATATCCGAGCCACATACGAATTGGCCTGTGTCACATATCTCACCCAACGATATGGATTGTAACTACTTGATTTCTTTGCTATCTGCAAGTACTTGACCTGCATTACAACAATTCATCACAGATTAGTGAAAACTGAACAGGGCGTCTAATGGAAGTGCAAGAAGGGTAATAACCATTGGTATTTTTACTCACCTGAAGTTTAGAAACATTGTACATCGGTATGGTGAAGGTCATGCTAACTGGCCCTGCTTCCTTTGTGATATTACCTAAAACGAAATCAAAATGTTACCAGTGATGCTTTATCTGAGAGGACAAATAAGGAAGAAAACTTTTAAGAGGATGGGTCACCCACTCACCATGAAACTCCTGTGAAAATGTCAGCTTTGCACGCAGTGTATGTTCAGCCCCGCCAACAATCTGAAACACCACAGTTAGCTTATGGAAGCACAACACTATCTTTATATATACCTAGGAAACGATTCAACACTTGCCTTTTTCAAACTCCATTCAAGCATTTTGTTGGTTTCCTTGAAATCTGACTTCTGTCCAGCCGCACCAGGTTCTAACCCAAAACTAGCCCTGCCACAACAAACATAATCCCTCGTTGAATCCATCTCTTGTTTGATTCAAAATTTACCATGACTGACATTTACGAAAACGCATTTTAGCGTACAAACCAAAAAGTTATATACCTGGAAGTAAAATTTGGCAATGGCATCTGGACAGTAATCGTGTTTGCAATTATGTCTGAAGGGAACTCAGCGCGTATTTTGATAATCACTTCAGCCTAATTTTCAACAAGCAGAGATATGTGAATTAAGCACTGTGATAAAAAAAAAAGACATTTATATAGTTCAAAAGATGTCTACACATCTGATTGTACCTTAAGGCGTCCGGCCTCTTCAATCAAGGTATTAACATGAAAAGGAGGTTTGAACTCTTGGGTCATACGGTAATTCATAACTGGAAATTCACCATCTGGTGGAACCTGAAAACGAAACGCAAATTAAAGAGCAAACCAACATGTTGTGACAAGGGACTATGTGGTAATTTTCTGAAGCTCACCAGGGACAAAGTTCTATCCGAGTCGAAGCTATCAAGACGAACAGACTCATGAAAGTTACAATCATCAAGTATCACCCCTGATCCTGAAGAACTCCTATAATCTGCAACAAAAGAATGAATTTATACCTCAGTTTTAATGTTGCTAAGTATTAAATTGTAAAAGTAGATCGAACCCACTTTATGTGTATGAAGTTGATAAGAAAAATACTAAGGTAGTAGCTATATATTAAAAATCGGTTAGAAGGAAGCTTATAAGTGGAATCATGCAGCTTAGTTCACATTTTAAGCATTATCAAAACCCAAATATCAGTTACCAAGGTTTCAAAGAGTGAAACAAGATAGAATATGACGTAGTTTCACTCTCTATAATAACATTTGAGTGAAGGGGGTGAAGAAAGCAATACCATATACTGATCTTCCTCCTCTTCCTATGTTTAGATCTTCATTAAGAGCTATACGAATTTCCGGATTACCAGAAAGATAACTCTTCATTTGAATGGTGCCATCGATCTCAGAAGTCAGTATATAACCCTGTCCAGAAATCAGAAAATAACATTAACATGCAACTACATATATTAGGACACAATGCATAGCGTTGATGATGTGGCAAGGTGAATAGAGCCTGGCAAGACTTCCGTACTGGGCAAGAAAGTTAGTTACTCACGCTTGAACTAAAAGTAACACTGATTTTCTCAATGATGTCCACAAAAATTTCCTCTCTTCTCCGACCACTAGGATCATTAGCTACAACCGACTTTGTGACTGCTGTTCCAGGCATTCTTTTGGCTCCTTGCTGCATAACATTAACTCAAGGGGTCAGTCACATCTACAATAAAGAGGAAAAAAGAAATTCAAATCTTACAGTAAAGATGGCAGCAGGATCAATAGGTTGAAGGCGTGCAGGAGCAATCACAATCGGCTCGTTGAATACATAGGACTTCAAAACCTCGGTTGAAGTAGTTTGCACGTAACCAAAATCCTAATAAAAAAGAGCATATGGTCATCATATACAGTAATATGCTGGCTAAAGACGAGAAAATGAATGTGGAAATGACTTACAATAACTTCATCAAGCAACTCATAGACGAGCACAAAATTTTTCCTGAATGAATCTTCGTTCAAAACACCGAGGTAGTCCTTGATAACACGAGCGATCCTTTGTAGAAGCTCCAAGACAAGAGACGGTGAAACGTTAACCCTCGTAGTCGCAACAAAGTATAGACCAACAACCTTGACATGGAAGTAGTTCACGCCATCCACATTCTATAAAGCACACAAAAAAAAGAGTAAGATAAAACCATTACATGAACAGTTGACTTTAAAACATACCAAAGAAAACTAATTCATTTTTCATTAAACAAAGTATTTGATAATTGATATCTCTTGATGAGTAGGACGAGGGTACCTACAAAGATAGGTGGTGCCTCAGCATTAGCATCCTCCTTCCAGAACTTGACTTTACGGAAGAATGTCTCTGTACTTCCTTTGGGTACCTCAGCTCGATCTGTAGCAATATAAAACGTTACACAATCTTAGTGGATCCAATCAAATGCGTTCAAACAAAACAAGGTTCTTCTAATACACAAACACTATCATCTCCTCCGGCAAAACGGAAGAAACTAACTTTGATGCAAGAAGATCTGATTGGATATCAAATCGTATAATCTGATCGGAAATTGAGATGAACATATATGTTAGCAGGTAAGAAATGCTGGATAGATCAAACAGATCAATGAGCTTAGAGCAGCTTCGTGGGATAAAGAATGTCGAAACAGTGACAAGAAGTCTCTACTTTGAAGAAAAACAGAATAGGAAGAAGCAGAGAAGGGAGCTTACAGTCGCGGAAGACGATGTTATCTCCTCGTTGAGATAAGACGAAGAACTGAGAGATCATCATCTTTTTACTTAGCCGATGATTCCGATTGATCGCCGATCGGTGTGGTTCACCTTTTTTTCTAACCGATTGCCGTCGTTATCGTAAAGCTTCTTCACGACCCGGAAGGTTTCGTCTTTTTGAGATTATGGATAACCTTTGTTCGTTGATGGGCCCATTTCAGGACGTGAATCTGGCCCAGATCGTCTCATCTCTTAATTTTTTAAATTAGGATTTTAATGTATCAAATCAAAATTTCCGTTGTTGAAACCTCCTAATTCTTAGTTTCTAGGAAACAAGCACGTATGCTTCTTTAGAAATGCATCACTTCGACTTAGTTTTACTCTGACTCTGTAATGTGCTTAATATGTAACCCTTAGCATATTTGAAATACAAACATACCATTTTTTTACACAAAGAAAAACATTTTAAAACTAAGGTTCTAAGGCAATCATACTAATTATACCAAATATTTACCTTTGCAAAATCACCATCATTTACTGAGTGTTTATATATTTTTCTGACCCTTGTAAGACCTTATATATTATACGCATCAATACTATTAAAAGGGAAGAAATCCCAAAAAATCTATTTATGAAAGTTGTTTGGATACTTTTTTTTTTTTTATATTTTGGTCTTCCCCTATATATTATAACAGCATGTGACCAGCATTAAAATTTTAAAATAAGATTCTTAACGAACACATCTCGCTTAAAGAATATATTGAAAATATGCTGATGAATATTATCTTACCAAAAGTCGCCATAAATCAAATTAACTTCTTCTCCAAGTTTTTTTATTCAACCAATGCTAAACATCTTATATACGCGCATGGCATGTCTCACCAAACCTTTTTTTTTTTTTTTTGTTAACCGAGGGTTCCAGGCCGGAGCCCAGACATCCCTCGAGGTCCGCAGCAGCCACGTCATTTCCACTCCAGAAGTAGCAGGGTGGGCCCGGGTGGCCACCTAGTGATTAAACCGTAATGGGGTGCCTTCGAACCCATGTCGCTTAGCTCACTGGTGTCCGCCTACCACTAGCCACCAAGAGGTGGTTACCAAACCTGACTTTTGAAAAAAACAATTCACGGAGACAAGAAAACCAAAAAATGTCGTCGGAGATAATTATTTTCTTTTAGAGTTTCGATCCGGAAAAAAAGACACGATTTTTGCTGCACAAAAAAAGATCTTACCTTTTCGTTGTCGGAAGATTAAAAATATTAGTGTGAGCTTTAAGCCTTTAACTTAAACAAAACAAATTTAACTGTTAAACCCCATTTTAAGTTAAAAAATACTACAAACCCGATTAACTTCAGACCCATTTTTAATTCTTTTTTTTAAAGTCCAAATTATGAAGACCATTAATTTTATACATAAATATATATAAATAAAACATTATTTAAATAGTATAGATTTCTAATAATAAAACATTTGTCTCAAACTGATTTTTTAAAAGATTTATAATATAGCTACTATTAATAAAATTAAAAAGAAAAAAATAATTGGTTCACTATTTTGGTACATTGATAGTTAATGTACTTACAAATACACTTAATAACATTTGTTATTTAATAATAAACATGTTGGTATTATTCTTAAAATTTTATGTACAAAAAAATATTTCTTATGATGGTCAAATATATATTTATATATCAAAAATTTCAAAACAAAAAATCAAAATTATATTCTTCTCAGTGGGTTAACAACGGTCTTTTTTATTTTAAGATATTTTTACCTTATTCGTTTTATTATATCTTACCCTCACTATATATGAGTAACTGAATCTCTCAGTTCGACCACAAGTTTGCCTCGGATATTAAAACTCAATGAAAACATTGTACCAGACTAAAATAATAATAATAGAACAGACTTTAAATACTATAGATATCTAATAATAGACATAAATTCATTTAATATTTGGTTTTACGGTTAAAAAAAAAAATTGCGCTTAAGAAGCGCAGATTAAAATCTAGTTATGTTTTAAATTAGAAGTTGTTTAAGGTCTTTCTGCACAAAAATGGTTAAATGTCCAGTTTCCTATCTATTTAATTATTTAAAAATTATTACGATAAAAGAAATAAATTAATTAAAAGTTATACTTAAATCATAAGCAAAAATTTTACCTTGCAACTAAATTTCTGAAATAGAAAGAATATGAATTATGCACCCCCACCGTTTTCTCTTGCGTTTGGTTAAAATATTCATTAAAATTCTACTTTGTCAAAAATTTCAAAGCTAAAAAGTCTGAAGGAAAATATTTATTTCGTATAGTATTTCAAACAACACTTACAAATCTTCGAGCATTTAAAATCAGCAACATCTTCTTCCATTACCTTTTGCTACCGACGACTGATTTTGTGCCAGCGAATTCACAAATGGATCATATGCGATGGAAGCCCATATATTTTCACCTTTACTTTTATTTTTCAGTAATACAAGAAAACAGAAGACTTGACTAAATTGTCCACCATATTATTCTAGTCTAACAGGAGATCAACTTTAGTTAGGGTTAAAACTTAATAGGGTTATAAATGGCTGACGTATGCAGAAATGACAATTAATGATGGTGGATACGATAGATATTATCAGGTGTCGCATCTGGTGTGGATGAACAATAGAAAAAAATTGGATGGAATATTTAATAGAAACCATTTATGAAAAATATAAACCAAAAGGTAGATATAATATAGTATCTACTATTTAGTCTAAATAACGATTTACTAAATTGCAGCTTAATATACTCATCGAGTGAAAAGAACCATGAGCCATTAAATACGAGAACGATCGGGGGACCATTTAGATGAGAACACACAACCGAAGGTCATTCATTCAGTTGAGAATGAATTAGAAGTTAATTACGTCGTTATTTAACACTAAATCCTTTGTTCGCGCTACGCGCGGATTGTATTTTGTAAATTTATTTCCAATTGTTTCTTTAGTTATAAGTTAATTTTCACAAACTATTTTTAAGAATTAGCTGTTTCCAATTATAAATAAGTTTGCTAAAAAAACTGAATTCATCTGTTGTTTTAGTTTATTTTTAAATTAATATATGTTATCTCAAAATCTGTTTTTGAAGTTTTGAATCTCTGTCAACTCTGTCAAGAAGGTCAGCTATGACTCTAGATCCCCTACCATTGTTGGGTTTTAACTTTTATTAGGTTAGACATTTTGATTTTAATTATCTAATTTATTGTAATACATATAATTTTTTATATATTTTGACGTCTCAGCTTGAAGATAGCAATAGTAAGAAATACGTGAGATATGATCCTCAATGGTTTTGTCCACAAATTGATACATTTATGATTTTGTCTTTCTTCCTTCAGTGTAATTGTTGTACAAAGATTATTTGTTAATTTTGATTCAATTACATGTGCATATGATCTTGTGATCTGAATCAATCTTTTATTGTAATTTACAGAAAAATTAATCTGCAGAACTAATCGTAAACGCTGAAAAGCTCTGGTAAGACCACTATTAAAATTTTGCAACTTGACATAAATGAAGACAATACCAAACTATTTCAGAATCCTACAACCCCGAGATTCTCATCACATGGTAGAAGGTAATACAGAGTAGAATATTAATTTGATGGATCACATTACATATATAGCTTTTCCCTCGATAGGAAGACAATATGAGAGACATGAACATAGCAGTAACATGAATTTCAGAGCCATGTATCAATCAGGTAGTCACCAAACCTCTCTACAACTATATTGCATTGGTCAAGGTCATTGGTTGACATAAAAAAAGATCAAGGCTTGGGTGGTTTTCTTGATTGTAACACCACCAGCTCCCTACAAAAGTAGCACTAATTAATTAAAAACAACCGCCTTCAGACTAAAAAGGCAAAATATATTTACCAAAAAAAGGCAAAAGATTCATCAGAATCAGTTATGTTACTTTCTTCATTCGAATAAAGGCATTTGGCTCTCTTTCGATAACCATGTACTTTTGTGCCACCGATGAACATCCCATTTGAGCAAGCGTTCCACACTCAAAAATCGCTGTTGATGCCACTGATTTCCTCAGGCTTCAAGCCTTGAACATCAAAATCGATGTTCACTCTTTGAACTTATAAAACAAAGATAATACTAAAACGATAAAAGAAACAATAACATAGACACGGGACAATGCAAACTCAGATTTTCACTAAGTTTTTACTACAGCAAACTTGATTTCGAGAACAAAATATCAATGAACACTTCAATCTAGAACACAAGGAACTTCCCTGGTTCCAAAGTTTAAAACCGCTTTTCCCTATTATAGCAATTTGTATAAGATACCAAAAGACTGCAATCTATCAAGAAATGGCTAAAGAGATAGGATTTACTTTGCTCAAAGGAATAGATTTTGTTATCACCATGTAGGCATTGCGGCTAACCAATCTGATAGTCAATTCAACGTTTTTGAGACAACCGTGAAGTGTAATGACCCATTCTGGAAACCAATGATCAGGTGTCATCCCGCTTAGTTTTGTTCTCTGATGAATTGCTTCAAGAATGAACCGAACAGACTCCACAAAAAAACACAATGAGTGAACCAAGAGCCACAAATCCTAGGTTGTAGCAAGCCACTTCATTGAGAGTTGGAGACAATGTCAGAAACACACTGCATATACCAAACCCAAGGACTGTGTTTATAAAATGAAACGACTGTGTTTATGAAATGAAGATTGTAGTACCTTATTCGTTACACCCTTCTTCGGCTCTCTCGTTTCATCAACATGCCTTACCATGAACCGCACTAACTAAGAGAGAGCCACTTCCTTCGCCCCTTAATCATACACCTCTTTTGTACAACCATCAAGGCCAAACACACTGTCAAGAGGCATAGGAAATTGTTACATGGAACGTAACCAAAAGGCAAGAAACACCTCACCCTCTTCTAGAACCTCTCCTCACCCACGTCATTCTTCTAGGAATCTATCCCACACCATCCTTCCCATCTTCTTGCATTGAATCTTGATGGGCCCTTCCCTTCCTCCTCTTATAGTGATACATCTCACGTCCTTGGGCCCTCTCATAACTGAAATCTCAGTAAAAACAGAATTTGGATCAAGAAGCTACCAGAGTAAGCAATTCTTACCAAATGTATATGCAGTGGGGTACATGGAACTCTCAAAAATGGAAAGATGGCTCCTGTGCTAGACCGTTTCATCATTGATACACTCCCAATCTGCTACGTCTTTCTTTCTCACTTACTGCCTTCAAACGAACAGAAACAAAAATATTCTCTTCTCTCCCACTCGATCCTTGCATCTGATCCTCTCGTGTAGCCATCTTCATACCTCACCTCATGCCTCTCATCTGTCCCAAAAGAAACCAGGACACAGAAAAAGCAGCAATGTCATATATACAGAGAGAGAGGGAGGGGCGGGGGGGGGGGAGGAAATTAAAAATTATGAGACAATTCAATCTTTGTATTTCACAACTTCAGTCAAGAGCTTTGTCGAGTTTCATGTCGACAGAAGAACATTTTCTCTATCCACGTGGTTTATAGTAATATATACTAATCATCAAAGAGCATGCAAACCTAAAGCCAATTGAAGCATAAACCTTAAGATTAAAACTTGGGAGAACATCATAAAGTATTAGTTGTAAAGTTGACCTTATATTTTGGGATGCATTTAACAGCAACCTCTCTTTTTTGAGCTTAGGAGAGCAACTGTAAGACCCGATCCCGGCCGACTAGGCCGCGGTCGATGCCTCACGTCGCTCAGTCCATACCCAGACCGAACCTCTAAAAATTTTGCCCTTTATTTAAAATATCGCCCATTGGCGAGGGCTAACTCAGATCCTAGCTCAAGACTACCTTAGTCATTCCCTAGCTAGATCCTTTCAACTTATGCACAGCGGAATAACATCTATCATCCATTGGACTAAATCCAATCTAACACTTGTCTGGTCAGATCACCTCAGCTACTGGTCAGTAAACACAACTGCCAGCTAGCTCCAAGGTCGGTCCCGAACCCAAATCAAGGCATACAAATCTAGATCTATGCAACATTGCTAGATCATACCTTTGCCACATCTACGAAGCTTGTTAGCTCATCGGCCCAGCTACACTAGCTGAATGAACTCACAAACCAGCTGATCGAGCTGCGAGGTAGCCTTGCCCAGCTCCCCGTCCACTCGTCCAACTCCCTTATACCTGCATAAACTCTTCCCTTGGGTACTTAGTCATTCAGCCAACCATCCCCACAGACATAAGTAACCCTTGAGAAGTCTTCAAACAGCTAAGGACATGCATCTAGCCCTTACCGGCTCATGCACTGTCCCACATCCTTTTTGCCTTATCAACTTCTGATACCAAGTCCAGCTCATGGACTAACAATGCCCATCAGATCCTGAGTCAATCAACCAACCACCCCACATGACTCAGAACTGATGAGTCTTCACACTTCCTAATCGGTCATGGAACCATGTCCCACTGAACCTGATTAGTGTTGCTCTTACCACCGGTGCATCCTTTGATCAATCAGATCAGACACCTTGATCCATCATCCAAGCATCAGGTCGTCCATCCTTACCCATAATCAGATCACACACGGCCTGCCTTACCAACACCAAGGTTGATAACCAGCAATTCCTTATGATCAATATCATAAGTGACAATATGTTCCAGCACACAAACATATGATCAGATATCCTAACACAAGGATCTGATCCCAATATGCCCTCAGGTGCAATTTCGACCGCAAGCAAACCTGCTCCAAAAACATAGCCAATGCTTTGCACATAGCTTACCAACCCAATGTTGATAACTAACATTCCTTATGATCAATAATCATAAGTGACAAACATTTCACAATACACAAGCATATGATCCGATAACCTAACACAAGGATCTATCATTGCATGGCTGGTTCCATAACTAATCGATCATTTTCTCATTAAACCCAAATCTGGCCGATTTCAAATGTGATCCAAAAACTAAATAAAATTCATGTAAATTCATGATAATTCCCAACTAAGAGAATGCCATAATCCGAATTTGCAGAACCGGCCTCGATCCTAAAGATCTCGGCCACGAACAGCCAAACCAGCCAAACTGACCATCTCTAAATCAATTAGATAAAACCCAATAAAAATCATGATAATTCATTATAAATACCCACTATGAAGAATCAATCATCAGATCCCCTCAAGTCCTTCAGGAACTATGAGATCCGATCATACCTTCCAAACCAAGGCCATGGAGGATTTCTCCTAACCGGCCAAGGCCATGGTTTAATGTCATCAAGTCTGATCCAACAGACTACACCATAATCATTCATAATATATATATTCCTCAAGGACGTGCCATACTTGGCCATGATCAATTCCACAGTCAACAGAATTGTAATTCAAGAGGTAAACATAAAACCGGTTACCTTATACATGATCTGATTAGATCATGTGCCTTCCCTTATCATGGACGGCCATGATCCTCCAGGGCACGCCTCCATCATTGTCCTATCACATACCTCCAGTATTGATAAGATCTATTCAAGGGTCGCACCAACTTCTCATCCATGGAACTTCCATGAAACCAGTTTCTACACTGCATCCGCCTTCAAGGCTGTCTTGGCCTGTAAGAGTTGAGTCTGGCCTTCTCCCTTCTCTCCTGATTATCTGCGTGTGTTCCCAAGACACAGAGGAAGCCCAGGATGTGATCATCCATGATCAAACATCCTCACAGGGTCGTCCATCACTTTCCCCTTCAGTGCCCATGAAACTGCCTTTGTACACACATCTGCCCTTAAGGCTGTTCATGCCATTGAGACTGGAGTCCGGCCTTCTCCCTTCCATCCTGACCATTTGAGTGTGTTCCCAGGGCACAGAGGAAGCCTAGGACATGATCATCCATGATCAATCACCATCAAAGGGTCGTTCTCAACTCCCCTTGTGATTGCCCACAAAACTGCCTCTTTGCTGCCTTCACACCACTCTTGATCTTGGATGGAGCAATCCGACTCTCTCTCTCTTTTTCTCTGGTTTTCTTTGTGTTTCAGGGTGTAGAAGGAAGCCCCTGGTGTGCCTGCAAAGTCACGGACTTGCCTGACTTTTATAGAAGAAGGGGTGGTTACTTTGTGGTGGTTACTTTTTAACCATTCCATCCCTTCGGTTTCAATCCTGGCCATTGATTTAAATCAATGGTCCAGATCACACCCTTTCGCCTCTGGCAGTTACCACACGCCCTGGAACTGCCAATCCACTCCTGGACAAGGCCAAACAAGGCCCAGACTGATTGCCCACGCCCCTGGCTCAATCCCAAGAGCCCACCAGCCCATCGGCACACACGGGTCACCCACATGGCCCGGCCACTGTCCAGACCCGGCCCAACTGCCCATGACTTGAACACTCAGTCCAGCTGAGTTGAGCTGATCCCCAGCTGTTCCAGCTGAGTGAGCTAGTCCATCTAGCTCAGGGAGCTGACACACTCTTCAGTGAGCTACACTGAGCTGCACTACACTTCACCTAGCTGGTCGAGCTTGCTTACTGCATCGCCCAGCTGTTATACACTGTGTCCAGCTTGTTTCCTTTATCTTCTTCAATCCTTCTAAGTCCCTTGGTCAATTTCCAGACCTAGACTTAGTTTTCCCATGATCCATTCTGATCACTCACTTCATCGAGCTTCACCTGGATCTTGTCCAGCTACCAGCTCGCTTGTCCAGCTCCTTTGAGCTTGTCTCCTTCTTGGATTAGCTATGCCTTAGCTTCCTGATGCCCTTAACCTTACTTCCAGGCTATGACACGCTTGTCTTTGGGCCATATGACCATACTGGTGCATTTCCACGCACCGCAGTCCGTCCGGACGATCCTATCCAGAATCGGGGACATGACAAGTCTCCCCCACTTACGAAGGATTCGTCCTCGAATCCAGTGGTGTTAACCTCTTGTCTCATGACAAAGGTTCCATCCGAACTCCTTTGTACCCGGAACATGGAGCATGCTCGATTGGTTCTTTCTAACCAATTTGTTGCATCTCCCACCTTGTTCCTTCTCACTGACCACGTCCTGGTCATCATATACACAACAAATCTCCCCCACTTGATAGATATTTAACCCAAAATCTTATCAAGTGGTCCATCAAGCACCCATACAAATACCTGACTTGTGTCTCAGACCCAACTCTCCAAGTTTCGGTCCTAGTAGACACCAAGTCTCTTACTCTCTGACCCTAGTCCATGACTAGATCATCTTCAGTCCCTAAAAACTTACTGCATACCCGAGTCTTAGTAGATTTACCCAATCTCCAAGCCACTCAATGTATCAGTCAAGTCTTAATGAACTCGTTCCAATCTTTAGGCCGCTTGTTGTACCACAAGTCCAAACAGATTGTTTTGTTTCCTTATGTCCTTACAGACACCAAGGGTTCATGATCCCAGCCTAATCGTACTGGATCATCCGTTAACCGACCACAACCTTTTCCAGCTTGGCCATATTGCGATCTTAGTCCCTACTAGACTAAACCGCCTTAACTTTACTTCTGTCCATCACTGAACTTTGTCATATTTCGATCCTGGTCCATTTAGGACATGATCATATTCCGGTCTTGGTCCACTCAAGGACTCGACCGTGCATTCCGACCATAGGTCCATCTCCGAGTAGGTCGTGTCCTGATCCTCGTCCCTTACCGGACTTGATCATATTACGGTTCTGGTCCACTCAGGGACTCAACCGTCTCAATCAATACACAGCCTGAAGCTACCATCTTTCTGTTTCACAAAAAGAACTGGTGCTCCCCAAGGCAATACACTAGGGCATATGAACCCCTTCTCAAGCAACTCCTCAAGTTGCTTCTTCAGCTCTGCCATCTGAGCTGGTGCCATTCTATATGGACTTTTAGATAATGGGGCCGTTCCAGGTTCCAATTCAATGATGAATGGGCCAGCCCTATCAGGGGGAATGCCATGTAGTGCCCCAAACACATCCTGAAATTCCCGAACCAACGGTATACCCTCTGGGTCACAGGCCCCTACAACCTCATCAGTGTAAATGGTAACCAAAAGGCCTCACAACCATTTCCAAGCATCCGTTCTATTGGACTGCTGAAACCACCAAACTACAAGAGGTTGGCTTGATTCCTTGGTACTTAATCGGGGTCCAAACTCGTTCTCAAGTTGCACCCTTCCCAGGTGACAATATAGAGTTGCCCGATACTTTCCCAACCAGTCCATGCCCAAGATCACTTCATGATACTTGAGGGGAACCACAATCAGATCTATAGGCATCAGCCTATCCAAGATCACCACAATCAGATCTATAGGCATCGGCCTATCCAAGATCACCACAATCAGATCTATAGGCATCGGCCTATCCAAGATCACCACAATCAGATCTATAGGCATCGGCCTATCCAAGACCACCACAGGGATGTCCTTAACCAGACCGAGTGAGTTCATAACTTGCCCTCCGGCCGCACTCACTCGTTCAGGACCATCCCATGTTCCATTCTGGAACAAACCTTTTCCAATCATACTTGGACTCACAAAACTATGTGTAGCTCCAGTATCAAATAATGTGTTTCCACACTACCGATCATTAAGTACTTAGATGAGTAGGATCTCGATTTGATCACACATTTGGAAAATGTCCCATACCATTCTCCAAAGCATCACACATCTGTGAACGTCCCATACCATTCACAAAAGTGTTTATAGTATACCTCAATCCTCATCATACTAAGATACTTAACATCGTGTTTCCAATTCCTCTTGGAATTGATCCATTCCATTCACTCCATCTTAAGGAATCCTACCTTGACTTACACTGAGTCCAAGCTGATCCATCTGATCACAAGCCTACTCATGTACTAGCCATGTAGTGTCTCCCTTAGAATAACATGAACATTGCATATGCTCACTTGTTTTGAACGGTCACAAAGGAATAACATTTACCTCCAAGAGAGTGCTGCACGTTTCTTTCAACCTAAGCCACTCTCTGGTCCATGTTACTTCCCTTGTCCAGGTCGTCCATACAAAGATCTTGCATTGCGTCCATCATCCAATCCGTCCATTATTCCCAAATAACTAGATAAACTAACCTTTATGTTTTCAGGGTCTTGCCGTGGAAAAGTGTATCTTGGCTAAGCCGGCTCATCTTGGAACTTCCCCGTTCACAAGCATGAAACCCAAACTTACCTCAACTCTCACTTGGCTCACCACAACTAAGGTTTCAAGTCATCTCAGTTTTCAGAAATAATTTCGGTTTGGAACTCAACATCTTTGAGCACTGTCCGTAACAGGATCAAGCATGCTCTGATACCAACTTGTAAGACCCGATCCCGGCCGACTAGGCCGCGGTCGATGCCTCACGTCGCTCAGTCCATACCCGGACCGAACCTCTAAAAATTTTGCCCTTTATTTAAAATATCGCCCATTGGCGAGGGCTAACTCAGATCCTAGCTCAAGACTACCTTAGTCATTCCCTAGCTAGATCCTTTCAACTTATGCACAGCGGAATAACATCTATCATCCATTGGACTAAATCCAATCTAACACTTGTCTGGTCAGATCACCTCAGCTACTGGTCAGTAAACACAACTGCCAGCTAGCTCCAAGGTCGATCCCGAACCCAAATCAAGGCATACAAATCTGAGGTTCCATTCCCCTAACCATTCTATCTAGATCTATGCAACATTGCTAGATCATACCTTTGCCACAGCTACACTAGCTGAATGAACTCATAAACCAGCTGATCGAGCTGCGAGGTAGCCTTGCCCAGCTCCCCGTCCACTCGTCTAACTCCCTTATACCTGCATAAACTCTTCCCTTGGGTACTTAGTCATTCAGCCAACCATCCCCACAGACATAAGTAACCCTTGAGAAGTCTTCAAACAGCTAAGGACATGCATCTAGCCCTTACCGGCTCATGCACTGTCCCACATCCTTTTTGCCTTATCAACTTCTGATACCAAGTCCAGCTCATGGACTAACAATGCCCATCAGATCCTGAGTCAATCAACCAACCACCCCACATGACTCAGAACTGATGAGTCTTCACACTTCCTAATCGGTCATGGAACCATGTCCCACTGAACCTGATTAGTGTTGCTCTTACCACCGGTGCATCCTTTGGTCAATCAGATCAGACACCTTGATCCATCATCCAAGGATAAGGTCGTCCATCCTTACCCATGATCAGATCACACACGGCCTGCCTTACCAACACCAAGGTTGATAACCAGCAATTCCTTATGATCAATATCATAAGTGACAATATGTTCCAGCACACAAACATATGATCAGATATCCTAACACAAGGATCTGACCCCAATATGCCCTCAGGTGCAATTTCGACCGCTAGCAAACCTGCTCCAAAAACATAGCCAATGCTTTGCACATAGCTTACCAACCCAATGTTGATAACTAACATTCCTTATGATCAATAATCATAAGTGACAAACATTTCACAATACACAAGCATATGATCCGATAACCTAACACAAGGATCTATCATTGCATGGCTGGTTCCATAACTAATCGATCATTTTCTCATTAAACCTAAATCTGGCCGATTTCAAATGTGATCCAAAAACTAAATAAAATTCATGTAAATTAATGATAATTCCCAACTAAGAGAATGCCATAATCAGAATTTGTAGAACCGGCCTCGATCCTAGAGATCTCGGCCACGAACAGCCAAACCGGCCAAACAGACCATCTCTAAATCAATTAGATAAAACCCAATAAAAATCATGATAATTCATTATAAATACCCACTAAGAAGAATCAATCATCAGATCCCCTCAAGTCCTTCAGGAACTATGAGATCCGATCATACCTTCCAAACCAAGGCCATGGAGGATTTCTCCTAACCGGCCAAGGCCATGGTTTAATGTCATCAAGTCTGATCCAACAGACTACACCATAATCATTCATAATATATATATTCCTCAAGGACGTGCCATAATTGGCCATGATCAATTCCACAGTCAACAGAATTGTAATTCAAGAGGTAAACATAAAACCGGTTACCTTATACATGATCTGATTAGATCATGTGCCTCCCCTTATCATGGACGGCCATGCTCCTCCAGGGCACGCCTCCATCATTGTCCTATCACATACCTCCAGTATTGATAAGATCTATTCAAGGGTCGCACCAACTTCCCATCCATGGAACTTCCATGAAACTAGTTTCTACACTGCATCCGCCTTCAAGGCTGTCTTGGCCTGTAAGAGTTGAGTCTGGCCTTCTCCCTTCTCTCCTGATTATCTGCGTGTGTTCCCAAGACACAGAGGAAGCCCAGTATGTCATCATCCATGATCAAACATCCTCACAGGGTCGTCCATCACTTCCCCCTTCAGTGCCCATGAAACTGCCTTTCTACACACATCTGCCCTTAAGGTTGTTCATGCCATTGAGACTGGAGTCCGGCCTTCTCCCTTCCCTCCTGACCATTTGAGTGTGTTCCCAGGGCACAGAGGAAGCCTAGGACATGATCATCCATGATCAATCACCATCAAAGGGTCGTTCTCAACTCCCCTTGTGATTGCCCACAAAACTGCCTCTTTGCTGCCTTCACACCACTCTTGATCTTGGATGGAGCAATCCGACTCTCTCTCTCTCTTTTTCTCTGGTTTTCTTTGTGTTTCAGGGTGTAGAAGGAAGCCCCTGGTGTGCCTGCAAAGGCACGGACTTGCCTGACTTTTATAGAAGAAGGGGTGGTTACTTTTTGGTGGTTACTTTTTAACCATTCCATCCCTTCGGTTTCAATCCTGGCCATTGATTTAAATCAATGGTCCAGATCACACCCTTTCGCCTGTGGCAGTTACCACACGCCCTGGAACTGCCAATCCACTCCTGGACAAGGCCAAACAAGGCCCAGACTGATTGCCCACGCCCCTGGCTCAATCCCAAGAGCCCACCAGCCTATCGACACACACGGGTCACCCACATGGCCCGACCACTGTCCAGACCCGGCCCAACTGCCAATGACTTGAACACTCAGTCCAGCTGAGTTGAGCTGATCCCCAGCTGTCCCAGCTGAGTGAGCTAGTCCATCTCGCTCAGGGAGCTGACACACTCTTCAGTGAGCTACACTGAGCTGCACTACACTTCACCTAGCTGGTCGAGCTTGCTTACTGCATCGCCCAGCTGTTATACACTGTGTCCAGCTTGTTTCCTTTATCTTCTTCAATCCTTCTAAGTCCCTTGGTAAATTTCCAGACCTAGACTTAGTTTTCCCATGATCCATTCTGATCACTCACTTCATCGAGCTTCACCTGGATCTTGTCCAGCTACCAGCTCGCTTGTCCAGCTCCTTTGAGCTTGTCTCCTTCTTGGATTAGCTATGCTTTAGCTTCCTGATGCCCTTAACCTTACTTCCAGGCTATGACACGCTTGTCTTTGGGCCATATGACCATACTGGTGCATTTCCACGCACCGCAGTCCGTCCGGACGATCCTATCCATAATCGGGGACATGACAACAACCGTAATCAAAATGACCCCTCCCGATCTCTTTCCCTAACTCCATCCTAATCTGAAACTGCAGACGTTTGTTTCAGAAAAAAAAATTGTCAACGCGTCAGTCTGTAGTAACTAAATTAGAGAGAGGCCAGCAAATTATTATTTTATAGAATCCGACAGCTACGATATCACACATTTTCTTTGTTAGATAGAACTTGTTGTAGTTTTGGAAAATTCCTTTAAGAAAAAAGTAGAGTAATGTAAGAGCAACAATTTAGGAAGAGTGCGTTTGTTAGTTGGTTGAAAAAAGAATTAAGTATTTGCTCATTCTTCAGGTTGGAAATGTACTAAGACACAGACCCGCTGCAAACCATCGTTGATATCCATAATACTTGTATCTATACTTCACCTTGAAGTTGTTTCTGTTGGCAGAATGACGATTACTCGATTAGAATGGGAGATGGGAAAGTATTTGGTTATCGAAGATACACCTTTTTGTATTCAACGAAGGAAATTAAAAATTATGAGACAGTTCAATCTTTGTATTTCACAACTTCAGTCAAGAGCTTTGTCGAGTTTCATGTCGGCAGAAGAACATTTTCTTTATCCACGTGGTTTATAGTAATATATACCAATCACCAAAGAGCATGCAAACCTAAAGCCAATTGAAGCATAAACCTTAAGATTAAAACTTGGGAGAACATCATAAAGTATTAGTTGTAAAGTTGACCTTAGATTTTGGGATGCATCTAACAACAACCTCTCTTTTTTGAGCTTAGGAGAGCAACCATAATCAAAATGACCCCTCCCGATCTCTTCCCCTAACTCCATCCTAAGCTGAAACTGCAGACGTTTGTTTCAGAAAAAAAAAATTGTCAACGCGTCAGTTTGTAGTAACAAAATTCGAGCGAGGCCTGCAAATTATTATTTTATAGAATCTGACAGCAACGATATCACACATTTTCTTTGTTAGATAGAACTTGTTGTAGATTTGGAAAATTCCTTTAAGAAAAAAGTAGAGTAATGTAAGAGCAACAATTTAGGATTTGTGTGTTTGTTAGTTGGTTGAAAAAAGAATTAAGTATTTGCTCACTCTTCAGGTTGGAAATGTACTAAGACACAGACCCGCTGCAAACCGTCGTTGATATCCATAATACTTGTATCTATACTTCACTTTGAAGTTGTTTCTGTTGGCAGAATGACGATTACTCGATTATAATGGGAGATGGGAAAGTATTTGGTTATCGAAGATACACCTTTATGTTTTCAACGAATTCTGAAAGCAATCTTCATTATTTCCACCTTGCACTTCCTTCAATGTCAACTGAGAACTGCCCTTTCCATGTTTCAAACTCTTAAGGCATATGTCTCTTCTTTTAGCTAGGCTTGTCAAGCTTTTTATTCTTCTTTCTACAAAACCATGTCACAATTAGCCAAGTTTAGTATTACTTAAAGCAGGACGTCTAAACATCACAAAACTGGAGATAAACTTTGACTCACCAACGTCCGCTCCTCTTCCTCACACTCGACATCATTCTTCCTCTGCATCTCTGAATACCCATCTTTTTCGTACTCCTGGACTTGCATGTAGCTTCTTCAGCCTATACCAGACAGTATGAAGAGATTTTAATCAGGAAAATCTTGTCATGTGCTAATGCTACAATCAAAAAATTTCACAGTAAGGACTAAAACACTATTAACATAATTAATTAGTTCATTCTCGATCAAATATTCATGAAGTGTTCATCTAATCGCAAGAAAACATACTTCTGGTGATCGTAGGCTTCACGGCGGCCACAGATTAAATTTTCTCAAATTAGGATCCATATCTAATGGAAACATCTGGTACCTCGGAGCACTCATTTTGTAACAACACCAAACAAACAAAATAGATTCATAAAGAAGTCAAAGCAGAAAAGTGTTAAGAGATGCAATGCAACTTTTCAGAGATGGTATTAAATCTTACGTGACTGTTGGAGAAGATAGGTAGGCGATAACACAGATGGAGCCAGAGGAAACTGTTTCCTCTGATTATGGGATCTGACGGGACCATGGCGGTAATTTTCGGTGTGATTTGTTAAGGAGTTCTGTGTAAGTGATGAGGGAAGTAAGATATATACTATGGGATGGGATGGGGTACCTGAAGAGGTCGTCGACATCGGGTGATTACAAAAATTTAAAAGGCTTTGAAGAATCTGAGTGAAGAAGGAGTTATGTGTCTTCAGTGGTGTTTGTCAATTAGGGTTGATTGAAGATCAGATGGGACTTTATATAGAAGGAGAAATAGGAGGAGATGGAACGAAACCATTTAAGAAGACTTAAAAACATGATAAATTGTCGAAGCGTGAGTTACGGTAACGGAGAATTGCAGAATTTGATCGATGAAGACAAAGTTGGATAGTCGGAGAAGAATAAAATTACGCTTCAGACCAGTTTTGACGACGACGTGGCAGAAGAATGATTTATGATATGTTGATTTTTTTAGTTAACGTGGACAGGTTGAGAGTTGAGTATATCCTGCTTTTAGTATTGTTAGATCACAACTGGGAGCAGTCTCTTACCTGCCAGCTCTATGAGAGCAAGCCCATCCATTAGAACTTCTAATGAGCTCTTATGATTAAATTAGTAGTTAATATGGTGATTTGAGAAGTTAAAAAACTTTGTTAGTGTAAATAATTTTTTCCTCCTCCAATGGGAGAACCTCATAGGAGTTCTTAAATAATTTTTTTTAAAGTAGAATGATTTAAAATAAAAGCATACATAAAAAGAATCTCAATCCTTAACACCCAAACTTGAAATTGAAAATCTATACAAATGTACTCTCTCTCTCTTTCCACAATGAAACAAAGCGTTGTGGACAATCTACTCTGGTGTAATTTAAGTGTGAAACTAGTGAAATAGGTTTACCTCATGTTGAGTGAGCATTTCGATAGTTGCATCAAGATCACCATTGTTGGCCAAGTAAACATCACATATAGACTCATCTGACAAATTAGAGAATGAAGCCAAAAGGAACTCCATCTCCATCTCCGAATCATCATCCCTCATGTGAGAGCCTGGAAAACTTCCCTTCCCTTGGACTCCATAACCATAGGGTTGGTGCTGAACGTCATGTGTGGCAGTAGCAGCAGCAGGTTTTGTAGAATCAGCTTCTCTTTTGTAGAGTGGTACGTAAGCTGCTGCGTTCGGATTCAATCCTGATCCTCCTGGCTTCATTGCTAATTCAGATACTAAAACAAAAAACATAGCAAATTGATTACTCGATTCGTACAGTAAAACAAATAAGGCTTTTGCTGCAAAGTCGAAGCTAGCAACCAGATTCTCGCTTACACAAGCTTATCACATGATTCCAATATGAAGCACAATCAAAATTAAAGCCACAAAGAGATCATAGTTACAGAAGATATAGAGTCGTTGAGTGAGAATATGTTAAGCTTCTATTGTTCATCGTAACGTCTTAGGCATCAAAACTAATTTACACATGGATTCCGCGAATCAAATCAAGAACAATATGGAAACCTAGTGGAGAATGATAACATGAACATACAAATTATCTAGCCTCTAAGCCATGATCTATCGAACGCGATTCTAGCTATCACATGAACACAGATCGCAGGAATCAAACAAAAACTTAAAAATATCTTCAGAAAATATATGATATAGCAAACACGAACAGATGTCGTCGTCGTTGAGATCACATCAAAGATCGCCTGTCAACGGAGAAAAAGAAACGAGAGAGAAAGCGAGCTTACCAGAATGAAAGAGTCAATCACGTTGAAGAAGACGGTTCGAGAGGAGAAACGATCGTAACTGCAGAGATCTACGAACGGCTAAGAAGGTGGGGGAAAGCGAAAGAATCAAATGATTCAGACGAGGAAATCAAACACTCTCGGGAGTGATTGAGATTGGAGGAGATTACCAAGAAGAAGATCGAGATCAGAAGGGAAAGAGAAGATGGAGCGATTGAGATTGGAGGAGGAAGAGAAAAATTGATTTTGAGAAGTCGACGATGAAGGAGAGAAACATAAAATAGATTATCCAATACCAAAGAGACACGTAAAGGGTTTTTACCAGCTGTAAAAATACCACATTAAACACCGATTCTGTGTTTTTATCTCTTTTTCATTTTTTTTTTGAATTTTGTTTGGAACCCCGTTTTAGAGCTGCCGATGGATGTGCTCTGAAACACAAATTAAGTTTACGTGTGTTAGATGTTTTATTGATTGGTGTTAAAAAAAAAAGATATTTTAATGATTTTTAATCTAGGAAACTGATGGAAAGCAAAACGTATGGTCCATTAATAAGTGAACCACTGTTTAGCTAAAAAAAGCAGACTCATCTTACCAATCTCGAACACACAACACACAGTCACCATCTCTCTCTTTATTTCACACGCATACATTTAGGGAATCAGAAGCCTATAAACAAAAGAAAGGAAAAAAACCTTTTTTATCTTCACAAGTTAAGAAAGTGTGTGCTGGGTTGTAAAACATAATCCAAGATCCTCTCACTCAAAGAAAGGTAACAGTTGTGAATCTGTTTCTTCTAATCCTTAAGCAGATCTCTGGATGCATTAATTCATCTAGTCTTGTTATTTCTTTTACTTCTATGCGTAATTTCTGGATCTGATCTTTCTCTCTCTCTTCTGTCCATCTAGGGTTTCTTGAGAATATTATTTAAACCCTCTTTAGCTAATAGTCACACTTCATTTCCTTTCTTTGTTTCTTGGTCTAAATGTTGCTATGGGTAGGGGAGATTCAAAATCTATAGTGAAGAAGATTGGGTACAATGGCGAGAGAGAAGATAAGGATAAAGAAGATAGATAACCTAACAGCGAGACAAGTTACTTTCTCTAAGAGAAGAAGGGGAATCATCAAGAAAGCCAGTGAACTTTCGATTCTTTGCGATGCTGATGTTGCTCTCATCATCTTCTCTGCTACTGGAAAGCTCTTCGAATTCTCTAGCTCAAGGTATGTGTACTTTCATTTTATAAAATTTCTATCATTTCTCTTTTCAATCTTTGGTTTGAGAGATGATAATATTGTTAAGATATGTAATTATATGAGACTTTTAGTTATTTTTTACTCTCTAAAATAATTTATTCTTGGGCTCGGAGAAATCATATACGTAGTTAGCTGCGTGTCACGGCATAATTTGATAATATATATTGAAGCAGTAAAAATAAAAGATTCTGACGACCTAACATAATTGTACTTGCTCTTATCCCTTTCTTCCAATAAGAATATAAGAATTATGTTTACTATGACCTTACTCATCCTGTAATTACGTTAATATGTAACATAATGAAAACATAACTACATAATTAAGTATAGGTTATTTACTTTTCTTAACCATTTTCATTTAGACATATGATAACTTTTCTATAATCTAAAAGGGGAGAGTATAATATTTTTTTTGTAACTGTGCTAAGTTATGCAAGCAAGTGTATATATATGGATACATGGTACTTACCACAATTAGAATGGACTTCTTTTTCTCTTTCTCTTACTTTATTTTGTATTACAAAAGTCTTTGACAGTCATTTTTGGTTTGATTGGGGATTAAGTATTAATCACTAGTTTATTTATTGTGATAAGCATATATTACCATAACTCTAATGGAGTCATCCAATAAATATCATCTGCACATGTTTGACTTCATACTTTTGATTTCTTTCTTCTTTTTGGTAACTAAAAAAAGGGTTCCAGTGTATTCTTTAGATTATTAATTTAATAAATTGCATATATGGACGAAGGAAAGCTTTATGAAAGATGGATTGTTTGTTGATACGTGTAGTATGAGAGACATCTTGGGAAGGTATAATCTTCATGCAAGTAACATCAACAAAATGATGGGTCCACCTTCTCCGTATCACCAGGTATTCTCATTATCACTCACTCTCTTCTATAGTTATTTTATCAAACCCTTGTCTTGTCTCTATATTATCCGCTAATCTTCACTTTTTATGCGAGATTGTTTGAATTGTTTGGTGTAAGTCCACATATAGAGACATGAAGTTACAAAGTTAACTAGCTAGCATCAATGCAGCATTAATCTTGAAGCATGTAATTACGTACTTGGTTCAACATATCAGTTACAGAACCTGAAAATTTTGACTTTGCATCTAGCAGCTAGAGAATTGTAACCTCTCCCGACTAAGTAAGGAAGTCGAAGACAAAACCAAGCAGCTCAGGTATGGCTTCATCTATATGCTATGCTGATAAACAAATCTTTCATGTGTGGTTTTTATGTTTTGAAGACAATGTATGAATGTTGCTTATATGTTTTAGAATCTATTCATCTAAGAAAACGAAGCTATTTCATTTCATGGGTAGTTTTTTCGATGTCTTATTTATCAGGTTGTAAAAATTATTTCTAAAGCTTAAAAGAGTTTAGTAGTTTTCAAATATGACCCATAATTCTCCTTTTATCAAACTTTATATCGCTATAACATCTAGTATTAGTTTACGTAGCTGGTATTGCGTGAGTTCAATACAAATCTTCAAAGCTATGTACCTTACTAGTTGAGGCGTTCGTGGATATTATACGACGTTAGCTTGGTTTCTTCTTATTCTATGTGAGATTTTTTTCAATATCCATATTAGTAGCATTGTATGCTTAATGTGTGCGATGTGGGTTTAAGTGCTTCGTTATAAACTTGAAAATGTATATAAAAATGTGATTTTCATGTGGTACTCTAATGTAATCCTAGACAAATGAGAGGGGAAGATCTTGAAGGATTGAACTTAGAAGAGTTGCAGCGGCTGGAGAAATCGCTTGAATCTGGACTTAGTCGTGTGTCTGAAAAGAAGGTTCATTACTAAATCATAGACTAATAACAAGCACATTTTTGTAACGTGACATATAGTAACTATAAGCTGTATAAATATATAAAAATGTAACATTGTTGTTGTTGTTTTTGTTAACTAGGGCGAATGTGTGATGAGCCAGATATCTTCACTTGAGAAACGGGTAATAAGTACAATTTGTGTTATGGATAACATAATGATTAAGCCTACATGTAAGTATGCATATTAATAAGTGAGGTAAACACACGCAGGGATCAGAGTTGGTGGATGAGAATAGAAGACTGAGGGAGCAAGTATGGCTCTTGTACCTTCATAGAAACAATTCTATATTTATAGTATTAGTATTCTGATTCATTATAATAATACAAATATTAGCTTGAGTCGTTGGAAATGGCTAAAACGATGGCGTTAAAGGAGGTTGTGGAGACAGAGTCGGCGACCACAAATGTGTCAAGCTATGACAGTGGAGCTCCCATTGAAGATGACTTCTCAGATACTTCCCTTAAGCTTGGGTATAATTAACTAATTCAGTGGAGATATACATTCAGTGTGTGGAATATGTCGATGTTACTTATTGTGTTGGTTTCTTTTATTTTGTTAGGCTTCCGTCTTGGGAATGAATCGGAGAAAGAAGAGTGCAGCAGAGTTGACTTGGATGAGACATGAAACAAACTGATCCGAGTCGTCATTTTTCACTTTCTTTCCTTTCATAAGTGTTGAACAAAATTCAGATGTGAAGAATGAAATTCTCATTGCATTGTGGAGACCGTGATAGCAAGCGTATCACATCGTGTTACTGTTTCTCTTTCTTTTCTAAAACTATTTTGCAAAGAAAAATCAATGGGCCTGATATTGTCTTTTAATTGATTATTTATCTTTAGCAGCCATCTATTTTGCTTGATTAGTAGCTCATCAACTAGCATGTCTTGTTAGTGTTGCCCTAGCTCGATGTTTTACACTCCATGATCTTCTAAGAATGCTTTTTTTTTTTTTTTTTTTTTGATAAATCTTATCGGATGATCCGGTCGGCCTCGGGAGGAATGCACTTAATGCTACATAGTTGACCGGCTACCACACTGCATTACCCGAGTTTATAATATCTTCCGACTAATGCCAAGAGGTGAATCGATCATCTGTTACGATCCACCATGTAAACCAACAAGATTGACCAAGTGATGATAATATAGTTTATAGGGAGAATCGAACTCATGATTGATTTGGGTGCACACCGAGCTCCAAGAGACCACCAGTTGGTTAAGAAAGATTTTTTCTTTTTTTTTTTTTAATTTTTTTTTTATCTCTTATTCTTGTTGCAAATGTAATATGCATCGGATCAACAAAGAGAGGCGAACAACACTTACATGGAGTGTCTTGTGCTTTAGCCTCAACGAGGATTAACATGTGTTTCTTAAATTTGTTTATAAACGTCCGTTTGCAACAAACACCATTATGCTATTGTTGATGGTATACTTTGGCAATGTTTTATGAAGTTTGGTGTATTATTATTGTATTGATAAAGAAAAGGTTTAATATAGGGCAATTTTCACAAATAAGTTTTTTGTCACAAAATAGACCTTGAAAAAACAAAATGACCAAAATAGATTTTTTTATTTTGAAAATTTTAATATTTTTTATTGTATTTAAAATTTGAAATCATACCCCAAAACCCCACCCTTTAACCCTAAACCCTAAATCATAAACCATAAACTCTAAATCTTAAACCCAAAAACACACTCTTTAATAAAACATTTTTGTCATTTTGATCTTTATGGGCTATATTTGTGACAAAAAACCTTTTTAGTGCTATCCTATGAAATTTATCTTTAAAAATATACTTTCGGGCTAATTATAAATTTTTTTTTTAAAGAAACCACCTTGTGTGAAAATCTGTCTTTTTCTTTTGAAATACTTGTGAAAATTTGTCTAACCCATTCAAGTCAATGCCAAAGCCACTTAGAGCATCTTTAACCATAACAACTCTATTGGGTGCTTAAACATTTTTTTAGTATTAAATGGATGTTAAACATTTTTTTAAGCAACTTTTAATATTTTGACCTCCAATAGAAGTTGCTTATTTTGGGGTGCTTAAAAAAATTATTAAACATTATTTTATATAAGATTAAATCTATTTATTATATAAAACATATTTAATCATAACATTTAGAACATTCATTTTAAAATAAAAACATAAAAACAAAGATTAGTACAATAATCGACAATAATTTGAAAGAAACATCCGAGCTCAATTGTTGTCCTCGTCACGTCCAAATTTACTCCACAAATGTTCAACCAAATCAGCTTTCAGTTGTTCATGCATTTGTCTATCACGAATTCTAGTTCGAACACCCATCATATTGGCGATATTTGAAGGGATATCTGTTGAATATTTGAGATCCACATGTGAACTTCCGTTGTCTTCTGCTTGTTGGAACTCGGAAAGATTACATTGCGTGTATCCATATCGTTCATCTTCAACTATCATATTATGGAGTATGATACATGATCTCATAATCTTTCCAATTTTGACTTTATCCCCAAAAAGTGCTGGATTTTTAACGATGGCAAACCGAGCTTGCAAGACTCCAAAAGCACGCTCGACATCTTTTCGGACAGCTTTCTGGTGTTGAGCAAATAAAACTGCTTTCGGCCCTTGTGGTAGCGAAATAGATTGGATAAAAGTTGCCCATTTCGGATAAATACCATCGGTGAGATAGTAAGCCAAGTGATACTCTCTTCCATTGACAAAGTAAGTGACTTGCGGAGCTTGACCATTTATTATGTCATCAAAAACAGGTGAGCGATCAAGAAAATTTATATCATTTAAGGTACCTGGAGGTCCAAAAAATGCATGCCAAATCCAGAGATCATATGAAGCAACCGTCCGTGACACAAGCATAATAGGGCTTCTTCGTCTCTGATTATTTCACTCCCATTGCTCCTGAAAGTAACAAGAATATGAAACATAAGAACATTAACAAGAAACACAAGAACAGAACAAGTACATGAACACACAAACAAGAACATTCTCATTACTTAAACAGAACAAGTACATGAAACAGATAACAAACACATGACACCAGCATGAAACAGATAACAAACATATGACACTAGCAGAGAAGAGCTTCTTCTTTTCACTAACTGGAGAACAACTCATTGATGAGTTTCTTCTTTAGCGTTTCTTCATATTCAGGGAGTGGCTCTGTTCTAGCAAGTAGACGGTCAAATAGACCTATCTTTGAGAGTTTTTCTCTCCTAGACAAATCCTCTTGCTTATACGACCAAACCCGCTCAAACTCCTCTCGCCCCTTCCCCTCTTCCATTGGCTTCTTACCACTACGCTTGGCAGCCTTAACACCAGGGGGCCGATCAACCGTTTCACCAGCCACCCCCTCAGTTGCGCGAGATGTTGAGGATTGAGCCCCGTCCTCTCCTCTTCTCTTTTTTGAGGTTCTCTGTGTAGATAGATCACACCACTTCTGGTCATGGCGAAGCTCCTTCCACGCATGTTCCAGAGTGAATTTTTTTTTATAGTTGTTCAAGAAGATAAGGTGAGCTTGTTTGAGAATATCATTCTCATTTTGGCCTGAGGTTTTCTGTCTTGTTGTGGCTTCATAAGATCCACAGAACTTGGACACAAGATCATTGATCTTGTGCCACCTATTCTTGCAGTGCAATGGCTCTCTTTTTTCCAGGCCTACAAGCTTCGGACTAGCAGCAAAGTAGTCGGCTACTCTCTTCCAGAAGGCCCCAGACTTTTGCTCGGTCCCAACAACCGCATCTTTGCTGGTGTTAAGCCAAGCGCTGATGAGGACCTCATCATCTGTTTGCGACCAAGACCTGCGTTCTTTACGCTGCAGTGGATTGTCTTGCTCGAAGTTTGAATCTTCTGTGGTTTGCGTGCCAAATAAAGGAATGGGAGAAGATTTTTAAACCTATGCCACTATCTTGTTGACTTTGGAGAAGATCAACAAAATTTAAATTCAAAAATGGATTAGAATCCATTTTTGAATATGTCTTACGTATTAGAAAAGAGAGATGGAAGATAAGAGAGATGGAAGATAAGAGAGATAGATAGATGGAAGAGATGAAGTTAAACGCATTCATTTAAATAGATAATATAAAGATAAACGCATTCATCACTCACACAACCAATATTCTAGCTAACCATCACTTCTATTTATCACACAACCATAACCTAGTTCACTAAATAAAAACATTAACTATCTAACTCAACCGTAAAGCTTGCAATCAATTCATTAGAAGTAGACATTTACCTGTATTGCGAAGACCAAATGTACTCCTATGCTTTGAGCTTCCTTCGTCTTCTACCCTCGACCAAATGTACTCCGCATGTTAAGACACAACACACATAAAGTAATCAAAAAAAATTAGGGAAAACTCTTAAAAATAAACTTTGCTTCATATCTGAAACAGACATAATCAAAAAGGATTTTGATCCACCCATCTTAATTGAAACAAACTTGCAACCAAAACATATCTAAACAGACAGAGTCAAAACATATCTAAACGACTTTATCGTAGAGAGAACATCAAATTTGATCCTACCATCTTAATTGAAACTAATCCAAGTTGAAACAAACTTACAAACAAATCTATTTTAATCCATCCATATTGATTGAAACAAACTTGCAACCCAATCATGTTCGATGAAACCATCACCCGTTTCAGGACAAACCGCATCAAACAAATAAACGAGAAAGAAGGAAGCTTTACCTTCGCCGAACGCCACCTCTGTCGCCGTCGAGGAGAGCTTTGTCGCCGTCGAGGAGAGCTCCGTCGCCACCGATACACCAAATCGACGAGACAGAACAAAGGCTTCGTCTCCACCGAGAAAGGGCTCCATCACCAGCAATACACCTAACCAACATATAACAAACACAAAATAGCCTATCAGAACAATAAGATTCAAAATCTAAACACATGCAAAATCGAAGAACACAAGAGACGCTTACCTTTCGATTTGAAGAGAGCCAGCGTCGCGAGAGTTCCGTCCCCGTCGAGGAGAGCCACCATCGAGATCGTCGACGCCGAGCCACCGAGGGAGACGACGATAGCAGAGCCACCGAGACGATTACGATTCGCCTTTCGGGAGAGAGGATTCGAGAGAGAATTCGAGAGAGAGAGAGAGAACCAAGTTTGATTTGTTTCACGCGTAACCGAGGCTTCCCCTCCCCTCTCTTGACACGTGCACACTAAGCGGCGTTGTTTCACGGACTTAATTAAGCGTCGTGTTTTCTATTTTTTTTTAAATTAAAATTAACCCTAAGCAATGGCCTAAGCACCTGCGATAACGGTGGTCTTAGGTTTTAGATCATGCAAAATTGCAATTTGACACCCAAAGGATCGTTGATCAAAAAAAAAAAAACACCCAAAGGATCGTGTGTTCCGGCTACATGAGATAAAATAGTCTCGTATGTGGGGTCCCTACTTTCTTTCTATTTATTTATTTATTCATTTTTGTTTTTGCTTGGAATTGTATTTCACTGGTGTTTTTTTCTTCTCACAGGAAGAGACTCAAAACTCCAGAGATCGAGTACACTTGTGTGTGTCTACCTCCACCTCCGCTAGTTACAGGTATCAACTCCTCTGTCTTCGTATCCTGAGATTTGGATCGCTCTTCCTAGATCTTCCCTCCAATACTCTCACCAGAATTTCGGATCAAACGTAAGATCTGGATGAAGGCAAGCCACACTGAAAAGTTTGCTCCTTTACTCGATCGTCGCTGAGTTCTCGACGTAATTGTCTCCATTGTTGTCGAATCAATTCTCCAAATGAAGCAACTTCAGCCATTACACAGCCTTAACCAGACGCAGAGGATAGCTCTCGCTGGGGTTCTCGCCCTCCTCCTCCCGATCTTCTCCCCCAATCTCTTCCGCCCTCTTGGTCGCGCCTCTCCTTCTCTCTTCTCCGTCAGTCTCATCTCTCTCTCTCTCTTTATCTCCGACGATTCAATTAGTATCTTTCAACATGTCTTCGATTTCATACAGACTTTGAATTGTATTTGGTAGGAATGGAATGCTCCAAGGCCTAGACATCTGCGCTTACTCGAAGGTGCTCTTCATCGACAAATTGTTAGTGGTTTTGCTCTCATGTTCTGTTTTTTTTTTTATTACTGTATCAAAGGTCTTTGCTTTGTTCCTTTTGGCTGAACCTTATTGTGTTCTCACTCGAACCAATGTGTAGTCGATCAGACAACAGGTGGAGTTATGGTCTCCCTTGCCAGATCAATCTTGGAAGCCTTGCACTCAATCTTTTACAGGATCTCGTTAGCTTTCTTCTTCTTCTTTCATCGTTTATTGCGTTTGGCACATAGTAACAATTTGGATCTGATGGAATTGTCACTCTTTACAGCCTTGCCTGAGAAGTCTCAAGGGTTTCTTCAGGTGTTCCTCGACGGTGGACTTAATCAACAAAGAATGGGGGTTAGTAGAATCTGCTTTGTTTATAACGCTGAGACATTATATCAACTTTACAGACTTCTCTTTCGATTTGTTACTGCAGATATGTGATGCGGTTGCTGTTGCCAAGATACTGAACGTCACGCTTGTGATTCCACGCCTTGAAGTTAATCCTGTTTGGCAAGATTCAAGGTAACTCTTCTATCCTACTTAACTTGCTGGCTCCTAAGTGATTCGTGCTGTGACCATTTCTTTTGCAGTTCGTTCGCAGATATATTCGATGTGGATCATTTTGTAACTGTCCTTAAAGACGAGGTCCGGATCGTCAGAGAGCTTCCTACACAATACGCTTGGAGCACGCGTGATTACTACGCAACAGGCATTCGAGCTACTAGGATCAAGACTGCCCCTACTCATGCCTCAGCAGAGTGGTATGTTGAAAACGTCTTGCCTGTTATCCAGAGGTTTGTGTCTCTTCTTAACTCTAACTGATCTTTTCACATTAATCATCACTACACTGTTACTATTATGAATCATCCGCTCTCTCCTTTTTTCTTCTTTCTGACAGTTATGGCATCGCTGCTGTTGCCCCATTCTCTCACCGTTTGGCGTTTGACAATGTTCCTGAAAGTATACAACGGTTACGCTGTAAAGTGAACTTTGAAGCATTGAACTTTGTTCCTCGCATTCGTGAGCTAGGAGATGCTCTTGTGCATCGACTCAGAAACCCTCCTTCCACCTCTAAAACATCAGGTGATACGGATCCAACAGAGAGAGTAAACACCATTGCAAAATCTGGAGCTGGAAAGTTCGTCGTGCTTCATCTTCGCTTCGATAAAGTCAGTGTGATCTTCATCATTTTCTTAGATTAGTTTCTAGTTGTGACATAGCTTGATCTCTTTCTTCCCCTAGGATATGGCTGCTCATTCAGGATGTGACTTTGGAGGCGGCAAGGCGGAGAAACTAGCGCTGGCGAAATACCGCCAAGTGATCTGGCAAGGAAGGGTGTTAAACTCACAGTTCACAGACGAAGAGCTAAGAAACAAAGGGCGTTGTCCATTAACACCCGAAGAGATTGGTCTCCTTCTTTCAGCGTTGGGTTTCACCAACAACACCCGTCTCTACCTAGCTTCCCACCAGGTCTACGGAGGAGAAGCGAGAATCTCCACCCTGCGTAAACTCTTCCCGGTGTTGGAAAACAAGAAAAGCCTAGCCTCTGCGGAGGAGCTAGCTGAGGTAGAAGGGAAAGCTTCTTTGATGGCTGCAGTGGATTACTACGTGAGCATGAAGAGTGATATTTTCATCTCTGCATCTCCAGGGAATATGCACAACGCATTGCTGGCGCATAGAGCTTACTTGAACTTGAAGACCATAAACCCGAATATGATACTGTTGGGACAGGTTTTGGTGAACAAGAGCTTAGGGTGGTCTGAGTTTGAAGGAGCAGTTGTGAATGGGCACAAGAACAGGCAAGGCCAGCTTCGTTTGCGGAAGCAGAAACAGTCTATTTACACTTATCCAGCTCCTGATTGTATGTGCAAAGCAGCTTAAGCTGTTAACTTTTTCTGTTCCATATAATTTTTATCATTGTTCTAGACGCTTTCTAGGGGACTACAAAACTAGCTGCCAAGCCAATTATTCAAGTCTAAGGGTATCATTGGTTTCCCCGCCACCACTCACAAAAAAGACAGCTTTTGCGGTTGTTGGCGTTTTGCAACAATCATTCAAACCGTTCTAAACTTTAAAAATTCAAAAGCTGATTCCAACTAGCGTCTGCGGTTGCTTGATGATAATTTTTTTTTAAAACAATATAAATAAAAATAAAAATATTCAATAAAAATTTTAAATTGAAATTATAAAAATAATAAAATATATCTATTATATTTTAATTAATATTATAAATTTTAAAAATAAAAATATTTTCTATAATTTAAAAAAATTTAAAACTATAAATTTCTAAATAATATTTTTATATTTATTACCATATTATGATTTTTGATATTTTTATAATTATATAAAATGTAAATATTGTTAATTTATTATTTAATCGCTGCTGCATTTGGTAACCAGTCATAAGCCTATGCGTTAGTAAAAATATAAAACAAAAAATTAGATAAATTTTATACTAACATTATTCTCTAGTTTAACAGATTTAAACTAAACTAGATTACTTTAAATTAAATTTAACCATTAAACTGATTTAACATGGTTTAAGTCGATATGAATCGTATAAATTAGATTCTAAAAAATTATTTCGATTAAGATCGATTTGTTGTTTGTTACAAAAAAAAAAAAAAAAAAAGGATCAATTTGTTGCCATATAAACCGATCTTGATACGCATTCAACTTTATAACGAAGGTGGTCTTTTATGGAAAAATATATCTTTTTAAATTACATAAAGATGGAATCGATGTAACTAAAAGTTTTCGATGTTACTTTGTTGACAATGTAATAAAGAAGAAGAAAAAGAAAAACAAAAGTGGGAGATTCAAAGTCATAAAACGTAAGGAAAAGACAAGGACCCACTCAGATTCAACTCTCAACCTGTAAACTCAATTATCTGTCTTCCTTCTCCTACCGTCTCCCTCTTCGATCTCTCCCGAGTCTTCCGTCCTTTGGAGAGAGAGAAAAGATCCAATCTTTCTCAAAGTCAGACGAAGAAGAAGAAGATGAGTTCTGCTCTGTATGCTTCCGGTGTGTTTAAGGAGGTCAAGTCAATCTTGGGAGCCTTTCTCGGCGACTCGGTGTCTGACGACGTTGTTCTCGTGATTGCAACCACGTCTTTGGCACTTGTAGTTGGGTTCGTGGTGTTGGTATGGAAGAAAACGACGTCGGATCAGAGCCAGGAGCTGAAGCCTTTGGTGATCCCAAAGTCTCTGATGGCTAAGGACGAGGACGAGGAGGATGTGGATTTGGGATCTGGCAAGGAGAGAGTCTCTATCTTCTTTGGTACTCAGACTGGAACCGCTGAAGGATTTGCGAAGGTATTGTGTAACTATTTGCTAAAAAAGTGTTGATTTTTTATGATTCTGTTGACTTATTAGTAGCTCTTGATGTTGGATGTGGCTTAGGGTTTAACTAGAACTTCTCACAATTGCTCTATTTGATTCGTTATTGTGATTCAAAGGTTTGGTCTTTATGAGAACATTTTCATTTTCTGTTTCATAGGCATTAGCAGAAGAAATCAAAGCGAGATATGAAAAAGCTGCAGTCAAAGTCATTGACTTGGTATGATTTACTTACATTATTATTCTATTCACTTCATGCGAGACTGCTATCACTTGGATTTGACTTTCTTACTTTGCTGTTTTATGGTTTTGATTAGGATGACTATGCTGCTGATGACGATCAATATGAAGAGAAGTTGAATAAGGAGACTTTGTCATTCTTTTGTGTTGCTACGTAAGACATATTCCAATCTGATGATGATATCTTTTGCTATTTCCCCTTCAAGTGTTTGCTGGATTTATTTATTTGGTAACTTGTTTAGTTATGGAGATGGAGAGCCTACTGACAATGCTGCTAGATTTTACAAATGGTTTACAGAGGTTTGTAGCCTCAGTGCAATCAAATCAAAAGTATTATTCTCCTCTGATTTCTTAGGCTTCAACAAATGAACTACTCTGTGTTTCATGTCTCTAGGGAACTGAAGGGGATATAAGGCTTCAGCAACTAACATATGGTGTGTTTGCTCTTGGTAATCGCCAATATGAACATTTTAATAAGGTACCGTGGTTAAAAAGATGTGCCTGCTTCTAGCTTATTATCGATTTTCTTCCGGCCTTCACTAATAATAAAATGATTTCTTGGAACAGATTGGGATAGTTCTTGATGAAGAGCTCTCTAAGAAAGGTACATGTGTATGTTTACATAGTTTTGCAACTCTTATCTAATGCTAGATATTGAAAAGACACTGAAGGACATATTACTGTGATGTTTACCTATGATGATAATGATACTGAATGTTTTCTCTTTTTTTCCGTCTCTTTGGTGCATGAGGGAAAACGTAATTGTTGTCGTCATATTCAATGCAGGTGCAAAGCGTCTTATTGAAGTTGGTCTAGGAGATGATGATCAGAGCATTGAGGATGATTTTAATGCCTGGTTTGTTTCTGTTCCTTTGTCTTACGTTTGCTACTTTGGAAGACTTTCTCTAGTCTTCTACCCCATTACTGTAAAAAGGGAAGCTTTAGAGTTTGCTTGAGTAAATGTGTTTGTAGTGAGAGATTATTTGACCTCTACGCTGTACAATTCATTCGTTTTTTTGCAGGAAAGAATCGCTATGGCCTGAGCTAGACAAGCTCCTCAGAGACGAGGATGACACAAGTGTGGCAACTCCATATACAGCTGCTATTCCTGAGTATCGGGTGATGATTCATGATCCTAGTTTTATATCTGAGAAATCAGTGGACTCGAGTGTTGCCAACGGAAATTCTGCTATTGACATTCATCATCCTCGCAGGTATATGAAGATCCGTGTAATATAATATACTGGATCAATGTTCTACACTTTTGGTTGCGTATTAACATTTGCTCCGTATTCGGAACAGAGTTAATGTTGCTGTCCAGAGGGAACTTCACACACCTGAATCCGATCGGTCTTGTATTCATCTCGAGTTCGACATATGCACTAGTATCACGTAAGTATCTAACTCTGAGCTGTAGTTATTGTCTCCTACCCTTGGATTAGTTACAAGGCAGCACAGTTATCTTGGCTTGCATAGACTTTTTGTTTCCACGTATGATTATGCTATAGATTGAATATTTTGACCCTTTAGTCAACAGCAGATCGTCATCATGAAGATTATAAAATTACACCCGTGTATAGTAAAAATTAATGGCATCTTCTCTGTGCAGATATGAAACAGGAGACCATGTAGGAGTATATGCTGAGAATCATGCTGAAATAGTTGAAGAAGCTGGAAAATTGCTTGGCCACTCTCTTGATTTAGTGTTTTCCATACATGCTGATAAGGAAGATGGTTCACCATTGGGAAGCTCGTTGCCACCTCCCTTCCCTGGTCCATGCACACTTGGTACTGCTTTGGCGAAATACGCAGACCTTTTGAACCCTCCTCGAAAGGTTAACTTCTGTTTGCTTTGAGATCAGATTTTTCTGATGGTTTTGGTTTCTGCTTGTTCCCAATAATTAAACTTGTTTACTTTTGGGATTTCAGTCTGCGCTAGTTGCCTTGGCGGCCTATGCCACTGAACCAAGCGAAGCCAAGAAGCTTAAACATTTGACATCACCTGATGGAAAGGTTCTGAGTCACTGGTGTATCTTGTTCTAGGGTTTTAAAGTTTTCTTGAGTTAACATCCTTGGGGGGTCTTTTGGCTTTAGGATGAATACTCACAATGGATTGTTGCAAGCCAGAGAAGTCTTTTAGAGGTTATGGCTGCATTTCCATCTGCTAAACCCCCACTTGGTGTGTTTTTTGCTGCAATAGCTCCTCGTCTACAACCTCGTTACTATTCCATCTCATCCTCGCCTAGGTGATTATTTATATTTGAGATACTAATTGTTAGCATAAGAAAAATAGAGTCTCCGTCATTCAAAGTCCCTCTCTTTATTTTTCTAATACAGGTTGGCTCCAAACAGAGTTCATGTTACATGCGCACTAGTCTATGGTCCCACTCCTACTGGTAGAATCCACAAGGGGTTGTGTTCTACGTGGATGAAGGTAATCCTCACCTTCATTTGTTCACTATCTTTAAGTTCGCTTTATGTTGTTTTGTTTTTGTTTTTAATAGCTTTTGAAAAACTCAGAATGCAGTTGCTGCGGAGAAAAGTCGTGAGTGTAGTGGAGCCCCAATCTTTATTCGAGCATCTAATTTCAAGTTACCGTCCAACCCTTCAACTCCCATTGTTATGGTGGGACCTGGGACTGGCCTGGCTCCTTTTAGAGGATTTCTGCAAGAGAGGATGGCACTGAAAGAAGATGGAGTAGAGCTAGGTCCATCTTTGCTCTTCTTTGGGTGTAGAAATAGGCGAATGGTGAGACTTGTTAGTTGTTTGCACCTTTTCCATTTGCAGTGTCATCAGCATGTTGACCTGCTGCTATATGTATGACTTGCAGGACTTTATTTACGAGGATGAACTCAATAACTTTGTTGATAAAGGCGTAATCTCTGAGCTCATTGTGGCGTTCTCTCGTGAGGGAGCACAGAAGGAGTATGTTCAACATAAGATAGTAGAGAAGGTAAGCATCAACATCAGGCTTTGGAAAAAGAGAAATGTATTATAATGTCATTTCTCATTTGCATTTCATTTTGTATTCAGGCAGCACAAGTTTGGAATCTAATAAAGGAAGAAGGATATCTCTATGTTTGCGGTGATGCTAAGGGCATGGCCAGAGATGTCCACCGGACTCTACATACCATTGTTCAAGAGCAGGTAATGAATAAGCATTGTCAAACAAGTAGTAGAATTTCTTGTTTTGTTTTGGTTGAATCCCTTGGAAGACTGATACCAACTATATTTTTATAAATTTACAGGAAGGTGTGAGTTCCTCGGAGGCTGAGGCTATAGTTAAGAAACTTCAAACTGAAGGAAGGTACCTCAGAGATGTCTGGTGATTGATGATGTTTAATTTGGGATGCTCTACCTTTTTTTCAAAGATTTCTTGGTAGGAATGCTGTTTTTACCATTTAGATATTTATTTGTTTATTTTCCTCCTTCTGTCTCATTTTCTTGCTTAATATATAGCCAAAGATTAAAGATTTGTCAAAAGTGTCTTTGTATGGAACAAAAGTATTAAACGGATGAAAGACTATACAGTCCAATAAATCTGGAGAGTGGAAAAACTCCATGATATTCTAGTATCCTCTTTAGTCTCCACATTGTTCGGCTGATTTAAGCTTTTAGATGTACAATCTTCTCTCACTAATGCATGTCTTGCGGTAGTACATTCATTCGAACCCTTTCAGAATAGCCAAGTATGCCTCAATTAGAAGTAGAATACAAGAAATAAGCTGATCAATCAATGTCTCATGAATGAACTGGTTTTTGAAAATTTCAGTTCCAACTTTCAACTATGACTATGAAATTTCGCATTTGCCTTTATAATATAGTTTATTGTGATTCTTTTTTCCAAGTATTGTTTATGAGAGAGAGAGAGAGAAGAAAATAAACAAATAACTACCTAAATGGTAAAAACAGCCTTCCTACCAAGAAAGCTAAAAAAAGAAGGGGAGAATCCCAAACTATAACATCATCCATCACCAGACATCTCTGAGGTATCTTCCTTCAGTTTGCAGTTTCTTAACTATAGCCTCTGCCTCTGACGAACTCACACCTTCCTGGAAATTTTGTAAGATAAAAATACAGTTGGTACCAATCTTCCAAGTGTTTCAACTCAAACGAACAAAGAGAAAACCCAAATTCTACCACTGGTTCCACAATGTTCATTCATACCTGCTCCTGAACAATGGTATGTAGAGTCCTGTGGACATCTCTCGCCATGCCCTTAGCATCACCACATACGTAGAGATATCCTTCTTCCTCTATTAGATTCCGAAACTGTGCTGCCTGAACACAAGATGAAAATGCAAATGTATGAGAATACTTTACATTCCTCTTTTCCCAAAGCCTGATGCTGATGCATTACCGTATATGCTTACCGTCTCTATTATCTTATGTTGAACATACTCCTTCTGTGCTCCCTCACGAGAGAATGCCACGATGAGCTCAGAGATTACGCCTTGATCAACAAAGTTATTGAGTTCATCCTCGTAAATAAAGTCCTGCAAGTCATACATATAGCAGCAGGTCAACATGCGGTGGCACAGCAAATGAAGAAGGTGCATTGATTGCAACAAATCTCACCATTCGCCTATTTCTACACCCAAAGAAGAGCAAAGATGGACCTAGCTCTACTCCATCTTCTTTCAGTGCCATCCTCTCTTGCAGAAACCCTCTAAAAGGAGCCAGGCCAGTCCCAGGTCCCACCATAACGATGGGAGTTGAGGGGTTGGACGGTAACTTGAAATTAGATGCTCGAATAAAGATTGGTGCTCCACTACATTCACGACTTTTCTCCGCAGGAACTGCATTCTGAGTTTTACAAAAGCTATTTAAAACAAAAACAAAAAGAGAGCTAAAAGATAGTAGAAAAATGAAGGTGTATTGACCTTCATCCACGTAGAACACAACCCCTTGTGGATTCTACCAGTAGGAGTGGGACCATAGACTAGTGCGCATGTAACATGAACTCTATTTGGCGCCAACCTGTATTAGAAAAATAAAGAGAGAGACTTTGGATGACGGAGAAGCTCAAGACTAGTTTTCCTTCTGCGAACAACTGGTATCTCAAAAAGAAATAATCACCTCGGCGAGGATGAGATGGAGTAGTAACGAGGTTGTAGACGAGGAGCTATTGCAGCAAAGAACACACCTAGTGGAGGTTTTGCAGATGGAAATGCAGACATCACCTCTAAAAGACTTCTCTGGCTTGCTGCAATCCATTGTGAGTATTCTTTCTAGAGCCAAAAAAAAAAACTAAAGATGTTAACTCATAAAAACTTTTAAAAAGTTAAAACAATTAGATACATCAATGATTTAGAACCTTTCCATCAGGTGATGTCAGATGCTTAAGCTTCTTGGCTTCATTTGGTTCAGTGGCATAGGTTGCCAACGCAACTAACGCAGACTGAACCCAAAAGTAAACAAGTTTAATAATTGGGAACAAGCAGAAGCCAAAACCACCGATGCTGATCTCAAAATGAAGAGAAGTTAACCTTTCGAGGAGGGGTCAAAAGGTCTGCGTATTTTGCCAAAGCAGTACCAAGTGTACATGGACCAGGGAAGGGAGGCGGCAACGAGCTTCCCAATGGTGAACCATCTTCCTTATCAGCATGTATGGAAAACACTAAATCAAGAGAGTGGCCAAGCAATTTTGCAGCTTCTTCAACTATTTCAGCATGATTCTCAGCATAGACTCCTACATGGTCTCCTGTTTCATATCTGCAAAGAAATGCCATTAGTTTTTACTATACACGGGTGAAAATATGATAGGGTCTTCACGACGATCTGCTGTTAACTGTCATGCCTTGTAACTAATCCAAGGGTAGGAAGCTTACGTAATACCAGTGCCAGATATGTCAAATTCGAGATGAATACAAGACCGATCAGATTCTGGTGTGTGAAGCTCCCTCTGCACAGCAACATCAGCTCTGTTTCCAATAAGAAACAAACTTTAGAATGCAACCTAAAAATTTTAACACCGTATTCCAGTATGTATAACACGGATCTTCATATACCTGCAGGGATGATGAATGTCAATCGCAGCATTTCCGTTGGCAAGATTCGAGTCCATTGATTTCTCAGATATAAAACTAGGATCATGAATCACCAGCCCGTATTCAGGAATAGCAGCTTTATATGGAGTTACCACACTTGTATCCTCCTCGCCTCTGAGGAGCTTGTCCAGCTCAGGCCATAACGATTCTTTCCTGCAAAAGAAGAATGAATTATACGCGCAGATGTCAAATAATCTCCCAAGAAAACACAAAATAATAAAGCCAACTCTAAAGCTTCCCTTTCTACACTAATGGGGTATCAAAGTAGCAAACGTAAGACAAGGAATCAGAAACAAACCAGGCATTAAAATCATCCTCAATGCTCTGATCATCATCTCCTAGACCAACCTCAATAAGACGCTTTGCACCTGCATTGAATGTGACAACAACAGTTGCATTTTCCCTCAAGAACCAAAGAGACTATAAAGTAAGCATCCAAGTTACCAGACACGAAAAGAGAAAATATCCAGTATAATCATCCTAAGTAAACATCAGAGTACTATATCTCCTACGGTGTCTTTCCAATATCTAGCATTGGATACGAGTTGTAATCTATGTAAACATGCTCATGTACCTTTCTTAGAGAGCTCTTCATCAAGAACTATCCCGATCTGTTCCAAGAAATCAAAATAGCCAATATTTAAGGCCGGAAGAAAATCCATAAGCTAGAAGAAGACACATTTTCTTACCACAGTACCTTATTAAAGTGTTCATATTGGCGATTACCAAGAGCAAACACACCATATGTTAATTGTTGAAGCCTCGTATCCCCTTCATTTTCCTGGATCCATGAAACACAAAGTATTGAGGAACAAACCTTTTGTGAAAAAATCATATTAAATTTGAAGAAAATGAAATTCCGATTTGATTTGTGGCATTGAGGCTACTGAGTATACTGACCTCTGTAAACCATTTGTAAAATCTGGCAGCATTGTCAGTAGGCTCTCCATCTCCATAACTAAACACGTTATTAAAAGAAATGAATCCATCAAGGGCATATGGAAAAAGAGGTCACAATCGGATTGGAATAAGTCTTACGTAGCAACACAAAAGAATGACAAAGTCTCCTTCTTCAACTTGTCTTCATATTGGTCGTCATCGGCAGCATAGTCATCCTAATCAAAACGATGGTAAAGGAAGAAAATCAAATCAAATGATTAAAACTAGCCTCTACCAGGAAGTGAGCAGAATCATAGTGTAAGTAAATCATACCAAGTCAATAACTTTGACTGCAGCTTTTTCATATTTCACTTTGATTTCTTCTGCTAATGCCTATGAAAATTAATGAAAATGACCCAACTCATAAAGACCAAAACTTTGAGTCACAATATCAACTTCCAGAATCATAACAAAGCATATAGCTTTTTTAGGCATAAGACACACTACCTTAGCAAACCCCTCAGCGTTTCCAGTCTGCGTACCAAAGAAGATAGAGACTCTACTCTTCCCGGATCCCAAATCCACGTCATCGTCCTTAGCCATAATAAGAGACTTGGGGACCATCAAAGGCTTCACTTCCCTCCCCTGATCCGACGTCGTTTTCTTCCATAACAATGCAGCAAACCCAACAGCCAGCGCCAAAGACGTGGTTGCAATCACAAGAACAACGTCGTCAGAGACGGGAGTGTCGAGGGACATCCCCAAAACAGACTTGAGCTGCTTAGCCAAAGCAGAAGAAGCATCGAATGTAGATGTCATGTGTTTTGGGTAATTGATCTTCCCCGTCACTCTTGTCTCTCCTCTCCAGAGCTGGAGAGAGCAGAGAGCAGAGAGCAGAATTAGTTTTACTTTTACGTGTGGGAAGTTGAATCTGAGAGAGACGCCTTTGGTCTTTTCTCAAAGGACTTTTATTGAATCTCCCAAAACTCTCTCTTTTCTTTCTTTTGTTGTTGACATTTTTGTTTTGGACTTTTTCAAACCTTTTTAAAAAAGTCACGTGAGAAAGAAAATAAACATTTTCGTCCAACTCCAACGACTCCATGAATTTTGGCTCCTTAAATGTTTTCATTTCACCTTTTTCTTGGGGATAATTTGCAATTAACAAAAAAAAAAAAAGAATTGTAAAACTCTAGATGTCTGTGAAAAGTCATCTTCGTGGTCTGACTAAAGGTTCATTAATGCTTCTACATCAGGAGATCTGAATTTCAATTCCCGGAGAAGGCGAAATTATGCAAATTAAGAGAGAAAAAAAACTTACAAGAGATCTGCAGCATGGGGCAAGGAGTACCGTCAAGCGTGGATCTCATAGGGCGGCTCAGATGATGCAGTCAGGCGTGAATCCTCATACGGCAGGTAGAATTGTCGGCTGTAAAATCGTCTGTAATATTTCTCATAGTCGTAATAGCATAATTACTCAGCGTTAAAAAAAAAAAAACTCTAGATGTCTAGAAGTCCATTTAGTTTGATGGTTTAACTAAAATATTAATAATGTTTCTAAATGTATGTGGAGATGTAAATTTTAAATTCCACATAAAATGATTTATTAACAATTATACAGATTTATACAAAAATTCATCAAAATATTTTCATCATCAGATAAGTAGAATTGTCACAAATGTTTTTTTATAAATCAGTCAGTTAGTTTTATAAATTATGTAAAATTATCGGTTTTAGAATTGTATATGTAACATTTCATTATAATAGAATAATAATTCGTGTTAAATAAAAAAAACTTTTGGATGGTGATGCCAATGAAAAAAAATTAAAGTGACTTGAAAAGTATGTAAATCAAAAGACAAACACACACATTTTATTGATAATCAAAGTCACCATCAGTAAAAAAAAATGGACAAACAGAACCATCGGATAAAAAATAGAAAGTGCATGTAAGTTGCACCACACAGAACAACAACAAAACAACAAATTTAATCACAAAAAGCTACATAATCATATTATTCAACTCAATCTTCAGCTTTGCAAGCTCTTCTTCAGGCATCACCACACTTACAGCCCTAGCAAACTTTCCCTTGGGAAACACCAACACAACTCCTTTGTCCCCCACACCATGAATCGTGTAGTTCACGAAATCAGGCTTCTCTCCTTTAATCTCAAGTTCGTCACACATGTCAAGATTCACAAACGTTAAGTTTGCACCGTACGTGATAAAATCCGAATAGCCTCTATCTTTTTCTATCATCCCCTTGATCACACCGTTCTCTTCTTTTCTCTCGTTCGCTATGAGCCCCGCTAGTTCGGATACCTCGGTCATCTCATCTTTCCTTTCCACTACACTTATTACCAAGTCATCGTTCCAACATGTTGAAGACGTTTTACGGTCACAGATTGTTATAACATTTGTGTCTTTTTCCCCACGAATATTCAGTATCGAACTCCATATCAATGCATACAGAATATCAACCTCTGAGGAAGATTGGTACTTGGCCATCAACCGGTCGATTTGCTCGAGGCTAAACTTAATGTTGAATCTCCCCATCTTGCATTTATTGCTAAGTAACCAATACTCCCCAACTGATTCCACCTTCTTAATGGAAATGGCCTGCCCATCATCATCAACTTGACCATTAGCATGAGGTGTCAGTTCGGGTTTTTTCGGGTAAACGGGTTTGGATGGGCCACGAGTCGACATTAGTTGTCCCATCGTTTTCATGAAAGTTGATGCTGAAACTACATCTCCCAGTACATGGGCCCAACTTAGCCCTACTGATAGCCCACCACATTTGAACTGTGTTATCTGAAAATAGATTTCAACAAACAAATTATATTACGATATATCTCATCTATGCGGACCAAAACCTTATTAGACGTACCTAAGTATGGGCTTCGGACGGATCGGGTATCCGGATAATTTTAAGGTATCCGGATTCGTATCCTTATCCGACGGATCCATAATTTTACTATCATTATCCGGATCCGGATATCCTTATAAAAATTGTAATATCCAGCGGATATCCGGATCCGGATTTGGATTCTTAAAATAAATAAAAAATAATATTAATATATATAAAATATTAAAAATAATTTTTTAAAAAATATATAATGTTTTTAATTATTTCTATGTATAATATTACAAAATTTACATACAATTTATATATAATATTATAAAAATGAAAATATATTAAATAAAATTAATTTTTATATATAGATATTACTATTTTTGAAATAGTTATTAATAAAACTTACGGATCCGGATATCCGGACTAAAAAATAAAGATATCCGGATCCGGATCCGACTTTGACGGATCCAACATTTTACTATCCGGATCCGGCCCCTCCGGATATTTGGATTTTCGGATCGGATCCGGATCGAATCTTGGATCGAATCCGGATCTTGGATAAAAGTCCCGGGCCTACCTAACTACGACAAATCATTTAGCTGGTGGTGCAGACAGCTTATACAAAGGTTCTTGATTATATATTTAGAAACAAATCGTTGTGGAGACCGTCTAAGCAAATGTTGATCTAATCTATTCTTACTGGAATAAATAAAAGTCCAATGCGAAGTTAAGATTCTCAGTTTATTAAGTGTCCAGTTCATAGTTAAGATAAAACAAGAAAATAATCTTGGAATGAATGCTTGATAGCAACTACCAAAACAAAAAGTTTGAATTTAATTATGTTGGTTTTTAGTTTGAGACCATAAATAATACTCCTTCTCTTTTATTGTAGGTACTTTTAGCAAAAAAAATTGTTTCACAATGTAAGTAATTTATCTATTTCAATGCACTTTTTTTTTACATTTATTGGGTACTGTGTGACCATTTAAATAATGTTAAGTTTTTCATAATTGGTTGAATTTATTGAGTAAAATGATACTTTTTAAAATATAACAACTTTCTTCGTATTAGTACTTTTAGGCTACTTTACTTTTAGTGTTAAAAAAAAAGGCTGCTTATATTTTTAAACTGGAGTAATAAAACTCGTATATATGTAGTAGTTACCTGGAGGTAAACGAGTGGAGAGTATAAAAGATCAGGACCAAGAACGTGATCGTAGACAAGGAACCGGTGGTCGATGGAACGGTCGTCCAAGTCTAGCCACTCCTGGACCGTGAACCCTTCGACTTTAGCTTCAACTATGCGCATGCCACTGTCGTTGCAGCGAATGTAAGGTATGGCTTGAGCTGAAGGGTTTTTGTTGTCGAGAAGCCGGATCCGACCAGTCACATGGTCATAACACGGGAGGTCGAGCAAAGGAAACGTGATGTTTTTCAAGTCGACGATGGTGAAGTCACGTGTACCCTTGAAGAAGTAAACAGCTCGGACGTAGTGGAGCTTCACGGCCAAGTCCATGGCCGTGAGATGCCGTGGCTTGTTCTCGCCTGTCATAGAAGCAGGTACCACCGACGAGATCTTCATATCTGTCACTGGGCTTGCCTCCATTTCGAGTGATAGGAGAGAAATAACTAATGTGTACTAGTTTAAAGCCTAAATAGGACGTGTTATAAGCATCTAGTTGCATGTCATGTGATGTCGGTCAGTTGAGACAACCTTTTCGGTGACATTAAATGTACATTTTAATACACAAAGCTATCTTCCTTTGGAGAGTTGAGTCCTCGGATCCAACAACAAACACCCTTTTATTACATCTATGATCCATGTTCGATCGCTTCAACTAACAACTGCACCTCTCTTATTACCAAACCTATTCCATCCAAAACCAAATTGAGATAACCGAACAGCAAATCAAATCTTAATATGGTTGAGGTAGATTTCATGTTTTGTATATCAGAAATACCTAAACAAATCTAAACCAAGCCAAACAAGAAAAACAAACCATCCATTCAAATTTACTTCAAACATACCTTTGTTAAGAAACTAAACCCAAAGCGACTACAAACTGATCTCAAACTTAAACTCAATCGAAACCCTGATTAAACACCACGTTTACCAACCATTCTACTCTGTTCCTAAAGATGACCATCGTTCTCTGTTGTGTCTCGTTACAAGCCATGTAACAATACCTGTTCCAAAGACTCATCAGTGATGACGGTACTCTATATGCTCGGATTTGGTGTTTACCCATTTGCTCAAATTCTCTTGATTCAATTGCTTGATTCATCGCACGTGGCCTCATCTAGAGAAGCAGCAAGGTACTCAGCAAGGCTCTGCTGATTAGTGCTAGGTTTGTGGGAAGCTTCTGATATCATAGGTTTCTTCGGTGCTATAGAATTGGGACGCCAGGCTTGACCTGTTGAGTTGCTGCTTGAAGCATCTGAGCAGCTCTTCCACAAGACTGGCTGAAGATACTTCCATGGATCCTCAGCCATGGAGTTGGAGTAAAATCGTTCTGCACCTTGTTCCATGGGTCTTCTTCCTCCACCTCGCCCATAGCTTGTGTTCATACCGCGTCCTCCTCTGCCTCTGCCTCTGCCTGAGTTAGGATATGTGTTTCCAGCCCAGTTAGAATTTTGCCGTCCGTAATGGGGAAATTGTGGAGGGTTATTGTTATAGTTGCCTCCTCGAGGACCTCGACCACCATATCTGTTATTCCCCATATCATGGTTTCCCTGAGGGAATGGATAAGGGCGAGGTACCCATTGAGGTGGACCTAAATGGTTAACAGGTGGTGGAGGCCTAAAGTTGTTGTTATTCCAAGGGGCGGGTGGACCTCTGTACGAGGGTGCCATCCCTCTTGGTTCGGTATGCAGATTATCACCACCGTAATGAGCTTCTTGAAAACCACCATGATTGGGATGTGCCTGATAGTCATTCCCCACCGATCCTGTTCACAATTATAGTGCAGGGATCAGAACTGGATTACTTTTGTTCGTTCCAAAAGAAAGAACAAGAAGATAAATGAGTAATAATGTGAAGTGGTTATAGTACAGTATATTCCTAGAAACTGAAGCATAAAGGGATATTTTAAATTAAGCTAGCTGAAGCTGATAGGCTAGGATCCTGGTTCTTGATGAACACTGACAATTTTTTTCTTTCACTGATCTTGAATTGTCGGTTACTATCAAGAACATACTAAACTCTAACAAACAAAAAAATACTGTGGATTTGTTAAAGAGATCACCTAACTCTCCCACAGAATGTTTCTGGATTTGTTCAATCCTATGCTAATATACACCAAGGATCAAGTAACATGCTAACACACAGTTAGTTAAGCCGACGTGGAACCAAGTAATCTTCCCTATGAAGGCTTATCAGTGGACTACTTTCTATGGCCTCCTCACAGGAATATAGACAAAGTAAAAACTAAGACAGAAGCATTGCCTATCAAGAGTATCACAAGCACAGAAACAAGCTGACAATATACAAAAAGTAATCACCTGGAACAGACGGTGGAAACTGCGGTGCTGGAGGGCTCACTTGATGTCTAGGAGATGAGATGTATTGTTGCTTAGGACTCTTGTTTCTCTTGAAACTAGAATAAGCTGCCATCGGGTCGGTGTAATAATCAAACCTTGGCTTATCATACGATTCCTGCTGGTGAGTGGATGCCTCAGCCAAGGGATTTGAGAGGTGACTTGTGTTCATAGAGGTTCCAAGCTCTGTAGAACCATCATTCTGTGCAGCAGCAGCAGCAGCTTCCATCCGCATTGCTTTTAGCATTTCTTTTCTTTTCTCTGAATCTTCCATTGCTGCTCAGCTTCAGAGCTAGTCAACTACAAAAATATAAACTTTTTTTAGAAATTAACCATTAAATCGCACAAAAAGAGCTAAGATCTCTCCACGCGAGAACAATCTAACCCTAAACCCCCAAATTATCCCAAACTCTGTACGGATACTCAAATTGGGAAAACGAAATTGAGGGTGATGCTAACCTTGGTTTACTCAACTTCTTCACTTCCTGGTCGCCAGAGGTAGAGGATGAATGACAAGTGAAAACCCAGAACACGATGATGACGATCCGACGAAGCCTCCACAAATATAAACGAGACTTCTAAAACCCGGTTCGTGTTCGACCGTGTTTTTCCAATTAGAACCGGTTTACAGCGATTAGAATCATAAACCAAAATACGATAATGACGAAGGGTGAGAATTAAAACGAGACTTCCGAAACCCGGTTTGTATTCGACTGTATTTTTTCAATTAAACCCGGTTTATGGAGCTTGAAATCATAAACCAGACTCCGATAAAACCCGCTGCTTTCTCAATCAATTGCACGAAGCAACCTCTCTCTCTCTCTCTCTCTCTCTCTCGAATCTCGTTGCTACGTGACCTAGCAGGCGATCTCTCTAGTCTTCTCCTTTTCTGCATCTCTGTTGATTTCTAGAGTTTGATCACGCTCTTTCTCTTGATCGAATCTTTATCTAAGCTTTCTAGTTGTATTCCGAATCTCTGATCAGATCAAAAGTTTGAATCCCACACTCTCGCCTACCTCACATTCGTCTCTTATCATCGGGGAAACATGCACGGCCGTCCAAGGAAGGCTTACAAGCCAGAAGAGGAAGCAGCCTCCGCTGCTAAAGCCGCTAAGCTCAGGGCTCTCCAGTCTCAGTTCATGTCCAATCACCATAACAAAATGTACAAACTTTCTCTTTAAATTTCTCACTGATCGGATTAGTTACTCTTCGTTTGATAATCATCTGTTCCTTGCTGGATGTTCTGGTTTCTAGTTATACCAAGGAAGCTGTTGACTTGAGCACGAAGCTCTTAGAGATCAACCCTGAGGCGTACACCGCTTGGAACTACCGGAAGCTAGCCGTGGAGGATAAGCTTTCAAGAATCGAATCTGATCCGGACTTGATCAAGACAATTCTTGATGAAGAACTTAGAGTGGTGAGTTTTACTGCTCACAAGTTGTACACTTTTGTGTATTAAAGACACAGCTATTGATCTTAGATTGACTTCTTTAGCTTGTATGAATCGCTATTGGTGTGATACCAACAACGGAAATCATTCCAGTGTGATAAGAATACATATGTGTATGTGATTTCGAATTCATTATTGATAGATCCTTTGTACTGACTATGTATTCCGAGATTGAAAGTTTATCTCTTGTTCTGAACTGTTAGATTAGTTGCTTCACTTTGAAAACTGGTATCCATATATGCAAGATCTTCTCTTTATGAAAGTAGTTGATCATTGATTACTGTGAGTTCTGTTGTAAATTCAGGTGGAAAGTGCTTTGAGTCAGAACTTCAAGTCATATGGTGCTTGGCACCATCGGAAGTGGGTTTTGAGTAAAGGGCATTCTTCCGTAGGGAATGAATTGCAGCTTTTGAATAAATTCCAGAAGCTGGATACAAGGAACTTTCATGCTTGGAACTATCGCAGGTGAAAATTAGGGAGATGCGACATTCTTTGTAAGTATGTCATGTCCATGAAACTTTGCATATTCGTGTGTTTGTTCCTTTACCAGGTTTGTTGTGGAGCTAACCAAAAGGTCAGAACAGGATGAGTTGAAGTATACAGACGATATGATTGGTTCCGATTTCAGCAACTATTCTGCTTGGCATAATCGTAGGTATGCATATTGTCTAGTAAAATATCTAAATTCATCAACTATGCTGATTTACATGTTCAAATTCTCTTTTCTTTTTGTATTTAAAGAAACGGAGACACTTGTGAACTAGATTGATGGTCGAACGACTTAGATAAAAGTAACTAACAGAACAAAAATGAAGTTCATCCATGAAGAAATCCAATTTGCTCATGAACTATATGGAGCCAATTTGCTCATGAACTATATGAAACTTCCTTCAGTGGAACAATTATTTCTGTCTGGTTTACATGGTCTCTTTAATATTTGGTTGATATAACCCACCACAATAATTGAATATTAACGAAAGCCAAGGATTAATTACAAATTCACACTATAGCTCCTCGATTCAGTCAACATCACAAAAGGAGTTTCTCTGCACATCAGGATATTTGCATGTCTAGCTAATAGTAAATCTTTTTGATTGTTTGATATTCTGCAGTGTACTTCTTTCAAGTTTGCTTGCAAGAAAGGCTGACGGTTTCTTACCAAATAAAAAGATTCCTGATGAATATAAACTTGTACAAAATGCTATTTTCACGGACGAAGATGACCAAAGTGGGTGGTTTTATCATCTTTGGCTTCTTGATCAAACTGTTAATGTGGAGACTCCTCTTCTCACTTCCTCATGGCCTTCGCATGGTTCCCGTATCAGTCTCTATGCTGGGTGCTCAAATGGCTCTTTTTCTAAGCTCACTACTTTTGGTTCTGAGTCGGGTTATTTTCCACTCGTTCTTAACTTTGATCAAGCTGTTGGTGGAGTCAGTTCGTCTACTGTTACGATTGATACTGAATTGAAAGGAAATGAGGACCTTGTTTGGGAACCTGTTTCAAAGAAAAACTCTCATGTGTCCTGTGTATGGGTTGCTCGTCTTAAATATATAAGTTCAGAACCATGCTTTGGCAAGGAATACAAAGTGAAGGTCAAAATTGGGAACTCTCCAGGAATTGTTTCTTCCAGAGGATGTAACTTTAGCGCTTCTTATGAGTTCGTCTTTACAGCGCATGTTCATGACACAGTCGAAGAGTCGTCGCAAGAAGGCATTGTTTCATGGACGGATGGTTTTGATATCTGGGATGCAGAGTCAAAGGATTTGAACGCTCTTACTACGTTGGATCGATCAAACGCTCAGATGGATTCTAAATGGCGTCAGGAAGCTATAGCGGAAGAGATTGACTTATTTCGTGAATTGCCTGACAGGTATCCTATTTTCTGTCTCGCTTTGATGGGAAAGAGAAACTTGAGTCTTGAACTTTGTGTTCTTTTTTTATTTTTAGCAAAATTGGAAAGCTCACTCTGGCAAGGCTTTTGATGGCTAAAGCTATGATATCGGATGATGCTGTTAAGGGTGTTCACTATAACGAAATCCTCGAGCTGTATAAAGATCTAATGGCACTGGATTCTTCGCATTATCAGTACTACAAGGATGTGCACAGCGTAGCTTTACTCCGCAAGGTACTTAAGACTTCTTTTTAGCTGTGAACCACAAGTTGAGATTCTGCTCTAATGAATAGCTGTATTAAATGTTCCCCCATTCTCATGCACGGTTTATGGTTTGATTGTTTGTTTTAGATGTTTTTCGATCTGTTTCATCATACATACTACTCATAAAGTGAATGTTCATGCAGGTGACTTCAAGCACTGAAGACTTGTCAGGACACCTCTTTCGTTGCAGGAATATGAACAACTCTGTATGTCTACGGCTGAATAACTTATCGCTATCTCGGATAGCCTCTGTCGAGAAGTTGCTGTTTGTCCAAATGTTAGACCTCAGTCACAATGAGCTTCATTCAACTGAAGGTACGTTGCTAAATATGTTCACTGTTTTTCATGCTCATGTCCTCGGTTTCAGCTGTTGCATCTGATTAAATGGTGTGTATGTGCGTCACAGGATTGGGGGGAATGCAACTTCTCTCTTGCCTAAATCTGAGTCACAACAGAATCCGGAGTTTTTCAGCTCTGGACTCCCTAAGACATTTGAAACAGCTGAGAGTGTTGGATGTTTCACACAACCACATCGGTGAGCACTCAGTTGACACAACACGGTACCTTTGCTCTTCACCGCTTTTTAATTCGGAGTGGACTCAGGATGAAGTTGGTCGACAGATGCCTACTTTGGTCACCAAATACTGGGATGCGTATTTCGTGTTAAGAGATTTGAATCTCAAACAGTTAGATATAACAGGCAACGTAATCGCAGGGGACGTGTTCAGCTCTTTTGTTCTCCGAGTTGTGCCAAAGCTTGTATGGCTTGACGGCAAGAAACTTGAGATTTAGATCATAGGCCAAGGTTTTTTGGTTTATTTATGGATCATCAAACTCCCCAAAGCAATTTGGATTCTCTTGATGGTTCTTGTTGTTGTGATCTGTTTCTCATCAATCTTGTTATATGACCTTTTATAATGACTGCATCCTCTGAACCGATTCCAAACTTTTTTTTTTTGTTCATTACAAACCAAGTAAACACAATAATAACCTTTAAAGGGGTGGACACTTTACCCGATATCCGCACCCGAACCCGAACCGAAGTAGCAAAATATCCGAACGGTATTGAATTAGGAGAGATTAGATAACCGAACCCGAATAGATATCCGAAGATAACCGAACAAATGTATAATTAACCTTATATTTCTAGTTTACTTCTCTCATTTTATATAAAATATTTATATTAATACTACACATGCTTTAAGTTCATATGATATACATACAATTACGAAGAAAATGATTTCCTACTCACTTAAAATGCATGTCAAACTTTTTATTTCAAGAATTAACAAAAAGTTACATCCAAAATTTAAAACAATAACCAAATTAATGTCTTTTTAATTTCAAAATGTTATGTCCAAATCAATTAACCATTTAATCTATTAAAAATAGAAAATTAGTTAAATAAAAGTTATATTTTTTAATACATGAAATTTGAGAAATGCAATTTTATTTTTTTTTATAAAAAAATTCTAAATATCCGAAGCCGATCCGAAATAACCGAATCTGAACTAAAAATACCCGAACTCGACCCGAAGTACAGAAATGTCCGAACGGGTTCTACACCTCTATACCGAATACCCGAAAATACGAAATACCCGACCCGAACCCGAACGCCCACCCCTACTTTAAAGAACCATATAAAACTGTATGTTGTTTCAGGATACTCTTTACTCTGTTTCCTTTTGTTACCAATAAATTTTCAATTCAACATAAACTTTTGGTAACATACAACTTACAAAGATTGCAAACTACAACAAGTGCAAGTATCATGCAACCATCTCCAACCGCAAGAAACCAAATCTCATAATCTTATTCATTGTCTCGCATGTTATGCTCAAAGTCAATACTTAAGAACTATACAAGCCAAAAACAAACTAAGAAACCTTCCATTCTTCCAGGTAAGGCCTTGTCTCATTGATTTGTTTTTCTCTATCTTAAAGTCAAATTGAGGAGCTAATCAAAGCATCTCGCACCTGATTGTTTATGTTAGTACCTTAAAAGCTTATATATATTTAAGCTATTGAATGGAGTGGTTTAAGTTGAATTTACCCCTTTGTCTCCACCCATTTGGATCAGCTGCACTGGAGACTTTAGTAGCTTCTTCAGTGTATCCACTATGCCACCAAATGCTGGCCGCTGAGCCGGTTCATCTGCCCAGCAAGCTTCCATTAGAGATACCAAAACAGGAGATGTATTGGGAGGGATTATAAGCCTCCTGTTTTGGAATGCTACAGCTCCAACCACCTGATCAGCGTACCAAGACTCAAATTTAGAACTCTAATACTAATGAACAACATATGTGAAGAGGGAGAGGTGTTGGTTACCTGAGCAGGACTGAGTCCATTCCAAGGCTGCTGCAAAGTAATCAACTCCCATAGGACAACTCCGAAACTGTAAACATCTGATTTCTCATTTGTTGGCTCTCCTCTAAGAAACTCTGGAGCCATCCACTCCGGCTGTTAAACCATACCAAAGATAAGAAGTTTTACATGTCAAAACATTTTTTCTACCAGCACATATCTGCAGTAGTTATATCTTTAAGAGAGATCTTACTGTTCCTGCAACAGACTTTGATGGTATGAAGGTGTTTGCCTTGAATCTTGACAGTCCAAAATCACAAACCTTCACTGTCCAGTTCTTATCAACCAATAAATTTGGGGATTTCAAGTCCCAATGCACTACAGGAGGATTAAGACAGTGTAGGTAGTTGAGCCCCTTTGCCTGTTCCAGTAAAACACACAGATTCAGTTTCAAATTTAACTCAGAAAGACAGATTAGAAGATTAAAAAAAACTGAAAAATCACAAACCACATCCAACGCCATACGTATCCTCCTCCTATGATCTAGCAACTCTCCAGATGCTGGCCTATGGATGAGCCGAAAAAGACTGCCCCTATCTCAAAAGAACAAGATAAAAAAAAACATAAGCAACTCGGTAATGCAGACGTTTAAGATGAAAACAAACATCATGGTGCAATGAGGTTTTACCTTGGCAAATATTCTGTTACTATAGACAAACGGGTTCGGTCTGTGACAGCACCCATGAACAGAACAACATTTGGGTGACGCACACGTTTCATTATTGCAACCTTCACATGATTTGAGAGTTTCAGAGAGGTTTCAAAAGTTATTACATGGGAGTTAGCTATTCAAAAGAGATGCTTATTTACATACCTCTCTGAGAAACTCTCTGAACTGGTCATCATGGAAGTCTTGGATTGATAAAATTTTGACAGCCACATCCTTAAACAAGAAACAAGAACTTGGTTAGAAACTTGTTTAGAAAAATCTTATTTCAAATGAAGTGAGAGTTAAGACATTTAAATAGTGAAACCTACTGATCCATGCCACTCAGCACGATGAACAGTTCCAAATGACCCAGCACCCACGCGCTCTTTGATATGCAACTCTTCCCATGAGATCTCAAGCCAATCTGATGCCAAGGAAGGCTCAATGTTCAAGAAAGGTGAGATAGCATCAACAGGTAACCTGACTTTCTTATCTTTCCGAGTCTCAGCTTCAGCTATCTCTCCTTCAACTGGTATGTCTCCATTTATCTGCTTGATACCACTGTTTACAATTGGATCTTCTAACAGAGAGGTCTCCTCTTTGCAAGTTTCTTGTGAAGCAATCTTGTCTTCGCTAAGTTTTGGTATATCAAGTGGTAGAGCAGCTCGAACAATAGATTCGGTTGAAACCGTTGAAGATGCTTTAGTGAAGCAAACTTGTTCAACATGAGCACAACACATTGTTGATGCAACATCCGGCAACTCAATGTCTCTGTGAACATGGCCTTGAATGCTTTCGGAAAGAGCGCACGAAGGCTTTGACTTAGTGTGACAAGGAGACGTGCTACGCACGAAAGGCCTTGAAACTTCTGTAAGGTGACTCATCCGAAGAGGTGAAGGAATCTGAGAGTGTGTTCCACCGTTGATAGTAGAGTCTGGATCATGGACGTTTCCTGGTTTTCCGATAAGGTCAACAACATATTCCCTGCAAAGAAAAAGATATTAAACTACGCTCAAAAAAATGGAACACAAGCTCAAAGCAACTAAACTTTAAAGCTAGCAACTATCTGTAAGCACAGAATCAAGGACATACACAAGCAGACCTCTGGGGAGAAGAGACCCAATCTGTTAGTAAAACATAAAGACTTCATAAGTGTTTTTGAGTAGAGGCAGGTGAAAACTTCCTAAACCAAAACTAAAAGTTCACAAGTGAAAAGGCATGAGAAAATGTTTTGCTAACAGCTAGTGAGAGGGTTAAAAGCTTTGAGTGCTATCAAACCTTGATAGCTTCTTATCATCGTCGATCTTGACAAGGCAACAAGACTGGTGGTTCTCTTTACAGTACCTGCAACCTCTAGCTATCCGACATGGTAAACCAATGTAATCAGCCAGTTTCTGCATATTCAAGGTGAGAAAAGTCAGAATCCAACAACATATACATGTAACTGGTAACTAATAAAAGGAATACATGGGATTGATAGGAATAACTATCTACAGAGTTTATCGGAATGGAATTAGCATTCCATTTACTCCATAACTTTTTTTTACCGCGGAATGATTTTTCAAATGAATGTTATTTTATTCCTGGAATGATATGAGATACATAGATCCATTATTTTCATTTTAACTGGTGAACATTTTCAAGAAGCATTCACGAAAGATTTTATTCCATAAAAATGCATTGCAGTTGCACCCAAATACACTTTGCTTAATCAAGTGCAAGTCCATGTCTGACCTTAAATAAGATGGCACGGTGCCGACACAACCCCATGGTTAGACTACCAATAGGAAGAATAATACATTTCCGAAACTCCTTGAGTCTATTGCTAACCAGTTTCCATCTCTTATGTAGATCACCTTGCTCCATCTGAAAGTTCCCTCTATAAAAAACCTCCACTACCTCAGCGCACACACACATATATATATATCAAGGAGAAGATAGAGAATAAGAAGAGAGAGTGTTACCCCATGTAAACAGCAACGAGTCTGCCAAGCTGCTCCACGAGTACTAACATGTTTTCAGAAGAACAGTAGAGCTCATGTGCCTTGTCTTCCATTTCTTTAAGACGAGAGTCTTCACGTCTGTCTATTAAAACAACTTCCATTGATGTATCCCTAGGCTCAGTCTCCTTAAGTAGCAGAAGAGATGGTAGTTTTTTTCCTTCTTCAGAATCGTTACACATTAACCAAAGATATGGATCCATTCCTAGTATGCTGTAAAACCCATCTGATATCTTATCATTGTATGACAAACAACCACTTACCTGAAAAAAAAATAATAATAATAATAATCACAATTTGAGCCAACTAAATCTCATCAAATGTTTAAAATAAATATGAGTTCATACCCAGAAACGGTAAGAGATAGTCTCTGTGCTCTGTATCTGAACAGAGTCGCCACCAAGATTAGCTTGAGAACTTAGCCTCCTAGCAAGCGTGACTTGCAAGTAATAGCCTTCCTTTGACTTCTGCGCTAGGGTTTGCTCTTTGCTCTCATCCCTAACCTCAGCTTCTCGCTCCTCCTCCTTTGCCACGGAGACACGTGTAGTGGTCGAGGTCTCTCTCGCTTCTGTGGGACTTGAGAAGCTTGAGAAGTTCCCGTCCACCGTCGTCCCGGAGAAGAAACTCCCGGCGAAGCTGCTCTCACTCGACATTCTTGGAAGAGAAACCTCCCTATCGAAGCTCCGGTCAATGTTCCGTTCGTTAATGTTCACCGTCCTTGCAGAAGAAGACGACGCAGCCGCCGCAACGATGGAATCGGGAGAATCAGACGACGAAGAAGGAAGCAGATGCTCTCTCTCCTCATCACCTTCGCTGGACATAGAGAGACGCGTGGGCCTCACATGTCCTGTGGTGGTAGAGGAGCGAGAGAGTTTGGCCTTCTTCTCAGCAAGCCACTCGTAGAAAGCCGCTAGATGCTGCTGCTGCTGCTTCTTCTCCGAGATACGATCATCAGAGAGACCGTTCAAGAGATCTGAAACTGCAGAGTTAGAAGAAGGGAACACAACCTCCTCCTTCTCCTTGTTCGGATCTCCGCCGCCTCCATTAGGTTTCTTTCTTTCGAAACCAAAGCTCTCCACAGACGGTGAAGACTTCTTGTCTTGATCAGTCTTGTGAGAAAACGGATCGAACCCGCGATCCGGAAACTGACGGGGGAAGAAGTAAGTCGTGCGGTGAGGCATCTGAGAAACTTTTCAGACAAGAAAAGCCTTGAAATCGGAGGTTTGGGTGTGGACAAAGGAGATGTGTTTGGTCGGATCAAGAAGCGTTTGAGATTGCACGAGGATAGGAAGGGAGAAGAAGAAAAGTAAAGAAGCAAATGAGGAATAAAATATTTGAATTATAGAAAAAAATAAAAAAAATGGACAATTTTAAAAGTCTTTAAAATGAGAGAGGGAAGGAAGGAGGGAGAAACTTTATGTGAAGAGCTTACACGTATTGTTTTCATACAATAGGATGATGACACGTGGATTTGTGATCTTACTCATGCATTGCTTGGTTCATGAGCGCAGTTTTGTTACTTTATGAGGTAAGGAGAGTATGGGATCACTTTCTTTTTATTGTCAAAGGTAAATGATGACTCACGCGACGCACGAGTTAACGAGAGACGACCCTGTAACATAACCAGCAAAGATTTCAATATTAAGTATCTCACAATTTTAAGAAACAATTATATTAAAATAAATAAATGTTCAAATATTTGAGCTATATCTCAACTCATTCATTTAAAAGTAGTTGTTTAATTAATTATTGTGAAATACTTGAAAATCTCTTCAATGAAATTGCTCTAACATAAAATGTAATAATAGAATCATCTTATCTATTAAAACAAAAGTCATGACTTCTTTCATGTGTGATATTTTATTTTGAACCATCTCTTAGAAAATAATCGCGCTTAATTATCATAGCATTCATTTTTATAATAAATAGTGGTAAACGAGCTCCAGCTGGAGCTTCCGCCCTAGGTTCGATCCTCTTTGACCACCCATAGACGCCTTAAGTGACAAGAAAATCCAGATTTCTGTGGACCTCTTAGTTATTAGTCATTGGACCTAGAAAGTCTTTGGTGTGGGAACCGAAATTCGCACTGTCAATTTCCGTTTAAATTAGGAAAGTTAGGAAAACCCTAATTTCCCAGAGGTCCCAGATATCTGTTAAACCACACGCCAAGCAATCAGAACACACAATTAAAGACGAAAAGAAATAAGAAATCGTAAAAGAGAGCAAAAGGAGTTTTATTCCGAATCCGCGTATGAACCTTACAACAAGGTAGAAGCCTTGGCTATGAGAGCTGTCGGCGAGATTCCTAGTTCTAACAACCTAAGACTGCAAAACCTAGTTGAGTCGCAGCTCGAAATAACAAAAACGGAAAGTTGCCTAATTGCTCTAAGTGCTAAGTTTGCTCTGAAAAAATCTCTCTCCATGCCTCTCGCCTAGGACTCCTTATATATTGGCTCTTAGGTCGGTTTACGCTTTTACTCTTCTGCCCTTAAGCCGTCATAACATAAAACTGGAGATATTCCATTTTTTCCGATCTTCGTAATTATCTTCAAAATTTCGTATTTATCTGCGGAGACTTGACATTTATCTTTCCTTGCGAACCAAGCGTAAACCGTCATGCGGCTTATGGGCTGTTGGTTAAGAAATCGTAAGTTGGGCCTCGAGTAATGTCTTAGGTCCCTTTGGGCCGTCTTCTGACTCGAAGCGTTTATTACGGCTTCTTTCGATAAAGAACGAACTTTCCGCGGTTTTTACCGTAAACTTTGATCGATGACTTAGAATGGCGGGAAACATGAAATGGGTTCGCTACGGTCTTCGGGAGATAGCATCGAAGGGTAAACGAGAATGCATGGTCTAATGTCGTATCAACGTTTCGGAAGAGCTCAGTCGCTACGTAGCGACTGAGCTTCGGCTCGAGCTCGATCGCCACGTAGCGACCGAGCGGAACGAACGCTCGGTCGCTACGTAGCGACCGAGCTTCGGCTCTAGCTCGGTCGCTACGTAGCGACCGAACGGAACGAACGCTCGGTCGCTACGTAGCGATCGAGAGGAACACGCGTTCGGTCGCTGCGTAGCGACCTTTTTTGAGCTCTTGTCCGATGTCTCGTCTTTCCTCCGCAAAGCTTTTCGTAAGGAAGAATCTATTTCGAAAAAGTATTCGTCGAAGAAAGTTTCTCGTTTTCTTCTTCAGACGTTTTGAATGTTAACTTCGTCGTAACCGTTTTTGACCCCAACATCTCGTGTTTCTTCCGCAGGGCTCTTCGTAAGAATAAATCTTTTCCGAAGATTTATTTTTCGTAAAAACGTTCATTCCGATTTTTACTGACTTTCAGACATTAATTCCGTCGTGACCGATTTTGACCCCAACAGTTAGACCCCCAGCTTGTTAGAACCATGAGCTTCTAGCGTGAGGTTCTAGCGAGTGGCTTGGCAAGTTAGGCAAGTTAGGTGAGTTAGGCGGAATTTATGGTCGAAAAGGTCTGTGGTAAGTGGTCTTCTCGCTCTTCTAAAAGTAGAACGCGATAAGATTGGGGCTGCGCCTTATGACGGCTGCCTACGTACCCTTGCTGAAGGGATCAAGCCTTTCGTAGTTCGTCTTGGAGTTAAGGTTTGTATGACTAGTTTTCCGGCGAGACCTTTACGGTCTGGTTTTTATGTAGAGGTTATCAGGCGTGTTGCTGCCGATGGCATTTTATATGGGTGTAGAAGGAAGACTACGAGTTGTCATCTCGTAATCTAACTCTGTGTGAGCTGCTATATCCATGATCTGTTTCGAGAGTTTTCCGCAGTGTGTAAACTTGCGGGATTTATGAAGACGCTCGAATATTGGCAAAGAGACAAATTTTGGGATCTCGTATCAAGGTTTTTGATACTATGCCTAGAGATGTTAGAGACCAGTGCGCTGGGTTTAGGGTAAGACCTAGGTTTACTCCTGGTTTTAGAGGTTGCGACTTACGTATCCCGTTTCAGTTTCATCATGATTCCATACCAATTTAAAGTCCGCAATAGGTTCTCGGCTTATACGACTTGTATGGTTGGAACCAAGCATCTCTCCAAGGACAATTTTTAAGCCTCATGGAAGTGCTGACCAAAAATTTTGGGTTTCTTTTATAGCGCTATTATTGCTGGGGTCAAAAACGGTTACGACGGAATTACCACCCGAAAATCTTCGGAGATCGTATTTCCGAAAGAGATAGTAAAAAGGAAGATGTAACTTTCGTAAAATATAACCAAACACGAAGTTTTTACGAAGAAGTATCCTTGAAGATTCAAACCAAACTAACCAAGCTCGACCGTTGCGTAATTACCACGCATACACGCTGTCCGGTCGCTGCGTAGCAACCAAGTCCGAGCCAAAGCTCGGTCGCTACGAAGCGACCGAGCTCGAGTCAAAGCTCGGTCACTACGTAGCGACCGAACGCTCGTCCAGCTCGGTCGCTACGTAGCGACCGAGCGATCGTCCCGGTCGGTCGCTACGTAGCGACCGAGCTCGGCCAAGCTCAATCTTTACGTAGCGACCAAACTCGAGGCGAAGCTCGGTCGCTACGTAGCGACCGAGCACTCATCCCGCTCGGTCGCTACGTAGCGACCGAGCAATCGTCCCGCTCGGTCGCTACGTAACGACCGAGCAATCGTCCCGCTCGGTCGCTATGTAGCGACTGAACTCGAGCCGAAGCTCGGTCGCTACGTAGCGACCGAGCGTTCGTCCCGCTCGGTCGCTATGTAGCAACTGGGCTCGAGCCGAAGTTCAGTCGCTGTGTAGCGATTGAACCCTTCCGAACATCGATACGACATCAATCCATGCATTCTCGTCAAACCTTCGAATGCTATCTCCCGAAGACCGTAGCAAGCTCAGTCCATGTTATCCGCTATTCAAATTCATCGATCAAACTTCGCGGATTAGAAACCGCGGAAAGTTCGTTCTTTATCAAAGAGAATTTGTAGTAAACGTATCGAGTCGGAAGACGGCCCAAAGGGATCTAAAACACGACTTGAGGCCCATCCTACGATTTCTTAACCAAAAGCCCGTAAACCACAGCATGGTTTACGCTTGGTCCACAAGGAAGGATAAATGTCAAGTTTCCGCGGATAAATACGGAAGTTTTGAAGATAATTGGAAGATCGGGAAAAATGGAATATCTCCATTTTTATGCTATGATCGCTTAAGGGCAGAAGAGTAAAAGCGTAAACCGACCTTGGAGCTAGTATATAAGGAGTCCTAGGCGAGGAGCATGGCAGAGGATTTTTCAGAGCAAACTTAGCACTTAGAGCAATTTAGGCAATTTTCCGTTTTTGTTATTTCGAGCTGCGACTCAATTAGGTTTAGCCGTCTTAGGGTTGCTAGAACTAGGAATCTCGCCGACAGCTCTCGAGCCCAGGCTTATACCTTGTTGTAAACGCTCATACGCAGATTCGGAATAAGATCTACTTTGCTCTCTTTTTTTATTTCTTATTCTTATCGTTGTTATTCTCGTGTTCTGATTGCTTGACGTGTGGTAATTAGCAGATATCCGGGTCCTCTGGGAAATTAGGGTTTTCCTAGTTTCCTTATTTAAACGGAAATCGACAGTGCGAATTTCGGTTCCCACAGGTTGGCGCTAGAAGGAGGGGGGGTACAGATCAATCTAACCCGCAAAAGCCACATCACTCTCAATCAGACATGTCAACTAACGACGCGGATAACGTGCAAACTCCTCTTAACGGAGACAGCGGCAACTATCTCCACACTCCAGTAGCGGACGTATCCGCGGCCAACGCCGCGACGCTCGAGGAGTTTAAAAAGATGTTCGCCACCTATGAGAAAAGGTCGGAAGAACATGATAAGCTCGTGAATACCTTGACCCAATAGGTTGAAACCTTAACGGCAAGGACCCAAGCAATCCGCCCCCGCGGAACCACAAAAATCAGCGGGAAAAGGCTCGAATTCGCTACCCCACTCGACAGATCAGGAGTCGCGCGGGAACGACCTTCCGGTCAAAACCCTAGCGAGAAATCTCCCATCGAAAAGGGGAACCCTGAAAGTCTTCCGCCCCCTGCAAAGGACTCGGAGGATAACGGAGCCGAACACATTGACCTGGATCCTGGCGATGTTTCCAATGACACTGACGAGGACGTCGACAGACATCCGAGAAGGACCAGATGCCGATCTGCTCGGGAAGGCTCCCCGTTCGAAAAACCAATGACAGAAGAGGAAGAAATCGCCTATTGGAACGAACAGGAGGAGCTGGTTGAAAGACAAACCGAGCTCACTCGCAGTAAACGCCGTCAGGCTCGGAAATCTACTGACGAGACATCGGATATCCGCGATCTTCGCGACTACATCACCAAGACTGCGGAAGAAGTGAGGGCCGTAAAGTCTCAAATCCATCATGCTACTAGTGCTGCCCCCGAAATCGATCGACTGTTGGAAGGAGCTCGGAAGACCCCTTTTACCAATCGCATTTCGAACATGAGGGTGTCCAATCCGGGAAAAATCAAAGTACCGAAGTACGATGGTACGGCCGATCCAAAAGCGCACCTTCAGGCTTTCCACATCGCGATGGGAAGAGCTAGACTGAAGGACGGCGAAAAGGATGCCGGCTACTGCCGCCTGTTCGTTGAAAACCTGGAAGGAGCAGCACTTGAATGGTTCGCACACCTTCGTCGTAACACCATCGGGAGTTTCCGACAGCTCGCGTCGGAATTTCTCAAGCAATACTCTGTATTCATAGACAGAGAAACTTCCGATGTTGACCTCTGGAGTCTCTCCCAGAGGGAAGACGAACCCCTCTGCGAGTTTATCAGTCGGTTCAAGCTGAAAATGTCAAGGGTCAGTGGGATAAGCGACAAAGTGGCCATCGACGCGCTGAGAAAGACGCTCTGGTACAAGTCGAAATTCAGAAAGTGGATAACTCTCGACAAACCACGAACGATCCAGGACGCCCTCCACAAAGCAACGGACTACATCATAGTAGAGGAGGAAACTAAAGTCTTATCGCAAAAACATAAGGCGGTAAGACCATCCTCGAAAGACGTGGACCCGAAAGGGAAAAAGAAGAACTCTCGTAACGGCAAGAACGTCCATCACGAGGGGGAAGATCTCCAGGGGGCGCATAACTATGCGATCAACTCGGATCAGGGTCGGACCACGGGCAACACATGGACTCGCAATCAAGGGTATGACGAAAACACCTTCTGCGAGTTCCACCAATCCCGAGGACATTCCACAACCAACTGCAAAGTCTTGGGAGCAAGACTGGCCGCGAAGCTACTCGCTGGAGAGCTCTCGGAAGTAACTAGCGTCAAGGATCTGATCCTCGATTCTGATCGCCCTCCAAAGACGGACAGAAATCCATCCGCTGAAAAATCCCCTCAACAAAACCAGCCTGGGGATAAACGCGGCAGGAGGCCAGACGACAGAGGGAACGATAACAATCGCCGCAGAGTCAATATGATCATCGGAGGATCACAATACTGCGGCGACACTGTGTCGGCCATCAAGGCTTACCAACGGAAGGCGGAGTCGAGCGCAAATTGGTCTACATGGTCTCCTCCCCGAGATGGCCAAAATTGCTCGATCACCTTCACAAAGGAAGAGGCCGGCGGCATCGATCAACCTCACTGCGACCCGCTCGTCATAGATCTTGTTATACGAGACTTAGAAGTCGGAAGGGTACTCGTCGACACGAGAAGCACATTCAATGTAATCTTCCGCGACACTCTCAAATGGATGAGCATCAAACTCGGAGAACTAATTTCGACGCCAAAACCACTCACGGGTTTTTCAGGCGAAGTATCAATGACTCTTGGATCGATCCAATTGCCAGTCATGGCCAAGGAGATCACGAAAATCGTCGAGTTCGCGGTGGTCGATCATCCCGCTATCTACAACGTGATCATGGGAACCCCATGGCTCAACGCCATGCAGGCAGTTCCGTCAACCTTCCACCTGGGTCTCAAATTCCCAACCCCAAGCGGAGTCGCGGCCATCTGGGGGTGCCAAAAACAGTCGCGGCTGTGCTTCCTTGCAGAGCACAAGTTAAGGCAAATCACGACTTCTGCAGCTGTAAACGGCAAGCGCACGAAGATAGACCAATCTTCGGCCAAAAGCACCCCGGTAAAAAACGAATTAAAAACGTTTACCAACGCAAACGCATCGGACGTCGAAGCTCAACACAAGTCTAAAGCCCACGCTACAACTCATCCGGAACATCTGGAAAATAACGTTGACCCAGCCACGATCGACAAGGTCAAGGCGGACATCGCGACATCTACAGCCGAGTAAGAACACTCGAGGCATGAAACAAAACTACGAGATGGCTTGATCCTCGAAAGGGGTACGTAAGCAGCTCGTCAAAAGACGAGTTCAGCTATCCCCCTCTCTAAAAAGGGGGGGAGTGGGTGCGTATACTCGTATACTCCCACTTAAAAAATCGCCATTATTGTAATCGAGTTTTTAAGAAATTTCAAAAACTTTTACTACAATATACGTTGTCCTTTTTATCGAAAAACGTTTATGCTTCAGTTAAACACAAAAAATTTTCAGGACACGCCTGGAAACATTAAGACTCTTGTTTGCAGCCTCATCAGGCCAAAAAATCGTAAAAATATCTTCATCCTTCAAACGCACAAAGATACACGTATAATCCTTGAAACAACTGCTAGAAGTCGCAAAGTTAAAATTCGAAGATAATACGAACAAATTGTCCGAACGCGACCACCAAAACCTTACACCCCGTTCGTCGATTGGCCCCGACGAACACGCCAGCCGTCTTAAACAAACGCAATTCGATCACTCTTTTGATCTTTAAAAACGTCCAGCACAAGGACAAAAGCGCACTACAACAAAAATCCGAAATTTTGGTTTAGCACTTCCAGTTAATTCTGAGAAGATGCTCGATTCGTACCATACGAGTCATATAAGCCGAGAGCATATCGCGGACTTTAAATCGGTGCGAATCAGGAAGAAATCGCAACAGGAAAAACGATAGACGGCTAGTCACCGCATAAACCTAAACCGAAAGTAAACCTAGGTCTTGCCCTAAACCCAACGCTCTGGTCTCAAACATCTCAAGGCATGATATCTAAAAGATACGAGATCCTAAACCATGTCTCTCCGTTCGTATCTCAACGTTCTCGAAAATCGTAAAGATAAATAATTTTTACGACAATCACGAACTAACCAACAGATTGAACGTCTCATCGGAATTAAATATGAGACGACAACTCATATTTACTTCAAACCTACTCAGGAAAACTCGAAAACGAAAACATTCATCATATAAATAACCGCATAAAGCGGTAAGGGGATTCAAAGCCACCAACGGCCAATCCAGATAAACGATAAAAACGGCCAAAACAGGCCCGTACAAATCTCTCGGCCACAATCGGCCATAAACATGAAACAGAAAGACGAGCATCTCTCTTTCGATAACTATTCCACCTCTCATAATCCAAAGTCCCCGGACAACGAAGCACCGAACCCATCCGCGGGATGATCCACTTCCTCGCCATCATCGGGAAACCCAGTCAAAACCTCCTCGGTATCAGGGGAAACCGGGATGGAATCCCAGAACCCTTGAATCCACTCGTCGATCGGAGGGATAAGCGCCTCAGCGTGGGCACGTTCATTCATCCCACTCTTGATCAAGCTCATTTCCTCCTCAAACGCATAGTCATCGGCTCGCGTCCTCCAAAGACTTCCGACCGAACCACGACACTCACGAAAGTCACCCACCAAGGTAATGGCATTCTTGAGGTTCCCATACTCAACCTGGAATTGAGAGGCACGAGTCTTCATCACCTCGACGATTTCCCTCTTGCCTTTCCTCTCCGCTTTGCGGATGGCCCGCGCATGATCACGAGTAAGTTGCGCCTCTCGCTCCAACATCTCGCCTTGCACGCGAGCGAGATCCCGCTCCGCTTTCTCCGCTTTGAAGCGGTAGACCATGGCTTCTCTATGGCCCGCCTCAATGGCCGAACCCAGCAAGCTCAGGCCCTGCAAAATCGATTGACATGTTATAAATATAAATATATATAGGACAATCACCAAAAAATTCTCAAAACATTAACCCCATTGATGATGCGAGATCCTTCCGCAGCGACTCTCGGCCTCGCCGATTCTTTCGTAGGAGGAGGAGCATCGAAACCCGGTGGCAGATCAGCAAAGAAATCATCAAAATCCGGAATAGGGACCTCGCTCGAGATCCCATCCTGGAAGCATAGAGTCATCCATCGAAAATTCTTTGTCGCCAAGATCGACATCTTTTCCCTTCCGAGAGCTCGACTCCGGCACAGCTGTTGGAGCTTCGACGGGATTCTGGTCGTCAGATTCGGAGTCGCATCCCGTGTCCGCAGCCAAAGCCGGACCGGATTGCACGAATCTCAATGCCTTCCGAACCCTCTTCGGCGTAAAAAAAGTCCAGAAGAAGGGACCGTTCCTGAGAAGATCCCTCACCGCAATGATGTCCTCAGGGAACAGAGCAAGAGGGTTGATGAAGGGACGATCATTCGGCAACCTCCGGAACAGTGGAATGCAACTCTCTTCGACGGACGCAGCGTCTATACGAACAAAGAAAAGAACTTCTTCCACGAGTTGAGGTTCGAAATGAACTTCTTAACCACTGACATAAATTTCCGAGGGACCAACCTATGTTTATCCGTATCTGTGACAAGTTGAAGCCTCAAAAGCGCTTCATGATGATCGACGGAATGCTAAATGGCAAGGGGAGTCAACTGGCTTATCGCAACTTCGAAACGGTCCAACACTCGGACGAGAATTTCGGGTATTGGGAACCATAGGCGACAACGCACTACGAACGCCTCGTAGCAAGTGAAGTAACCCTCTAGGGGGGCTGTTAGCACATTCCCCACGGCGAGGAACCCGGAACTCCACAGCATCCGGGATATGGTAGAACGATCGCATGATCGCGAGAAACTCGTCGGTACTCCTGCTTGTATCCCCTTTCTCGACTCCACGATGGGTCAGGACCGGGAACGACTTCTCCTTGGGAGGGGTCAACAAACCATAATGAGCAACCCACCATGCCTCGTTCACGGCAGGATGTACCGAGTGAGACACGAACTCCATCTTCGGAACAATGAGCTCTTCGTAAGCACTCGCGGATGAAGACCCTTTTTTTGCAATCTTTTTCTTGCTGGACATCTTTAAACTTCTCCTAAGAAAATAGAGGAAAATGGTGGAAGAATTGAAAAAATTATGAAACAAGTTACCTCCCTTCTTATAAGCATGAGGATTTACTGTTCAAGCTCGGACTTTCGGATATTAATTCCATCCATCACGCCAAACTTGCCGAACATGCCTAACCGCACGCTAGGATCCTACGATGCATGATCCTAACGGGCTGGGGGGCTAACTGTTGGGGTCAAAAACGGTTACGACAGAATTACCACCCGAAAATCCTCGGAGATCGTATTTCCGAAAGAGATAGTAAAAAGGAAGATGTAACTTTCGTAAAATATAACCAAACACGAAGTTTTTACGAAGAAGTATCCTTGAAGATTCAAGCCAAACTAACCAAGCTCGACTGTTGCGTAATTACCACGCATACACGCTGTCCGGTCGCTGCGTAGCAACCAAGTCCGAGCCAAAGCTCGGTCGCTACGAAGTTACCGAGCTCGAGTCTAAGCTCGGTAACTTCGTAGCGACCTTGTTGTAAACGCTCATACGCAGATTCGGAGTAAGATCTACTTTGCTCTCTTTTTCGATTTCTTATTCTTATCGTTGTTATTCTCGTGTTCTGATTGCTTGACGTGTTGTAATTAGCAGATATCCGGGTCCTCTGGGAAATTAGGGTTTTCCTAGTTTCCTTATTTAAACGGAAATCGACAGTGCGAATTTCGGTTCCCACAATTATCCTTGTGTCGGACGTACGAGAGTCATCTCTACGAGATGGCTAAGTCTGTTTAGGACGTTAAGAGTTTGTTGTGATCAGCAACAAACTTAATAGTTAAAATTACCGTTTCGAGTCTTCGCGAAGGATATGTTTTGAGAAAATGTTAGTGCGTATGACTGTCTGGTCTTCCAAGAAAGTGTTTTTATCGAGGAAGAAAATTTCGTCGAAGAACGAATCTTCAGGCGTCTGCGACATCTCGCGATGCTGAAGATTGTTATTCTTTCGTATGCCGCGTTTCGTGCTTGAAATATTTGCGGGCTTGAAGATGTTTCGCGATGTTGCAAGGGATTAGTCTTAGCCTCGCGTTTGGGAAACATTCTGGTTTGACTACGGATGTTCGCAGCCAGAATTGTTGTTCCTGTTTGGATTTGATTTGTGATCGAGGAGTTAGGACCAAGGGGTCGCGTAAATTTGTCCCCGGAAAGAGGCATCCTCCTATACCGTGCTTTGTGTGGTGTTGGCCTTCCGAGATTTCTTTCGTGTCTATTTGAGGATGTTCCGTATAGCTATAGGAGCTCTGTTACGAGTTTTCCTTACATGCCGCATTTTACGAGTAAAACACAGCGGGCTTAAAATGAATCGTAGTATATGGAACTTTGTCGATTTTTGACAAGTGGAACCTTTCCGTTAACTGTTTGGTTGTTAGGACTGAGTTTTGTTATGACGAATTTACCGTATGATTCCCGTTTTTGGGTGGTACGATAATTGTTTGTGTAATAGTTACTTGGCGTTTAAATTCAAATTCCGGATTACCGTTTAGCCGTCAAGTTACTGGAGCGGTGGTCACTCAATTGTTTTGGCTTTGCATGAAGGCTGTGCTCAGCTTTATAGCCAAAGACGTTGTTGCCAAAGGATTAGACCATGACACTTTCGTGATGTCAATAAGGTCAAGTCGGTTAGAATCGTCCTTAAAGGGGATGCTGTAACCTAGTTCGGCGTCGAAGGTAAGGCGTAATTGGGCGAGTGATGAATGGCGTTTATCGAGATTGATAGGCCGAGTATGCCCATGGTGGTAGAAAACGTTTTTCCACTTTAGGGTTAATTTATACGATGAAAGTTTCGTATAATGTTTCCTTTATTCGTATGGAAGTTGTTTCCTTTGTTTCCGAGGGAGATAAAGCCTAAGAAGCTCGATACAGAGCCCCTGCGGAGTCAGTTGCGGGGTGATTTCCTGCTCGGACGTGACCAAGCGGAATGAGAGCGGATGCCAGTGAGTCGCGGGGCTAAAGAATGAGACCTTTTAGATCGTGGTGCGAGGAAGTAAAGTTTATATTGGTCGTCCAATGTCGGATCATACAGATTGGTTTTTTGCTATAAGGAAAGTACTTTTTCGTAAAACCTGTTACGTTTACTTTCGAAAGTTACTTCGTATGACATGATCTGATTATACGAATGATTTTTTGCGTAAGTAACGGGCGACCGGTTTTTACGAATTTATTAAATTTACGCGACATATGGAGATGTCAAAATAACGATGTTTCCGCAGATTTTTGAAAAACGTTTTCGCTTTTGTTTTTATTCTTCGGTGAAAGTTTCTCTGAGTCACTCATGGAGTTTTACCAAAGGTTATTTCACCGAGATCTAGTCGCGAAACGTTTTTGCAGGTTTCTTGAATGAATCAGTTAAACAGCGATAGACTTAGTCGACGAGCGGGGAGGACGTGTTCTCTTTGTCGTATTTTCTGTTACTTTTGTTCTTGATTTTGCTTTGTCGCAAATGTTTTTGATGTTTTTCCGTGAGTCGGTTGGTTCAACGGAAAATGAGAGTGATGCTTTGATGCCTGAAGAATTCTCGTATAATGATTCTTATACGAAACTCGTTTTATCAAATCGGAAAAGATCTTTATGACTTCAGCAAATCATCGACTTTCATTCTGAAGTTTGGCAGAGGTTTTCTAAACGAATGATTGCGATGATAGATGCTGTATAGTCTTTGAGAATTTTTCCAACATGGTTTGGATCAGTTCCTATCGTTTAGACGAATCTCAGATTGTCGTTTGCTTTTAGGATGATCTTGACGAGACATCGCATTGTATGAATATTTTTCCGCATATTTCAACGAGAGTTTGCTTTGTCGAAAGCGTTTTCTTGTCAAAAGCGTTTTCTTGATCTTGACGAGATATCGCACTGTTTGAATATGTTTTTGAAGTATGGGGGTATACGAGTATAGTATACGCACCTACTCCGTCCCTTTTTTCTCGAGGAATAGAATGATCGACAGTCCGAGTCGGTTTGAAGACGACGCTTGGACTGTGATTTGGTTGTTTCCAGGTTGAAGACTTGGAACATGTCGGTTCCGAGATAATTGCTAGAAACGAGTCGGTTTTAAGACGACGTTCATGTCTCTAGTTTTTTCTCTCCTTAGGAAGCGAGCTTGATATGCATGGTGATCGTTTCTCGATTTTCGGAGAGTTTAGATCGGTTTGCAAGATTTGGACGAAAAGTTATGGGACAATATATCGAGACAGGAAAAATCACCTAAGACTTAGTTCGCTAGACTATCCACCTAGGTTTTACGTTCCCTAAAGTTCTATGGCAGTCTCAAAGGCGTTTTTATTTCTTAGTAATTTCCTACGAAAACTCCAAGTCTGATTTCAGAAATTTCTATGTGGACATTGGTCTCTTTTGCCTTAGGTAATGCTGTACTCATTATTCTTTTGCATTCCTATCTTAATAATGATGATGGCGTCTCATGACCTCAGTTGCTGTGGATCATATCACACACTAAGTATACATTATTAGGTCATGAATCTCGGCTTTCACGAGCTTATGGACTACAATACTTTATACCGACAGGGAAGGATAGATTAAACATCTCCTCTTATCCTCACGACAAAGCCTTGTGGGAGTAAGCCATACAGCAGCAGTAAACTATTCTGCTATGCTGGATCCTTAAGGGATCTGATGTCGGATTGCAACCTGATGGTTGAACTTTTCTACTAGCTCGTGATCAAGAAGAATAAGGGCCGGACGCCTACAGATTTGTTCTGTATCAGTCTTCTAACCTCTTTTAGGTTTAGTATAAGCACAAGGAATATTGAATCTTTATAAATATATGGACTGTTATTGGATTGTCTTTTATACAACTCCAAGATTATGTCGTGATCAATTTCTTTTACATACTATATGCAGCTGCTTTTCAGTCCATGAATCAGCTTAGGAACGAAGCTGTTCTTTCATCTTATCCAGTGATCCATATGTTGCTTTACTACATCATTGTATCTATTTTCTTATGACCAGACCTTTTGTTAATTTCGAAATTTTGTAGCAGCAACCACCACATAGGAGTTCATCTCCTTATAATCTGTTCCTTTGATCTCTGTGAGCACCTTGTGTAACAAGCTATGATCTAATGCTGTTATTAGGAAACATGAACACTCTAGACCTCGTGATCATGTGCCTTTTCTCACGGTTTCTTTATCTCACAAGATCCATCTATTTCACTGGTTTTATCAGATGACATTTATGTATATGTATATGGCCAATACGCCCATCTCTCCTTTAGATACTTTGAACCTCCACGTTTATCTTTCTGATTGTATGATCTTTATGATTGTATGAGTACTCATTCGTGGGTCCATGATCCTCGCTTATCTCTTTATGTTCAAGTGCTATTCTCTTATGCATCTTTTATATAACATTCATGTGTGTGTCGACACCTTCATATGTGGTTCCATTTTGTTCCAGACATCATCTAATCACTTTGAGATTTCGTTATCTAGGACCTTTGTTACCTAGTAGCTTTGGCGTCCCAAGACTACATGGTTTGGTACCTTAGATGTGTAGCTGCGCAGCCTTTTCTCAATGTCTGGTATGGTTTCTCTTATAATCTCGGATCTGTATTCTATGCACCATTCTTTTCTATCCGAGATTCCTTTATCTTATGGAACACTTGGTCTATCTTGTATAGATTCTATAGCAACTTGACTATGTCTCTTCTAGGACATTAGATTTCGTTTGGTGCTAAGCTGGTTAGTCATTCTTTTTCGGGTCAGTGTCTGGCATCTCGATTATCTAACTTTGTATAATCTTTCTTTGGATGTCTTAAATCATAATCTCTAGTCCGAGGATCTTTTCCAAGACAATGATGTAATTCTTTTACTTTTTAATCTTTCTTTATCCAGCTTATAATCTTTCTCCGTTAATATTGAATATTCGGATTCATTTGTTTCATGCAATCCGTACCTTGCCACTATTTTGATCACCCGTATTTTGGCTCACGGTTCTTTTGAATTTGTGGAGAAAGTTCTTATTCTTATATATTCTCAATCCTCTTCTGAGATTTCATCTTAGACGGCACACATATGTATGTGGTGGTTTATTCAAAATCTCTTAAGATGGAGTATGTCTGGTTTTATGACCCGTATATAATCTGAGATGGGAATATCTATGCTCACTTATATGGCCTGATGCATATTATCATTTTATACATGTAAATTCATAATGTCCCCAAGCTTATAGACTTTATAATCTCATCCTTATAGATAATGGCTTTACATGGCCGAACCTTTATAAGTAATAGCTTACTTGGCCGAACCTTTATAGGTAATGGATTGTGTGCGGTCAAGCCTGCACTATACGGCCAAGTCACAGCCAATTCACGGCCAATTCACGGCCAAGTCACGGCCATTTCGTTTATAACATGGTTCTATACCATGCTTCACGAATTTGTAGTGTGATCATGGATTTAGGGTTTTATCCTCTCTCCCCCTCATGAACATACTATAATTTCGTGGTGCTTCGGACAATAAAGCCTTAATGAGTTTCCCTTTGTGTACATGTTTCACAACGTGAGATCTTTTATGGGATAACTCTTTGTGTCTTTTCAAAATTAATCTTTGCATCAAGTTTTAGACTAGGATGGCTAATCCTATCATGCCATATAGTGTATAATTTTCGTGGTGTATCTCAATATGGTCACCACGTCTCTTGCCTCTTATCATACTGATCTGTAGCATAGTTTTAAATCAGTAGAGATCATAGGTATAGTCTCGACCACTTACTTATAAGGTCTTAGGCGTTTTGTTTCTTTAAATCCGAAGGAACTTGTTTCCTTCTTGCCCATTGTTTCTATTTGGAAACCATTTATAACTCAATGGGTCACATATCATTGGGTGTGTATAATGCCTTAGCCATAGTTTCTTTACTAGGCTTACTATACCCCTTTCACGATTTCTTACTTGGTATTATGCCCTTTAGGCAACTCTTTATCACTAAAAACATTCATATGTTCAAGTAAGATTAGGCAAGGTGAAATCAAAAACTCTTTTATATATATATAAATCGTGAAACATCAAATAGGTTAAAAGCAAATCACAAAATCAAGGATAAAACGTCGATATCTTTTCTATAAGCCGGCCACAGCTTCTGTTATTGTGGACACGACTGCCTTGAATTCATCTTGATCCAATTTCTCAGGATATCTCATCTCACTGCTTTTGTTGCTCAATGTATCTTTTCTGAAGTTTTTCAAATCTGCTAATGGTATCTATAACTTTCTGCTCTCTTTGTTCAGTTGCCAATAGGTATGACAATATGTCATTATAGGTTGTGAAACCCTTAGCCTTATATGATAACAACTGATCCTTTGGATGGAATGTGGAACAGGTTTTATATAATAAATCCTCATCTGTTACCACTTCATCACATAGTTCAAGACTATGGGCTATTTTCATTAGAGCATAATTATATTCTTCCACGGATTTAAAATCCTGGAACCTGGGAATCTTCCAATCATTCATGGCTTTTCGCCATAATTCCATTGAGTATATGGATTTTAGCTTTATCCAAAGATCATAAGGATCCTCAATATTTTCATACTGATTTCTCAGTTCCTCAGTGAGATGATAGCGCATAATTGTTATGGCTCTATGCTTTTCACTTTCAATTTCATCACTGCCTTCAATGATACATTTCCCGAGTCCTCTAGACTTCAGGGCAATTGAAGTGTTCATTTCCCATTCTGGATAATATATTCCAGAGATATCTAGGACAGCATAATCCGAAGGCACAAATCTCGATATCTGAAATCATCAATCAATTCATGATTTAGAATTCTTGCAACCAATTTAAATAATCAGTGCATGTGATTTCATAAGTCTGTCTATGATGCTTAGGCCACACGGCTTTGCAATGTGATGCTTAGGCCACACGACCATATTAGTGTGATACAACAATCCTAGAGATTGGATCATAATGCAATCCGGGTCATATGACCATCCGGATACTAGGCCACACGGCCACTTAGATATGCACTAAGCCACACGGCTCTCAATCAAGCAAGGCCACACGGCCATATAATGGAAGCAAGATAATTAATTTAAATGCATTCAATCATACTAAATGAGATTATCAATCTAGATGCATTTAGTTGCATATCTCTTAGGTTTTACCAATTTCAAGGTTGGTAATATTAGATTTTAGAATCAAGCAATCTAGCAACCTAACTCTCATTCAATCTTTCAAGTAATGTGAGATTTAAGGTTTCAAGGCCTTTAGGAATATAAATCGAGATTAAGGGTTTCAAGGCCTTAAGATTTTAATTAGATCTATCAATCAATCTATCAATCCTAAAATCTCAGATTATCAATCAATATTCATTCAATTTCAAAATCAATTTTCAATTTAGGGTTTTAGGGTTTTAATTTTATTAATCAAACAATTTTGATTTCAAGGTGATCAATTTTAATCTCAATTAATCAATAAGTTTTTAATAGTTTTCGAATTAGGGTTTTAGGGATTTCGAAAAACTTTTATCTTTGATCAAAGGGATTTGATTTGAGATTCAAAAACCTTTAAGGTTCTGATTTTAATTGATCAATGGATCAATCTCGTTTTTAGGGTTTATATCGAACTTATAGAGCTTCGATTTACTCATAGGGGATTGATCTATTAACCTATGGCTTTTAGTTTTAGAGATTATATTTTAGGGTTTCAATCTTTACAAAACAACCAGATTCGATTCTTGTTTTCAGATTTCGAATTACCTTTATTTTGTAGGGTTGAACCGGACCACCAAGTGAGCTGAACCTCTATCTGCACGTGGACGGACGCTGGCTCCTTATCGGGTCGCGAGTTGTCTTGGACGGTTTGGCGTCTGGTCGCGGATGTGTGCTGAGGTAGTCGGATTAGGGTTCCAAAAGTAAAACGGCGACGCGTATTGTAGCTGAGCGTGAGGGCGCGTCTGAGATCGGATCGACGAACCGTTTGCGCTGATGGATTTTTCTCGTCAAGGGCTTCAAGATGATATGTGGATCGTCGTATGGCTCCTCAGGGTTTGAGAGATTGATCAATTTTAAGTTGCGCCGGATTTAGGGTTTATGTGTGACGGATTTTAGGTTAGGGTTAGGGGTTGGCGATTTTCTTTCTCAGGGTTTTGGGAGTCTATCATGCTGATAACGTATTGTAATTAGAGAGTTTAGAGAGTGAACATTTTTGTGTTATTATTAATGATCAATGGGGTTCCTTTATATAAGGATTACAAGATAAAGATAAAAGGAAATAGTACATATCCTAATCCATCTGGATTTAGGAAAACTATTAAAACATAAACTTATAAGGAAAAGGAATAGGGTTTCATTTTCTCCTAGTCTTGTGTGTGGCCGCCTCTCTCTCTCCCTCTCTAAAGTTGGCTCTCTCTTTCTCTCTTCTCTCTAGGGTTTCGGCCATCTCTCTAGGGTTTCGGCCATCTCTCTATCTTCTATGTATTGGGCCGGGCCTGGTTATGGACATTCACCATTGGATTTATAACATAAATTACTTATCTAACATATCAATTTGATTGTATTATCATCCAAAATCTAAATACGCAACTGACATAATTTACATTTTTCTCAATTCAATTTGAAAAAGAAGCAAAAGAAGCGGATCAAAATCTAGTTATATTGTTTAAAATAAAATTATTCGAATATAACGAAACTGCATTCCATCAAAAGTAAATTTAAACCACATCAAATCATATTTTATTTTCCGTCTTAACTGAAAAGAAAATCGAAAACATAAATAAAGTAGAAGCGTATATCATAGTATTATTCACTTCTACTAAGAAAGAAACATAAACCAACGTGTTCTTGCGGATCAATCTTTGAGTTCTTGTTTTTTCTTTAGTTTCGGATTTTTTGTAACTGATTATTAATTACGGACAAGTTGTATACAGTTATTAAGTAATGTAATATATTCAGAAAATCATATCTATTTGTCTCTTCGCTAAGGCGAAAAACCGTATTGGCTTTTACACATACAAAATAACCAAAAGAAAGAAATATATGTGAATATGTAACATAAGACTTGTGATTTCACTTGCTTTATCTCTAAGAGATATGTTTCGGTGGTATGTGATGTGAAGGCTTTTTCTGGATCTCTTTTGAATCGTAGAGAACGATTTCAACACGAGAACGTATATTATTTGTGTTCGAGTCTACACAACAATATTTTTTGACGATTACTAAAAAAAACTTCAAACATGTTCGGAAACAACCATTTTCTATTAGAGCGAAAATGTAATTGTAAAACGCTAGCACAACAAAAAGTAATCCCCACAATAATAGTTAGACAGGGTTGGGTTGATATCACAAGAGTGTTTATCTGTTTCGTTACCTTTAGCCTTAGATTTGGTGAAGCCATCAGAATTAACTCGTGACTCATACACTAGTTTCAGTTGAACAAATCGTATCTAGACCATTTGTTTAATACATGCATGGACCTCTTTCATAATGTCACAGATAAACCATTACTTTATTCGATTACTTTTAAATTGTTAAATTTAACAAACCAAAAGACAGAAACTAGAGGGCAATGACCTCGTCACGAGGATCCATTTACTTTAAAGAGACCTTCTCGAATAATCTCCTCATAAATTCGATGAATAAACTATTGCATAAACACTACATTATACTAATTTATATTGTTGAAAGAAGAATAAAGAACACCATAGAAATGTGGTTGGACGGTTCTCTTTCTTCGATACACTTTTGTGTGATTTGTATATGTATTAATATGTCCAGATTATTGGTGTTAGTAGATAATCTAATTAATGGTCCCAAGCCGGGTATGTAACACACGTGGGTTTGGTATATGGTGCATGCATGTGTACACGTATTCTCTATAGGGTTCAGATCGAAGATGCATAGTCGGATAGTCCCATTACTGCTCCTCAGAGCCGTGGTCCTTGCGTTGGTTTGGTTATCATTAGTCCTGTTCGTTTGGTTGCCGCAGGTTTCGGCGTCAGCGACAGCGTTAATGAGGACAGTTGTTGTTCGTTTCGCAGACGCTGACGCTGCCGCATACTATATCGCGACCGCAGATTTTATCGGCGTCAGCCGCAGGACGCGGCGTTCGGACGCGGCGTTCGGACGCAGTTTCCTGCGTCAACGAAACGAACAAGAATTGACGCAGAATGTTGACGCTGCCGCTGCCGCCGGTACCTGCGGCAACCAAACGAACAGCCCTATTACCTTCTATAGAACATTTTACAGAAGTAAACTCGATTTTATGTGAATATGGTGAATGCATACCCGGTTCTAACCCAATATCAACCAGTTTACATTAAATGGTTTTAACACAATCAGATAAACCAGGATTTATATTTTGTTCAGATTTCATGGCCTTAATTATAGCCTTTTTAGCGGATTCAGTACCTGTCGTTATTTCCTCTTAAGACGAGAGGTCCACTTACCCAAAAACAACAAAGGAAAAGGTCCATGACAACCAGTTAGACAAGTGGTTTAGTCTCAGTTTATGGTCTTGTTCAATGAATGTATTTGTGCATTTATGATTAGTCTTGTTTAGTGAGTTTGTGTGGTATATCTACAGTCGATTAGTTTGTGGTATCTTTCCCAAATCATAGATAATTGATGTAAACTATATTGAACAGCGGCAGCATCCCCCAAACTTGTTGTCAAGATACCTGAACATCTTTTATTCTTGTTGCAAGTTTTATCATACTCACAAGACAGATGCAACAATTTAGTTATATCTTTTAATATTTGTTGCCTCTAAATCTTCAACTTTGGCCCACAGAAAAGATATTTACTCTTATATTGGATAATGGTTACACACACAGTGCAACACAATTCCAATCATCAAGCTTTTGAAACCATTTAACATCTGATATTGTAAATTCGATTTTTTGTGTTCGGTTATGGTCTCTATAATACATGTGGTGGTGATGAGATAAAATCATACAGAAGAACAGCTGATACTACAAGGATCTCGTCTATCTTCTGATTCTTATCACAGTGTTTAGTGATTACCTAACAGATTAGATTGATCCCCATTAGCAAGAGAAACCAAGGCAGCGTGTCCTTCGACTGTTGCAGGTTCACAGTTCGAGTTGTTAGCATCAGAAACACTCCCACCTTCGACCTACAATTTTTTTAAGCAATCAATGAAGCCTTACCATTCTGCAAACAAACTAGAGACGCACAGGGATAATAAAATGCTTACAGGTTTTATTATTGCCATCTGATTCTCTTCTGTCCTCTTTGAGAGATCTCTCAATGTACCCTATACAAGAATTAAGCAATTTAGAACGTCAAACGCATTGACTAGATATCAGTATATCTTGTTATCTGAAGATTATGAAAACAAAATGTATGCGAAAATAGAATGAGTAGGTGATGCATTTATAGCACTTTGTGGAGATTCATACGCACCCTGTTAGTCCAAAAGAGTCCACAGGCATTGCAGAGAGTTCTGGGGCCCGAAGGGCCGCGTCGCATCATCGGTGTACAACTGGAACTAATGCCGCAATGAGTACACCTACGGGCGTAAGACACATCCACATTTAAAGTAAGAGCAAGAAGAATTTTGAACAAAAGTTGCAGAAGCAGTTAAATGGCAGAGGCAAAAAAACGCACAGTATTTCTGGACGGCTATCATCTTGTGCAGAATCTTGATCCGTGCCCGAGTTGTAAGCTCCCTCGGTCATCTTTGCAGAGGTGAACTGACCTTTATTACGTGCCATTCTGGTAAAAACTAAAAAAGGTCAGAGCTATAGAAAAGGTTGACAAATAGAGACATGATGATTATTCCCTAATTAAAGCTAACTATTACACTAACCACAGCTCAGTTCTATCCTACTCAAGCAGCTACAAACATATCCTTATATATTAATAGAGGGCCATGGACACTGAACCTGAGCCACTACATAAGAACCTACATGGCCACCAAACTTTTTAACAATGGTTAGCTTTTCTTTTAACCCATAGCACACAAATACGTGAAGTATTTAACAAACCACATCACAGCTAACAACAAAGACACTTTCCAGCTTAGCTATAGCCTATAGTATACTACGTTATTGATCACAAGAAATGTGAAAAACATATGTCCAGCCTCTTCAAAAGAGTACCCATCATGTAATCCATTTCCTAACAGACAAATGTGACATCAATAGATACTACTCAAGCTCTAAAGGTCTTTGCTAATACCCCGCTTGCAACAAAACTACCTTTTACCAAGGGTGCCCCTAGGCCAGCCTAAGAACTTGGTTAACTGAAAGAGTGATCCGCACCTCAATCTTAAAATAACAACAGCTAAGATAAGCTTAGAAAACCCCTGACCTTAACGCCACTTCCTGGCGAACACCATATCGTACTTTCTTCTCGAAACACCTAGCATTCCTCTTCTTCCGAAACCTATCCAATGACTGTGCCCGTTGCGGATGGCTATAGCGGTTCTGGTATTCCACAACAGCAGGCTAAAAAAAGAAGGGACAACAAAACATAGCTGAAGGTCACCATTGTGCAGGATTTGAACACACACAAACAACGATAAGTTACCATATGATTCTGTGGAGCCAGCTCCATCCCCTGCTGCACAGAAGAGAGCTCAGTAGAACCACCCAATAGCGACAAGACAGAATCAACCTACCAAATCAAATTCACAATAAAATATTAGCTCAAAGCACAAAACTTCACACCAATATTAGGCAAAGTAATCACCTTTTCAGGACCAACAGCATCAAAAACGTAAACTTGACCACGGAACGAGATCGTTAGCTGATTAGCTCCCTCCATCGGCCGTGAGCCTAGTAACTCGGATCGGTGAGGAACCAAGTGAGAGCCATCGGGGATCAAATTGGAGGCGGCGTAGATGGAATCGGGATGAGGGATATCGTCCATATCGTCGTAAGGAATGTGACCAGCGGAGGCGGAGACATGGTCTTCGCCAACGGTGGCGGAGCTGCTGCCGATCTGATTAGGGTTAATCTCGGGTTGGGTATGATGACCAAACATCGCGAGCTGCCAAAAGAGAGGAACTTTCGCATTGATTGGAAGCGAGTGGAGAAGAAAACCCTAACCCTAATTGCAAAAGAGAGAAGGGAAGAAATAGTTGACAGAGAAAAGTGCAGTACAGAGAGAGAGAGAGATGGTGATCGGCGCGTGTGGAGGAGAGAGATTGGCCGTTGTGGAATTCACCGACGGTAAAACGGTGAATCGCAGCAACTTCTGAGTCGACTCGATCAACTCCACTCACCAATTGGCTTTTGGGCCGTTCGATTATGTTTCAACTTTATACTACGAAGCCTCATCAAGGGGCTCGAATATTATTATTTTTTGTATAAAGAATTTCTCAAACTGCCATTTTTTAATGTTTTCTAAATTTAATGTGTTTTACATTTATATTTGCATTAATATGAAGTTTTTTAGATTATGTTATTTGTTTTAAAATTAAGATATATTTATTTGAAAACAAAAACAAAGCATAAACATTAATCGTTTGTGTTAAAAAAACTCAAATTGTGGCAACCTGCTGGATTTTTTTTGCTAAAATACTTTGCCCTACAATTCATCACGTTTGAAGAAAAAAATTGTAGGTGATAATTAACTTCCGATAGTGTATATATAATTGGAATGTAACTGAATTTGTATAAAAAAATTTAAAAGTGTCGTGCATTAAAAAAAAAGAATCATTGATCTTTTCACAAGACTTAATAAAGATTAATAAAAAACAAAACCGTTCAAAACTTTTGTAAGTTTTTGCCATAAAATGAATAGTTCAAAACTTCACTGTTTTAATATGATCAGTCAATGGAATATATACCAGGTCTTCTTCAGCAGTTGCAAAAACATCACCCAAATAATTCTCTGATCTTTGGGAAACAATTATATTGGTATCAGTTTTCCAAGAGGTTAAACCAAAGTAGAGAGAGTGTGTGCGTGCGTGTGTTAGGAGGTCTTAGTATCTTGCTTAGTTGGAGTGGTAGGAATGTTGTATAGAAGAAGACCAAGAACCAGAACTATACTCCCTATCATGAAATTTGAGCTTAAGCTTGTTCCTCCAGGTAGATACGGCAATGGTTTTGACATTATGTACACCGATATTGGCACTGCAACACCCAAAAAGTATCTCATAAACTCATTGTGGGTTTAAGTTATTTGGTGACACTGAATAGACTTTCCATGATAAGAGAAAAATGGACCTGAGAGCATCACAGTGAGAGAGGAAACGATTGCTGAAGAGATTTTCACCAGATGGAGCAATGAGATGTTGAAAGCAAGATTGGTGGCTATATACAGCAGTGGGAGTATAGGGGCACCTTCGCAGCCTGAAAATGCTCAACATGGATTACAAACAGATTGTGCAGCGAATAAACAAAAACACAAAGTTTAGAGTGGAAAGAACGGGTTCTAACCAGAAATCTTAGCTCCAATGTTGAAGAAGCAGCCGGCACCATCTCTTAGATATGGAAGGAGGCTGCCAAATGGAATGCCTTTCAAGTTTGAGAGAAAAGGCAGCAACAGAAACACAAAGAGAGCCTGCACAAGCGCAACTTTAATGATCCATAACATTAAACCAAAAAAACTGTTCTCAAGTAGAACTGTAGGGGAGAGAAAGAATGACTGAATGATAGAGGGAAGGTGCAACAAGCAGCTTTCAAATGTTTTGCAAAAACTATTCAGGTAATTGATAAGCATGTCTCCATAGAACTCTACTATATGCATTGTTATGGCTGGAAAGAATGTGTAAGCATAATGGTATCTGTAGCCGCTATATTATAGTAGATACCTGAAATCCAGATCCAAATGAGTTTACCACAAATATATCCAGTGACTTTCCCTGCATTGTTGCGTTATGCTTAGATTTCAGTAAAGTGTCAAAAGAAAAACATTTCGAAACTTTCAGAAGGATAGATGAATACGAATATGTGCCAGATACCTCAAGACGCTTTGCAGAATCGTTGAAAACAAATTCCTGTTAACAGACAAAACAATTAACAACTTGGGTGCTGACAGGACTGCGAAATAGAAATACAAGAGAGAGCGGCCTTTACCTTTGTGATAGATGCACCAGCTTGAAAAGCAGCAGATGCTACCATTACAGCAGGCCATAGCAATCCGATTCCGGATAGCGTTTGATCTGCTCCAGATCCACTGCAGATGAGAGTTACAGTCAGCATTTGCAGAATTAATAGTAACACTAAAACGTGCAACCTTCTTAACAATCTAACCATTCATTTAACATTGTGAATTTGAAAGAGGTGATTCTGGTCTATGACATTTTATTATAGATTATAAGAGCAGAAAGCAACTCTCTTTGCATAATCTGTAATATCACAACAGATACATACATTTCTCCACGCCAAGATCAAGAATTTAGAACAAAAAAAAAGGAACTCTAGAAGATCAGAACATCTAACGGGTACCTTGAAACAGCCACCACAACTCCCGTAGCCACAAGCAAGCAACCAAAAATCTGCTTAGGCAAAAACCTCCTGCCCAAAATAAGAACAGCAAAAAGCAGCTGCCACACCAGAAATGACTGCCAAACATTGTGGAGTCAAGATTGTAAGCAGACATGGATCAATCATTCAAAGCAATAACATAAACTGAAATCAACTTAACACCCCCCAGTGAGAAGTAAACTAAAAGAACACCTGATTCAAAATCGGAATAACTGGTCCAGGAAGCATGGCTGAAACAGAGAATCCAATCACTCCATACATAATCTTGCAATAAATGTAAAAAGTTGCCATCACTAGACTTCAAAAAGAGCCTACCTGCTGCAGCCATGCCAGTGGCGACTCCAAGAGCTTCAAGAAAACCAATGATAGCAAATCTCCATTTGGGTACACTCAACATCTCGTCGGTCACAATGCCTAGACGGCGCCTCGAGTACAGAATCGTAAAGTAAATCAAGACGTAGCTGCCCAAAAAAAAGAAAAAAAAAACATTCAGTGAGTACAAGCTAAGCTTCCATCACTTGCTAAGTTTCTGTCATTGCCAATATTCGTTACCCGAAAGTCATGAGCTGAGCTAAGAAGAAAGGGTACTGCTTCATCGGAACCAATGCGAGTTTGTAGAGCACGCGATTAGCTACAGCTAAGGCTATGATTACGACCGAGTTAATTACGATTAGTTTCCGATTGGAAGGAGCAATAGATTTCTCCGTCGAAGCTCTGACGGAGAACCCGCCACGTCTCGTCGGAGAAGTGGTTTTCCGAGTAACCGGGAAGCGGGACCGTCTCACGCACATGTTCATAGCCGCCGATCGGAAGGAAAGCAAATGTGCGCGACTTAAAGAGAGCTGGTGTATCGCCGGCGAACGGAATACGGTGGGGACGGCGGAGGAAGACGTCGACGCGTGGAGGCATCTGAGGCGTGTAGTGGCCATGAGAATCGTATCCATTCGCGGGACTTTCTTAGCTACTGAATAAATAAAATAACACAACGCAGCGTTTCATGTCCTATGTCATACGATGTCGTATTAGAAATTTAGAACAGGTTAGATACGGCAGCGTTTCATCACTATTCACTCCAACGCATGATTTTTGCATTGTGTTGTTTGAATTAGGTCATGTGCATTCCATAACCTATCTTTATACTATGTGGCCGTGTGGATCAGCAATGACATATCTGTTTTTTGTTTAGCTTATCTTCAGGTTCTTATCTAGGATCCAAAATAAAAAATTGCTCATCCTGCTTTTGCTTATAAGCACTGGCCGGCTGCAGCTCTACATACAGTCCAAAATCCAAAGGCTCTTTCTTATTTTCTTGTTGGAGTTGATGTTTGAGATCCTCTCATCTCTTTCATGTGGTCTGTTTTAGACTTCATCTTCCATTGGGATAGAGATCCAATGCATCTTTGATTATGGAGCTTGATGAATTCCTTTCTAGTTATAATTTAGATTCAGTTTTCATCTGTTCTCAAACTTCAAAATGTTTGTGGCTGTATTTTCTAAAACAGGTCTATGATCATGATCAGGACCAGTCCATTCAACTTTTTAACACGGAGGTAATCATAAATCTTTCCTTTGCGATGTCTTTTTGTGGGATCAATCATAAAATACTACCGCCGAGAAACAGTTGCTTAGGTAATAATAACTTCCTTGACTTGCAAGTGTAGTTCCTTGATTTTTCTGGTTTCATTCACAGCATAATTGTTTAGGTAATACAGCTTGATATTATTTGATTATTAACTTAACTTTCATATGGAGCACGTTCCATATAAGAGGTGCAAGTCTTAGAGGTAGAGAGAGCTTAGAGTTGAGGTCTAGCTTGGACTACGTAAATAATGCCACCTTTGACGACGCCTTCAATGTCCTGAGGACAACCATAGAGCGTCTCAATGACATTCCCAGCTTCTGCAATTGCTGAGAAGAGACGCACTTGAAAGGCTTTGTCCACTATCAACTGCTCCCTTGAGTAATCCACCACTACTTCCTCCGCTTCATCCATTATTACACTGCACATACAATAACCGTTTTTGAGCTTATTGAGTTAAAAAAAAAAAAGAAACAGAGAGGAACACTTAATCAATACCTGTCGTAAAGTCCAGCGCCTGCGTAGCCCTCAAGATCCTCGTTGTTTGAATCTGATCGGAATATGACTGACGGTTTAGAATATAGACCTATCCTCTTGCTTGGGTAACTGATCACCTGCACAGTCCAAAATAACAACTCACTCTGTTATGAAACCCCTATCAAATGGAGTTTAACATGTAAATACTATATGTTTCTTGTTTCTCACGGTTGGTGACTTGAGGTTTGTTTTCTTGGTGATGAAGCTCATCGCTCGTCCTGGATATCCTCCAACTAAGGTCTCTCCCAAACCCTTCACAATCTGAGAAACGCAATTTCTTGATTATTGGATATTTACTCAAGAATAGCACAGAAAACGGAGCAAGGTCTCTGAATTTACCTCTGTGTATATTTCTAAAGGATCACCAGTGACAGGATTGTTTGTGTGAATGACGAAAGCATAATCACCACATATGACTTCTTGAACAAGCACCGCCATGCAGACGGCATCATGATCAACTCTAGTTTTCTTGCAACTGATATAAGCTCTCTCGTTCCACTTTGAAGCCCAGACCTATACGTTCATGTTCAGAAGATCAGGGAAGTACTTGGTTCCTTTCATAACACACAACAAACCCCTTCAAAAAGAATATTATTACCTTCTTAATTGCCATCCACGATCGGTTCCAGCTTGATTCATCTCCATGATACGACATTCTTTCACTTCTCAGTTTGTGAATCAGTTCATTTTTCTACCAAAAAGTTCAAAAACCCATGACGTGATGCATATAGAAAGCCTGAACAGAGGATGAAAAGAAAAACAATTACATATGCTTAGTTATTACCAGAGGTACTGGAGCGTTCATTTGTAAAACAGCTTCTTGAATCGCCTTAAGTTTTGTCATGTCTCCCCTGTTAAGAGAAACTTTAAGGGCGGAGATCTTGTGTGCTACATCCTGAAAAGCGATGGATCCACCAAAAGAATATATAAGAAACTCAAAGAGGATGAGTTGTATCTTTGAAGATTTACTATGGTTTTTAACTATACCTTATTGGAATCATCTGAAAGTGCACACTCAAATGTTCCAAACGGAAGTGCGACTGAGGTAGGTATCTTGATCCATGATGGAACTCTTTCTCGTAGAAATTTGATGTTGCATGATTTTGAACCAACCTAAGAATCTCAGTGAAATGAAAACTCAAACAATACTCCCTATTTTAGCAAAATAAAAAAATAATAATAATATACAAAAAATGATATCTTCATGAACCTGATTTTGACTTACCATTTCAGAAGTGAATTCTTTAGATGATATTACATAGTTGCTACAAAACTTCTTCCTCTTTGAGATCACTCCATGTGAAACAGAAGAGATATAGATATGACGAACATGGCCATCCGAGTTGTTGCCATCACTGCAAGTGATATAACTTCCGAGGTACAATAAAACAATTGTCTTAACATAAAAAAAAACAGTGACAACATATTACCTGATAACTAAACCAGTAGAATTTATATGAATAGATATTTCTCTCCCTTCTTTCGACTTCAGATTCCTGAGAACATTCTGATCGAAGCATGTAGCAAAGCATATCTGCATCAGACAAAACTTAGGGTGAGTGAGGACATTTAATTTGATATCTCCAATAAAATATTGTTTTATAATTTGTCTTGATGATATATATATTTTGTACGTAGACAATAGTACATGCCTTGCTGTTTCTTGCTCTAATAGATACATGAGACAAGACATCAATCAGACTAGGAGTCAGCACAGCAACAACACCATCAGGGATCTCCTCTTCTCCTGTGACTTTACAGGCAATAATTACAGTTGGTTTTGAGTAGACTTTACTCTGAACTGTGATTAACTCATTCACACAAACCAAAAACCCATATGCATCAGCCGAGCTAATAACCTGCCAACTGCTCAACCAGTAGAGCAAAAGGAAAAAAAAAATAAAGGGTTCAGTAATCTGATCTGTATAGTCTGATGTTTTTAGCTCAAAATTCACAGTAAAACGTATCTTACCAGCCTAAGTTTGCGATTTTCCTGAGACAAGGATCAAATCTGTTAACAAGAGTTGACAGAACACCTCCTGGTCCTGCTCTTACAACCTCTTCAGTGAAAACATCAATCTGAAAAAAAAACAAAAATCAATGAAACATATTAAGTGTCAAACTTGTTTCATAAAGAAGCACGAGTTTAGTTTCAAAATACCCCATGCTTGTCAACTCGTAACATCTGACCAAGATAATTTGCACTAGGCTGTATTAATCTAAGATAGTGCTGGCATCTATCAGCAAGTACTAGTTGTAAACGGTCAAGGACCGCTTTTGTTTGCAATGCCCACTCAACATCATGAGCTCTGTAAGTCTCACTGACACGGTAGCAATCCTGAAACGCGAAAGAGAAGCACAAGAATGTGCATATAAGAATACTGAGAGTCAAACTCTGTAAAAGAAATGAGGCTAAAGTAAAGATAGACAACAACATGCCTTTGTACAGCAGATGACTTCTTCATTGTTGAATGTAGATAAGCACAGATTCTCAAGCACAACGCAGATAACAAATACAACTTCCTGTTCTCAAGCAGTGAAAACATCAAATCAATCCATATCCACACTTCTCCGTGTAACGACTAATAGTTTCAAACTACAGAGAAACAAGAAAGATACCGGCGGGTTATTGAAGTTTAAGGAGATGAGTCTCTTCTCTATTGTTGTTTTAAAACACGACTCCAATGCAATGTCCAAGAATAGTAAATCTTTTGCTCTTGCACGAGGTGCTCTTAATGCAGGGTGGAGCTCAATACGAGCATCAACTAACTTCTGCAGAAGTAGTTTATAGAAAAAATAAACCATAACCATATATGGTCCAACTCCAAGACTAAGCTATAGGAAGAAGATGTGCTATTCCAACCTCTATTAGGGGTGCAGTGTTCTCTTCGCGAACAAGCCTCTTAACTGAACTTAGTAAATCCTACCAAACAATACAAATGTCATTTCTCAAGTTTTCATAGTGTGAAATATATCTGTATTGAAAAGATATATGAAGAAAATGTGCCTGCAACTTCGGTGATAAACCATTGAGAGCAAATGCATTATGACCCTGAAAAAGAAAATGAAATAGTGAGCTCTTAACAAAGCGAGGATACATGTCCCAGAATATCAAAGTGAAGGTTTTAAACATGAAGTAAGTACCTTAGATGGAGAAAGGAACGTATCAATAGCCGACTCAAGGTCTGCACCTGAATGAACTGCCTACCAAGGCAGGTAAAAACAGTTTGTTTAGTTGAGAATGTAAGTTTCAAAGCAATCATAATCTAATAGAGGCTCACATCCACGACAGCATTGGGTTTAGTTATACACTAATTAAACGCTCCTGAAGCTTCTTCTATGGATCAGGAAGATATGGGATTGTTATAAATACCTTAAGTGTTTTCAAGTACATTGTAAGGTCACGGATGAGCCCTTCTTTAGCATCACTTTTGAAACGAGGCTCTGATACAATGGGACGGTCATAACTTGCAAGCCTTTCTTTAGTGATACCATTGGCCTTTAGTGTTTTCCAGTAGGCATCGATCCTAAAGTCAGATCTCACATAGTTCAAGAGAGCCTATGACAGAAGAATACAACAGACTCATTAGAAACTCTCCAGGTATATAATTTCAGAAAAAGGCTGATAAGTGATAACTACAACAGAACCAAACTAAACTTATTGAACTTTACCAATCTTTAATGGTAGTATAGATAGTGATGTGTACCTCGCAAATGATCACATCATCTGCACTACTGTTGTTGTGCAGCTTCTGGTGCCACTCTTCCATCATGCCGGATTTGCAGTGATTATTTCTCTAACAAAAGATAATGAATACAAGAAAAGGTTAACAAGATCAGTAATAAGGTTTAGCTCCATAAGTTTTGTTGAACCATATACCTGAATAACAAGGATTTCATCACGGATTCTCTGCCCAACGTCGCCTTGACCTCCACGACCCACAAGTGCCATAGTTAGTCTCACAATTTCTCTCTTATATGGTTGCTGCAGATATATTTTCTCCATCAAATTGGTGAATCGTTCTAGCGCTTCACTAATTTCCCTGCGGAAAAAAGAGCCAATGCATAAGGTCTGATCATAAGATGAAAGACAAAGGAGTTAAATAAAAGTAGCTAATGAATCTCTACCGAGGTTTCACGTTATAGTTCTTGTTCCAGGTGAGATGCCTAGTGGCCATGAATTTCATCCATACCATTATACCAATACATCCACCTTCTCCTTCATCTTTACACCGCTCAGTCAACTCTGTTGCGATGTTGAACCTGCCAAGCTATGCTTATAAGTAACTTCATTGACATTAAACTACTCCATTAAGATACCTTGACTCACCTGTGCATCAATGATCTCTCAGCCTCTTTCTCTCGCTCCGCTATTTCATCAAGTAACCATTTGAGAATATACTTTCCATCCACGCCAAGCTGAGGATGATAAACATGTTTAAAATTGAAATATTTTGATAAAGAGCATCCCAACACTAAACTGACCTTGACACTGGTACTGTTTAATGATTTCAGGTTTACTGCGAAGTTAGCTCCATTATTGTTCACCCAGTGGCTTCCAGACCATATCACAAATTGGATACCAACAAAACCGCTTCGTTTGAAATTTATATCAATAAGCTATTACAACGCAAAGAAAGATGAAACGTGTTAGTAGATAAAGATATCTATCTTAGGATAGAATTGCATAAGCTTTCACCTGATAAGAGTGTTCTCTACTCGACATATCGGTAAAATATGTTTGACATGCTCCGTGAACAATTTTTGACTTCTCAGGCAACACATCAGGTGGTGGAGTCTGTATAGAGTTGCAAAAATGAGTTTTATTGAGAAGATTGTGATTAAGGAAATATATAAAGATGCACGAAAATCTTACCAACCACTCTCCTGCAGAAGACTTAGCGACTCCCCAGTGAAGTACTGTTGGACCTGCCATGTTTGTGGCAACTAATAAGCGACAATCGCCGTTAACATTTTTCTGGAGGACCTAATAAACAAAAACACATCCCATGAATTATCCAGAAGTTATAGAAAACTATCAGTAATGAAAAAGACTGTATGAAATAGTTGTATTGCGAACCGCGATTTCGTAATTTCTGACATGGAAGCTTTTCTGTGAAACTACATTTTCTTGGCCTACAGATTTCTTCAAGAGCTCTGCAAGGGCTGAACTGTTCACACTAGCATTTTTAGTGATTGGTTCCGCATACTTCTGTAACCATTTCTGAACATCATGCTTCCGGCGATGTGATGGCTGATGCAAGTTCATTTTTTGTTTCGGCTCACTGATAACTGCTTTCTCAACTGGTATTGAGGAGTTAGCCTGAAGATCGTCTATAGATATTCCTCTAGCCAGGTCGGCTTGGAGCTCTCTTATGGCATTTTCATAGTCCATCTAAAATAAAACACAAGCAAGAAAAGAGAGACAGCACTATTTCTTATAACTCAGGACACAAATATAAGTAATAAACAGAACAGTAGTGGATACTAGATGGGACCAGTTTCACCTGTTGTTCACGTGCAGTGTTTTGAGGTCGGCCTTTCCGGTCCCAAATCGTATAAGCTCTTCTTTCTATCAGATTCTTCGGTATTCGATGATGAGCATGCAGTTCGTTCCAAGGAATCTCAACACGGAAGTTTCCAGTATGCTGTTTCAACCTGAAAAGACCATTAGAAGTCGGTCAGGTTCTATGTTCATACCTTCACAAGCATGACTCAGGTAAAGGAAAGAAAGAAAACACATACCATCTGTTACGGTTACCATCTTTTAAAACAAATTCAACTGCACGTACTTTTGGATCACGCAGCTCAAGGATCACTACATAATCATTCCCACTCTGCAATTATGGAGTAAACACTTTTTAGAAGAAGTTACGACTTGTAGGAAAAACCTTATAGATAAAAGGAGAAACAAAAAGGTTATGCAGACCTTCACGAAGGGAGTCTGCAATGCACCTTGCTTCGTGGAATGTTCTGATGGGACAAACCAGTTGCTACAGATAAACAGACGTCAAAAACATCGAGATATTTGAGGTATTTATATTATTCTCTCTCTTAAAGATCATCACTCACTTATTTCCTTGGTATATACAGCCCCAATGAAGAATCCATGTGCGATTGCAGTTCTTGAGGTGAAACTCAGTTCTTACACTGCTCCCATTTGGCAACCCGGTGACAGTGATCTAAATCAACAAGAAGGTTAAGCCCAAAATATAATATTGTAAGTTCCAGGAGGACAGAGGAAAGAACATACCTGAAGCTCCATTCCCTCGATTAGCTGGAAACTGTGGGACTTAGAGGTTGCCATGGCAGCTATTCACTAAAAAAATAACAAGTGAACCTCGACCACATGGAGAACATATGAATAATCTCAGATAGTAATGAAAAATTGAAGTTCGAGTTGATCGACAAATGATCGTTGCTGTCATCTTGAAGCAACATCAGAGTAAAACAACACTATTATAAAACATTCCTATTGATATGCTTCCTTTATTCATAACACCTGAAAAAGAAAACCTAACAGGCCAGATAGTTTCTTCCTTATGTGTGTACCTCTGTTTTTAACGTTGGCCTTTCTTCACGAAGTTGAGCTGTTTTTACGCGTTAAACGTAACAAATCTCCAGAAGCTCCTCAAGAAATACACAAACTAGTTTCCTGCATCAATAGATCATATTTTGTAAACAGTATCAGTTATACAGATTACATCATAAGAGAGAGTTCGAGAGAAGCAATGTTCCTTTATAAACCAAAGGATCCAATTCACTTGGCACTAACACGACCAAAAAAGATGCCAAAAATGCCGTGTGGATTTAAAGCGGAGGAGACAAAAAATTGACTTTAACCGCTATGCTTCAAAGTTGTGGAATCATAAAGGAACTCTCATTGAAAGAAACTTACAGGAATCATATTCTCTTCTGCTTTGGTGAAAACACCTGTAAAGGTAAAAATGACATGTGACAACTCAGACTCCCAAACACCCAAAAAAAAAATGGCATCGATAACAATCAGCTCCAGTGAGCCACTATATCAGTATGTTCAGATTAGGAAGTAAACAGATATTATAAGATAAATCTTAGGAACTTTCTCATAGCAACAGAGTCCCATAAGTCTTTGGGCCGAGAATTTACATATAGGCTAAATTGATGGCTGCAAATGGAGCTCAACATACAACAAGTGCTGAGTTTACAAAGTGGAAAACAAAACTCAAAATCTATTACAAAGGAAGGAAGTGAGCATATTATCTGTTGAGAATTTACATCTCACTGTGTGAGCAGCTTAGAGTCACATGCCACTATCTTCACTCGACTCACATTCTCTTGACGGTCGTCATTCTTGAACATTGCGTCCTGTAATATGAATGTCCAGACGTTGTCACAGAACCTGTAAGTGTGCAGGTGCCCCTATACAAGAAGTAAAGAAGAAACGAGATTATAAACTTGGTTGTTTCATCTGCGAAAGCTTTTTCTTAAATCTTGAATGCAGCGTTTAAAATTTGGCTACGAAAATAGTGATAACATTGGTTAGTATGACGAAAGAGAATTAATGATGTCTCCCATTAGAGACACTAGCACAAGAACTTGTGATTAAGCAATATGAATTGACACAAATCTGAATCGTCTTGACATAACAGATGTAAAGATCCTACTTAAAGTAACATAACTAAATCCATACAGCTTAATCTCAACTCTCAAGTTGAACTTTTCAACTCTAAGAAATCATATATGAGCTAGCTTTGACCTAATCTTTGTAAAATCCATGACAACTTTAGTATTTCTTGAGATAAACCAGTGTAAGCACCTATCTATCAGGCAGAAAACTGAACCCATACAGCTTAAAACAAGTTGCCACCGAAAGAAACTTAACACTTGACATAAAAAGTATGACACTTTTAGAGGTATCAGAAACAAAACTCAACTGAACCCGACTGTTAAAGACACCATGAACTTTCTACTCTAAAACATTGTTCCATGAAATATGAATATTGCATCAGGTCCAAACAGCAAAACCAAAAGATACGACCTAAAAGATTAGTTAAGTAACTCACGACAAAGGATTAAAAGTGCACCAATACTGAAGCTCACCTTAATTGACACCTTAGTCTTCACTTGGCTCTCAAGAGCTTCAGTCATAGACTACAATGAATGACACATATATCAGAAAATGCCACCGAAGCAAACCAAAAAGATCAGTTAAAAAGGAAACCTTGTCAAACTGAACAAGGACTTGGATAGCAAGCTCAGGACTCAGCGTGCCGCTCTGAACCATCTCGTCCAAAGTCTCCGTCAAACACATCCCGATCGTCGATCTCCTGTACAGCTCAAACGTCGCCATTATCTCTACTTCCTCAACGATCTGAAAACCCGAGGAAAACTCAATTCTTCACAACTAAATAAAGCAAATCGGGAATCTGAACAGTTTTTCGACGAAATAAAAAGCGCTTGACGAATCTAAGACCTCAATAGGAGACGGAGAGGATGGAGAGAGATGGTTTACCGAACTCCGGCGACGGAAGGAGAGAGGATGACGGTGAATGCAGGAGCTACCGTTGGTCGATTGCGAGGGAATTTGTCTCTTGAGCGAAGAAAATGAATTGGGGCTTTTATACCCTAGCTTTCGCAGGCGACTGTATATATAGGTAGGCAGCGATGGATCATAGACGATAATTGACGGTTTTACCCTCAACTTTTAATAAAGTTAAATCTGAAGAAAATTATATGAGCCAGTACACAGCTCATTAGTGCTTTTTATTACTCCCTCCGTATTGTTATAAATGACGTTTTACACTCTTTGTTTTGTGTCAAATTATTTGACGTTTCCAAACTTTTATCCACATTATAGTGACTTTTGATTTTATTTACCCTTACACTAATGGTTATGATCGAGAGTATTTTCACACAAAAACAATGATAAATAAGGATAGAACAGACAATATAACAACTTCTTTAATTTGTGTGCAATCTTCTCAAACGTAAACTAAATAAAAACAGAGGGAGTAGTAAACCTCGTTTCGGTTTGGGTTTTGACATTCGGGTTCTATTTTTTGAACGTTTTGAGTTTTGGATCTCAGATATTTATGTTCAAAATAAAAATTAAATACCACAATAGCCAATAGTGCTAGTCAGATTTTAAAACTAGGTATATGCAATTTTTTAAAAAAAATTGGAAACTATAAAACTAACATTTTACTAGCCTGTAGTCATGGCCCCTAAACAATGTCACATCAAAATCACTGATAAGAAAATAAACATAAATTAGTATTTAACGTATTTATTTAAATTTAAAATTTTTATTTTGGATAAAATATTCGGATTCAATTTTTGGATTTTGACACAATTTTTATGTTTTTGGTAAAAAAAATAGAAAAAATCCATGATATTCAGACTACTGTGCTATTAAATCTGTTTAGATATTTTTATTTTTATAGATCGGATTGAATTTAGGTTCAAAATTTCCTGGTCAGATTCGGTTTAGATGCTGAATTCGGATTGAATTCGTATGAAGCTTTGAAGTCACGCAAGCCGAACCTCTCTCACGTTAAAGTGTTTGGATGTGTCTGTCACGCAAGAACCGAAAGGGCAGGAAGAAAGAAACTCGACGACATACCCATAACTCTTGTACATCTTGGAATAAAACCAGAATCAAAAGCTTATCGTCTATTTGATCCATTAAGTAAACGTATTGTTGTCAAGATGAAAGATGCATACACAATCGACACATTCGTGGGAAAACTTTCAGAGATATTCTCCAAGTCAGCTTCCTTAGGAGAGACGATAGAGGAACCGAAAATTGTTAAGAAATTTTTGTCAAGCTTGCCAAGAAAGAAGTATATTCATATCGTTGCTTCACTTGAGCAAGTATTGGATCTAAACTCAACAAGTTTTGAGGATATCATTGGGAGATTGAAAGCTTATGAAGAAAGAATCGCCGAAGATGAAGAAGAAGTAGTTGATGACTCTAGTAAGCTGATGTACGCAGATTCAAAACAAGAGAGCTATGGCAACAACTATAATAACCATGGACATGGGCGTGGTGGTCGATCGGGTTGGCGAGGAAGAGGTCGCGCGCGAGGTTTGTTTCAACAACAAAGAGACGCGTATCGGCAAGGACGAGGTGGTGGTGGAGATGCATCTCACATTACCTGTTTCAATTGTGATAAGCTTGGTCACTATGCTACAGATTGTCCCGATAAGCTATTAAATCTTCAAGAAACTGTCGAGAAGAAGGAGGAAGACACTCATGAAGCTGATACTCTCATGATGAATGAGGTAGTTTACCTTAATGAGAACAAGGTGAACCCTAAGAGGTTTGAGGCTGAATCTGATACAATGGATGTGTGGTATCTTGACAATGGCGCTAGCAACCACATGAGTGGTAATCGACTTTTTTTCTTCGAATTGGACGACTCGATCACTGGAAAAGTACGGTTCGGAGACGATTCAAGAATTGACATAATGGGAAAGGGTTCAATCCGTTTCATAGTCAGAGGAGGAGAGAAGAAGATATTAAAGAATGTATACTACATACCGGCATTGCGGAGCAACATTGTCAGCTTAGGTCAAGCTACAGAAGTTGGGTGTGAAGTACGTATGAAAGATAACCAACTAAGCCTACTTGATAGAGACGGACAGTTGATGGTTAGGAGTACAAGATCAAAGAACCGTCTGTATAAGGTAACTCTGCAGGTTGATCTTATACAATGCTTGCAAGTGAAAGGATTTGGAGACAGTACGTTATGGCACGCACGGCTGGGGCATATTAACAAGGATACGATGTGACTCATGGTTAGTAAGGAGCTGGTAAACGGCATGCCTGACATTGACCATTGCTCTGAGACATGCGTGTCATGCTTGAAGGCAAAACAAACTCGGAAGCCCTTCCCACAAGCAACATCATATCGTGCAAAGGAACTTCTTGAGCTTGTACATGCCGACTTATGTGGACCTATCACGCCATCAACTCCAGCCAAGAATCGATATGTTTTTGTTCTTATTGACGATTGTTCTCGCTACATGTGGACGTCATTGCTAAAGGAAAAGAGTGAGGCCTTTGAGAAGTTTAAAACCTTCAAAGTACTTGCTGAACAAGAAACACATACAGAGCTAAAAAACTTGCGGACAGATAGAGGAGGAGAATTTTGTTCACGGGAGTTTCAGGCGTATTGCGAGAGGAATGGCATTAAACGACACTTGACTGCGCCTTACTCTCCACAACAAAACGGTGTAGTGGAGCGACGCAATAGAACGCTCCTAGAGATGACCAAGAGTATCCTAAAACACATGAATCTATCGAACCATCTCTGGGGCGAAGCAATAAGGCATTGCACCTATCTAATCAACCGAGTCGCAACTAGGTCTCTTGAAGGAACCACACCGTATGAAGCTTTGAAGTCACGCAAGCCGAACCTCTCTCACGTTAAAGTGTTTGGATGTGTCTGTCACGCAAGAACCGAAAGGGCAGGAAGAAAGAAACTCGACGACAGATCCATAACTCTTGTACATCTTGGAATAGAACCAGGATCAAAAGCTTATCGTCTATTTGATCCATTGAGTAAACGTATTGTTGTCAGTCTGAAGGATGCAGACACAATCGACACATTCGTGGGAAAACTTTCAGAGATATCCTCCAAGTCAGCTTCCTTAGGAGAGACGATAGAGGAACCAAAAATTGTTGCCATACTCAAACAGGATGTTTTGTTCGAAGAAGAAAAGAGTTGGAATTGGACCAAGGACGACAAAAGTGATCCTGGAGAGCTTGAAGTTGACCTATCTCGTCTGAGCGTGAACACAAACACAAACAAAGTTGGACCTTCATCTCTGACTAATGAGATCGAAGAAGAACTCGATAACGGCAACAATGGTAGCAGCGAAGAAGACGAAGTCGAGCCATTACCTAGACGTTCAAAAGGATCACCACCAGACCCTCATATCTTGATGATTACGTCCTTCTTGCTGAGATAAAAGGAGAGCGACTGCTGATGATCGTTAACGATGAGCCTTGGGATTACAATGAAGCTAAGAAGATGAAAGTTTGGATTGATGCTTGCAAGGATGAGATCTTCTCTATAGAGAAGAACAATACTTGGGATCTTGTTGAGCTAACGGATGGTATAAAGCCAATAGGCTTGAAGTGGGTCTTCAAGATCAAACGTAATGCTGACGGGACTATCAGCAAATACAAAGCGCAGCTGGTAGCTAAAGGTTATGTTCAACGGCATGGAGTGGATTACGATGAAGTGTTCGCTCCGGTGGCTCGTATTGAGACTATATGGTTGATTATTCCGCTGGCTGGTTCACATGGTTGGGAAATACATCATCTCGACGTCAAGACCGCTTTTCTCCACGAAGAGCTGAAGGAGGAAATTTTTGTAAATCAACCTGAGGGTTTCACGGTCGCAGGAGAAGAACACAAAGTCTACAGACTTAAGAAAGCCCTTTACGGTCTACGGCAAGCTCCGAGAACATGGAATATAAAACTTAACATGATCTTGCGAGGCTTAAACTTCCAGAGATGTTCCAAAGAACCCTCTCTTTATCGTAGAGAAGAAAATAAGGAGCTTCTCATCGTGGTAGTCTATGTTGGTGACCTGCTGGTCACCGGCTCTTCTCTACGAGCTATACTGGAGTTTAAGAAAGATATGGGAGCTAAGTTCGAGATGAGCGATCTTGGGAAGTTGACGTACTATTTGGGAATAGAAGTCTTGCAGTATGACGGAGGCATCATACTCAAACAGGATAGATATGCGACGGATCCTTGAGGAATGTGGCATGAGCTCGTGTAACCTAACACATGTGCCTTTGGAGTAGAACGCACAGTTCTCTAAGGCGAATGACGAGGATAAGGTTGATCAGAAGGAGTTTCGCCGGAACATTGGATGCTTATGCTACTTGTTGCATACACGACCGGATCTTGCATTCAATGTTGGAGTCTTGAGTAGATATATGCAAGATCCTAAGGTATCACACGGAGCTGCAATGAAACAAGTTCTTAGGTACCTTCGAGGTACTGTCTCTCTCGGCTTTCGTTATGAACGGGGAAACGGTACTGGTTTGTTAGGATACAGCGACAGTTCATGCAATGTAGACATAGATGATGGTAAAGGGACAACAGGACATATATTTTATTTCGGTGAGAGTCCTATAACCTGGAGCTCGACAAAGCAAGAGCTGGTAGCTCTTTCGTCGTGTGAATCAGAATTTATGGCTGCAACAGAAGCTGCAAAACAAGCTATTTGGTTGCAGGAATTACTAAGCGAAGCTATTGGAGAAGCTAGTGAACGTGTGGTCATTAAGGTTGATAACAAGTCAGCAATTGCGCTATCAAAGAATCTGGTGTTTCATGGACGAAGCAAGCACATTCATAGGAGATTTCATTTTATAAGAAAGTGTGTCGAGAATGAGTTGGGTGAAGTTGAACATATTCCGGGAAGTGAGCAAAATGCGGATATCCTCACCAAATCACTTGGTCGAAATAAGTTTAAGGAGATGCGAGAACTTATTGGAGTTCGAAATGTATGTGAAGACAAGTTCAAGCTTAAGGGGGAGAATGTTGGATAAGCTTGAGTTGCAAGTTTCATTTTCTTTATTTAAAGTTATGTTTATCTATAAGGATTAGGATACTATGTTTTGTGATAATACTATGAGGATTAGGAGTTGTCTAAGTCCTATATATAGTGATGCATATTGTGATGCAAAGGTGTGTGAGTTTGTGATTTTGATATTGAACTTGGTGATTGAATAATAAGAAAAGAACTCCCTTGCTTTAAGTAAACTTATTATCTTAAAAATCCACTATGATGAGACGATGAAGAACACAAAAGCACAAACTTAGTGAAAGTTCGAAGCTAAACAAGGCTCTTCAAGGCGGATATAGTCATACATAAGGCCATTAAAAGCCCCAACGGTAGTCATGGCTTGTGTCAAGAACAAAGTGTTGTCTCCTTCCAGAAGCTTCTCACTTGGTACGTCCACATTAAAAAGTCTATAGAGTCCATGTATCCCATGTCTTGCGATCGTGTTGTCGTGTCCTATTACACCAGTTGTGAAAATCAAACTCTTTTCACTCTCATCCTCGTTCATCCTCACCTGTAATTCCGCTACATTTGCGGTTGCTAGTGTGATCCTAAGTTTGTATGTGCTGTTTTCCTGCACCTTCTCGAGCTTGAATTTTATTTGCCACGTCGTTTTTTCATATGTGTCATCTCCTGTTTTCCTGTAACCATTTTAAATATATATATATATATATATATATATATATATATATGTTACAAGAAAACCATGTCCTCTTTGTTGTTGTTTTTGTAGCTGAAAAAAAAATAGAATATAAGCATTACCTAGTAACGTGTGCAAAGAACCAATCCTTTTGGTAATCACTGACGCCAATGGTGAACACCAGATCTTCCTTAGGACATAGTTCTGTGTATCTTTCCCATAGCCCGTATTGCCTAAACCTGCATGAGTACAACCATACTTAACTTAGGTCTCTACTTTTTGTTTGTGTTTGTTTTTACATTCCATGCATTTATTTGTTAGATGAACCTATAAACTTTATTATGTTATCATTTTAATCAAGTTGTAAATGCAAATCAAAGCCTTAAAGTTGTATATATACCTGTCAGGATGACCAATATATAGCTTATTGATGTATTTGGGATTTGGGTCTGGAACAAAGAACTCAGCTGCCGACCGGTCAGGGATTCCTATTTCCCACACCGTTGGCCCATCTCGTGGCGGTTCATACACGATACTGCTAATGTCAATGTCGCAGCCTGGTTTTAGGTGCAGAGTGTGAATCATGTTAAGTCAACATGCAAGTTTTGACACAGAGTAATATATGATCATGATTACAATGTAAGTTTAATTAGTAAAAGTTAACCTGCAGTGATGGTAATCAGTTCTTCGTATTGATAGTCTCCAATCCATCCTGTCACATAAGCATTGAGATTATATTCACCTTCTCGGATATTATTTATGGTGAAATAGCCATCTGCATCTGCTTCTGTCCAGAACTGATATCCCTATATATATAAGAAAAATGGATATAAACATAAGTTCACTAATTGCGTGAGTAGATATTATATTATATTATATGGTCCAAGAAGACAATGTTCAAGCTCACTTTAGATTCTGTTTGCCAAGATCCAACCTCTCCTGGTGGAGCCAAACCTATGAAAGCACCATTCGCTGGTAAAAGTTCACCACTAAGGGACCTGAAGGAATAAAAACGCATAAGTAGAGGAAAAAAGAGTAAATGATTGTTAATATTATGAAGAAAAGCAAATTATGTGGTGATTGTGGAATGTGAGTGCTTACTTGTCTCGTACTAGTAATCTACCATTGATGCAACCACGCTTATCAGACAATGCATAGTCTTCTGAAGCGGGGAAACCGTAAGGCCAGCTTTGGACTTCAATTAACATCTAATGAAACACCATCTCCTTCAAGGTTAGATTTCATCCTTGCATATATGTTTTGATATGCCCAAAATTTGATGAATAAACCTGGTTTTTAGCGTCTTGCCATAGTGAAAGAGGATCAGAGGTTTGGTCAGGCAAACAATTAAGGTAAGTGAAAACAGGACCAAACACCTTCTTCCATGACTCCCCTGCTTTTACCTTCATCACCATGTCCTCACCCGCATAATGAGCACTTATAAACATCTGTGTGTAAACAACCATTGTGTTTCAAAAGTTGAAGCAAGAATCCTTCATCATAGGTATTAGATTGGTTCCAACATGTTTTCAGGAGGAAGAAAGAAAAAAGAACATACAGCGAGACTGATTGGACCAACATGAGAAGTAAGGTTCTGTTTCAACAAGCCACCTGATCTGAACTCATTGCTAGGAATGATTTGCCAGCAACCCAAATCCAAGTTATGTGAGATCCATCCATGCACTTTAAGATCTTTGTTCTCACATGAATACTCATACTTGTCATCAACCTCTCCTTTGAACTCTTCTTCAACAGGATGAACAAGAAGAACAGCTTCAGGATAAGCCAAAGGTCTTCCTCTTTTACCCAATCTATCTTCTGGAAGAGGCATTTTCCTCTGCCTGTTGTCAGCAACTGCCATATATCGAAACCTAACATAACAACACTTATAAGTTCACTACTATCATCTCCAAGGAATTTTTATTGGAACCGGAAGATTCTATTTGATCAAATACCTAGCTACAACAAACTCCTACGTTCCTTTTATTACAGTATTTCTAAACAAGTTTTTGGATAACCAGCTGAAAGGTCTTTTCATTAATGATATTGATATTAATGATAGTGAAGATATTGATGTTAATAACGATATTGATCCTGAACTATCTTTGAAACATTAGTTGCTTACTTGTCCTTACGAAGCTTGTAAACAATCCTTGTCTGAGGCAAGTTAAAAGCTGGCCATTCAGCTAGATGCTCGAATATTCCGTATGAGTAGAATCCAGTAACATCTTTACGCATTATGAACCTGAGTTATGCAAATCCAAATCAATATCTATAGCACTGCCACAGATATAAATGAGATACCTCTTGTCGACATTAATGGGAGCAATATGGTCTTTGAGAGAAGAATCCCATTTCCTTGTGAAGGATATCTCTACCAGTTCCTCATTTTCCAGTACTACTTGAAAACTTGTGCCTTTGATCCTGCCTCGGTCACATTTATGACAATACATGTAAAAATTTATATCAAGAAATATTTGCTTTGATTGATGCATACATACCGCTCGGAGTTTCCTGTGGTTCCAGGCGTTCCATACTCGCTCCAAACAAGGTCCCAGTAACTGTGTTTTGTCAAAACAATACATATGATTGTAGAGGTAATAAGATTGATTCATGTACATATAATTAATGTAAATACATAAATTCAATTCTACATATACCCTCGATCATAGTCTTCATTATGACTTTCTAGTAGATTGTTGACACCATGGTAAGAGATTCCAGTGACAAAACCATCTGGTTTTGATATGGTCACTTCGACTATACCATTCTTCATAACCACCTGCATTAGCAATATTCATTTACATATTGACAAAATATATGAAGCTACGTATGTAAGGACGGTTAGGGATATTACATGGTTGTCTTTGACATCCAAGTGAACAGAACTTTGGTCCGACATCACTTTCCCTCGTTCTCTTTCTCTTCTTATGTGTTGTGACTTGTGAGAGATATGAGATCGAGGCTTTTGTAGAGAAACAAATTATGGATAACTTTGATTTATCTTCAACTTGTAAAGATGTTTTGATTCTTCTTGAAGATTAGATAAGTGGTATCTTTAAGCTTCGAACTTCTTTTAGTTTACTTTTGTGGGAAATACTTTTGCATATCTACATATTATTCCACTTCATGGGTTGGTGGGTTCTCCTGCCTCATTACATACAAAGTACACGTCTATTGAGAATATGATTTTTCATGTACGATATGTTAGTGGGAACCATGGTCCACTTAATATTTGTTTAACGTTGGTATAAATCCATGTATAATTATATTCATGTGCCATTAAGAAGATAGATACAAAGTCTTTCATTCGGGAGTTAGAATCTACCGAGTATTTGTAGTACGTATGAATTTACAAGCAATCTCTAAATACTTGGCGTTACGTCATGTATTAAAACACACCCATTCATTCCCTTTGGTCTTTTCGGTTGCAGCGTGAAATGGATGAACGAGAGAGAATATAGTAAAAAAGGTACACCTTTCGTTTACTTTGCTCTTTCATCGTTTAAAACACTCGACTTTTTCTGTTTTCTGACTTCTTTAGTAATTGCTTCTGCATCCATCGTTGATTAGTAATGGCATGCTGTTGTACTCAACCTGAAAAATAAAGCTTACACAACTATACTCGAAAGGATCACATGTGTTGCATTAGCAGACCACTGGTCCAAAATCTAGCAATACAAAACAATAATTCCACAAGCTGAAAATTTTCTAACCCTTTTAGGATAATACCATTGTGGTGGATGCTTTCCTATATATCACCATTTCTCTTTACCTCCATGAGAGTCACCTCACACATCTAGACCATCGATGAGAAGGGAATAATAACACGGCATCTCCCCCACTCCCCCAAATATTATCAAGTATACTAGTGTAGCTATAAGTAGTGCTAGATACAAATTTTAGCTATCATTGAAAAACTCAAAATCCATTGAGAAGTTTGGCATCTCTTGGGAAAATGTCCAAAGTGTAAATGACTTTATCAAGTTATGTGTTTTTTTTTTTTTTTTTTTTTGTCACTGGGCGCTCTCTGGAACCCCGGAGGAGTCGAACCCGTGTGCCTTGGGATCCAGTTCACTCTAGTGGTTTACCACTAGGCTATTCTGTCCCGGCAGTTATGTGTTCACTCTGTGTACTTACTTATGTACCTAACTCCTCAAGGATCAGATTTTGATGGAAGAAATAACACATTTTAATCGAGAAGTGAGAGGTGGGTCTAATGACTATGACCTACAGGCTAGACCTTTTTAGGGAAATGTTCACCTGGTTTCTTAACGTTTTGGTAGCCATATAAAGAACGAAACAACATATTCCAAGCTGTAGAAGCATCTCAAATAATAGGATTGTTTCTTTCTTAAGTGAGAATAATACTTATTGCATATTTAGAGATTGGTGGGAGTGAATGATGCAAACAGAAAATCCCTTCTCACAAATGGTCTAGACATGAGAGACAACTCGATCGAGCGAACCTGTCAGTCTCTGGTTTAGTTAACCACGGCAGCCCCATAGTAAAACCATCATCCGAATCCTATCTCAACTCAGCAGTTTACCACTGCATACACAAAGGCAGATGAATTTTTAGATTCAAATTCATGTTACAAAGATATGTGGACATAAACCTGAATTATGCACAAAATTGAATTGCTCGTCTCTAATCAACAGAATTCTTAGTTTCTTTCCAGTGTAACAAGCTCCATTCACTTCCTTTTTAATCTAAGAACCCAACCTAATTACAAACTTAATGGAGTTTCTACTCAAGCCACTGCTTTCTCAAAGATCTAACAATTTATTTTTGAACATCTAGAGGCTTATGAACACAAATGAAACTATTCTATATTGCTGTCTAAAAGTGGTTCCTAAGGTGTTTTCAACTATCACCCTCGAGCTTTTTTTGGATTGCTTTGGACTATTAACTTATCATATATATAGTTGTCTAAAATATAATATTCAGACATCAACGTTTATTGACAAGGAACACAAAGATCAAGCTTTAATTCTGAAAATAGCTTCCAAATAGAGGTATAGTGAGAGTTCAACTTAGTACAGGCCATGAAGTCGGAAAAAAGAACATTACAATAAAAAAAAAACATCAGAACTCTCTAGTGGGTGATGCAGCGTTAATTTGCAAAAGGAAGGAAAAAGATGTGTTCGTACTTCGTACATATTGATGTAATTTGCGTACAGACACCTTTTTAACCTTAAAGTGAGAATCTAAGCTTTCAAACTCTTTTTTAGGTATACATAAAAAAGATGCGAGAAAATGAATAAACCACATCATGAGAGTCAATTTCATTTCTGTGTTATAAGTTTTGATCAGTTTCTCTGGTCAAGAGACAAAATAATTTGCTTTTATTTTATGCGCCTAATTAACCACTATTAAGCTGTTCATTAGTGAAAGGAACATAGACACTAAGTAATTAGACAATCAGACAGTACGCATCTTAACGGAAGTAACAAAAGAAAAAACACAACAGAAGTACGATCAAGGCTGAGACATTCTATATAGCACACACTATGCATCTAACAAATAAAAATGGAGATGAGAAACCAAACCTGAGAAGGGGAGACAGATCCATTAAAGGTTGACAAACCTCTCATCCATGAGCATTAATCTGCACATGCAAACATCTGACTTCTCAAACTAATATATAAATATGGAGAGATCTAACAAACAACACAAAACATTTCATAAAACAAATTGCAAGTTAAGAAACTATATAAACAGAATCAGACTAACCAAATGAAGTAATCGAAGCGACTCGTCTGCTTTAACATATTTAAGAAAATGGCAATTCTTCGAGATCCCAGAGAAAGCTTAATCGGAAAAGCACATGAATCGTGAGGATGCATTGATGTGAAGCGGATTGAGAAAAAGAAGAAGAAAACAAGTTAGCTAGGGCAAAACATAGAGAGAGAGATATGAGCGAGAGCTAAGAAGAGAAGAAAGTGTGGAGATTGAATACCAAGGAGGAGGCGAGAGAGGGTTTTATATAAGTAATGCAAGGAAGAATGAGATTAATTTTTAACTTAATTATAGATTAGTGCGTTAATCAGATTTCAATTTTATAATTGAATTGAGTGAGACATGTAGGGCTTCGAATTCTGGCATAAAGCTGTAGCTTATGCGGCTTCATCTATATATACATATATAAACAAATCATCCCCCAGTTTCTTCGGCTCTAGTTATTTACACTTGGACTTGACCAGTGGCTACGCTCGGCTCCGATATCCTTTGGAATACTAGTTGGAAATAACTTTACCAACTACAAAATATTTCTTTTTCCTAATAATCTTTTCAAATTGAAACTACAATTACATATTTATCGAATAACTAAAATGTACATTCATAAAATACCATATGATCAAACCTGAAATTGATATGTATTAACGTAGCTATTTTGGATAATTGTTTTAGCTAATTTATTCAATAAACTGTATAATTTTAGTTTTGTGTTTTCTTTTACTTATTAATGTTTTTGCATGTAGTAAAATTTTGCTCTTTACAACATCAGTAAAAATTGTTAAGTTACATCACCATCATAACTTCAAGTTGCAAGTAAATCAAGATCAAAATATACAAATATACAGACATCCAACACCCTAAATTAGTTTAAAGAGAAAGTTTAGTAAGAAAATTACCTGAAATATATTAAAATTGTTAGGGTGTGTCGGCCAAACCTACTGGAGGCAAGACTTAGCTGACAGTGAATTTTAATTTTTAATGTGAACCTAAAAAGCTTAACACAAAAGAAAAAGAAGAAACGAGAAGCAAGAAGAAAAAGAGGAATCGACACATGTCCAGCTACAAGTTGACCATATAGACCCAAAAAAACACAGTTAAAAGCTTTAATTAGTTGTCTCCTTTAATGAATACAAAATTGGCTCACGTTTCTTTTCTAGCTCCTTCCGGATCTGTCAGCCTCCTAATTTTTTTTTTTTTTTTTTTTTTTTTTTTTTTAACCGTGGGGATCCGGCGACCGAAATCAACCGACTAATCCCACGAGGCCCGCAGCAGCCACGTAATTTCTACCCCAGAAATTAGCAGGAAGGACCCCCCAGTGGCCACAGGGGGTTTCGAAGCCGGATCCGTATTGGCGGGGAAACTGTCTCAAGACCACTAGCCCACCACTCCGTGGTTGCCTCCTAATTTTTTACTCTTTGCTTTCTTTTTCTCTCGTGTGTACCATATTCTATTTTTCCATTACATATTTTTGATGTATTCTATAAACTAATACAGATTTGCTGGTTTGTCTTCTTTGTTGGACCACATATATATACTTCTAGAAACTTCAGATATTGATTAATACTTTCTTTTGGCCGAATTTAAAATTTTAAACCATGATTTCAGAAATCTGAAAATTTGATATAAATCTAAGAAAAAGCACGAAAAGGTTATACAATATACATATATAATAGTTCATATATCATGATGTTTTGCATTACATAAGTTTATAATATATTCAACGAGTTATCTTCTCAGGAAGGTCATTCCAATATGTGTTTTAGCAACAAAAAAAGGTCATCCCATGTGAATGAGGAAAGTAGCCAACACACAAACCTATAAACTGTACGAATGCGGTCGACCAGTTTGCTCATTTTGGAGTCATTGTTGGTGCATACTATCCACTTTCATGGCGTACTTCGCAACCATCCCGTTCTAACCAGACATATTCTATCGTCGATGTGATTGTGCACAACCATACTTGAGTAATGACTGTTTCATGAGCACGTTCACTCATCGGGGTTTAGTTTATGGGTCTAACTAACTAGTCATTTTGTTGTGACGGACTAGATGTTTTTTCCATACAAAACGTTCTACGTACTATATAAAGTCACAACTCACACGTCCGTCACAAGATGTTTAATTTCTTCTCTTAATTTTTTTTTTTTTTTTTTTGATCAAAAATTTCATCTCTTAATATGATAGATACTAACCGTTCTGTACTTAATTTTTCACGGATTTAACTTTAGGACGACATTTTAAAAAATACTTCATAACAAATAAAATTAGAAACTATAACTTTAACCTAATATCTGATATAGTATTGGATTTTTTATTTATCCTAACATTTTATATGGAGAACCGCTTTTGTTGGTGTCGGATCTCACACTTGAATTAAGTACCGAAAAAGACCACTATCGTTAAAGCGGTAAATGGTGATTACTGAGAAGACCAGTTGCGATCCATTGGTCGAGCTCGTTATTACCTGCAGGTCCATCACTCCTATACATCTCAAAGAATAGTATTTTTCTCCGGTTCCCTGCTATCTCAACGAAATTTTTAACCTCAATTGTTTCTACTTCTTGTAAAATCATTTAACCGGATCTCACATCCACATCTTCCACAGAGACCTTAATTGCAACATTGTAATTTTGCCTTTTGCAACATGACTTTCTTTTATTAACCATTATAGTAAGTGTTATGATTTTACAATCAACTAATCTACAATCGTTTGTAATTTTTTTCATGATGTTCGTTTTAAGGTGGATGTGTTATCAATTCGATAAAGAAAACAATGTAATCACTTTCCTTTGAGATATATGACTACAAATCCGTCAAACGTGATACGTGTTATCATATATTATTAATTTATTATATAAATATTTCATTGTTAGGTTTTGTTATTTGAAGTTTGTTAAGTATTTTTACTCGTCTTTTAAGATGCTGATCCAGATATGGCGAATACCCTAAATTGTTTTGTTTAATTTAAAATTTAGAGTAGATCTCTTAATAAAAATACATATATTGATTTTGGTCTTGTTTCTTCCATATATATTCATTTTCCTTGTAATGAAGTTAGTATAATAACAAAGTTATTGGCGCTAAATGGTTTATATCGTGGCTTCTTCGATCACCGTGTATGCAGGATTTATAATCCAATTTTAAACCAAGTGTGGCACAAGTAGGCCATACAAGAAGCAACTTGCCACATGAATTGTAAAGAACTGCACATATATATATATAGTTTAGTTGACGGAATATATAATTTTAATAATTTCTTAAATAGTATATTGATTAAATCTGCAAAAGCAATATGGAAACTTTGGTTCGAATCATAGAAAGATGTGTTGATTAATGAAAATTAATTCCAAATTGTTACTGATGTCGAACTTCTTCGTCGTCCCAGTCAAGAAAAACAGAAAAAAAAACTGTATAAATGTTTATATAGATATATAATACGAAGCATGAAGTATCAAGTTGCATTAGCTACTTGGTTGTATAGTGTATACTTATATGTTTATGTTGTTATATGGACCAACTTGTACAGTACAAGTTGTGAGAGACTCCACTGGTCTTTTTTGCCCAACCCTAAGTCTTAAACAACTTTTGATTTGTGAAGCTGAAAGAGCCACGACCACTTTAGGTTGCCATAAAATAATATAAGAAAAGTAATGACGACGATGATGAATGGAGACCATGAGTCATGATGATGTATTATAAGGGGTTATGTAGTTTAAAGTTTGAAAGTATCCTATCAATACTGTTAACCACTATGTGACATTTTGTATTACATGTTTTCTATAACTTTAAATATAACATTTTTAATTAAGAATAAATCTACATCAGATACTTTAAACATTTTAGACGAGCTAAAGCTAAGAAACTTATGCTAAGCTGTTAAAACCTTATTACGATAAGAAAGGCGCAGGATAAGACTACTTTTACGTAATAAATGTTGTATAACATTTCATTTCATGAAATATAATTTGTTATATAAAATATTTTAACTTGAAAATGTTTCAATTAAAGCGTGAATTTAATACTGAAAAGTACTCAATTGGATTAACTAACTGGACCATAATTTTGATAAAAGTAAATTATAACTTCATAATTGACTTTGATCAAGTTCAATATTAAAGGGTATGAATAGTGATCGAGGAACGGCGACGAATAATGCATTTTTTAATGTTCCTAAAAAAAATTATCATTCACGAGGAATAATAATTCTCTCACCTTTCTTTTCATTTCTTTTAATAGAGAATTAAAGAACAAAATTATTCCTTGTTAAATTTGAGAATGAACAACTATTCATTTTCATTCCTGCTATTTTATTCTCGTACATTCATTTTCTATTTGTTCATCTTGTTTCTCGAATGCATACAAACACATTATGAGTGAACTACTTACTTTTTTTAAGGTAAAAATTTTCGGAAAATAAATGCAATGTTATAAATCAATTGGTATATGTCTATAACCGGCCCGGTTCATAACCGGTCCGGTCCACAACCGGTCCATACACTTAGAGAGAGAGACGGCCCAACCCTAGAGAGAGAGAGGCGGCCGCGAGACTTGGAGAGGAGAGAGAGGCAGCTACAACTTGCTTATTTCCTAATTCGTTTATGTTTATGATTTGTAATCTTTCCGATTATTGTATTTCCATTTATCTCTCTTGTAACCCCTATATAAATGGAACACTTATTCATTAATAATATACAGATATTTACAGTTCTAAATCCTTAAGTTTACAACACGTTATCAGCACGATAGCCTCTAACACCCTAAGCCTAAAACCAAATCGCTAAAACCCTAAAACCCTAAATGAAAAATAATCTGTCTCGGAACTTCGAAGAGGCCGTTCTCCCAAACCGTGAGAACCCAGAAAACGATCAAGATATCAAATCGAAGCCCTGGCCGAGACGAATCAGTCAGTGCAAACCGCTTGTCGATCTGATCACCGACGCGCCCTCACGCACAGATACAGTGCGCACCGTTTTGCTTTGGAACCCTAATCCGAACCCGACGATACTGACGAACCCTAATCCGTTCGCGACTCTGTTCCAGCTCGTGTCCACCTGATCAAATCCAGCCCCAAGGCGTTCCTGATCCTAGACGAACTCAGCTCCATCCTACATCAAGGACAGCTCGCGATTCGATAGAAGCAGCTCGCATCTCCAACCTCAATCCATTCGCGTTCCAGGCCAACTCGCATCCCAGCCAGCTCGCGTCCCGATCGTGTCTAAGCTCGAGGTTCATTCTTGGTGGTCTGGTTTCTACAAACAACTAAACTAAAGGTATTTCGAATACTAAGAACATAATGAATCGAATTTGGTTGATTGTAAAGAATGAAACCCTAAAATATAATCTCTAAAATGAAAGCCATAGGATAATAGATCAATCCCTAAGCGAGTAAATCGAAGCTCTATAAGTTTGATCCCCAAACCCTAAAAATCGAGATTGATCAATTGATCAATTAAAATCAGAACCTTAAAGGTTTTGAATCTCAAATCAAATCCTTTTTATCTAAGATCAAATTTTCGAAATCCCTAAACCCTAATTCGAAAACTATTGATTAATTAAAACTGATTGATTGATTGAGATTGAATTTGATCATCCTGAAATTGAAATTGCTTGTTAATAAAATCGAAACCCTAAAACCTTAATTCTGAAAATCGATTTTGATTGTTTGAAATTGAACATTGATTGGTTGATTTGATCACCTAGAACTATTGTTAGGATTGTTCAAACTCAAATCTGATTGTTTGGCTTGTTTAAACTAAAACTCTAATGACCTAGTTTAGATTATTTTAAAATCAAAATCTGAAACTACATATTAGGTTAAACTGTTCTAGACTTGATCATAGTCGTGGCCGTATGGCCTTGTTGCATTCATACCATAACTTAATCATATTGATGGATTGCAATTACACTTAGAACTAATTCTAGGAATGATGTTGAATTGAATCAAATAGCTGTGTGGCTTGATCTTTGCTTGGCCAATAGGTTTGCTTGTTTTGATTGCATCATGAACTGATAGAAAAAACCATGTTAGGATTGCAATTACACGACAAACTAAATGCTTAAAAACGAACTAGTTTGCATCCATGGCCGTGCGGCTTGCTCATTGGCCGTGAGGCATAGACCTTGGCTGTGAAGGCTTGTTTGATTGTTTGAACATAAAACCCTAATCGTTTAAACATTAAAAACTATTCCTAAAAGATCTAAAACTATTAATCTATAACTTCAGATGTAGATAATCAACAACTTTGATTTCGCTGCCCTAAATCTATATGGAGACAATTACCTTCAGTGGGCGCTCGATGCTAAGATCATCCTGAAATCCAAGGAACTCGGTGAGTGTATCACCGAGAACAATAATGCCAATGAAAAGGATCGTTACAGAGCCATCTTGATCATTCGTCATCATCTAGTTGAGAGTCTCGAGGATCAATATCTAACCATTGAGAATCCACTAGATCTTTGGAATGAATTGAAATCGAGATATGATCACCAGAGAACGGTGATCTTACCAAAAGCTCGGTTTGATTGGACGAATCTGAGGATCCAAGACTATAAGTCTGTGGACGAGTATAACTCTGCACTGTTTAAGATTGTTTCTAAAATGAAACTGTGTGGTAAAAGTATTACGGAACAGGATATGCTTGAGAAAACATGTTCCACTTTCCTTGCAAGCAATGTGCTGTTACAACAACAGTACCGTGAGAAAGGTTTTAAGACCTATGCTAATCTTATTTCTTGTCTCTTGCTCGCTGAGCAGAACAATGAATTATTGATGAGAAACAGTCAGATGAGACCTCTTGGATCAGCTCCACTACCTGAAGCACACACGACAGAGGACAATAAAGAGTCCAACCACATCCAAGGAAACGGCCAGTATGGCCGTAGTCGAGACAAGTCAAACGGACGTGGACGCGGTCGAAGATCTTTTGGCCGCGGGCGAGGAAATGGTCGAGACCATGGCTCATTTGGATGAGGTCATGGTCGCGGCCATGGATCTTCATTTAAACCCCAACACTCGACCAAACCAGACGAATCCGTGTGCCATAGGTATGGTATGAGCAATCATTGGGCTAAGACTTGTAGGACTCCCAAGCATCTTGTTGACCTCTATCAAGAGAGTCTGAAAGAGAAGAATCCTGAATCCCATATGACTTACCAAGATAATGAAAATGACTTCAATCATGAGAAGAACGATTTTATGGATTATGAAACTTCAGATTGTCTAAAAGACTGAAGATTGATTTCAACATTTGTAATCTAAATTCTATGTTCTTTGTTTTGATGATTTTCATTTCTATGTTTTTCCTTTCTATGAACTTGTTTTATTAAAACTTAATAAAAGGAATGAATGATTTTTTGAAAACGCCAATATGATTTGCGGGTATGGTACACATTAAGGGCTATGACCAGATATGTATAAAGGCAAGCATTTAGATGCTTTATATTCACCCAGAAAAACCCATTGAAATTATATAGAGATATAAGAATGAATGGTTTCCATATTGAAACAATGGGCGAAAGAAACAAAGAGTTCCTTCAGATATATGTATAAAATCGCTCAAGGCCATAATGAGTCCTAAAAAACTATACATGCATTCTCTATTGATCTAGACTGTGCCAACATCAAACATCAGTATGATAGAGGCAATAATCATGGTAACCAGAATGGTTTACCCACGAAATTATACACTTTATGGTATGACCGAATTGGCCATCCTGGTCCAAAACATGATGCAAAATTGATATTGGAAAGGGCACAAAGAGTTATCCCATAGAATCTCACGTGTGTAGCATGAACACAAGGGAAACTCATTAGGCCATGATGTCTCAAAGCACTTAAAGATTATAGTATGTCCATGAGGGGGCAGAGAGGACAAATCCGCACATGTCCATACTATATATAGCTTGGCTGAATCATTTTATAAATCTGTATTGGTCATTACCCATAGGTCCAAACTCTCAGTCCAAGGCTTGAGGACACACGAATTTACATGCATCTTAACTAATATGCATCAGACCATTAAGTGGGCATATATATTCCCATCTCAAATTTATTACGGGTCATGAGCCAGACATATAACATCTTGAGATATTTGGATAAGCCACCACAAATATATGTGCCGTCTAAGATGGATCCTTAGAAGCGGATGAGGATGGGGATATATGTTGGATATGAGTCTCCCACAAATAATGAAGTACATTGAGCCAAATATGGGTGATCTATTTAGTGGCCAAGAACACGGATTGCAAAGTTTAATGGATCCGACTATCCAACATTAGTGGGAGAAAATAATAAGCTGCAAAGTATTAAAGGTCCTGATAATAATGAATCTCAATCGATTATATCATGTCTGGAACATAATGGAACACAATAAGAAATGTCGACATAAGATGATACAAGGTAGCACTTGAATTTATGAATATAAGCGAGGATTATGAACCCACGTCAATATAAGAGTGCGCACTCGTAGAACAGATTGAATGGAAACGTGGGGTTAAATAGTTTAAAGAAGAAAGACGTATTTGGCCATATGATTAAGACGCCATATGATGTTAAAATCCGTGGATATAAATGAGTCTTGTGACGAATAGAAATCGTGAGATATAAAGCTAATGTTGTACAAGGGTTCTCACAAAGACCACTAATAGATTATGGGGAGATATACTCTCATGTGGTGGATGCAACTACTTTTAAGATTTCTCATAAGTCTGGCTATATAAGAGAGAAAATTAGACTTGCAGCAAACTGATGTAGTGACTGCATATTTATATGGTCCACTAGATAATGAAAGTACTAGAGGGTATTGAGCTGAATGTACAGCAAGTTCTCGAGAACAATATTGATAATCATCGAAATATATGATCTGAATATCCTAGGAACCTCTGAATATAATTTCTCAAACGGTTGAATACCTTAAGAAAGAATTCGAGATGAAAGATCTCGGGAAAACAAAATTTTTTTTGAGATTACAACTTGAGTACATAAATGATGGGATCCTTGTGCATCAGATGTCATACACTTAAAAGGTAATCAAGTGATTCAATATGGCCGATTGCCATTCCCTGACCAGTCCCATGGTCGTGAGGTCTCTCGGCCTGGACACTGACCCATTCCGTCCCAAGATGGACGATGAAGATGACCTAGGTCCCGAAATACCATATCTCAGTGCCATAGGAGCTTTAATGTACTTGGCAACTCACACACGGCCTGATATAAGCTTTGTCGTGAACCTACTATCTAGGTTTAGCTCATGTCCGACCCAGAGGCTTTGGAATGAGATCAAACATGTTCTTTGTTACCTGCAAGGAACGAAAGACTTGGGTCTATATTATACTAACCATAACAAAGATGGTTTAGTTGGCTTTGCTGATGCTGGTTATTTACCAGATCCACATCAAGCTCGATCACAAACAGGATATGTCTTTACACATGGAGGTACGGCCATATCATGGCGTTCCATGAAACAAACCATCGCGGCAACTTCATCTAATCACTCAGAAATCTTGGCCATACATGAGGCCAGCCGCGGGTGTGTTTGGTTGAGGTCGATGACCCAACACGTTCGAGCTGATTGCGGGATGACCGAGTACAAAAAGCCAACCGTGATGTATGAGGACAATGATGCGTGCATTGCTCAGGTCAAGGACGGTTACATAAAAGGTGATAGGACGAAGCACATATTGCCTAAGTTCTTCTTTACTCACGAGCTTCAGAAAGCCGGTGAGGTCCAAGTCTTCCAAGTACGATCCAGTGACAATTCAGCAGACCTATTTACCAAGGCACTTCCTACCTGCACGTTCAGGAAGCTCACGCATCAGATCAGGATGCGTAGGCTGAAGGACCTCCACTGAGGTTCACATCAGGGGGAGTAGTACGTGTTGTACTTTTTTTTCTTTCATCATGGTTTTGTCCCACTGGGTTTTCCTGATAAGGTTTTAATGAGTCAACATTAAGCGTATTACAATCCATGTATGGTTATGGCATCCAAGGAAAAGTGTTATAAATCAATTCGTGGATGTCCATAACCGGCCCGGTCCATAACCGGTCCATACAGTTAGAGAGAGACGGCCCAATCCTAGAGAGAGAGAGGCGGCCGCGAGACTTGGATAGGAGAGAGAGGCGGCTACAACTTGCCTATTTCATAATTCGTTGATGTTTATGATTTGTAATATTTCTTATTATTATATTTTCATTTATCTCTCGTGTAATCCCTATATAAAGAGAACACTTATTCATTAATAATATACGTATAGTTAAAGTCAATTCTTAAATAAGAGTCGAAGATTTGAATTGCACGTCACGGATCAGACAATAAATTATATGGTTTTATAAGATCCAGATATATTTAAAATTATGGAAACTTAAATTTGCATAGCGCTAATTTTGCTAAAGTTCTGTTGTATGTCACGAAACTTAAATTTACGGAGGACCATCCATATTATTTTCTTTGTAGTCTAATTTTAACTATTTATCATAACATTGTCATGTTAAACTATAAGATATGAAGTAGATTAATGTAAATGAACTATTCAGATAAATATGACATATATATGTGCATAATTTGTCTGTTCAAATTTTAATTTTTATAAAACATCAGAAACATCACATAACTTGATGGTATAATGACACATCAGAGGAAGCACGACCACTTTAGGCTGTGTATACACATGAATTATCAAAATTAGGAGAATATCCGGAGCACTATTTAACTTTATTTAATACGAGAACACCCCTATACGTCTAAAGCTACACTATCTTGTACTTGCAGATTTCGTGTCAGATTTTTGAAGCTAAGAACCTCTATTACAAGCCATGCAATGCACTGTACTACACCACTATGTAGACTCTCCTATTACACAATATTTTCTGAACAACACTTGTATTAAATAAGTGAGACTTAGAGGACAAACTAGATGTCGTTGTTTACAGTGTTCAATAGTTCATTTTTTTTTGTGAAAGTCACACCTTCTCAATCGCCTTTCTTCATAGACCAAAGAAAAATATAATTTGCTTCGTTGCGCAGGCCTCGAAATATTAGCAATCTTCGTTATAGATCATCTGTTTTTTCCAGAACGATGTTTGCAGCCGGTGAAAAATCGGTCAGAGAAAAGGTTACTACTTACCACAAAACTGAAGAAGATTGAATCCATAATCAATAATCAAGATCCGGAAAAAGTAGATTTCATGTGAAACATAATGTTTGGGAAGATTATATCCCAAGCCGAGAACCCTTCATTTTCTGACACTTTTGGTTTGCTCGTTGTTATACGAATGCTCAAAGTGAAGAAAAGGTATGAGATCTGGTTAGTAATGCAAGGTTAGTAATATTTTTTTAGAAATAAGCTTTCTCCCCTAAAATAAGTTTTCTCATAATTAACATAGCAGGTATCTTAATTAGTGTTTGCTAATATTTATGGCATTTGAAAGACCCACAAAGTGAATTGGATGTACATTACTCTTTTCCCTTAATTGGCTAACTTGCAGCTTACCTGCTAGGATAATCAGATAATGTTTGTCATTTTTGTAACACAAGTATGATACATGATACACTTCAGTTGAATGTACTCCTCGCAACCTAGCATCTATCTTAATTAGTAGTGTTTATATGTATCTAATTCCAAAGACAAGCAATTTTGTTTGATGGACGTTGCTCTTGACCATAACGTGCTAACATGCAAATTAACAGCTACAGTAATTAATAATTGTTAATATTAATAAATCCTCACATTAGCAATTACTGGCACACCCAATTTTTAGATGCTAAGATTAATACTAGATGTTATTAGTATAAATTAACCAAAACGCATATGGTTTGTTACTATAATGATCAGTTGCTACTATTATGCAAGAAAAGGTGACATCCATGGTAGTGGATGCTACACACTCTTGAAACGATTTGGTGTGGGAGGGTGCGGTGAATGACGAGGCTGTGGACAATCTTATCAGACTACTCCAGGAAGGTCATGTATTCAAGACGATAATGCTCACCGCGGCAGACCTGGCGCATATGAGAGCTGAGAGAAAACAAAAAGAACAGAAGGCCAAAGTAAAGAAAGACAGGAGAGCCAAGCTGACTCACCCGATGCTGAGGTAGGTGACGTAAGTGACGCTGTCCGCATTGCAAACCTTGTGGAGGGGATAGTAAATCTCAAGATCGAGGATGCAGTGTACTAACCTTTTTGCTAACTTTTTTTGTAACCCTTCTCATATTGTACTAACCATATATCACAAAATAAGTTAACATGTATGAACCTCCGAAGATTGTTAAATTTTTTTTCGGCTTTATGTAGAAAAATATTCCTCTAACTGACTTTCATACTTATTTGTTTACGAGTAAGGATGTTTCAAACCAATGCTTGTTCAGTTTCGGAATTTCTGAATGGAAGTTTTATGGATTGTGTTTATCATGCAACCAACAACAATTAGTAGGTATGTTACATATTAACATCCACTAAACAACGTAACCTGTAAGATAAAACTTAACACATACCTATGGTCAATGCCATGCTTAGCATGGCAACTGTAGTAGCTCATCCCTCTCCAAGCCTAATAACACCGGTCCCAAGCAACGGTTGTACTGCATTCAATGGAGCAGCTAAAGAGTTTGTTGATGACTCGGGTCCTTCACTTGTTTCGACAGCAGCCACATGTGCCCTCCTCGTCGAGGATAAAGTTTTGTCAGCAATGTGTCCTCATCATCTGTTCACACCTCCATCATGTTGGCTTGCTGACATCTAACATTGTGCAAACATATCTTTCCAAAAAGATGTTCCATCGTTTAACCACCACGTAAATCATTCACACGTCCCAAAGTTAGATGGTTAATAGTATAGTTACCACGGCATGGTATTGGCTTAGGGGCTAAGTTTCCAGTTGAATTTCCGATAACAATATAGTTATCTTGCCTCTGAAAAAGATAGCGGGCTACCACATTGTTAACAACTATTGTAAAAAGATATTCCTAACTGCAAAAAACTTTATCTAACAGTCTTCGTTATCTCTACCAACTCGAGTTTACATTTATGTTTTTTCAAGACCCTATTAATACAAAATCGTAAACCCTAAATATTTGGGGGTAAGCTTTAGATCCCGCCATGCTCTGCTACAATTAGATTTTCCCCATTTTTTGTAGATTTTATATTGTACCTTACACAGATATCAAAGAAAACAAATGGAGGGGGAAGAAGGGAGCTGGAGCCCTAAATCTTGATAGCCACCTAGGTTTGTACTTTAAAAGATCACCACCAAATCAATTTCGGTAACACGTTAACTTACATATCTAAATCTAAGGATAAAAATGTTATGGGGTACATAAAAAGCTACAGTGGGAGAGGGTTTTTCATGATTTCGGGTATTTACTTAATTTCTTGGCCATTCTAGTATATTGAGCCAATAATCTCTTGTATAAAATTATAATGTATTAGTGATTAGTGATCCCAATGGTAATTTATGTAATATGTCTAGTAGATAGAGAGTGATTTTAATGATGAATTGAGAAGAAATGTGGTGATGACACATCAGATAAAATGACAAACTTGTGATTAAACTACAAAATTAAGGTTATTATATGAAAATTTCTCTATTAATAAGTAAGAGATAAATGGTCTTTGTTCTCTTAGAGCATCTCCAATGTAAAACTCTATTTTTTTCTTCAAAATGGAGTAAAAGTGAAAATGGAGTAAAATTGCTTCAATCCTACTTCATTTCCTACTCCATAATGGAGTGATGAACAAACAAAAAATATATTACTCCATTGATGGAGTACATTTCATTATGGAGTGAGATATGAAGTTGGGTTGGAGCCCTCTTTACTCCATTTTAGAAGAAAAAATGGAGTAGGGATGGAGATGCCCTTAGGCTACGTACATTGGAGCTGTTGAATGATTTTTTTCAACGGTTGAAAAACACAAGAGGCAAAATAGTGGGACTGTTGAATGCTTAATTATTTGGATTCAACCAAGTGAGACCCATCTTTAACATGTCTCTCTCTCTTATTGGATTTTGTAGATTATGGATTTTTTTTCTTATCTCAATAATTCAACAACAATTATTTACAACTAAATAAATTTATAAAAAAAATTATATATCAAAATTCATATTTTTTTCTATTCTATAAATAGAGACTTGGTTCATTTGATTTGGATACAAAAAAAAACTTCAATTTCTACTATTCCCTCCGTTTCGAATTAGATGTCGTTTTAGAGCAAAAATTTTGTTTCAAAATTAGTGTCGTTTTATGATTTCAATGCAAAATTTATTGACTTTTTATTCTAATCTATTTTTCTATTGGTTGAAATCTGGTTAGGTGTATTGGCAATGATGTTTTTATCTAGTAAATAGATAAACTTAAATGTTTTATTAATCTGTGTGTCGAAGTCTAGAACGACAAGTAAAATGAAACAGAGAGAGTATAATTTTCTATCATTCTATCTTTAAACTCTTGATTATATCCTTAACCATCTTTAAACTCTTGATTATACCTTAACTTTTTTAATTATATAATTTAAAAAATCTATTTAATGATATTCATATTTTTTATTTTTGTTATTTGTAAAAATGTAATTAAAATAATTTTTTATTATTTTTTATTATTTTAATTAAACTAATTGAGAACTCTTAACAATAAAAAAAATATGATAGGGTGTTGAATTTTATTAAACAAAACTATTATAGAGTATAAAAAATGAATGGATGTTGAATTGTTAGGTGGAAGAAAGAGACGGTGATGTGGAGTGTAAAAAGTGAAAATTAAGATGTTGAATTTTTAAGGAAAAAATGACCAATGTTCATAGTGTTAGACTCTTAGACGTTGAGTTAGGTTTATACGTTGGTATTATTCTAGTTGGCAAGATATATATATATATATATATATATATATATATATATAACTAGGATAGGTCCACGCTACGCGCGGAATTCAATGTATCGGTTTTTATGAAATATATAATTTTGTGTAAATTTTCTTTTATGTTCAGTTGGTTGTAAGAGTGATTACGTTAAGAGAATGAGATTGAATTTTCAATTACCAGAATTCATTTTTTTATGTCAAAGTATCTAATACCGTGGAAAATAAAGTTTTAACTTTGAGGTAATCTTAGTCAATAAAAATATATTTTGCAGTTGTTTAGGACAATGTCATTGTTACTATTAGTACTTGTTGCTGTTCTTTTTATATTTATGTTATATTTGAAGATTTATTTTTGTTTTATGTTATGTCAGTAATTTGCTAGAGATAAACTAAAACAAATGTAAAACACACCAAATAAACGGAGGAATAGTATGCTTTGATGATTATATATTTATACTTACATAAAAAATTAAACTGGCTACAGAATATTATGCACAAACAGAACTTATACGACCATATATTATTCTGTACAAAAATATTATAAATCAGTAAAAAACATATTAAACTAACTATTATTTCAAAACTATTTTATTACGCTATAGTACAGGTTAGTTAATAGAATAACTATATATACTTTTCGATATTTGTATTAAAATTTTTTGTAAATCTAAAATATGAATATATTAATATCTCAAATTGATAGTAAAAGAAGACTTTTTTTATAAATTATTTCATCTAATCTTTAAATATTAAAATTAAGAATATATTTATAAAATAGTGATAATAATATTTATGAAGTTCAAAACATAACTTTTAAAAAATGAAGTAAAATAATTAATGTACACAAATTTAATTTTTTTATAAAACTAAAATTATCTAGTTTGTGGATATAAATATAATTTCTATCTAAATATTTTTTTGAGGATAATATTGCACTCTAAACTAAACCCGGTTAATATGAACTGCACTCGCATCCAAAATGTGCACTTTTCCTATATATTTGTTTTAGTTTCAAAATCATAATAATCCTCGTATAATACACTACATCTATTTATTATTATTATTTTCCTTTCTCTCAAACTAAAAACTAAAATATATTATAAGCACATTTTTTTTCATTTTTAGTCTAATCCACAATTACAATATGTAACATAAATCGAGTACTGTTTTGTATCTGGAAACATACGTGTTTAATATATATGCCTAAACATCTTATACAATTAATACTAACAAACATATAATCTCTGAATAAGAATACTTTTCAATGATAAAAAAAAAACAACTTTTAGATGTTTTAAAGATACATAAGCAGAACGAACCCGATGTCAGGCGCCATCGGTAATGTTAGATGCGCTCGTGACTGAGCAAGAATGACGACGTCTTATGTTACTTCACTATATGCATGCAAGTCCAGCCTTTCCTCTGTTTTATCTCTTGACCATAACTAAAAGTTGTTTTAAAAAGATCTTAGAGTATTGTCAGGATATGTAGTGGCTGCGATGGATCTCTCTATATACATATAAGCGCTTATTGATGTGCATTAAAGTGTTAGTTACATACTACTTGTATGTATGGAAATGCGAAGAGATATATTTAACAAAGTGAAGTGTTTTGAGTGCAGGGACACGTGGCGCGACGACAGCCTTCGACTTTCTGAAGTGGCCTAGGAGTGAAGAAAACTCTTCTCTATATATATAGATAAGCGCTTATTGATGTGCATTAAAGTTTCAGTTACATACTACTTGTATGTATGAAAATGCGATGAGATATATTCATTTAACAAAGTGATGTGTTTTGAATGCAGGGACACGTGGCGCGACGACATGCTTCGACTTTCTGACGTGGCATCCTATGTGGATGGCCTAGGAGTGAAGAAAATTCTTCTCTATATATATAGATAAGCGCTTATTTATGTGCATTAAAGTGTCAGTTACATACTACTTGTATGTATGAAAATGCGAAGAGATATATTCATTTAACAAAATGATGTGTTTTAAATACAAGGACATATGGTACGACGACAGCTTTCAATTTTCTGACGTGGCATCTTATGTGGATGGCATAGGAGCGAAGAAAACTTTTTATATATATATATATATATATAGATTAAAAGCAAGCAGTCTGGTGATAGTGGTAATAGAAGAATTTGGAGTAAAACGTATATTCATCGGTTCTGCATTCGGTTATTGGAAAGATTAAATTGTCATTTGCGTGTACACACGATATAAAATCATGTATCTTATCCAGAAAACACAAGATTGATTAATTACTCGTCAATATTAATCTCTTGACAGATTATTTTGTCATAGATCCAGTTACCCAAAATTATATATATACACATATATATATATATATATATATATATATATATATAAAGAAACTTTTATAGGTACACAATAATACATTATAGAATGTACCAGTGTTTTCTAGAAAAGTGGTTTTAAACCACTTTTTCATTCTTGGGAGTTCGAAAGTAGTCGTACTAGGTCGAATAACATATTGAGGATTGGCCATTAAGCTAAATTAATTGAAGTTAATAGCTTCAAATCTAAAAACATTTATATCAAAGATTTTAAAATTTCCAACAAAACAATAATAGAAAGTACTCCCACTTCTTTGGTTGGCATCTGATGTGCACCTGCAAAAACTTGGTGAGTTATTTAGTGAAATATTTGATTGTTATAAATTAATTGGTGGATGTCCATAATCGGTCCAGTCCATAACCGGTCCATACACTTAGATAGAGAGACGGTCCAACCCTAGAGAGAGAGAGGCGGCCGCGAGATTTGGAGAGGAGAGAGAGGCGGCTACAACTTGTCTATTTCCTAATTCGTTTATGTTTATGATTTATAATCTTTCCTATTATTGTATTTCCATTTATCTCTCTTGTAACCCCTATATAAAGGGAACACTTATTCATTAATAATATACAGAAACTTACAGTTCTAAATCCTTAAGTTTACAACATGTTATCAGCACGATAGTCTCTAACACTCTGAGCCTAAAACCAAATCAACAAAACCCTAAAACCCTAAAACAAAAAAGGAACCTGCCTTGGAACTTCAAAGAGACTGTTCTCCCAAACCGCGAGGACCCAGAAAACGATCAAGATATCAAATCGAAGCCCTTGCCGAGACGAATCAGTCAGTGTAAACCGCTTGTCGATCTGACCACGGACGCGCCCTCATGCACAGATACAGTGCGCGCCATTTTGCTTTGGAACCCTAATCCGAACACGACAATACCGACGAACCCTAATCCGTTCGCGACTCCGTTCCAGCTCGTGTCCACCTGATCAGATCCAGCCCCAAGGCGTTCCTGATCCTAATTTCCGGATCCGTAAGTTTTATTAATAACTATTTCAAAAATAGTAATATCTATATATAAAAAACTAACTTTATTTAGTATATTTTTATTTTTATAACAGTATATGTAAATTTTATGTAAATTTTGTAATATTATACATAGAAATAATAAAAAACATTTTTATAAAATTTTTATTTTTAAATTATTTTTAATATTTTATATATATATTATTATCATTATTTTATTTATTTTAAGGATCCAAATTCGGATCCGGATATCCGCCGGATATTACAATTTTTAGAAGGATATCCGACACCCGGATATCCGACACCCGAATATCCGAGAACCCCGGATCCGGATAAGGATAATAAAATTATGGATCCGCCGGATAAGGATCCGGATCCGGATACCTTAAAATTGCCCGGATATCCGATCCGTACCAGGCCTAATTCATACCATAACTTAATTACATTGATTGATTGCAATTACACTTAGAACTTATTCTAGAATGGTGTTGAATTGAATCAAATAGCCGTGTGGCTTGATCTTTGTTTGGTCGATAGGTTTGCTTGTTTTGATTGCATCATGAACTGATAGAAACAACACATGTTAGGATTGCAATTACACGACAAACTAAATGCATAAAAACGAACTAGTTTGCATCCATGGCCGTGCAGCTTGCTCATTGGCCGTGAGGCATAGATCTTGGCTGTGAAGGCTTGTTTGATTGTTTGAACATAAAACCCTAATCGTTTAAACATTAAAAACTATTCCTAAAAGATCTAAAAATATTAATCTATAACTTCAAATGTCGAAAATCAACAACCTTGATTTCGCTGCTCTAAATCTATCTGGAGAAAATTACCTTCAGTGGGCGCTCGATGCTAAGATCATCTTGAAATCCAAGGGTCTCGGTGAATGTATCACCGAGAAACATAATGAAAATGAAAATGATCGATACAGAGCCATCTTGATCATTCGTCATCATCTAGCTGAGAGTCTCAAGGATCAATATCTAACCATTGAGAATCCACTAGATCTTTGGACTGAATTGAAATCGAGATATGATCACCAGAGAACAGTGATCTTACCAAAAGTTCGGTTTGATTGGACGAATCTGAGGATCCAAGACTATAAGTCGGTGGACGAATATAACTCTGCTCTGTTTAAGATTGTTTCTAAAATGAAACTGTGTGGTGAAAGTATTACGGAACAGGATATGCTTGAGAAAACCTTTTCCACTTTCCATGCAAGCAATGTGCTGTTACAACAACGGTACCGAGAGAAAGGTTTCAAAACCTATGCTAATCTTATTTCTTGTCTCTTGCTCGCTGAGCAGAACAATGAATTACTAATGAGAAACAGTCAGATGAGACCACTTGGATCAGCTCCACTGCCTGATGCACACGCTACAGAGGACAATAAAGAGTCCAATCACGTCCAAGGTAACGGCCAGTATGGCCGTGGTCGAGACAAATCGAACGGACGTGGCCGCGGTCGAAGATCCTTTGGCCGCGGGGGAGTAAATGGTCGAGATCATGGACGGGACTGTGGCTCATTTAGAAGAGGCCATGGTCGTGGCCGTGGATCTTCTTTCAAACCCCAACACTCGACTAAATCAGAGAATTACGTGTGCCATAGATGTGGAATGAGCAATCATTGGGCTAAGACTTGTAGGACTCCCAAGCATCTTGTTGACCTCTATCAAGAGAGTCTGAAAGGGAAGAATCCTGAAGCCCATATGACTTACCAAGATGATGAAAATGACTTCAATCATGAGAAGGACAATCTTATGGATTATGAAACTTCAGATTGTCTAACAAAAAAAAACTATACATGCATTCTCTATTGATCTAAAGTATGCCAAGATCAGTATGATAGAGTCAATAGTCATGGTAACCAGAATGGTTTACCCACAAAATTATACACTTTATGGTATGACCGGATTGGCCATCCTGGTCCAAAACATGATGCGAAATTGATATTGGAAAGAGCAAAAAGAGTTATCCCATAGAATCTCACGTGTGTAGCATGAACACAAGGTAAACTCATTAGGCCATGATGTCCCAAAGCACTTAAAGATTATAGTATGTCCATGAGGGGGCAGTGAGGACAAATCCGCACATGTCGATACTATATATAGCTTGGCTGAATCCTTTTATAAATCTATATTGGCCATTACCGATAGGTCCAAACTCTCAGTCCAAGGCTTGGGGACACACGAATTTACATGCATCTTAACTAATATGCATCAGACCATTAAGTGAGCATAGATATTCCCATCTCAAATTTATTACGGGTCATGAGCCAGACATATAACATCTTGAGATATTTGGATAAGCCACCACAAATATATGTGCCGTCTAAGATGGATCCTTAGAAGAGGATGAGGATGGGGATATATGTTGGATATGAATCTCCCACAAATAATGAAGTACATTGAGCCAAATATGGGTGATCTATTTAGTGGCCAAGAACACGGATTGCAAAGTTTAATGGATCCGACTATCCAACATTAAGGGGAGAAAATAATAAGCTGGTAAGAGAAACAGAATGGCATCGACCATCATTGTCTTGGCAAGATCCTCGGACTAAAGAATATGAAATAGACGGCCAAAGATTTTACATTTACAAAGCTAGCTAATCAAATGCCAGACAGATTTGCTGACTCGAAAAAGAATGACTAAGTCATATATAAACCAGCTTGTAAAGCACCAACTAAATTGATGTCCAAGAGAGACACAGTCAAGTTGCGACAGAGTCTATACAAGATAGACCAATAAGTTCCAAAGATAATAATCCTCGAAAACAAAAGAGAAAGGTGCATAGAATGATAAAACAAATCCGAGGTCAAGGAAACCATCCCAGACATAGAGATAAGGCTGGTCGGCTCTAAGGTACAGGTACTAAACAATGTAGCTTGGGACGCCAAGCTGCAAAGTATTAAAGGTCCTGATAATAATGAATCTCAATCGATTATATCATGTCTGGAACATAATGGAACACTATAAGGAATGTCGACATAAGATGATACAAGGTAGCACTTGAATTTATGAATATAAGCGAGGATCATGAACCCACGTCAATATAAGAGTGCGCACTCGTAGAACAGATTGAATGGAAACGTGGGGTTAAATAGTTTAAAGAAGAAATACGTATTTGGCCATATGATTAAGACGCCATATGATGTTAAAATCCGTGGATATAAATGAGTCTTGTGACGAATAGAAATCGTGAGATATAAAGCTAATGTTGTACAAGATTCTCACAAAGACCACTAATAGATTATGGGGAGATATACTCCCATGTGGTGGATGCAACTACTTTTAAGAATTCTCATAAGTCTGGCTATATAAGAGAGAAAATTAGACTTGCAGCAAACTGATGTAGTGACTGCATATTTATATGGTCCACTGGATAATGAAAGTACTAGAGGGTATTGAGCTGAATGTACAGCAAGTTCTCGAGAACAATATTGATAATCATTGAAATATAAGATCTGAATATCCTAGGAACCTCTGGATACAATTTCCCAAACGGTTGAATACCTTAAGAAAGAATTCGAGATGAAAGATCTCGGAAACCAAAATTTTGTTTGAGATTACAACTTGAGTACATAAATGATGGGATCCTTGTGCATCAGATGACATACACTGAAAAGGTACTCAAGAGATTCAATATGGCCGATTGCCATTCTCTGACCAGTCCCATGGTCGTTAGGTCTCTCGGCCTGGACACTGACCCATTCCGTCTCAAGATGGACAATGAAGATGACCTAGGTCCCGAAATGCCATATTTCAGTGCCATAGGAGCTTTAATGTACTTGGCAACTCACACACGGCCTGATATAAGCTTTGCCATGAACCTACTATCTAGGTTTAGCTCCTGTCCGACCCAGAGGCAATGGAACGGGATCAAACATGTTCTTTGTTACCTGCAAGGAATGAAAGACTTAGGTCTATATTATACTAATCATAACAAAGATGGTTTAGTTGGCTTTGCTGATGCTGGTTATTTATCAGATCCACATCAAGTTCGATCACAAACAAGATATGTCTTTACACATGGAGGTACGGCCATATCATGGCGTTCCATGAAACAAGCCATCGCGGCCACTTCATCTAATCACTCGGAAATCTTGGCCATACATGAGGCCAGCCGCGAGTGTGTTTGGTTGAGGTCGATGACCCAACACGTCCGAGCTGATTGCGGGATGGCCGAGTGCAAAAAGCCAACTGTGATGTATGAGGACAATACTGCGTGCATTGCTCAGCTCAAGGACGGTTACATAAAAGGTGATAGGACGAAGCACATATTGCCTAAGTTCTTCTTTACTCACGAGCTTCAGAAAGCTGGTGAGGTCCAGGTTGTCCAAGTACGATCCAGTGACAATTCAGCTGATCTATTCACCAAGACACTTCCTACCTACACGTTCAGGAAGCTCATGCATCAGATTGGGATGCGTAGGCTGAAGGACCTCCACTGAGGTTCACATCAGGGGGAGTAGTACGTGTTGTACTCTTTTTTTTTCATCATGGTTTTGTCCCACTGGGTTTTCCTGATAAGGTTTTAATGAGGCAACATTAAGTGTATTACAATCCATGTATTGTTATGGCATCCAAGGGGGAGTGTTATAAATCAATTGGTGGATGTCCATAACCGGCCCGGTCCATAACCGGCTCGGTCCATAACCGGCTCATACACTTAGAGAGAGAGACGGCTCAACCTTAGAGAGAGAGAGGCAGCTACAACTTGCCTATTTCCTAATTCGTTTATGTTTATGATTTGTAATCTTTCTTATTATTGTATTTCTATTTATTTTCTTATAACCCCTATATAAAGGAAACAATTATTCATTAATAATATACAGAAACTTAGTGTTCTAAATCCTTATTTACAACATTGATTCGAATGTCAAAACAATTTTGCTAAAGTTAATTATTCTCACATCAAAGGAATACCAAAATGTCAAACCCAATAATCACTTTTAATTTTAATATCAGGGTTGCGGAATAAAATGATTCAAGCCTGCCGACAGAAAAAAATGATTCAAGCCTGCGTGAATAAATGCAGAATATTATTCTCACATTAAGGAATAATAAAATGTCGAAACCCATAGCATTTTAATTTCAATCCTATATCATGGTCGACGAATATCGTTATTCACGCTAAAGTGAACAGTACATGAACGACTTTTATGAAATATGTGGGATGGTTGATTCGTGACGGTGGGTTTTTAAAGGATTCTCGATTTGCAGAAGAAACTACATACTATTTGGTTGAGAACAGCAGTTTTTGAAAAAGGCTGATTCCGAGAATAGCCAAGCAAAACATTGTTCTATAACCTATTAAATTTTAACTAGGGGTTGGTCCGCCCTACGGGCGGGTAAGTTTACTATAAAATTCTGTATATTAAATTTTTTTTTGTCGACATATTAAAATATATTTTAATTTTAGAAAACATTTAAAATTTAATTCAGATTGAATATAATAATGTAATTTGTTTTCTAAGATAATATTGTAAATTTATTTGTTAACATTTAACGTTGAACAATTGTTATAATTTGTTTTCTAAAATCATACCTTATTTGTTATTTGAGTTTTTAAAAAATTTAAGATAGTGCATTAGGTTTGTATTTGGAATTGATGTGTGATAATGATGTTTGCCTTTTTAAAATGTTGTGCCCCAGGAAGTGTTGCATGAGGTCATTTGGAAGAGGAATTAAATGTGATGTGAGTGAGTTTGTACGCTTCTGAAACTGATTTATAGTAAACAATGCTGGTAGATTTGATTTGTATGAACAATTTGAATTGGAGAAGAAATGTTCGGCTAATATATTCCAAAATCTCTGCGGGCATTCAAGGATCTTTGTGTTGTTGATCGTTTAAGTTTAGAACCCATAGTTCGTTGAGTAATTGGTTTTTGTGTTCAAGTGTTTGTCATTGTTTTGCGTGGGATATTTATTTTGCAAAATAGTTGAGATTTATTCTTATATAAAGTGATTCTTAATAAATTTATGGCTAAACATTTGGCCTTACAATGTCTATTTTAGTTATTTCAATCTCATAGTGATGAGTTTTCTCCTTTTCGTAGCGGGATGATTGGTATAAGGAACGTTAATGATAAAAAAAAGTAACCTTAATGGCAATCTGAATTATATTTGATTGAATGATGATCGACATAACAAATTTGGATTTAGAAAGGTAGTAAAGTCTAGATCTAGCCATAGGGAAATGACAATGTTAAACCGATGGAGGCATCAGGAGGAAGCCAATGGTTTGTCAGCTCGATCAGTTGGTCTAAATGTTAAATTAGTAATGTCAATTAAAACCAAAGGTCCCTTTAGGAAAACATGAAAAAACTTTTGGAATGGAAGGTTTTGAACGTGGATTAGTCAGAGGAAGCTGTAGTCTGCTTAAACGATATTGTGTTTCCTATGTGTCTTCATCTCAAGTGTATTTATGACTGAAGATTCATATATTCAAAAAAAAAAAAATCTATTACATGTATTATTTATGTTGTTCATACAAATATTTTGAAGATCACTTCGTCTCAAAATTTTGGTCTGTAATTTGTTGCGAAGTAAACTAATAGTCTAATACTATTTGTTATTCAATACGAAGCTGAAGAAATTTTGTTTATTTGAAATTAGTAAAAACAAAAAAATGTTGAAACATGTATGTGAGTGTTGCAGGGAAATGGTAGCTATGTTGTGTTCAGACTGAACCCATAACTTTCTCATCTGCTTGTAGTAGGATGTCCTCGATTGTTTTTCCTTAAATTTTCTCTGTACATCCCCTTCCTTACAATGATGATGTCTCGGAACAACTTTTTGTTCTCTTCCCAGAAACATAGAAGCCATATGACAAAAGTACGTCTACACTGATGGTTTCAAATCGGGCTAAGGAAATCCTCTTGACCAACGCTCCGGAACCGGTTCCCATCAATATAAAAACTCTGCAAGCTCTTGTTCTTGAAAATTTAAGCTCCAACATACACAATTGCTTTGTCTTTAGCCCAGTTAATTAGCACCTCACTTCTCAAACAATCTCGTTCTGCTCCAGAACCTATCGGAACTGTCATGTCTTGATATGAGAAAAAGTTTTTGAAAAAACATTTTACCCATCTCTCAATGTCTAACACAAAGCTACATGTTTCTTATATTTGCTCTCAATGTGTCGTGTTGCAGAACGTGTACCAGATTTTGCTTGCAAAGTGACTGAAAAGAGCCAATACACCAGCTTGACTTAAAGTTGATAGCAAGAAAAGAGCCTACATAAAAAGCACAACTGATGACCAACTTAGACTTGACAGGCATATCCAATTCTTAATAAACTTCAGTAAATGCAGGAAAAGTAACATAACAACTTAGGGTCTCGTCTGTAAGCTCTCAATTCTGTTGAGAATTTGAGCAATGTTACTATCATTAGAAGATGAAAACTTAGAAAAATAAAATCCCGTATAAAACGCCAAACTAAAGATACGATTCACTACAGGTCATTAAAAGATGAAAGCTTTGAAAAATCAAATTCCGTAGAAAACGTACAGATGGTTTCATGCAATTCTGGAGTCCTAAATTTCTTCTTGTTCGATTTCCAGTGCTTATCTAAGCATACAGTAGTTAGAAATGTTCTCAATAACATCTAAGATAAAATTCAAAACCTTCAGAAACTGAACAGAAGAAAAAATCTATAATAATGAGAAAATACCCAGATTTGGTTTATTGTTGTCGCTTTGTCTTTCTTGGTATTTCGTAAAGAAATTGTCACAAGTCATGTACAGAGAATAGTTGATTACAAAGAAGAGATGAAGGATACTTAAATAAAATTTACTGGTGGTCTAGAGGCCATAAATGATAAGGTTTATGAAGAGGTATCAATGTGTTTCAGAAACGTTACAGGAAGGAGGTGTAGCCAGGTAGAGTTAGCAAAGCGACGGTAACCGTGGAATCGTAGAAAAATAATATGTCATGGCCCAAAAACTGGTAAGAGCCCCGATAACAACACGAAGAAAAAGTTAAAATAAAACACTAAGCCCAAATCAAGATTAATCAAAATGACATGGATGATTGCTGCAATATTAGTGGCTGATTTTTCCATCTGACATGGACATGCTTAGAAGGCTTCATATTCTTCTTTTAATAGTGTTAGATAATCAATATGCATAAATATAATTTTAAATTGTTTTTATTTTTGTCAACTTTTCAAATTGTTTTTAATACAAGAAATATAACAAATGTGATTTTCAATCGATAATTCTACGTGTATTACGAGGATTTACATATGACCGTTTTTATCACCATCATGGATTGTTTTCTAAAGATCAGTCGTAAAAGGTTTTACTTACACCATACTAAAAAAATGTCTAGTAATCTTTTTACATTAATATTATTTAGAATTTGGAACTCAAACATTTTCTTGTAATTAATGTTAATAAATTCCTGGTCAAACCATTGGATTAAGAGAGTTACTAAAAATTTTAAAACAACATTTTATCAAACTGTTTGTTAAATAGTTTATAGCCTTTAAATCTTAGGGGCAGTTAGGCTTTTAATGTAGTCATCGAACCTAATTATGTGGGGAAGCGAGTGTGTAGGCGCGCTGAGAATTCATTTGTTATTGATATATTGTGGATTTGTGGTATTGTACTGCTGAAGATGACAAAGATTGAGATTTAGGGTTTAACAAAAGGTGAAATATTCTCTCGTTTCTATATAATGTAGGTTTAATTTACAGCCGCCTAGGAAAAATACATAAATAATGGTTATTACTTATTTGAGATACATGATTGAACAGTTCACTATAACACGGTAATGTTTCACTGTAACACAAGAACAGTTTGCTATAGCAGAAAAACAGCTTAGAGACACTGCAACATCTTTCTCGGTTTCAGTAGTATCATCCGCCACATTTTCCGGAGTAAAAAAAGATAAAGATATAGTGCACAATGACTACTATATGTCCATGATATTGTCTTTTGAGCCGACGGCAAACCGTGGCGATTTGCACTGATTCGGCATGTTCCTCGGATTTTTTTCTTTAAAACGATTGTTTTGTAGGTTGTAAGCCCAGAATCACCTATTATATCATAGATATGCTTAATATATGTTCATATCGACAATTATCAACCAAAAACATCATGAAATCGTAAAAAAAAAAAAAAGGTGAAAAAGTGGCGGTAAAATCGCAGGTATGGAACTATGGAAGTTGAAGAAGAGAGTATTTTTGTCATTTCAGGTTTAATTAAACCTAGTTCCAAAAAAAAAATCAAAAAAGGTTGTGGTTACCTTTGAACCCGTGTCCTATGCGATATTTGGAGATGGACAAACCACTAGACCACAACATTAGTATGGTTTAACATATTTAATATTTAATATATAACCCCTAAATGTATATAAATGCCCTAAAACTAATCTCCGATTTTCTCATCATACGCTAGGTCCAATCCGAGCGTACAAGGAAAGCTTAGCAAGTTCTTGAACATTGGTATATAGTTAGCTAAAACACAGTAATATTTCATCATAAAACAGTGATAGTTCACTATAGCTTTACACAATAGTGGTTGTGGAATAGAAATAAACTATGATAGATTATTAATTTGCGATTAGCTTTCCGTTGGGCTGATTTCTTGAACGTTTTCATCAAAAAAAGTATTGAACAAGTAGAATAAGAAGAACAAGAAGTAAATAAGCTTTCACTTACCTACTTTGATGTGTGCATAGTTTTGTACTCCTAGTAAATAAGAAGCAGAGTGATAGGCCATGGAGGGTTTATACAAGAAGAGTTGAAGGAAGAAAGCAATAAGATATTAGAGAGTAAATGGCGGGAGTTTGTTACAAGTTAAAATAAACAAATAATAGATCATTGTACTTGGACCTTGACTATAAAAAGACTCAATTGGAGATACAAGATAGGCTTAGAGCTCTGATCTGTAGAGTCTAAGAGGAGTGGCTGGGCGGTTAAACATCAATATACACTACAGTTCTTATCACAGAGCCAAGAAGCAAACGTAAATCAGGAGAAACTGTCGGAAGTTTTGTCAAACAATGCACAATCTTTATACGTATTTATAAATTAAACCCAAATCAACAAGCTTGTACATATTCATTCAGACTAAAGCAGTTAAAACACACACACACACACAGAGCTCTGCTTTACATAAGACATGGATTCAACGTCTCTTACTCTTGGTCTTGGTGACTCGATTTCTCACGGATGCATCTGGCGGCTTCCAGATGATGTCATCAAGCTTGCCACAAAACGTCTTGTAGAACTGCAAAACATTAACAAACTTGGTTTTTTACCACTATGAAAATGAGTCGCACAAAGCTCAAGGTGACCCTAATGGTTTTCATTTTTCTGCTACTAACTAACCTTGAGGTATTCTTCTGCATCTCCTGCTGCATTTTGGATGTCTACCATGAGAAATGTTGGTGCAACTTTAAAGACCTTCAGGTTTCAAAATGATTAGTCAGACATGCAGAGACCAAAGTTCAAAAAAAAAAAAACAAGGATTGGTTTTGAGTGACGTAAGAGTAGCTGAGTAGGTAAAGTGTTAGAGAAGTTTACTTCTAGAATGACGGAGAAGTGAGACGACTTATTTGCAGATAATCCTTCTACTCTCATCTGAAAAGTGAAATAAGGTTAACATCAGTTAAGTGCTTGATGAAGCAAATGCAACAGATGAGAATGCTTAATAAACTCTTACTCTACTTTCTTACTTTGTAGTTGCGAATGTGAGTCTTGAAGCCCATGGACTGCGACACAACTTCCATGCTTGAAAGAACCACGTTTGCTGGCTTGTGTGAGATGAACCTTGTCTGATGCTTCATGGATTCCTATCAATACACTTGAAATATTTTAACGCAGTCATTGTAAAACATAGTGAAATGATAAATAACGACTGAACAAGGAAGAGGAATGCACACAGCGGGTAATCCCCAGAGCATTGTCACCTTTCCACGGTCAAAAAGAGTTGCAAGGTTCAGGCCTTGAGACAGAATAATAAGGTCAAATGCATTTAGAGTCAGTGGACCCGTGTCGCCTGTTCCAACCTGTGCTTCTTTTCGTTCCTGAAGTGAAAACGTATTGTGTCACATAGACCATTAAAACACATGCTTTACTATATACACATGCCAGCCAGCAAAACAAATGGGGGGGACAAAGAACTGTGCCGAGAAAACCCTACCTCCGGATCATCAAAAGCAGCATATACATCATCCAGGTTTACATGTTCGTAATCAATAACTTGTACAGGAGTGTAATCCTTTGCGAACCATTCATCTTTCCTGATTTCAGCAATTGTAATTCGCTGCAAATAGAAGAGAGCAAGGCTACATTTGTCAGAGTTTGAATCTTGAGATGAAAAGTTAAACTGTAAACAACTTCACTTGAGAACTATGTGACGCAAGGCTTTGAATTGGAAAGTTATCCATACTGTATAGACCTTCCAAACAATCCAGGATAGTGATGGAAAGATTATATTCGAGTGTAGATACGAATGAAATCATTGGTCAACTATTGTAGAGTAATCTAGATATCTAATACATCTCAAAAACACACACAGAAGCTCTGGAATCAAAAACTTACAGTTTCAGGATTTGGATCCAAAATTCTACGGATCAAGGCCTTTGCTCCCAAGGCAAAATATGAGGGGCAAGAGAAGTCAGCATTGTCGATCTGCAAGCAAAATGTGGAAAGAAAAGGAAACCTTATTAGAAAGATAGTACAGAGGTCACTAACAAGCACACAACACGTAAGATTTACAGAGAAAGATCTTGATAAGGTTTGTCACAGTGAAGTGAACAAATAATTCGATCATGACAAGACACTTTACAAGAGGAAGTATTAATATTCGCAGAGCAGCAATAGTAGAGCCCATGCCTTACTGTATAAAGTAGGGAGATCCATTTCATCAAAGGGAAGATATCCTGCCATAAGAACATAAAGGATGACCCCACAGGACCATACATCTGCCACCGCACCATTGTAACCCTTATGACTCAGAACCTATCCCAAAACAGAGAAGACCATATGAGCTACAATATAAAAACATAACTAAGTTTCACGGAAACATTGTGACATTTGATTTACCTCAGGAGCAACGTAGTTTGGAGTCCCACAAGTTGTCTTTAGGATGGTAACTCCCTTCAGATCAAAGTAAGATAATTAGTTGACAATAATTCAACTTGAAAGCAAAAACAATAAACTGAGAACAGCCATTACTTGCTCTGGTAATGCACTGAGCCCAAAATCAGATATCTTGAGATTTCCTTGAGAATCCAGCAGAAGATTCTCCGGCTGCAATTGACAGCAGAAACAATCAGATTTCGTTTGAAAAGATTGTTGATAGTCGGCAAAAAAAAAAGAAACAACCTTAAGATCTCTGTGGTAAACCCCTTTACTATGACAGTAATCAACACCATCAATAAGCTGATGAAAGTACTTCCTAGCTTCAGCTTCACTAAGACGTCCATTACGAACCTGCAACATAAAACAAAGTGAGAAACAACGTCTTCTTCCAGAGATCATTCACCTTGAGTTGAGAGGCAAGGTAACTCACAATCTTATCAAACAGTTCACCACCAGTAATATACTCCAAGATGATGTAAATCTTAGTACGGCTCGCTAGAACCTAAAACATCAAAGAATCAATCAAACTTCCATATGAAGAAGCAAAGATATAAACTTTAGAGGAAAAGAACAAAACTTTAACCTCGTAGAGACGAACAACGCAAGGATGGCGAACAAGTTTCATGATCGAGATCTCCCTCTTAATCTGATAATTACAAATTAAAAATCTCAAGAGACATAATCAAATCTCAGACAGAAGAGAGAGAGAGAGAGAGAGAGAGAGGGAACCTGATCAACCATCTTGCGTTTGAGGATGGTGTTGCGATCCACGATCTTCATGGCGACGCTCTCGCCGGTCTCAGTGTTCTGAGCGAACTTGACTTTGGCGAAGGTGCCTTCCCCGATTGTTCTACCTAACTCATACTTTCCTACTTTTCTTACCACCATCTCTGCTTACCAAAACCTCGATATCAATTTCACTGCATTTCTCGAGTTGTATGTAGAGAGAGAGGAAAGTAGATGATTCTTTTTGAATTTTTTAGAATTTAATTAGGACGACAAATACACAAGAGAGAGTAGATAGATATGGAAATTAATAAAAATTAAGAAAGCTTTTAATTCAATAGGAATGTCTTTTTACTTTGAGAAGAAAAAAAAGGAGAGACCTTTTTATTTGAAATGGCTGAAGCGTGGTGCCTTCGTGGGTGAATCCACGCCGGCCGCAACACCGGCTAGAGGAGAAGTCAGAAAGAGAGGACTTTTGACCAAGAAGAGAGGAGACGTGTTTGGCGACTACTTCTTTTTATTGATTGGTTTCCACCTTTTTTGGGGTCAACATTATATCCCAGATTTTCACACTAAATACGACTCTCTTTAGATTTAGAAATAATTAATACCACTCCTAGTACACCTGTTTATAGTTTTTTATGATTGATTTTGATTTTTTGGTGGTAAATTTACCAATATCTCCTCCTTTTAGCAATGCTATTATGAAAAAGGGAGTTTTGGAAGTTTATTTGAAAAGATCCCATATTTCAACAACTGCCTTTTGAACAAATTTAAGAAGCATACTTGAAATTTATGAAAGTTGGCCTTCTGTAAAAAGCATATCTTCAACCCCATCTAATTGAGATCAGCAACTAAACCCCAAATTTACCTTCCATCTTGGATTCTTTTGCTTCTTGTTACTATGGGCCATACTATGACATACAACAGGCCCAATCAGAAAGCCAGAACCTTTTTTTTTTTTTTTTTTTAACTTTTACTACCTTTGTCCAAAAACCATTTGCTTATTTAGATCAAAACACTACAAGTCTTCAAGGAATATTAGATACAAATTTCTGGTTCTATCATTTTGTCTTTCTCTTTTGATTTATGTCGAGGATGAAGTTGAACTCTCGATCTCATACAATCGCAAAGGTTGAATGAACTTTAGATAGAACACAAAATCAAAAGATCATTAGTAAGTTTCACTAGAATCTCGGGGTATCCGGGAGATGAATTTGTGTAAAATTTGTAGATCGTAAAAAATTGATAGATTTAAAAGTTACGTGGATTGTGAAAAAATATATATCTTGACTTATAAAATTTTATCATGACTTTTTAAAATTGGTAGAGATTTCATAAGTTTGTATTAATCCTTTCTATCATTCTTTCTAAATCATTTAACATGATTTATTTTTTGCAAAATTATGTTCATTTATTACAAAGAAAATAATAATGATACATATAAAATTATGTTAATATGATAAGATGAATATTATATTAACAACTTTAACCATATTATATGTTTGTCGTGTTATTTTAGTTTTTATTTAATGATGGAAATTACAAATATAATTAGACAATAAATTAGATATATCAAGTTATTTTGGCTATTTTCTGTAAAGATTAGTTACTTACATAATAAAAAAGCATTACCACTAATGAAAATTTACAATTTTCATAATATCTTTCTAAAATAATAAAAACTTGAAAAATCCATATTTAATGCATCAGCATTAGCAATCATACCTCTTAATTATTTCGACTAAAAGACATTTAGCAATCATGCCTAGAAAAGAAAAAAAAAAGCCTGTAAATGTAAATAATGTTATTAGGTGAATGAAATCCTACAAAAAAAAAACAGTTAAATTCTTCTAATTATGTTCAGACACAAATTACATGTCACGTCTTAGAAAAAAGACGCATCTTTAAAAGTAGATAATATTTACCCTTGTCGAGCCTAATATCAACTATAGGGTTGGTAAAACTAAAAGTAAGCTACAAAAAATTAAAGTTTGCTTTTTTTTCTTCTTTAATGGAGGAGAAACAGTCACAAATAATGGAGGCGAAGTGGAGAAAGAGAGAGAGAGACCAAACTCCAAGACAAAGCTTCTTTTTACCTTCCTGTCTGCTCTTTATCTGAATCCGAGTTCTGGATCAGGACAAGAAGAAACTGATACTTCTTGAAAGAAAAAAGTTGGAAGATTCTTGTTCTTGATCATTTTACTTAAATGGCAGAAGAAGATCTCTCGGAGATGGCCAAGGATGTTGAGCGACATCTCAAGCTGGATCCACCTGAGTCCTCTTCGCCGCCGCCGTGTCCATCCCACGTCCTCGAGAACGTTCTCGAAAACGTGCTCAAGTTCCTCACCTCAAAACGCGACCGCAACGCCGTCTCGCTAGTCTGCAGATCGTGGCACCGCATCGAAGCTCAGACCCGATTCGAGGTCTTCATCGGCAACTGCTACTCCCTCTCTCCCGCGCGTCTCACTCGCCGCTTCACGCGCGTCAGGTCGCTGTTCCTCAAAGGGAAGCCCCGGTTTGCTGATTTCAACCTCATGCCTCCTGACTGGGGAGCTCAGTTCGCGCCTTGGGTTGCTGCGACGGCAAAGGCTTACCCTTGGCTCGAGAAGGTTAGTTTGAAACGGATGTTTGTAAGTGACGATGACTTGGCGCTTCTCGCTGCGTCGTTCCCTGGGTTCAAGGAGCTTGTCTTGCTTTGCTGTGAAGGGTTTGGGACTAGTGGTGTTGCCGTTGTTGCTAACAAGTGCAGGTAAACTCTCTAGATTTTGTTTAGATTGAAAAGTTTTGGATCTTTAATAAACTTAATTTGTTTCAGACAGCTTAAAGTACTTGATCTGATCGAGTCTGAAGTGACCGACGACGAGGTGGACTGGATCTCTTGTTTCCCCGAGGGCGAAACCCATCTGGAGTCTTTGTCTTTCGACTGTGTTGAATCCCCTATAAATTTCAAGGCCTTGGAGGGGCTTGTGGTGAGGTCACCGTTCTTGAAGAAGCTTAGAACCAACAGGTTTGTTTCACTTGAAGAGCTGCATACGCTAATGGTTCGAGCGCCGCAGTTAACGAGTCTTGGGACTGGCGCATTCAGTAGTACACACGATGGGGCTCAGGGTGAACAAGAACCGGATTATGCATCTGCATTTCGTGCTTGTAGATCATTGGTTTGTCTATCAGGGTTCAGGGAGTTGACGGCGGAGTACCTCCCGGCTATATCTCCAGTTTGTGCTAATCTCACCTCTCTTAACTTCAGTTATGCTAATATATCTCCTGATGTGTTCAAGCCCATCATACGCAACTGTCATAATATCAGAGTCTTCTGGGTATGTAGCCTTCTTGATCTATACTACTGCATTTAGGGCTTGGACTTTGAACCGAACCAAACTGAAATTTTTGGTTAGTTCGGTTAGGAGTTTGGTTCGATTCGGTAGTTCTTTTTAAAAGTTTGATTTTCGGTTTGGCTCGTTAACCGGTTACTTCGGTTTGGTTCGTTAACCGGTTACATAGATTTTCTTAATAAAAACAACAAAGAAAACTATAACCAAACCATACCAAAAACCCAAACCGAACTAATCAAATTTCAAACCAAACTAATCGAAATTATCCGAACACCAAACCAAACTTTATTTCGGGTTAATTCGGTAAGAGTTGTGTTGAACCAAACCAACCGAAAGCCAAACTATCAAAACCAAATTACTCGAACTACCCTAACCCGCAGGCCTAACTGCATTGGTTTCTGTAGCATGTTTTAGTTAGGCTCATTGTATAATTTAGTCTGATATCTAAAGAACCGAGGAATTTGAGTTAAATGTGTATCTTATAACCTTTTATCACGCAGGCTCTTGACTCTATATGCGATGAAGGACTACAGGCAGTAGCTGAAACATGCAAGGAGCTCCGTGAGCTTAGGATTTTCCCTTTTGATCCTAGTGAAGACAGTGAAGGTCCTGTCTCGGGATTAGGCCTCCAAGCAATTTCAGAAGGTTGTAAGAAACTTGAGTCTATTCTCTACTTCTGCCAGCGGATGACAAATGTAGCTGTGACAGCCATGTCTGAGAACTGTCCCCAGCTTACCGTGTTTAGGCTTTGCATAATGGGTCGCCATAGGCCTGACCACGTGACAAGGAAGCCAATGGACGATGGATTTGGCGCCATTGTTAAAAACTGCAAGAAGCTAACCAGGCTTGCAGTATCTGGATTACTAACGGACCAAGCCTTTAGCCTTATAGGAGAGTATGGGAAACTGATACGTACTCTATCTGTAGCTTTTGCAGGGGACAGTGACATGGGTCTGAGATATATCCTCGAGGGGTGTCCTAAACTAGAGAAGCTTGAGATCAGGGACAGTCCCTTTGGTGATGTTGGACTGCGCTCTGGTATGCATAGGTATAACGAGATGAGGTTTGTTTGGATGTCGTCATGTAGGTTGTCCCGGGGAGCCTGCAGGGATGTTGCTCATACTCTGCCTAGTGTGGTGGTGGAGGTGTTTGGGTCAGATGATGATGACGACGACGACGAAGACGACGACGACGACGAAGACGACAATGCAGATTATGTGGAGACGTTGTACATGTATCGGTCCCTTGATGGCCCAAGGAAGGATGCTCCAAAGTTTGTAACAATTTTATGAAGACAAGCTTAGAGAAAGCAGCAGCTGAACTAGAAGAGAATGCGTGTCTGTATGATTGTTTGTACCATTTGATTTGATTGTCTCCCCTCTATTTTGGGATTTGTCTTATACCAAGAAAGAGTGAAGAAGAGGTTGTTGTGGAAGTCAAAGAATGAAACTTTTATTATTTGTGTGTAATCAAGAATATGATTTTACAGCCATTTCACGATTATTTTTTGTCTACAAGAATTATTGGTTATACATTACATTATAAGATCTTCACCAATCTTGACTTCTTCCTCCATCAGCAGATGCTCTAAGGTGTCAATGAAAGCAGTAACTTTCTCCAAGCTCTTCTCATCAAGCCTTGGGACCGTGTGGCCCTTGGGATGATGGACCACCACCGGATTCTCGAAGGAATCTATCAGCTCAGTTCCGTAAGGTTTCAAGAAATCAGTCTCCCCTGCAAAGAAAAAAACTCAATTTTTCACATTGAAAATTGCAAACCAGATATACAATTTAGTAGGTGATCAAATTACCTAGAAAGTGGAGGGAGGGAATGTCCATGGTAGACGAATACGCATCCTTCGCGACATTGGTGGATTTGAACATAGCTCCTCCAATAATGATGATAAACTTGATCTTTGGTACTTTCTGGAGTGCAATGCCCTGCACAAAAAAAATCGAATATGATGTAATGTGATCAAAATAATGCATTTCCCAGCGCGAAAGCAACACTACTGACGTACCTTAGCTTGCAGTCCTGGTAATCCTCCAGACAATATTGCACCCTGCAAAATTAACACAGAAATACATTATTAAATCTTATAAAAAAAAACTGTTAAATGAGAAATGAAGCACAACTTTGAATGTGTTGATTACCTGAGAAAAGCCGATGAGACCATCAAAGGGACCAAGCTCGATCATACGATCCTCTAAATACTCCAAGCATTTCTCGAAATTCGTATACTCGTTAAATTCCTGAAATTAAATTATTTTCCAACTTTCAATTACACGAATCTCAAAAGCCCTTTCTCAAAAAAAAAAAAAAAAAAAAAAAAAAAAAAAAAAGAAGGAGACCTTGTTAAACTGGAACCACTCGTAATAAGGAGGATCGAAGATGCCTTCGACATCAGATTTGCCTTGACAAGGGAACGGCGCGTCGAGGAAAACGAGATCGAGTCGGTCAATAACAGATTGAGGCCACTTGTGAAGCTGAATCTTCATTATCTCTCCGCTCGTACGGAACCCATGGAGACACAGAAACCTTGGCTTCCTCACAATCGTCCCTTCGTTTCCCATTTCTTTTGCACAAAAAATAAAAATAAATAAATCACAGTTTGTGTTTTGTTTGCCTTCTCTGTCTTTATAGAGCTGTGTGTGTGTGTGTCTCTCTCTCTCGTTCGTGGTTCACATTTGACCAATATATACTAAATCCTTTTTTAATTTAAAGCACATGGAAAGAACCAAAAATGTCGTCGTGGGGTTTCAGAAAAAAAAAAATCAGGTTGCTTTCTTACCTGATTAGTTGGCAGTTGTTGGTTGAAATCGATGGCTACAAAACAATACTCCCTACCAGAATTTTCTAACGGACGGTTAAGATTAAAATCTCATCACACGGAAATTTGGAATCTGACATCTTGTCCCCCGCAAGTTAGATCCGTGTCGGTCCAAGAAATCGAACCGGTTATTATTAAACCGGAATTTTAATCTCTACATCGTATAAAGTCAGTCAAACCAAAAAAAAAACAATTTTGATGGAAGAAGAAGGATGAGGAGAGGCAAGGAGGAAGACGATGAGGTTGAACAGTTGCTCCAAGCGGCTCAAGACGAGTTGATTCTCAAGCTCTCCGTCGATTCTCATGCATCACGCTCCAGACCTGATTACCTCAATCCGGATCTTCACTCTAGATTCCTCGCCCTCAGATCTAAACCTTCGCAGCAGAAGAAGAATAAGAAGACGACGGAGCAGAAACGGCGGCCGGTTTCTCCGCCGAAATCGAAGGATGTTGAAGAAACGCCAGACGATCTCATGCTCAGATTCGCCGCCCTGAAGAGTACTCTTCCCTCCTCCTCTGTTCCGCCGTCAGTTCTTCGTCCGGGTGAAATGGGAGATGAGGCTGATGAATTAGGAGAAGATGACGAAGTTGAGAAGCTGATACAGTGGGCTGTAGACGCTGCTCGTCTCGATCCTTCTCCTCCCTCCGATGACGATGATGATGATGATGATGACCGGAGTTCTGATAGTGATGATGAGAATGGTTCAAAGAGAAATGTCAAACCCTAATTGTAGCAACTCTGCTCTTCCTTGTAAGTTTATATACATCCGTTTAGTCACACTTGTTGAATCCACCCTCATTTTTTTTTTTTTAAATCAAGATTGAGTTAAGTCTGCATCGCATTCAGATTATCTAATCTTTGAACCTGATCAAGATTTTGGGATTGACCTCTCTAGAAGGTGATATAGTGGGAGTCTTTAAGTTCTGTAACGCTGAGATTAATAAGTATTTGCTTTGTAAGAAGAAGCTGAACATTGAATACTTATATTTGATATAAGAGAATTGCAGATTAAATCACTGATAATGATATGATAATATTGGCTACACTTTAGGAGTTAACGTTGTAGTTTGACGGTAGCTTCTTGATGAACTCTAGAACAGCTTTGGCAGTGTTTGCTGCAGCCAAAGATCCAAACTTTCGAATAGCATTAGTTCCTGTTTGTGCTCCAGCTAAATCTGATAACCCCCTAATTACAATTACTGGATACCCATTTGACACGCACGTCTGGTAAATTTCAAAGCAGAAAACAAACAAAATGAGTATAAAGAATGATTCATAAGTGTATCTATAAACGCTGAATACATTACCATAGCCACTGCAGAACTCTCCATGTCTGAGGAGGAAACCTCAAAAGTATCGTATAAGAAGTCTCTGTAGACTGCATTATCCACAAATATATTAGCAGTTGCTGCCTTTAGTCCAACAACCAGTTTTGGTTTCTCTGGAAGACACAAACTTGCATTCACGCACTGCAACAGCTCCATCTTCTGCAACCACAAACAAAGAATGAACTGAGATTAACACTGGAGCGGTTATTTTGTTTTAATCAATATATCATTTTTAAAAGAAACCTCTAGATCAGCTGCAAGATGAAGCCACTCTCGAGTTGTATTGATCCAAAACACGTTCTGAGGTGAATTGATGTGACCAGTGACTGAATACAGTTGCTCGTGACCGTATCCAAGACTCCCTAACATGTTGTTGTTGCCATCTCTTTGTGGAACATTATAGTTCCCAATATCTAAGTACGCTTCATCGTCACCTCCTTCTGCTTTGTCTGGATTCTGTTTCACTCGAATGCAACCATAAGACAATATATGTGAAGAAGAAGCTATTGATTTTATATCAGCATCAAACTAGTAAATTTATATATACCAGCCAATCCCACAAGCCAGCATTGGTGATTTGATTAGGAATGCTAACGTCTCCTATGGACATTGAGTTGTTTATATTTCCTGCAATCCCAAAATGCACAATCCCTTTCACATCGAACAAGTCTATCATTTGTTGCGTTGCTGCTGCTGCGTTAACCTGCACATTTTTTTCTTATTAACTTATAATATCTATGTCCAAAAAATAAAAATGACTCCTGAGGTTCCGTTCTTCTCTGTTGGGTTTTCTATTGGTTAGTCTGTTCTTCGGACTTTGGGTCGTTTCGTTTGGATTCGGTAACATGTGCCGAATAAAATTTTGGCTTGGTTCGATTTGGTTAGTTATGCTTTCGATTAGTTTTTTTTTTTTTTTTTTTGCATAACAGCTTTAGATTAGTTAGGCTTTATTGGTTCAAAATATATATATATATATATATATATATATAATTTTTCGTAGAATTTTAAATCACTAATACAATTGAGAACTTACATATATATATTTTACCAAAAAAAAAAAAAAAGAGAAAAAGAGAAAAAAAAAGACTTACATATATATATAAAATGTCAAAATTGATCTGTTTGGTGGTGCTAAATTGAACCGAAAACTAGATGAAAATTTATAATATTGCTGATCAGGTCACATCTCCATAAACAAACCAATCCCTCAAAACTTTCTGTTAATCACATGGCTAAAAGCAAGAGAAAAAAATGATGAAATAAGTTGTTTTTGGCAAAATATGTATTATATATATTTCTAGCCCTAAATATCAAACCTATATTTTTTTGAACACCAATATTAACCATATATTAAATGGTTAGATTGTTATTTTGAATGGTCATACATTCCAATTTCACCTTGTCTGGAATTATTTTTATTTTAAGATTATAAACTCCAAAAACAAATTAATAACTAAAGCCAAAAACTTTCTGAAAATAGAAACAGTAAAAGGCTTCCTCTTTTATCCGGATTTGCTTCGTATGTTACGGATATCAAATTTTTCGATTTGCTTTGCTTCAGAAAAATATGGATAACCGGAAAATATATAGATATTTGCGGATATTTACGAATACTTACGGTTATATCATTTCGTTTTAGTTAATGCAAATAATCTAAAAAAGAGATAAATTTGTTCTTTAAAATATTTTTTGCATGATATATAAAAAGACAATTATCTCAAATAGCTATTTTTAAGTTTTTGTCACAAAAATAACCGTCAAGAAAGAAAATGACCAAAATAACCATTTTTTATTTTAATTTTTTATAATATTTATTTTAATTTTTTTAAATTTGAAACACTATCCCTAAAACCCCACCCCTTAACTCTAAACCATAAGTCTAAATTAATTAACCGTTTTACCCTTTAATAAAATTTATTTTGGTCATTTTCTAATGACAAAAACTTTAAAATGGCTATCCTAGAGAATTTCTCTATATAAAATATAAAATAAAAAAGCAGTGAAACTATACGTTTTAAAATTTTAAAATTAGTAATAAGAAAGACAAACTTAAGAAAAATTTATAGATATCATAAATAATTTTTCTCTTTTTTATTTTAATATTTTTATACAGCTGTCGGAGCAGATATCCGATTTTTTTAAATTTTAGTATTTGTGATTTGCTTCGTTTCTAACGGATGTTGTTTTTTAATATTTGTTTTGCTCCGAACCTTTATTGATATCCGTATTTTTCGGATTGAACCGAAACAAATAAGAGATCAAATCAAATTTAACGGATAAAATGCATAACCCTAATAGTGACTCACCATTCCTCTCCCACATCTGACATACATAACGTTCTTTCCATGAATCTTTCCTATCAGAAAACGTCTACCTGCAATCATTTCATTTGTCTCACACAGTCAGAAACTTATTCACATTTACATCTCAAAGGGACTTGCTTCCATTGACCCGAAACAAAAGAATCTCTCAACCACATAAAGCCTGAAAAAGAAACCAGTTCAAGTGGCAAATATTAAGCTAAGTAGATACCAGAGAGATCAATGAACGGGTGATTAGGATCGGGTCTGAATTCGACACTGTCCAGGAAAGCATCTTCTTCTGTCTCAATGACCGTCACGAGACCTACGTAAGGTCCTTTGCGGTTTACTTTACGGATGGTAGTGGCGGTTTTTAGTTTGTCTGCAGATGTGGCTGAAGCAGGCAAAACGTGTAAGGAAGAGATGATGATGATGAAGAGCAGAAGAATGTGGTCCAGGGATGCCATTTGATTGGTGGCTTTGTTATCCATATTAAAATCCCAGCTGATGTGTACGAAGCATATATAGCACGAATAAGTTGCTATATATGTTATTGGTCAAAAAAAATTTGCTTGATATTAATAGTCAAATTATTCTCCGGAATCGAAGATTGGATTTAAAATCCCCTCATGAAATTTGTCATATCCATATAATGAAATTTTGGGTCTAAAATATATATTAAATTTTATAGACAAAACATTCATTTACATATATTTTGTGTTTTGTTACATTAACGCCCGTGCTTCAATATATTAGATTACATTTCAAAAGTATTATATAATTAAATATTTTATTAACTGATATATTTTTCGTATTTTTATATTTGATCATAACAATTTGGTTCTTTTAAGTTATATACATCACAATTCTTTTATTAGCTTTGAAGGATTTATCAAACTGAATATTTTAGTATGAACAAAAATATATTTATATCTATTTCATGAATTTTCAAGGTTTTGAAATACATACAAATATAAATATATATTGTGAAAGACTACTCTAGTTGAAAATTTCCTAATGTTGATGGTATGGCCTCAACGCTGACGTAAGTCTGTATCACCCCCAGTCCCTGTAGGTTGCAATCACATGTTATTAATGTTATGAAGATTGAGCCATCGGATCTGACCCTCTAGAAGGTGATCAGTTGGTTGATATTAACTAGAGGCATGTACCAATAGTGACAGTCTCTGATAAATAAAAATGTTTTTGCAACGCTGAGATTAAGTGTGTTCGACTGAAGAAAATCTGAATAGTGAACACTTATTTGATAGAAGAAAATTACATATTAAATCACTCATTTTGATAAATAGGGCTACATGTAGGAATTAAGGTTGTAGTTTGGTGGCAGCTTCTTGATGAACTCTAGAACAGCTCTTGCAGTGTTAGTGGCAGCCAAAGATCCAAACTTCCGGACAGCATTATCTCCTGTCTGTGCTCCAGCTAAATCAGATAATCCCCTTATTACAATTACAGGATACCCGTTTGACACGCACGTCTTGTGAAAGACAAAACAGAAAAAGAAACAAAATGAGAAACTGAATGATTCGAAAGTGTATGTAAGTGTATGTATAAACATTGAATAAACTACCATAGCCACTGCAGAACTCTCCATATCTGAGGAGGAAACACCAAAAGTATCGTATAAGAAATCTCTGTAGGCTGCATTATCCACAAATGTATTAGCAGTGGCTGCCTTTAATCCAACAACTAGTTTTGGTTTCTCTGGAAGACACAAAGTTGCATTCACACACTGCAACAACTCCATCTTCTGCACCCATAAAATGATTAGCACTGGTATATACTATTCTTTTGTTTTAATCAATATATATATCATTCTTAACAACCTCTAGACCAGCTGCAAGTTGAAGCCACTCTTGAGTTGTATTGATCCAAAATACTTTCTTAGGTGAATTTTTGTGACCAATACTGACTGAGTATAGTTCCTCGTAGCTGTATCCAATACTCCCTAACATACTGTCGCTGCCATCCCCTTGTGGAACAGTATACTTCCCAAAATCTAAGTATGCTGCATAGTCACCTCCCTCTGCTTTGTCTGGATTCTGTTTTTACTCATAACCAAATCATGAGTTAATATATTAATTAGGAGAAGCAATTAATTATATATCATCAATATCAAACTACTATGACTTTAATATATACCAGCCAATCCCACAAGCCAGCATTGGTGATTTGCTTAGGAATGCTAACGTCTCCTATGGACATTGAGTTGTTTATATTTCCTGCAATCCCAAAATGCACAATCCCTTTCATATTGAACACATCTATCATTTGTTGTGTTGCTGCTGCTGCGTTTACCTGCACATTTTCTTGTTAGTAACCGAAACTATCTATGTTTCATAAAAGAGTGTCAGATTTAACAGTTCACATGAACTAAATAGAAATTAAATAGACTAATATATGCCTCTATGAATATACTACTAACTATTAGAGGTACAATTACTATCCGGGTATAATTAGCTCCAAATTTTTAAAAACGATTTGATTTTAAAATATAGTAATAAATGAATCCTTATATTGTATGATTTTTATATCAAATTTGATATATTATAGTTGTTTTAACAATATTGTACTATTTATTTCTTTGTTTTATTTCTACGGTCCACGGATCCTGTAATATCAATATGCTTAATATGTATATATTTTCTTAATATTTCAAGTAACCGAAAGCCACAAGTGGATATTTTCTAAATCTGGATCCAAATATGTGATTTTCCATGATATCCCATCTTTTCTTACCCTTATTAAATATATTATCATTGATTAAATTATTATTTATTAGTTGTACTTGTACCTACGTTGACAACTGTTAGTCAAAACATATAATTTTTTCAAAAACAAATTTTGGGAGTAGTTAAATAACTAGAATAGTTTATGTTATAGAGAAAGATCATATTATTACGTATAGCTAGCCTATTTAGTATGTTATCTTTTTAAATTGTACTATATAGGCTAGATTTGGTTACTTACCATTCCTATCCCACATCTGACATACACAACCTTCTTTCCATGAATCTTCCCTATTCGAAAACGTCTACCTGCAATCATTTCATTTTTCTCACAAAGTCACAAAACATATTTACACTTACACATCTCAAAGTGACTTGCTTCCGTTGGCCGGTAAGAAAAGACTCAACATATAAAAGATATCTATTCAAGAAGTGGCAGTTATTAAGAAAAGCATATTTATATAATTATATATATACCAGAGAGATCCAAGAAGGGATGAGCAGGATCGGGTCTGAAATCTACACTTCCCAGGAAAGCATTTTCTTCAGTCTCAAAGACCGTCACGAGACCGATGTAAGGTCCTCTGCGGTTGACTTCCCGGATGGTAATAGCGTTTTTGAGTTTGTGTGAACGTGTGGCTGAAGCAGGCAAAACGTGTACGGTAGAGATGATGAGGATGAAGAGAAGAGGAAGACAGAGAGTGTGGTCCAGGGAAGCCATTTGATTGGTGGTGGGTTTGAGATCCAAAATCCCAGCTCATGTGTATGCATATATAGGCATATAGCATCCAAGTCAAACCATCTACGAGGCTCAGATGAGCAGAGACTAGTATAATATGTTTCGTCTTCCTCGTGATTCCCGTTTTGTTATCTTTTTTGTAAATAAACTAGGGGACCATCCTTTTGCAAATAAAAAAAAAAAAAAACTAGGGGACCATGAACCGGTAGTAATCTTTATATATATAAATAAGAGTTTATTTGTGAACCAGTCATATTTCACCAACAAATTAAATATATAGCGTTGATTTTGACGTTATTAGATCTCATAGCATTTATGCAATATTTTCCCAGTTTTGTCCTTCTTTTGAACCAGTTGCCAGTAACAGAAAAAAAATTGTGATCAATATTTGTGGTGATTATTGGGGCATGGTCACTGCGGCGGTAATGGTTATCGGAACGGTGATTTTGGTTATCGCACTGGCGGTGGTGGTGACTACAAAGATGATGACAATGTCATGAATGATTAAGAATGAAACAGAGGTTGTCAATCCAAAAGAAACAACCGTGTTTCACACAAAGATTACTATGACTGCGATGATCGGAGAAATATATAATGTTATGGAAGAAGATAAACAAAGTAGATAGAATAGATCATTCTACATATTGTATAGTTCATATTAATGAAATTATAAAATGGTTTAATAATAGTGGCAGTAATGTTTATCCCACGTCAACCCAAACCTTCCATAAACTAAACCCAAAACACTAATCACTAAACCCTAAAAAAAAATATAAACCCTAAACTAAATATCAAAATATGCACACAGTACATAATATGAAGCATTATTAAAATAGAGTAGTAACAAACGAAATAGCATAGTACATATTAATGTTCAGATTTTGAAAAGTCTATGATTACAGTGAAAGATGTAATACTTATCCCAAAATCAACTCAAACTTTCCATAAACTAAACCCTACACAATAATCACTAAACCCTAAACGAAAATATAAATCCTAACCCAATACCAAATATGCACATAGTACATAATATGAAGCAGTATCAAAATAGAACAGTAATAAACGAAATAACATAGTATATATTAATCAAATTTTGAAATGTATATGATTATAGGGAAAAAAGTAATGATAACCCCAAAGTCAACACAAACGTTCGATAAACTAAACCCAACACAATAATCACTAAACCCTAAAAAAAAATATAAACCATAACTCAAAGATCAAAATATGCACACAATACATAATATGAAAATAGTAAAAAACAAAATAGCATAGTACATATTGTTCAAATAGCATAGTACAACGAAAATTTACATGACAAACGAGGAAGCCTCGCCGTAACACCATCGTGGTCTGTATATTTCAAAAGCAGAGATGACATATCTAGCATATATTATGGATTTGGAGATGTTTGTAATGGCTATATAATTGGAGATGATCGTATTGTAACGGTGACAAAGGATAAGTGGTGGTAGTTGATAATCGAAGAAGAGTAAAATATATTTTTCTCTTTCATTAACCGGAAAGTAGAGGTAATATAGTATATATTATAAAAATAATGGAGGTACTTTTTTTTTTGGTTAGTTACTTAATTATTGTTTTTTGTGGCTATACATCTATATTTCCTTATAAATAAATGTAGACGGCTGCACGTTTTTAAAAATACCAATAATTAAGATATAAATTGTAAAAAATATCTTCAAATTGTTTTAAAGAACAATTTTAACAATGGAAAAGGGGTCCAGTCTCTTGATAAATGTCCATTGACTACAAGAAATATGTGTTTTGATAGCAGTAGAGGATACCGTTTTTTGTCTTTCTGCTATGGTTGACATATCCTTTAGTTTTAGATAGCGTTTGTATATTTGGAAATGATAGAGTGGTGTATATAAAAACGCTATGATATCGTATTTTTAATAGCACATAATTAAAAACGCTATATTTGCATTTTTGAATCCCTAAACCCTAAACGAGGTTTCAACCCTAAATTCTAAACACGAACTTTAAACTCTAATATTCTAACGTCAAATCTTAAATTTAACCTAAAATATTAAATATTAACTCAAAGTTATATATTTTCATAAATAAATCTCAAATCTCTAAACCCTAAACCCTATACTCAACCTCTATTTTAAACTCATAACTTTAAATCTAACCCTAAATAAAAAAGTTTCAAACTTAAATCTAATTCTTAAAATAAATTCAAATTTATTTTCAAATCTTAACTTAAAATCTTAAATCAACACCCTCAAACCTTTAACCCTCAAACCCTATATATATCATACCTTAAACTAATCACATACCTTAAACTCTAACTAAAAATCTTAAAACTATAATATTTTTTATTATTTAACTTCAAATCTTAAAATGCTTATAAAAGCGAAATCTATTCATTTTGTTAATCTTAATTTTTTTAATCGAATTTGTTAATCTTAATTTTATTTGACTTAAATTGCTTATAAAAGTGAAATCTAATCATTTTGTAATTTTATATCATTAGCTTTATAATATAAATGAATAACTTAATTTTATATATAAAATACTCAAAATATATAATTAAAATTACAAAAAATAAATATTAATTTACAAAAAATAAAAACACTTCTTGTAAGAATACCAAGCCATTGATTAACATTAAATCAAAGGCCACAAATCAGTTCTTTAGTTTTTTTATTCTCTCTTCTCATTGGTTAACATATCAATCCTTTAGTTTTCTTATCTCTCTTCTCATTGGTCACTTTTTCAATGACAAGGATTACAATTTTTAACCATTGATTATTTCTGATCTAAAGGCCTAAAATCTCTCTCGTAGATCTCATCTCTTTTTCTTGTCATCTCTTTCATTCTTCTTCCTTTACAAGTTCACCATCAGACTTAACAATATTCTCAAACGAATCCGATAACCCAACTCCACCCTCATACCCAGCCAAACCTCTCCCTTTCCAACCATTAGCGTCAGGATCGAGACCCAATCACCAGATCTACTCCTCCTGCGTTACAATTGGTGGGAGATGTAGCTGTCGTCGTCGGCGTTGTTCTTACACGGAGCTTCGATGTTGACCGTACAAGCATCTTTGTCACAAATCTGGATTGGAGACAAGCTCAAATAGTGACGAACCGGAATGGAAGTGCGCCAGAGGTGAAGGATGAGAAAGCGGATGCTGAGGCGGAAGCACGACTAACAGAGGCAGAGGCGGAGGCGCGAGTAACGGAGGCAGAGGCGGAGGCGTGACGAAAACTGATGCAGAGGCGGAGGTCATGGAAGAACACGACGAAGAAGGTGGTGGTGCGGCTGGATAGGTTTAAATTAATTTTGTTATTAGGTTTTGTTATTATGTTTAGTTTATTAATTTTGGTTTTGTTATTAAGTTTAGTTTATTAAAATTGTAAATCATATTTTTGTAAGCCAGTTTAATTATAAATAAATTTAAATAATAAACAAAATTTTAATATATAAATCAGTTTAAAGTTTTAATTATTTTTTCTTTTTTAATTAATAGCTAAAAATAAATAAATTTTAAAATAAATAATTTTAGTGTAAATAATGGCAAAAATAAAATACTATTAAAAAAATATTTAATTGCATACAATAAAACGCTATAATATATAATAATAAGATAGCAGTGTGAAAAACCGCTATCTAATGTGTCTGACCTATTATGACGGACAATGATACAGCGCTTCATAAACCGCTATCGTATCGTTAGATAGCATTTTTCGTCCGCTAAGAAGAGCGTTTTTTCTCGTAGTGATTAAAAGTGGTTACAAAATATTCCTCATGCGATTGTCATTTTTCACGTTCTACGCCACGTTAAACTTCATTGTAATTGTATGCGTTCATGTTCTGCTAATTACAACTAAAGAGGCAACACGTCAATGACTATAGAACCATAGATACCATAATTAGTTTTAAGTGACCAAAAAGATTTCCCTAAGTTATTTAACTTCTTTAAGCCAAGAAAATGTAGTTAGAATCTCATATATATTATTTGAGGATCTTTTAAAAAGTTATAACTTCAATTTTGTATTAATTACAAAATAAACTTACTGATGTATCATTTCTAAACTTTTTCTTATTGCTTATGTGACACTTTTATAATGAATCTATACTTTTTCTCCCTAGAGAATTTCAATATTATTACATCAAAACAGTCCGCGTGTATATACATAGTTATAAATATCCCTATATATTAAAAGAGAAGCATTATAACATTTTTTGTAGACACGTGTCATCACCACAATCATTCTTAGAATCTTTAGAAAAATATGTTGATCCATCAAAATATATAATAAGCTTTTATTAAACTAATCATAAATTAATTATAAATGTTCTTCATTGTTTCTTTAAATAAAAATAACGGAATTACCAAATGTGGCTAAAGTATATATGATAATTAATGATTTTGAATAATAAAGATTTGATAAAAATTAATCTATTCTCTATCGGTTTTTAAATTTTAACATATTAAAATAAATTAAACAACCACATTAACTATATAGTAAAAATTTAGATTTTTCTGTATATGTTATATTTTGAATTTTTAAAAACGAATATTAATGACTAAAGTTGTCAAAAATCTCACATTGAATTTTTCATGGTTTAAATTTTTTGTTATAACAAGATATAAATGATTACAAAATTATATAATAAGAAGTCTCATTTAATAAATATTAATATTGTTTAAAATAAATTATGTACCATATAAAAATACATATGTATTTTAATTTCTAAATTTGCTTTGATTTTTTTTTTATAAAAATTTTGAACAAATATTGACAACTTAATATTTAGTTTTAAAACTTTTCATAATGTTTTTAAAATTATAAATGGTTAAAACTATTAAACATCCCACAAAAAAATTATTATCGGTGATTCAAAATTTTTGTTACAAAAAATACAAATGATCAAAAAACAATATGAGTATAAAATATTATTTAACAGATATCAATATTAAAAATGTACTATATATCTATGTTAATTAATAAAATTTATTTATGTGTTTGCACCAATTTAATCATATACGTAATATTTACTGAGTTTTTAATTATCAATATATAATTAGTCAATAATACGTAAAATAACATATAATACGTAAAACTAATTAATATAATATTTATTTCGCGCAAGGCGCAGGTCTTAACCTAGTGATTATATTAAAGTTAGGTCGTATGGCCATTACAAAATTAGGGGGGGTTATTGGTTTAAGAATTCTAAAGGAATTATAAAATTTTGAGAATCCATTGTTATTGGTTTACAGATTTAAAAAGTCTTATCATAATCCATTGTTATTTGTTTAAAGACTTTTAAATTCCATTCAAATCATTTGTTATTCATAAAATTTAGTTATTATGGATTTTATCATTCTAATGAATTCTATTGTTATTGGAAGGTGAATTCCTTATGTTTTTACTCATAAAACTAGACTTTGAAAATATCATCTATTCTCATAAGATTTTTGAAATCTGTGTAATAAGAAAAACATGCACATATTGCAACTAAACTCATGTTAACACACCAAACCAAACTCAATAATGGTGAATCAACTAAACTCACATGATCTGTAATTCATTATATTGTTATAGTTTCTTATTCGATAAAACAACCGTTTGATTCAATAATGATGAAGAAATCAAACTCACATTGATAACAAGAATGGTGTTTCAAAAAAATCACAAATCACATAAGTCAATGACTGATTATTATCATAAGAAAACTATGAACATGAACACACCAATCATAACACAAAGTACCATAAAATTTATGTGTCTACGTGAACACACCAAACCATAATATCAATAAATAAATTATAAAAGTCTCACCATCAACGTTGACTTCCATTTCCTACTGCATCGGCCCACATATTAGAAGCTATCATATTTCTCCAGTTATTAGCATACTTTCGTTGCTGAGATTCAAGAATACCTACTTCTTCAGTGCCTACTTCTCCATATTCTTCTTCTTCTTCACGGTTTTCATTGATCATTTCTTCTGGAAAAGCATCTGATCGGCACTCTTTACGTAAGAAGTTATGCAATCCATCACATGCCAAAACTAACTCCGCTTGTGTCTTAAAAGAGAAAGGAGGAGCAAATTTAAAAATCAGAAACCGAGATTTGAAGATACCAAATATTCTCTCGATCACATTTCTTAAATACGCATGCCGCAAGTTGAATAACTCGTTCTGGTTACTGGGATCACGACCTTCGCCCGTAAAATCCTGTAGATGATACCGAGTACTTCTAAATGGAGCTAAAAACTTCTGACGGTTGGCAAACCCACAATCTGCTAAATAAAATTTTCCTACAAAATAAACATTACAGAATTACGTGATGTTTATATGTATATGGTTTACATCGAGATTTTGTTTTTGGAAATGTTCATAAGAGATTGTTATACATTTCCTTATAAGAAGAAATATTTTGAAAATAATATATTATGCAAATCCATAAAAAGCAATAAAATCTACGAAAGTCAATTCAAAGTATTTCATAGAAATTTGAAGAATATTTGTTAACTCTACTTGACTTCTAAGAATCTGTCAACTTTTAAAATCACTTAACTCTTTCTAAATTCTGATTCCAATAACCCCCGTTAATTTAAAGCTTCGTTACCATCACGATTTGTGTATTGTAATCGTCTTTTAACCATTAAACAAATTCTAAAATCTAATCAGTAAACCCTAAAAAAAAATATAAACCATAAACTCAAATATAAACCTAAAACCTAGATAGAATGAAACAAAATAAATAACATAGTACATATTGGTGAAATTATGAAATGTCTATGATTGCATGGAAGAAGTTAACGTCCACCATAACCATACTTCTCCACCTTCTAAATACTAAACCCTAAACTCTAATCACTAAACCCTTACCCAAATATAAACCGTAAACCTTAATATAAATCATAAACCCAAATAGAATGGAATAAAATAAATAACATAGTACCTATTGGTGAGATTATGAAATATATATGATTGCAAGGAAGAAGTTAATGCCGACCCAAAACCATACTCCCTCACTTTCTAAATACTAAACGCTAAACTTAAATCACTAAACCCTAATCCAAAGATAAACCCTAAACCCAAATATCAAAATTTAAAAAGTACATAAAATTTTGTAATATTAAATTATATTATGTAATATTAAAGAAACATCATATGAATACCATTCGACTCAACATCACATTGTATTCTGTTTTATCTGATGCCATAATAAATTCTATTCCATTTGCGTTTAATATACTATTTCTCTTTACAAAATCATATACACATCAATATAAAATATGGAAAGGTCAATACATTCAATATTGTTTGTCATTCACAACAATAAAAAAATAAGTGTATCTGACGACATTGGTGGAGATAGTACATGCAACCGCATCGGAGAAAAGAATTTTGTTGTTGATTCACTAGATAGAAGAGAAGAACATACGGTCATAGAATTATGAGAAGAGGGACAATTGCGGTAGAAACAAATACAGTAGTTTCGATTGTATAGATGTAGGTGATCGCCACTGAACAAGTCTTGTCACTCGCCACACGAGTCTTCAAAACTCTATTATTCACCACAATCCTTCACCATCAACAGAGACAATTTCATCAACAATTCCATAAATCACAGAACATCACATATTAAATTATAATTAATAATTATGTGGCGATGTCAACGCACATTATTTTTAAACTGAAAACCACTTCAATAACATATACTATACTATTAACATAATAATTACTATACTATGCGGGCAGACATCTGTACTACAACACAGTCACCCACCACAATATAATTTATATATTATGGAAATAAACATCTATACTGCTCTATTTACTTATATATAGTATATTTTATTTACAAATTCACACAAACAAAGTAATAGAGGTTGACATAGCTATCTTCATCGGGTCTATTCCATGTATATACACAGTCAACTATATTGTCATGCAAATGGAATACAAGCACCATTTTCTTATAAACAGAAAATCCCAAACTTCTGGTTTTTGTACTTTACAATATCAGATTCCGACATACGATGAATGGAAATTTAGAGAATTTAAGAGTAGTAAAACAACTTACATAATAGGCAATGTGATTTTGTTTTACCGCCGTTACGGTGCCGTCTTACTCAGGCCTTTTGTCACCTACCGAGCCTTCGATAATGGTCTTCTTCTCCACAAACTCACCAAGAATGTAATCGGTGGCGTCTTAATCGCTAAAATATGAAGATGAATCTATTGACCTTTCCATATTTTACCATTTGCTTTGTTAGCTATGTGAGAGTAAGTTAAGGCCACGTCTTTCTTTCAGAATCACTTGTTATTAATTTAGATTATAATTTTTTTTGTAGGTTTTACCGGTTGAATGAAAGGGTAGGATGGCAATATTATAGAAAAGACACACTGTGTATCGAGATCCAACTAAAACCTTTTAAGAGTCTTTGTAAGAGATCATTGCACATTTGGGGAGATGAAAACAATTCCATGATGGTGGGGAGATTCCTTTATATCTCTTTCCTCTTCAATGATCTAGCAATTTCCATTGTACTTGGTGAGTAGATCTTTCACTTAGAGTTGTGGTACTAACTAAACTCATCGGTGGATTGATGATTCTATACCCTGACTATAGGTGACTAAAGACATTGTGTGAAGCTTAGTCGCAATTTCGTTTTATTGATTGCATATTTGTATTCCATGATCTAACTTGTATCTCTTTCCTAATTCCTTGTGTATTTTCTATTAGTTGGTTTTCAACTATATTAACTAAGAAAAATTCCATACGATAGTTTTTTTTAAATTTTTGTCAAAAAAATAACACTTAAAGAGAAAAATGATCAAAATAAGTTTTATTAAAAGGTAAATATACATTTATACTTTAGGGTTAACTAATCTAAATTTAAGGTTTATAGTTAAGCGGTGAGATTTTGAGGATTTGGTTCCAATTTTTTTTAAAAATAAAATATAAAAAATAAAAAAAATTCAAAATAAAAAGGGATTATTTTGGTCATTTTCTTTCATGAGAGTATTTTTGTGACAAAAACTTAGAAATAGTTATTTGAGAGAATTGCCCATTAACTAGTGATAATTTTAATATTTCTTTTTTTTTTTCTTTCTATGCAATAAAACTTAGGGTAATTCTCTCAATTAGTTTTTTTTATTAAGTTTTTGTCACCAATATAGCCCTCAAAAATGAAAATGGCTATTTAGCTGATATATGATGTTTCTAACACCATTATATGTGTGCTTTGAGCTAAATCTCAATCCTAATTCGTGCTTATTTGATATCATTCCAGGTTTGGAACAGCTGAAAGATCAAAGAAGAGAGATCCATGAAGAAAGATACTATTTTGGGATACCCGATGCGGAACAGCCGATCAGACCAATCCGAAGGGCGTTCCCGAAGAGAACAAGCGGCTGACTGTTCCCGATCATTAAGGAAACTTCCAATTTCGGGAGTTTGCCCTAAATTCTATCTCTCCTCACTTCTTCACCAGCGCCTCCATATAAAAAGCCTATCCTATCACTTCTATGAGAACACACTATTTTTTTGGCAAGAAACCTAGAACTACCTGGGCGATTTAGCAACTTGTAAGGGAGAAGGCTCCATCTCTCATTTTCACGAGAAGATCATCCTGAACCCTTGTTCTTCCTACTCTATTTTATATATGCAATATTATTCAGCCGTCATGTCTGTGTCATCCTGCATTATGATTGAGTAGTCAGCTAGCTTGCTTAGGGTTTTAGGGTGTCTATCGCATTCATATTGATCTTATTGCTTGCATTGAATTGATCACTTAATGTTCGATCTTAAGTTTAATCACCTAGCTATCCTCTTAGGATATGAATTGACATATATTGAATGAGCTTCATATCCCTAATCAGCGAGAGTAGATATTAGGGTATTAAGTGAAATAATCGGACCTATCCTCTAAGGCTCGCGATCGGATCTTGTTCCAAGCGATAGCTTAGGAATCGAGACCAATCAGCGAAGGGGCCAGTTCCACGATAGTGGATTGTCCTAGCCGAGTAATCCGAGTTCTAGACTGCATATCAACGCATTTGTATAGTCGTTTGGTTTAAGCTCTGACACCCGATGAATAACCCTAAGCTGGCTTTCATTAAATCGAATTCTATATTTAAGTGTTCTTGTTACTCGTCTCACCATTAATCTTTGAAACTAACTTGTTCTCAGCTTAACATTGAACTCAAAAGAGTAAAGAGTAAATTGGTCATCTGGATTGAATCTAAAATTACTACAATTACCACTATTAACGTGACAGTAGCAAGAATTCATTTTTTATATATCAATAGCCCTTTTTATTTTGAAATTTTTTATTTTATTTTTAATTTTTTAAAATTTGAAATTCTACCCTCAAAAACTCAAACTCTTAACTCTAAACCCTAAGTCTAGATTAATTAACCCTAATGTATAAATGTATATTTATCCTTTAATAAAAACTTTTTGGTCATTTTATTTTTAAGTGTTATTTTTTGTGAAAATAACACTAAAAATGACTATCATAGAGAATTTTTCTAAAAACTTATATTTCTCAATTATTATTATAATTAGTTTTTTAAATTTTCTGAGTTTCTTAGATATATCTTTTATTTTATTTTTTCGGGGAAAAAAATGGAAATTGCATCTTACAACCATCAAACAAATTATAATTCACCCACTATCTAAAAACCTTATTTATTCAATATACACTACACACATTATAGATTATTGTCATATTACCCTTCTCAACCAACCGGTGAAACCTACTAACAAAAATAATTAAAAAATATATAAAAAACTTTTAGCCACATCTTCTAATCCATCACCACCACCGCCACGTCTCTACTCTACCATCTCTTTCCACTGTCTCTCTTTCTTCTTCAGATTATCAAAAAAATCATACATTTTCTTCTGTCACATAATTTTTCTCTTTTAATACTTCACCAAAAGAACAATCAATTGTTCAAAAGAAGAGACAAAGATGAAGTCATAGACGGTGAGCACACACAACAACTCTTTCATTTCTTTTCTTTTAAAAAAAAAATTAATTGATTCTCACAATCATGCTTTTGTTTTTATACTCTGTTTTTGTTTATGTTTTTGTTTTAAAGATCCAGTGGTGAAGAACAAACAACGATGAAAGCGTAGACGGTGAACACACACAACAACTCTTTCATTTTTTTCTCCTTTTTTTTCTTAAATCAATTGATTCTCACAATTATGCTTTTGTTTACATACTCTATTTTCGTTTCTGTTTTTATTTTACAGATTCAGTGGTGAAGAACAACGACGGCGAGTCGGTAAAAGCATCATCGTGTCGGGAAAAAGAGAGGAGATGAAGACGATCTCTATATGATGGTGAAGAATAATGATGGTGAACGAAATGAATGTGTATCAGTCTGTTTAAAAAAAAGAATTGAAGAAGATGAAATCGCCGTCTATACTATATTTGGTGAAATGAATAGTATAGTATATATTCTTAAGTATAGCTACCTATGTACGGTTACCATACTATTTGAGACATATTTCTATACTACTCATTAAAAATGTAATAATGTGTTATGTTTTTAAATTTGATAGGTCTCTTCTTTGTCATTTTGTGTGGTTGATTGTAATATGAAATTCATTTTTCGAGTGTTGGACAAATTTGATTATTTGGAACATTCGTTTACTATACTACTTAGACTATATGGAATATAAGATATGCATAATGCTAACCAAGTAAATGTACTTTCAAGTGTTTAATATTGGAAAACAAATTATAGATTGTATTTGGGTTTATAGGTTCCTGTCTAGGGTTTAGATTTACTAAGTAAAGGTTTGGGTATAGTAAACCATATTATATACTTTCTTTTGAGTTTATACTTCCTTGATTAGGGTTTAGCTTAATCTATTTATTTAGGTTTAGGGTTTAGGGTATATTTGGATTAGGGTTTAGTGACTAGAATTTAGGGTTCAGTATTTAGAAGGTGAGGGGGTATGGTTGGGATCAACATTAACTCTTTCATGCAATCATAGACATTATATTTGGGTTTAGATTTAGTAACTAGGGAGTTTGTTTAAGGTTTAATATTTAAATGGGTGGTATGGTTTAGGATTTTGTGATTAAGATTTAGGGTTTAGTATTTGAAAGGTGAGGGTTGAGTTTTGGGTTTAGTGATAATAGTTTAGGGTTTAATATTTAAAGTTGGATGTGAATCAGTCATTCTATACTATTTATAAGTTCTATACTATTTGAGACAATAGTTCTATACTATTTATTAAATATGTAATAATTTGCCATGTTATAGGTTTCTTGTTAGGGTTTAGATTGTCTAATATTGAAAAATAGTTTATAGATTGTATTCGAGTTTATAAGTTCCTGGTTAGGGTTTAGATTTACTAAGTAGGGGTTTGTGTATAGTAGTTAGCGATTTTAGGTGGGTTTATTATGTATAGTTCTTACCGCATCTTGGGTGTTGTACTATGTCACTGAGATAGAATTGTACACTTGCAACATATGGTTAAGATTATATTTGGGTTTAGATTTAGTAACTAGAGGGTTTGTCTAGGGTTTAATATTTAAGTGGGTGGATAGAATTTAATATGTATGTTCTATGGCTGATAAATTTTAAATATATAGTAAAACAATTATATATTATATTTGGTTTATAATTTACTGTGATTACAGTATATATTTACTAATTAGAGGTAAAAAAACAGTTATGTGGATGATTTTGACACTATCGTTGTCAATAGCGTGCACTAAATTTTAGCCACATTTTATTTTGTTGACTTCATATTTAAATATCTTATTCACCGTATATTTCTTTGGTCACATCATCTCTAACAACACAAAATCACTGGATGCTTAAAAGAAGAAATAGTAGAAACGGATAATAAATGACATAAATGTTAGTTATTACATTATGTCAAAATCAATGACATACACTTAATTTCTTTTGCAATCTTAGACATCTCGCAAATTCTCCAAAAAAAAAGAAGATCCGGTGCTAGTCTCGAAGCAGGCAAGCACGTTTTTTCAGCTATTTTACAAGATTTAGCTTTTCTTTTTCGGAGTTGAGATCATTGCACATTTAGGGAGATGAAAACCTATCGATGATGGTGAAGAGATTCTTATATCTTTCTCTTCAATGTTTTAGCAGTTTCCATAGTACTCGGTGAGTAGATCTTTCACTTAGAGTTGTGGGTACAAAAAACTCATGGTCATGGGTGGATTGATGATTATATACGCTGACTATGGTATTGAATGCAACGCAGAGAAAAAGCAGAACAAAAGCAGGAAGAATTGTTATGCAGCCCAATCTGCAATTACTACCCATTCACAATTTCACATACAGAACAAGAAAAACTAATAAAATAATTATTAAACTGTATGCAGAACATTTTACTTGTGAACAAAAATGTACTGCATAGAAGGAGAAAAAGAGGCTGTCTGTATACAAAGGCCCAATAGGATGACTTTATTTTTTATTTTTAGCCAGACACAACTTCACTTTTATGCATAAACCAAAAATCTTCTTAATTACTATTTTTTTTTTACTTTTTTGTTTGTTTTCAGATATAATAATTTAAAGACAATTTTTATATGTAAAATGATATTATATATATTAAATTATATATTATTTTTATAAGCACTTATATATATATATAAGCACTTATATATATATATATATATATATTTACTTGACATATGCATAAATTTAACATAATTTTTGTAACAAGTTTTTATACACATTTTTTTTGTATTCTATAATAATAATATATATATAACAAAACTAAATAATCTTATTATTAATGATAGTTAACGTAAATAAAGCAATTAACAGTTGTGTATAAAAATTAAATTTCATCTTATAATATTTTTTATACATTAATTATCTTCTAAAAATACGTTTAAAGAATGTTATATATAGAATATAGATATTCACAATAACATATATAAAATTGACAATATTAATTCTGAACATTCCGTTTTCGGTTCGGTTTTTTCGAATTTTGGTTTTTTCGGTACTAAATATATAGGAACCGTTCGGTTATTTATGAAATTCGGTTTGGGTCTAGTTCAGTTCTTTTTGGTTTTGGGCTGGTTCATGTAACAATTATAAGAACCGTCTAATATCCGATAATTTTTTGTTCCAATTCGGGTACGATTCAGTTATGATTTTTTAGTTAATTTTGGATATTTAGGGGTAAAATCACAATTTTGGGGGTATGGGATTTTTTTAACATTATATTTATTACTTATTTATGATAAGTTCTATTTTGTTTAGATATTTAATTTTCATTAAAAAAATTCAATTCGTATAAAAATTACAATAATTTATTAAATTAATGTGATATGAATTTGTTCTGGTTGATCTGCATGATCTGCATTTGTTCTGCTTGATCTGCATTTTTGTTTGATCTGCATCACCCATTCGAAGCCTATATGTGACTAAAGACATTGGGTGAAGCTTAGTCACATTTTAGTTTTATTTTTTGCATATTTGTATTCCATTATCTAACTTGTATATATACCTGTTGACAAAAAAAAACTTGTATATACTAATTCCTTGAGTTTTTTTTTGTCAACTCATTATTTTGTTTGTTTTAAACTTAATAATTGATCATTTGTAAATTCTAATTTTTTATTTCTCTCTATGCTATAAAACTTATTATTGTTAAGGTATCGATCCAAGTTCTCAATTATAAATTCAGCTTCTTTGTTATACGGCTTGATTAACAGTTTACGAATCGACTTCGATCTTAGTTTCTAAAACGCAATCAAAGCAAACAATACAAGCGAAATGGTCAACCGGTGTTCACCGCACTTCCCCGGAGAGGAGAAGCCGCTATACTCACCGGAGATAGCTCAGCTAGCAAATCACTATAATCGATATGATTACAAGTGTTCGATATCACAACCTTGATATCGTTTGTTCTTCGTGCAGCTATTACAAGCATATACACAAGGAATTGACGGAGAAGATTACGTTAGCGACTACGACAGAGATGACAGCCTTTCAACCTCCATTTCCTCCGATGACGACGGCGGATCGCAGAATGAACCGGAGAAAGTACCAGGACCTCAAGAGCTTTGATCACTGCAGGATCTCTCTGATCTTAATCTGACTTTCTCCTCCAGCTACTCGTAATCTCTCTTTATCCTCTTCTCTCTGTATCTCTTCTTCTCGTCTCTGTTTATGAAACGAAGACGATGACTTGTAACAAACTCCACGGGACCCACTTATAACAACCTTATCCCATTAGTAAAACGCTCCGTTTCACTTTGCTTCCTCTATCGGGTTAAAGCCCACAAACTCGAGACTTTTCCACAAAAGAGTAAAGCCCAATGACTAATACGACACCGCTTCACAAATCTCCACCTTGTCGATTAGGTCATTCAAACGTACCCCTTGGCGCCGAACACTGTTCATCTCTGAGAAGTCAAAACCATGTCGGAATCTCCTCAGAACAGTCGTACCGGCTCAAACGATCATTATGAATCAAACGACATTTCCTTCCAGATCCCTCAAGGACCAATCAGAAGTTCTGACCCTTTGTTCTTTAATTCTGAGTTCGTGAGATCTCCAACTCTCACTCTTCCAGACAGTTTCAAACTACCAGAAACACCTCCACCTCTCCCACGAGTTGAATTCGAAGAACAGATGACTCTGAATCAGCCTGAAACTACTGAAACTCCACCTCGAAGACAAACCAATCTTGAGTACTGTAAGTAGTAATCTCTTTATCTGCTCAAATCTCTTTGACAAAATAGAACCGATGAACTCACTTCATTCTTCTTTTTCAGTCAACGAACATCTGAACATATTCGGAGAGACTCCAGTAACCCCAGCGTAAGATTCCAAAGCTCTACAACATCCTTCCTCGTTAGTAAACATGTTGTTTGACCAAGAACAAATCACTAACCCGTTTGCTCTCTGTCTTTCTATGTACTCCTTCTGACGAGACAACCAACAACAAAGTCATCTAGGAGTACTTCAATACGCGATAAAAAAATGACCCCCAGTGTTACGAGATGCTTCTCGAATGCACCACCAAGTAAACTCTTAGTCAGTAGATCAGCTAGATTTAGACTAGTATGAATTTTTAGAATCTTAACCATACCAAAATCCACAATGTCTCTGATAAAATGAATCTTATTTGCCACATGTTTGGTCATGTCATGATGAACTGAATTCTTTGCTTGACAAATAGCGCTCTGTGAATGACAGTTGAGCTTAAAACACTCAGAATTAAAACCCAATTCACCACAGAATTCTCTCAACCATAAACCTTCCTTTGTAGCTTCAGATGATGCCATGTACTCAGCCTCTGTTGTAGATAGAGCTACAACATGTTGCAATGTTGACCTCCAACTCACTGTATTTCCACCAACTTGAAACACATAACCAGTTACTGATCGTCGCTTATCAAGATCCGTAGAGTAATCCGAATCACTAAAACCTTCAATCTCAAAATGTCCAGACTTAGTAAACGTTAGACACACTTCTGAAGCTCCTTGTAGATAACGTAGAATCCACTTTATTGCCCCCAATGTTCTTGACTTGGCTTAGACATGAACCTGCTAACCAAACCAACTGCGAAAGCTAAATCTGGTCTTGAACCAACCATTGCATGCATCAAACTCCCAACTGCGCTTGCATAAGGAACTGAATCCATCTCTTTTGCTTTCATGACCCATTCTTTATCTGTTAAACTCCTCAGTTTAAACTGACAGTTAGAAGGAGTAACCACTGGCTTGCAGAACTCCATTCCAAACGTTCTCAAAATCTGTTTCACATACTTTCCTTGAGACAATTTCAGCACTCCTTTCTTTCGATCACGTATAATGTCCATTCCAAGTATCCTGGCTGCAGGACCAAGATCCTCTATTTCAAATTCAGACTTCAAAACCTCTTTTAGCCTTGAGATTTCCTTCTTGCTCTTAGCTGTGATCAACATATCATCAACATACAGAAGTAGATAGATATTATCACCAGCCTTGTCTTCTTTCAAGTAGACACACGGATCCTTAATACATATTTTGAAGCCTGGTGTCTTTATAAACGAATCAAACCTCAAGTTCCACTGTCTTGGAGATTGTTTTAATCCGTATAAAGATTTCTTCAACAAACACACTTTCCCTTCATCACCTTTCTTGATAAAACCCTCTGGTTGTTCCATGTAAATTGTTTCATCTAGATTCCCATGAAGAAAAGTTGTTTTCACATCCATTTGTTCCAGCTCAGCATAAAAATTTACAACATAGGAGAGAATGATTCGAATTGAGACATGTTTAACTACTGGCGCAAATATCTCGTTGAAATCAATTCCTTCAACCTGAGTATAACCTTTAGCCACTAGACGCGACTTGTATCTAGGATCTTCAACTCCTGGTATACCTTCTTTATACTTATAAACCCATTTGTAACCAATGATTCTTTGTCTCCGAGGTCTCTCACCTACATCCCACGTTCCATTCTTTTCAAGTGAATCTTTCTCTTCATCCATTGAAGTCTTCCACTTTTTCCAGTCCTTGCTTCTTTTTGCTTCTGCATAGCTCTGAGGTTCATTTACCTCTAGATCTGCTGCACTGGTTAAGGCGTATGCAACAAAGTCTCCACTCTCAAAGATACCTGGAGGTTTTATCTGTCTCCTTACACGATCTCTTGCCAGAAGACAATCATCCAACGAAGTCTCGGTGTCTCCTACTTCTTGTATTGTTTCCGCTTCCTCTTCTTCTGAATCTGAGCTCCCTTCTTTATTCAGAATAGCTCCACCTTCATTAGTGTTTCCTGACCCTGAAGTAGAGCCAAATTCAACAGTAGAGCCTCCTCTTGTAAGACCTTTAATCAGATCAGCTTTAAAAGTTAGTCGCTTAGACTTAGGAGAAACTTCAGCTTCCTTTTCCTTTGATTTCATATACAAACTCTCTTCATCAAACACCATATTTCTGCTTATCGTAGACTTCCCTTCTTCTGGTAACCAGACTCGATATCCTTTTGTTCCCTGTGGATAACCCATGAAGATACCTTTCAAAGCTTTCGGACTCATCTTATCTTGAACTGTGTGCACGTAAGCAACACATCCGAATCTCCTAAGATGACTGAACTCCACCTTCACACCAGAACACGCTTCCTCTGGATTCTTGAACTCAATTGACGCATTTGGAGTTATGTTAATTAGATAGACAGCTGTAGCAGCAGCTTCAGCCCAAAACTTATTTTCTAAACCAGATTCAGCTAACATACACCGTATCTTGTCAGCAATGGTTCTGTTCATTCTTTCTGCCAGTCCATTCTGCTGTGGAGTATAAGTGCAGGTTCTGTGTCGTTTGATTCCAGCTTCCTTACACATCTTGTCCATCAAGTTGTTACAAAACTCCAGCTCATTGTCTGTTCTTAGACATTTATTTTTTTTCCGGTTTGAGTTTCAACCAGTCTTTTCCACTCTGATATATTCTTGTAGACCTCATCCATAGATCGTAAGAACCTGATCCAAACCTTCTTAGAGAAATCATCAATCAGTGTGAGAAAATACTTACAACCTGACAAGCTCTCTTCATTCGACACTGATCCCCATAGATCACTATGAACATACCCAAGAATCTCAGTAGTCACATGCTTAGCACTTGGAAATGATAACTTGTGAGCTTTACCAAGAACATATACTTCACAGAAATCCAACGTATGAACCTCCTTCCTCTCAAGATACCCATTCTTCACCAGAACATTCATGTTCTTTAAACTCATGTGACCAAGTCTTGAATGCCATCGATTTGTGAGATTCACATCAGCTCTAGCAACATTAGCTTCAGCTTTCACCACGGTTCCTTGCAAGTAGTATAACCCATCCTTATAGTTTCCTGAGAACACTGTCTTACCTTCTTTAAAGAAAGTAACCTTGTAGTCTTCTCCCGTGTACTTACAACCGTTCTTTTCCATTTGACCATAAGATATCAAATTTCTCACCATTTATGGCATATACCTCACACCAGTCAGAACCACAGTAGACTGATCAGGATTCACAATCTTCAACTTTCCAATTCCTTTTACTTTACTGACAGTGTTGTTTCCCATTAGTACTTTTCCTCCATCAAACTCCTCTAGATCAAATAGAACTTCTTTGTTTGGGGTGATGTGGAATGTGCAGCCTGAGTCAAGAACCCATTTTTGTTTAGTATCTTGCACACTTGCCGTTAAGATCATAGGATATTCCTTCTCTTGAGCAACATTTGCGGAACTTGTAGCTCTCTGATGTTTTCTCTCAGGACAATCACGTTTAAAGTGACCTTCTTTTCCACACACCCAACACTCTCTAGCTTTAGGCTGAGACTTCCCTCTTGACTTCGATCTGAAGCCTTTGCTCTTTGATATATTCTTCCCCTGATTTTCAGAACGTTTGTCTGACCTCCCCCTTGAAACAACTAGACCCTCAGCACTTGACTTTGCACGCTTATTCAAGCCTTTCTCCTTAAGTTCTGCTTCTTTAGCATATGTTGAGGTTGTCACTTCTTTGACAGTTAGTGTCTCTTTCCCATTTCCATAATTTAGAGTATGAACCAATGAATCATACTGCGGGGGAAGACTTGTGAGAATCTGTATAGCTTGATCCTCATCTGACACGTTGATGTTTAGACTAGCAAGATCATCCACCAGCTTTAGAAACTTATCAAGATTCTCTGCAATGCTTTTGTTTTCATCCATCTTATAACTCGCAAAACTTTGCTTCAGATAGATACGATTAGGAAGAGTCTTGGTTTGATAGTCACGTTCTCAAGCTTTCCATACTCCTATGGCGGTGGTTTCCTTCATTACTTTCCTTAGAACCATATTTGTCAAGCTGTAACAAATGAGATTCCGAGCTCTTGTATCCTTTTCTTTAGCCGAAGGATCCTTCTTCACGTCTTGATCTGAATCACCATCAGACTCCTTCTTTGATGAATCAGCTTCTTCGTTTAAGATGTGTCCCAGGCCTTGCAGTTCAAGCTGCATTAACATCTTAAACTTCCACATTCCAAAGTCACCAGATCCATCAAACTTCTCCATCTCAAACTTACCATGAACTGACTTCATCTTGACCAATCAATCAGTAAACTCAAACCGCAACCTCACATTCAAGCAAGCAACCAATAACCACCAGCGATCGTACCTCCAGTCTTTGTAAGAGATCATTGCACACGTGTAGGGGGATTAAAACCTTTCGTTGATGGTGGAGAAATTCCTGTCTTTCCCTTCAATGTTTTTGCAATGTCCATTGTACTTGGTGAGTAGATCTTAGATTCTTACACTTAGAGTTGTCGTGCTAAACACATGGGTGGATTGATGATTCCTTACGCACGCTGACTATATAAGTGACTAATAAAGACATTATGTGAAGCTTAGTCGCAATTTAGTTTTATTGATTGCATATTTATTTGTATTTCATGATTTAACTTGTATATCTTTTCTAATTCCTTGAGTATTTTTATTTGTTTGTTTTAAACTTAATAATTGATAATTTTGCAAATTATAATTTATTTATTTATTTCTATGCTATAAAAATTATATTCTTTTAGTTTCAAAAATGATCCATGTTTTAGAAGAAAAAAAATTGTTTCTAAAAGATCTATATTTTACCCTTTTAATGTAATAATGATAAATTGTAAATTTTAAAAGCATTAATTGTATTTACTAAACTTTGATTGGTTAAAAATCATAGAAAATAGTTAATTTATTGTCAAATTTTTTTGTATTTTTATAATAATTGTGAGAATATACATTATTTTGAAACCGAGTGAGTATACGATGATCTCTTTTAATCTCTTTTTATTCATGTTTTCTTAATTTCTTAGATATATCTTTTAGGAAAAATTAAAGATCTAGTGCAGAAGCAGGCAAGCACGACTCTCTAAACTCTTATTTTTTTCAGCTATTTTACAACTCTTCTTTTCTGGGAGTTGAGTTTTCTCTACGGATCCCAAAATGAATCTCCCCCTCTCCTTCTTCTCCATCGCTCTCATCGCTTTCCTCTTCCTCCACCATCACGCCCTCGCTGCTTCTCACTTCGAAGGCTTCGATGCCGAAGACGACGAGTTCTCAGAAGACTCCACTGACCTTCACCACTCTCTCCGTCCTCCCCTCATAACTCAGTCTCAGTCAACTCTCCCGGATCCGGATCCGGATCCCTCCCCCGAACCCGATTCCAAATCGGACCCTTCTCCTTCCCAAACACCTCCCAAGAAGCCCTCTTCAACCTCCTTCGATTTCTGGGACGAGGACGAGTTCGAGGGATTGCCCGAGAACGAATCTCCGACTACCCCATCTCCTTCGGATCAGCTAACTCCAGATCCGGAGCCCGCTTCAGAAAGTCCAGACCTTGACGTCATCCCGACGAAGAAGAAGCTCTCGTCGTACACGGTGGAGATCGTCTCCGTATCGATCTTGATCGCTTACTTGATCAACTACTTCACCGGCAAACGCGAGAACGAGAACCTCGCTCTATCCTGGGCCACCAAGTTCGGTCTCAAAGACTCAATCTTCGAGAAAAACTTCAGCTTTCTCGGAGTCGGCGAAGGAGAGGACTCTCCCCTGCTGCTTAAAGAGGCCACGAACGTGTTCAAGTTCTACGCGAGCGGGAGGAGGTTTTGCCATGGGGTGTTGGCGACTATGGAGCTTAAGAGTAGACATGATTTGATTTCGAGGCTTTATAATTGCGTGGTGCCTTGTAAAGATGAGATTAGTTTCGAGGTGTATATGAACGAGGAGGCGATGGATCATGTTGTGTTTGCGATGGCGAGGAAGAAGATGGCGAAGATGATGCATAAGGAGCTGAGGGATCTGCAGAGGTTTGGAGGGGTGGTGCCGGCTCCTGGCGGGAGGAAGTGGGTGTCGGAGGAGTTGGCTGTGATCTCTGAGTCTAAGGAGGTTGCTGGAGATATGATTACTGATGTTGTACTTGATCAGGTTAGAATGCTTAATCTCTTTGTGTGTTCTCATTGTTTGAGGGTTGACAGTGATAGTACTTTTGTTTAGTTTAGTTTCTTATTAGACTTGAGCGGATGAACGTGAAAGTTCATAGGAACTTTGCTCTGGCCTCATTGGTGACTTTGTCACTTAAGGTTCTGTCTTTTTGTGGTGTGCTTCTGATAGAAAGACAGAGACTTTCTGTGAATTGCGAACCATACATCATCACTTTTTTTTTTTTTTGGTGTGAATCGAATCAAGTTTGTTTCTGTCCAGTTATACGGAGATACAGGGTGCAGACTTGTGATGTACAGAAAAATCCCCTAGGTTCCTTTTGCTGTGTATTTAGGATAATATATTCCAATTGTTTTATGTCTATAGTGAATTGGTGCATGATTATAAATTGTCATCCACTGGGGATATCTGAGTCTTCTTCTGTTGATGTGGAAATGGATCTCAGTTCTGTTGGACCTAGATTGTTGGTCTTTGCTTGTTAATGTGTGGCTTGTGTATCTCCTCAAATCATCTGTTATACATACTAATCAAATTTGGATGATGCAATTGCGCTCTGTAGGTTTTTGGTGACAAGTCGTTCGACAAGTTTGGAAAGTATTTCATCTCAATGCATTTTTCGGACCAACTTCCTGGCAAACACAGGAAGATGCTGCTTTTCAAGTTCGCCCTACCTGATGCTAAACACATGGATGATATGGTTCGCTTGGTAGCCCTTATTCCGTATTACATTGACTTAATTGGGCGCTACAAGCTCAGCTCCCAGGTATAGTGGCAAACTTATTATCACTTGCAGTTTTATCATCATGCGTGACAGGTTGAATAAAGTAAAATTTGTGTATGCAGGCACGGAACAAAACCGATGGTGCTAGACAAAAGGCGGCTCAGGAAGCGTACAAGGAACTAGAGAATGTGAGGCAAGAGGCATTACAGAGAAAGAAAGCCGAGAAGAAGAAACTATTGGAGGAGGCCGAGACAAAGCTTAGCGGCGAGGCTCTAAGGAAGAAAGAGGCTAAAGAACGTGCACGACAGATGAAGAAGGCAATGCCAAAAGTTAAGATGAGCCGCGGTCACTAAGATGCTCAAGCAATAGGGACATCTCTCTTAAGATCATAGTCTCATGTCTGCCATTGGAACAGCTATTTTATTCCTCTACTCCCTCCTTTTTCTAGCCCTTTCGATTAGATATTTCTTCTTACTTGCATGAACCTTACGGTTTCCCTTATAGTGACACCCAGGCTGTGCGTTTTGATAATCCTCAAAGACCTAGTTTCTTGTTCACTGAAAGTAATATCCTTTATTCTCAGTTAGCCATTGCAATGAATGAAAAAGAAATGTTAAAAATTACCTACACAGTAATTAGGAGCTTTGTATAGGCAAGGGTTTAAAGTTATCAAATTATTGATTTATTTTTTAGATATTTAAAATTTAGATATTGTTATAAAATTATTTTATAAAATACAAAAGTTAGAAATGCAAAAATAAGAAATTAAACAAATTTGTAAATTTGCTTTAACATTATTGTTTGATTTGATATATTTGATTACTAATTTAAATTAATATTAATCAATTTGCAGTCTAAACCATTTTAGACCATTTAGAAAAAAAAGTGTTACAACGTAAAGCATGAATGACAAAAGTCTTCCGTTGAGCTGAACTTTGCAGGGTAAATATAAACCAAAAGGCGACAACTTCACAGAAACTTTGCACTAAACTCTAATGGCAGCAGCTACGGCCACCAAGCTAGGAAGATCTCTACAACAAAGACGCACCTTCATCAACGCCAGAGTCAAATGGGTCGGCGACCCATACCTCGACGAAGCAGTCCAGCGAGAGAAAAACCTCAAACAACTCCTCTCCCTAAAGGACCGAATCGTATCATCTCCCTCGAAATCACTCCCTCTCTCTTCCCTCTCGCTCCTCAAGCCTCTCGTTAACCTCCACGTAACCGCCGCCGCGTTTCTCCAGAAATACCCTTCCGTCTTCGCAACGTTCCAGCCTTCACGGTCTCTCCCTCTCCACGTCCGCCTCACTCCGCAAGCTCTCGACCTCCACAGAGAAGAAGAGACCATCCACCTCTCTCCGACTCACCGTAACGTCGCCGTTCAACGTCTCGCAAAGCTCTTGATGCTCACGGGAGCTGGGAGTCTCCCTCTCTACGTCGTCGATCGCTTCAGGTTCGATTTAGGTCTCCCTCCCGATTACGTTACTTCGTTGATATGCGATTACCCTGATTACTTTGAAGTAACAGAGGTTAACGATCGGTTAAACGGTGGCAAGACTCTAGCTTTGTCGCTTACTTCGCCGCGGAAGAGCCTCGCCGTGTCGGAGATGGAGAGAAGAGAAAGTACCATCAACGGGTCTCGTGTGAAAAAGGGGTTGCGCATAAGGTATTCGATGAATTTCCCCAAAGGGTACGAGTTGGAGAAAAGGATCAAGAACTGGGTGGAGCAATGGCAGGACCTTCCGTACATCTCTCCCTACGAAAACGCGTTTCATCTAGGGTCGAACAGCGACCAGGCTGAGAAGTGGGCTGTTGCGGTACTTCACGAGCTTCTGTATCTATTGGTATCTAAGAAGACTGAGACTGAGAATGTGCTTTGTTTAGGGGAGTATTTAGGGTTTGGGACGAGGTTGAAGAAGGCTTTGGTGCATCATCCGGGTATATTTTACATGTCCCACAAGATTCGGACGCAGACTGTTGTGTTAAGGGAAGGTTATCATAAGGCTTTCTTGATTGAGAAGCATCCATTGATGGGGATGAGACATAGGTATCTTTATCTTATGAGCAGATCAGGGAGAGTAAAGAAACGAGACTATGTTCCTGGAATTAAGAGAAGCACTCCAAGCGTTGATGCACAAAACAGCTAATATTCATATAGGATTAGTTGTAGCCGGAACTCGTTGTGTAGAACGAGTGAGTGGCTACGATTGTTCAAGTAAAACAGCTAAACTGACTTATGGTCCTTAGGACATCAGGCATGTTGATGGTTTTTTAAGTTAAGAAAATCACGAAGCAGAGGAAGAGCTGAAACTCAGGATCGACCTCTTAGGCGACATAGTCAACATGGGTTTGTATCTTCATGAGTCAATAATCTTATTCAATTGTATTTCGCGTCGTCAGACTTATTATAAGGTCGTTGCATGCGTTATTAATTTCCACTCAACGAACGATAAAACTTATAATCAATTACAGGAAGTAGATGAGAAGGAACACAGATAGATACAAACACAAAATGATTACAAAAAAAAAAGAATATAAGCCAACCACCTTTGCACATAATTATATGAATCAATTGTTTAAACGCACTTGGAAATTAAAAATATAAAGGATCTAACGGCGACCTCCGTTTCCGGTGACCGGATAACCGATGCCATGTCGTCTCGCCGGAAAAACCAAGAACAACAAACCGCAAATAACTCCAACACCCATCGGAACAATATCCAAAACCTTCTTGGTTCCTTGCTCAGGCGCAGGATAAAAACAGCTCACAGCATTTCTCTCCCTCAAAGCCACCGCACCAAACACAAGCACAGACAGAACTGCATGGATCCAGTCGACGATCCGGATCTGGTATTTGCTTAGATCGGGCAAACCCACACCGGACGGGTCAGGGTAGTCAAAAACCCACATACCTTTACGAGTCGCAAACCCGTAGTACACGTTACCGTCTTCAGCCTTGACGCTGTCCGTGAACGAGCTGAGGAAGCATGAGATGGAGAGGAGCGTTAAGAGCACTGCGGTTAAAACGCGCGTGGAGTACTCGCACGAGCCGTTTGATGTGAAGACGGGAATGAGGAACTGGAAAGCTAGTAGCGTTCCTGTCGGGAGGAGGTTGGCTAAGTTTGCAACTGACGTCAGCGTCTGTGACACGGCATGTTGAGATATCGAAGGTTGTCTCCTTAGCTGTGGAGGAGGAGGGGAGTCTGATGGCTCTTGCGAAATAGTTGGGTTTCTCTGCGTCAGAGAAGAAGAAGATGACATGTTTTTTCTCTCTTTCGTTTTTTCTTGTTTGCGTGGAGAGTTAATGAATGATTATGAGCGTATTATATACAGACTAAGTTTAAGACAACGTGAGGTTATTAGTGTTGAAAAATGGTTTGTTGACGTGATCAAGGTGTGTTGAGAAGTCAGGAGAGGCGAGAGAGCTTGGTGTCGTTCTTATTCTCCGCCTATCGTAATTAGAAATGTCAAACGCGTTTCAAAGTTGATTATTATATTACGAGACTCTTTCTCCTTACTTGACGCTCCAAACTTTTACAACGTTGTATACTTCCTTACGTGCAAGTAGTATTGACTTTTACTTTGGTAAGTCGCGCAAGAGACGGACTAAGAGTAAATCAAATGAGACGTTAACTATATATTATATCCATGACACAGCTTCTAGCGATAAAAAAATTGGGGCACGGCGTAAACTCACCTGCATTGGATTTGAGTCATGTTGAAAACAAAGTTGCTACTATTCTAACTAATGATCTAGCCATCTTTGATATATCTTATATTCCAAACTTGGATCATGCAAAATATGATATTCATTCCACTCAATTGCACTAAGTGCATTTTTTAGGAGTCGATAGGATCAGTCAATATGGCAATATAAAAAAAGATTACAAAGTATAGAATCATTAGCCATGCTCGCAGATTATACCATTGCTTCTTCAAGACAGGAAATGTACAAGACATGGAATCCTATTTCTCTCTCACACACACACAAACGGTTACATTACACATGATTAATGTACACACACACATAACCACCATACCACCTCACTCAACCTTCATATGTTTCCTCCATCGCTTCATCTTCCATTATCGCAGTCAACAAGGAATACTTCACCTTCAACGAGATTTTCCCCTTCTCCACCAACAACCTCGCACCCGACACAACCCAATACCCTGGCGACTCCTGCGGCCCTCTCGTCATCTCACTCGTATCCACAAACTTCAAAAGCTTTGGAGCTTGCGCGGGCACGGGCGGTCCGCCAGGGTAGATAGCAGAGTTTATATTCACATCCGCAGGACGCGGCGGCGGTTGTTTCTGCGGCGCGGTGAAGTGATGGCTTATCAGCGTCGAGATGAGTCCCGACTTCGGAGCAAACCCCACCGCTTCATCCCACTCGTAGTTCTTGGCGAGCATCGTTCCCACGACTTTGGAGAAACTAAGGCGAAGGAAGAGCACGTTCTTGAATCCGTGGCTTTCGACGAGAAACTGAGCGCCTGTTACCACCGCGAGGTCGTCTTCTGACTCGACTGGTGATGTGCAGACGTGGGAGTAGTTCTTCCAGTTTACTTTCTCGTAGTATCGACGGTCGTGGGAATCGTGCCGCATCGTTGTGTTTGGAGCGTCTTCGAGCTGGAATATTTTGGGGAGAGAGGAGAGGTGTTGCAAATGAATCGCTAAGCGGTTGCTTCTTCGTCCTTCTAGGTAGAGCCGCATGCCAGTGATTGGTCTCTTCCCAACATCAACCTGAAACCAAATAAACAATAAACGAATTAATCCACAACCTGCAAAGTCTTGTTATACTCTTTACTCTCTAAATAAGATTTTTTTAAAAAAAAATTCTTGTTCCAGGAAAATAGATTTTCTATATTTTTCAAAGTATTTTTTATACTTCTAAAAAAACATTAATTGAGAATATGTGAATTGATTGAATATCATCGAAAAGTGTATAATAAAAACGAACAATAAATTTAATTGTAAGCAACTATTGTATTCTTAATATGTGTGAGAAATATATAAGATCTTTCTTTCGGGAGTATATGATTAGGAATGAAAGAAACTCATACCGGAGTGGTATTCACAAATAGCTTAGGTCCAAAGAAACTGAACTGCAGAGACGCACAACTTTGCTGCTTCCTTTGAGGACCAAGAGGAAGTTCACTAAACACTGGAGCCCACTGCCTTGGTAGCTGAAACTCTAAAAACTGATGTAGCTCTGAGATCGGTGGCTTATCTACAAAAACAAGTACCACAACATATCAATATAAACACAAGAGTTATTGAGTACTGCACCTACTTATCAACCTATCTAATAAACTGGTTGTACTGTTCTCACTTACTTATCACATAGTTGGATAAAGATTAAAGATGCAAGTGTAGTAGGCTTACATCTTAAATAGAGATTAATGGCGTGGCTCAAGAAACCACTTCCTGGACATCCATTAAGCAAAGAAGTTATTGGAATCAAAGACATGGAGATAGCATCAGGCTCTGTCTGAACTGTATGTAGCCAATCGTTATGCGTTAGATTTCTATTATCGTTTCCACCTCTCCTTTTGCACATGAAGAAAATGTCCTACAAATACAAATGTAATTCATGAGAAACAAAGAAGCAATTTCACGTGCAAAAAAAAAAAAGTCTACTAATATTATGTGGTACCAAATAGAAATCACCTCTTTATTTGCATAAGAGCCCAGTGAATTGGTATCTGCAAATCTCAGGCGCTGCTCCTTTGCTTCCACCTGTAACAACGGACAAAAGTTTTGATTGCAACACTAAACTGTTAGTAGTAATTCTTCAAGATGTCAAATAAGAAAGTTTTGGCGATGAGAACAGTTACACAGACCTTACTAGTTGGATGGATTCTATCTGAAGCTATGTTCTGGACTCCACTAGCTTCTATAAACCTCTTATCAGCCACTTCTTTCAACCTTTTCTGGAGATCATCAGGCTGAAGTTTCGACGAGTGTTGCTGTTTAGCATAAATCACATCTTTCCCACCCATCTTAACACCAACAACTATATGCGTCCCATAAGTATCTATAAACCTGTTAACAAAAACATCTGACTAAACGTTACTTACAAATTCAACCCAAGAGCCAATTTTAGAAAAGTGGTAGATCACCTAGCCAATGCAGCGGGATCCCATGTTGATGGAACAGCCTGCTTAACATGCTCACGTAGCAACATTTGAGATTTGTCCAAAGCAACCGAGTAAAAAGAGATGAAAATGCCATCAAAGGCAAGGTTCTTGGTGTAGGCAGCATCTTTCTGCCAACAGCCAGAGAACTCAAACAATGCGTTGAAGTGACCTGATGGGATTTTACCAGCCAAAGACAGTTCTTGGTTGAACTGCTCTGTCATCTACAAAACTCACAAGAAAAAAATAAAAATTAACCAAAATACTTTGATGGGTGGACATAAAGTAAGAGACTTTTTAATACCTGTTGGAAAGAAAGAACATCAGACCTAAACCTCATGCGCTCTCCTTTATCGCATTTGATAGACTTCGAAACGTTAGGGATAGTGATTCCACCAGGTAACACAATCTCGCGAGTGTCGTCACCGTCTTGAATGTCGAGCAACCGTGATTCTTTGCAATACTTCAAGCGTACATCAATAGCTAAATCATAACCGCAGCCGATTGAACCAATCGCAAATTCAGCTGCTTTAGAAGCTGGTAGACGAAGTGCCATCTTTAGACCCAAAGAAAAAAAATAAACAAGAAAGAGGATTAAGCTATAAGAATCAAAAAAAAGCAATCAAAAGACACTTTGGTCTTCTGGTTTCTGAGAGATGTTGACATAATAGAGATTCTATTTATGGTCGGAACAGAGACTTTGTCAAATCTGACCAAATAAATGAGATGTAGTAATTGCCCAAAGAATAGACCAAAAATCATTCAACAGACCTTGAAAGAAAGTAAAGGTGAATACTTTGAAGAGAAAGAAGTTGAAGCTCAAGTATATGTCTTGGTTATCGCGGAGAGAGCTCAGAGGCACGATCTAAACGAAGCTGAGAAGAATCCTAGAGGTTTCTGTAGAGCTGGTGTGGACATGGGATGATGGAGAGATTTGGGGGAGGAAAGGACGAAGAAAACCATCGGCTCTCAATTAATTAGGTGTGTAATCTAGTATATGTGATTACAAGGTAACAGCTTTAAGTCAGATTAAAACAAAAGTGTTTAAAGTTTTGGTTTTAAGGCAAAGAAAAGTCAAAGTCAATGGATAATTGTGTTTGGTCTTTGATCTTTCTCTTTTTTTTTTTTTTTTCTTTTTTTACTTTTTAGTTGCTAGTACTATTTATCTCATAAAACTTAATTCAAAATTTTGAAATATTTTTTGGTTTCTATTATTCAATAATAATATATGAAAAATTCAATTTCTTTTTTGAATTATATTAACTTAAGTTAGTAAATCACCAATTAATAGTATATTTATAATAAAATTTAAATTTGTCTAAAAGCTAAAAACATATTATTTGAAAACAAACAAAACATCTTTTTTTATTATCTTGGTTTAACAGCCTGTTATATGCTTCGCTGGGAAGTGGGAACTTTAGTTATTAGTTTCGACCAAAAAAAAAGGAATTTTAGTAAAAAGCACTCGTAACTATGAAAATGTTTTCACATGTTAGAAACTTCTCATATTTCAAAGAGAGATCTGCTCAGAGAGTCAGAGGTGAGATCATTCTACCTAGGAAGTGGGGAAACCTTAAACTACTTTAACAGGTTTCATTATAGTTTGTTTACAATTTTTAAACATGGAAATAAAAACTTACCACATTTTGATAAAGATTTTCTCGAATATCTCAAGATTTTGTTTAGATTACCAAGTTTTTTAAACCATCTAGTTATAACTTTTGAATAATCAGAGGTGTGATTTGATTTGGTAGAAATAGTAGAATGATTTGGCAGTCGTGGTTGTAGCTATCATGGTAGTAAGTAAACTTGGTTGAACTGATAAATATATATTGTGACGATTTTTACTGTAGGATTATGTAGAATTAGGTTGTCTTTTCTCTATGAGCAGATTTATAGTATTATAAACCGATGGACCAACCCTCAGGGATAGAAAGTAGAAAGAAGAAGCGCTTTGATTTCAACTCTAAACGTTTGAACATAGGTACATAGGTAGTTCTCCCAAGCTGTGAACCAGAGATGCTGATCTTTTGTTTATTTCCCTTGCCTTTGTCAACGGACGTCACTGGCATCGATTTTTGGAATTCCACTTGGTGCTGTTGGGCACATTGTGATTAATACATGTCTGTCCGTCAGAACACGTCGTAAAGACTTTTAATTTTAAAGTAGGGAGAGTGGTGTTGTTCCTTGGAATACATCTTAGTCCGTTACACCACTAAGGGAAAGCGGTGTCACATCTACAAGCATAAATGTTGCTCACATCTACAGCCAAAAACACCAAATCAAAAGAATACATCACTTCTTGATGAGAACTCATTGTTAATGCAACATCAAATTATTATATTGAAAATATTTCTCTGTAATAACATTGCTTCATTCTAAAGCCCAAAATAAATTTATCATCACAAAGCATTGCTCAAATCAACCGATTGTACTTGTACTTGTACATAGACAGACCGATCTGCATCACTTCTTGGTTAACAGCAGCAATGGAGTCCTTGATTTCTTGGATCGATCCACTTCCAATCTTGACTTTGAGCTCTTGTAGCTTAGCCTCTATCTTCTCTTTCACTTCACCTGGAATTTTCTCTCCAAATATTTTAAGTTGCTTCTCGGTCTTGTACACAACAGAATCCGCCTTGTTCTTTGTGTCAACTGCCTCCCTCTTCTCTTTGTCATCCTTTGCAAACGTTTCTGCCTCTTTGACCATTTTCTCTACCTGTAACACGTTCATTCACACCTAACTTTTGTTACCATAAACATCAATAATACTTTGCTAAAAACGAAAACAACGTTTTTTTTTAACAAAGGCTATTAGATCATGGACATAGTAGCCACTCCCACATTAATCATTGCAACAACGATAAGCAGGTAATGCTTACAGTTAACGTACAATGTAATAAACCTCGAGAAGTAACCGAGTTGGTAAAACACAAGCAATGTAGTTTGATTTGTACCACATCCTTGGGCACTGTAGTAGCACCAGTAATGGTAATCTCTTGTTTATTTCCGGAGGCTCTTTCAGTAGCAGTGATGGAGAGGATTCCATTTGCATCAATGTCAAATTTGACGTCGATTTTTGGAACTCCACGTGGTGCTGGTGGAATACCATCTAGAAGGAAGCTGCCGAGACACTTGTTATCCCTAGCAAACTCCCTCTCACCCTGCAGCACATAAAACTCAAGACTTGTCTGTCCATCATAACTAGTCGTATAGACCTTTGATTTAGAAGTAGGCAGTGTAGAGTTCCTTGGAATAAACTTATTCATAACACCTTCAAAGGTTTCCAAACCGATCGAAAGCGGTGTCACATCGAGAAGCACAATGTCACTCACATCTCCAGCAAGAACACCCGCCTAGAGTCAAGTGGATAAGGCCACTTAAATAAAATCTCGCACTAAATAGGGTGAAAGTTCCCAGTTTACGAGAACACACCTGGACTGCAGCACCTAGAGCCACAACCTCGTCAGGGTTAACTGTGACATTAGGTTCTTTCCAAGTCTGCTTCCTGACGACCTCCTGAACAATAGGAATACGTGTGGATCCACCAACGAGGATCACCTCGTCAATATCTTTGAACTTGAGCTCTGCATCCCTCAGTGAATTCTCAACGGGAGTATTACACCTACAAGATAGAGACAAGGAAAATAATTTTAATCAAAGGCTAAAAGAATGAGTATGTCATAAAAACTGTTAAGTAATAATTACCTGGCGAGTAAATCTGAGCACAATTCTTGGAACTTGGCACGTGTCAGCGTGGTTTTTATGTGTTTCAGTCCATCAGCTGTGGCGGTGATAAATGGCAAGCTGGGCCACAGAATCAAATATTTATCAGAATCGACATGTCTGTGAAAGTACTACCAAGTAAGTCAATAAATTTGTGCAAAGAATTTGTACCTAATATTTGTTTGAGTCACCGAGGAAAGCTCAATCTTAGCTTTTTCTGCTGCCTCTGTCAACCTCTGAAGTGCTTGTCTTTCAAAAGATCAATGCCTTCGTCTTTCTTTAAGTTTGAAGCGAGCCAATCTACAACTCTCTGCATTGCAATTTGTTGCAAAACTTAAGCACCGAAGAAAGTGTAAACAGATTCAAAGCACTTATTTGATTAAAGTTCTTTAATTTAAGATCAATTGTGTGCAATTAGCTAAAACCTTGTCGAAGTCATCGCCTCCCAAATGTTTGTCACCAGAAGTAGAAAGCACCTGAAACACACCTTCACCAACTTCAACAACTGCACAGTAAGAGACGGTTCTTATTAACCATGATCTCTTAGCCGGATTCTTAACTTATGATTTGACACTTTTTTTTTTACATTTTTCGGCTAAGAGACGGCTCTTATATCTCTTATTTAAGAGACGGTTCTTAGATTTTCTTAATTAAAATCTAACAAAAACTAAGAACCGTCTCTTAGCTAAAGCTAAGAACCCTAGTTAAAAGACGGGTTAATCATGGTCAATAAACATAACAAGATGTTGATACAAAAGTGTCAGTAGAAACCAAAAAAAATAAATATATATATATATATACATAGCAACAGTTTAATGTCAAGTACCACAGACATCAAAAGTACCACCACCAAGATCAAAGACAAGAATTGTCTCATTGCTTTTCCTTTCAAAAGCATAAGCCAAAGAAGCAGCAGTGGGCTCATTGATAATTCGAAGAACATCAAGCTCTGCGATGCGACCAGCATCTTTAATAGCTGTCATCTGTGAGTCATTAAAGTAAGCAGGCACAGTGATGACAGCCTTGGTCACTTTTTGGTTCAAGAGTCTCGAGGCATCATCCACAAGTTTCCTCAAAACCTAAACAACACACATAAAAGCAAGAAACCAAACACATCAAAAAGACAATACACTTTCCACAAACTAAACGATAGTCAAACTTTGAATACCTGAGCTGAGATTTCCTCAGCGGCAAACTGTTTACCAATGGCGGGACACTCAAGCTTGATGTTTCCGTTCTCATCTTTAACAACTCTATACGAAACCTGCTTAGACTCCTCGTCTACCTCGTTCATCGTCCTACCAATAAACCTCTTCACCGAGGAGAAAGTGTTCTCTGGATTAACAACAGCTTGCCTCTTCGCAACTTGCCCGACAAGCAGGTCACCGCTCTTAGTGTAAGCCACCACGGACGGAGTCGTCCTCTGACCTTCAGCGTTCGTCACAATCATGGGCTTTCCTCCTTCCATGACAGCTACAGCGGAGTTAGTCGTTCCCAAATCGATTCCCACAACCTTCTCGTTGACCACTCGCACTGGACAGCCGTTTCTGATACTCATTCTCAGGAAAGCAGAAGTTGGGGTAGTGAAAGTACTGTTTCTAGTGCCGAAGAAGGCGCTTCTCGGCATGAAACTGACTTTACCATTGAGATTCCTCTTGGAAGATGAACAAGCAGCCAATCCAGTTCCACCGTGAATGTTAATCTGAGCGGCTGAAGAAGCCATTTTTCGAGTTTTATAGTAGATATTATGGTGAGTTCGCCCTAGTTAAAGCTCCCAGGCACGACTTACGAAGCAGCCGCAAGATTGAAGAATTCAACATGAGCCTCTGCCTCCGGTGCTCCCCCTCCGCCTCGTCCCACTCCTGACCGCCATGATTCTTCATTCTCTCCGTTCTTCCCAAAGACCTGTCATGGTGGCGACTACCCCGGCGTGTCTCCGGCCCCCTCCAGATCCACCGCCGTCGAATTGTATGTACGCTCCGCTTAAAGCTCTTTGGCCCGTCATCCCTCCAGAACCACCGGATCCCCCAGACGGTCCCCTCCTCCTCGTTCTCCAGACGGTCCTCTTCTCCGTCGTGTCTCCTTCTTCCCTCGCCGCCGTCGTCCACCTTACTCTGCCACTCGGCGCCGCTCTTCTCTGTACAAACGAAACCACCGGATCTACTCAGCCCGAGCTTTGGCTCGCCAAATCTGTTCGGTTCTGCATCTATGAAGTGCCTACACCACTCCACGCAGCCTCAGATCCTCTCATCTACGCTGAGAATACGTTCTGCTATGCCTCAGCCTTGTCCATCTCTGCAGTGTGTCCAAGCTGTTCCGACACAGCCTCCTTCACCTCCGCTTTCACCTCCTTTGGTCACAAAGTCTCAGTTTGCTGTTTGTTCAAACTATCCAAACCTCCGTTCAAAACATTTTACGGGGTCTGTACGTTCATGTCAAGCCTGACAGAATCTTATGAAGAGCAGTCTTGGGTGATTTCCGTCAAACTTCTAAGGTTTCAATACGGTAATATTGGATCCCGAAGTCTCTGCCTGAATTCAACCATCGCTTTCTTTTCAACTTCCGTCGAGCACATACAGGTCGTTGCAAAGCATCTTGGTACCCAAAGGTTATGCTGGATCTTTATTTCCAAATTTAGGCATCTCAGGTCTTTCTTGCTTTCCAACTCATTTGAGATTCACATAGTCTCGTTGGGAAGCTTTTTTGGTGGTTCAGAGTGCCCTGCACTCTGCATGGCGAAGTCTTTTGAGTTTTCATCACTCAAGGTCTTCTCCGACAATTCAACGCTCATCAGAGCAATCTCCGGCAACATACAGTCCAAAGAAATCATCGGAATCGTTTCAGACATCCGCATCTCCTCTGGTTTTGCAACAATCGTGTTTTCTCGCTTCTTTAGATCGGAAAACTTGTTTGTCTACAATTTAGCTAAGCAGGCTTTACAGCTTTTTCTCCTTTGTACTGAACTCTTTGGGGTTAAGCCATCGTTTTAGGCTTCTTCTCCTCTTTCTATTTTAATGAAAATTTCTGTGATAAAAAAAAAAGTAGATATTATGGAAATGATTTCTTATCGATCTCTTGTCTTCATTTTGATACAAAAGATCGAGAATATATACAAGAGGAGAGAAATATGACCAAGTTTCACAAGATATTTATAAAGATATTACTACACGAATGCCCAAAAATGACCTAATACTCTTCTTCAAGATCTGGACTTCTCAACTTACCATCTTCAATTTATTCATCTATTTTTTATTTACCTATAAACCATCAAACGGTTAAGAAAAAAATGAATAGAAATAAAATTTTAGGATGATGAGGAATAATCATCAAAATTAATAAAGAGAAAATTTGTTCTATAATTCTCTACAAACAAAAAAAATGAAGAAGAAAAAGGAAAACAAATTTTTCATGAATGATAAATTTTTTAAGGAATTGTAAAGAATGTAATGTTTCTTTTCATTTGTTTGGTCACCATTTAAAGCCATAGTAATTATAAAATAGAGATATGTTTTTCTCCGATGTATTTAGAGTATTTTTGGAATTCCACTTTGGTGTTGGTGGGCACATTGTGCTTAAAGTAGGCAGAGTAGTGTAACTTGGAATACATCTTAGTCTTTACACCACCAAGGGTTTCAACACCAAGGGAAAGCGGTGTAACGTCTACAAAGAAACACCAAATCAAAAGAATATGGCACTTCTTGATGAGAAGTCATTGTTGCTGTATATACTGCAACATCATATTATTGCTTCTTTCTAATCCCAAATAAATTATTTTCAAAAGCATTTCTCAGATCAACACATATTATACCAACCTGCAAAATCATGTGTGTGTGTGCACGAATTCAATTCAAATTAGCCGTCCTCGTGCCTTTTCTCATTTACTTTGTGAAGTCGGCATCGATCACATCATCACCACCTTTGCTTGACGATGAATCTGTTGATGAAGCACCTTCACCTCCAAGGGGAAGGACCTGCTCCTGCTCCAGCTTCAGGTCCAGCTTGGTTGCACATAGACTGACCTATCTGCATCACTTCTTGGTTAAGAGCAGCCATGGAGTCCTTGATTTCTTGAGTCGATCCACTTACAATCTTGTCTTCAAGCTCCTGTAGTTTAGACTCTATCTTCTCTTTCACTTCACCTGGAATTTTCTCTCCAAATTCTTTAAGTTGCTTCTCTGTCTGGTATACAACAGAATCCGCCTGGTTCTTTGTATCAATTGCCTCCCTCTTCTGTTTGTCATCCTTCGCAAACCTTTCGGCCTCTTTGACCATTTTCTCTACCTGTAACACGTTCATTCACACCCAACATTTGTTACCATAAACATCAATATTATCCAAAATGATGTGGTTTCAGGCCTGGGAGATTACGAGCTTCTGCCCGAACCTCCTGGTAGCCAAAATGAAAAACGTTTTTAACATAGCCACTCCTACATTACCATCTCATAAAAAAAATGGCTAAACCTCGAGAATTGACCTATATGTAACCAAGTTGGTAACTCAAGGCAATTTAATTTGACTTGTAAACTGTACCCACCTCATCCTTGGACAATGTAGTGGAACCAGTAATGGTAATCTCTTGTTTATTACCGGTGGCTCTGTCAGTAGCAGTGGCGGAGAGGATTCCATTTGCATCAATGTCAAATTTGACGTCGATTTTTGGAACTCCACGTGGTGCTGGTGGAATGCCATCTAGAAGGAAGCTGCCGAGACACTTGTTATCCCTAGCAAACTCCCTCTCACCCTGCAGCACATGAAATCTAACACGTGTCTGTCCATCATCAACAGTCGTAAAGACCTTTGATTTAGAAGTAGGCAGTGTAGTGTTCCTTGGAATGATCTTAGACATAACAGAATCCGTACGTAACGTCTCATTCCTTCTCTGCAACTGTAAGACCTCAGCTCTCTCACTTCCTCTGAGGTTTCTTGTGGAAGTAGTACACTCTCTGCAACGTTTCCTAACATCTCCAACAGTATTCGTACCAAGCGAAAGCGGTGTCACGTCAAGAAGGACAATGTTACTCACATCCCCAGCCAGCACACCAGCCTGGACAGCAGCACCTAGAGCCACAACCTCATCAGGATTCACAGTCACATTAGGTTCTTTCCCAGTCAGCTTCCTGACGACCTCCTGAACAGCAGGTATACGTGTGGATCCACCAACGAGGATCACTTCATCAATATCTTTGAACTTGAGCCTTGCATCCCTCAGTGAATTTTCAACGGGAGTCTTACACCTATAAGATAGAACCAAGGATAAGGATTTTAGTTTAGGCCTCCATGATTTTAATCAAAGGAAATGTAATAATAGGTGAGCTTTGATTAAATTACCTGTCGAGTAAATCTGAACATAACTCTTTAAACTTGGTACGTGTGAGGGTGGTTTCTATGTGTTTAGGTCCATCGGCTGTGGCCGTGATAAATGGCAAGCTGTGAACAGAAGAATCCAAAACGGCTTGTGAGATTACTAAGAAGAAGAAAAAAAGACTGGGCTAGAAAGTTGATTGTACCTAACATTTGTTTGAGTCTGGGTGGAAAGCTCGATCTTAGCTTTCTCTGCTGCCTCTGTTAACCTCTGAAGTGCTTGCTTGTCTTTCAAAAGATCAATGCCTTCATCTTTCTTGAAATTTGAAGCCAGCCAATCGACAACTCTCTGCATTGCAACATAACTTTACGTGTGATTCCAATCACTTTTTGATTGGGGACTTTTATATGTGCATTTAGCTAAACCTTGTCAAAGTCGTCACCACCCAAATGTGTGTCACCACAAGTGGAAAGCACTTGAAACACACCTTCACTAACTTCAAGAACTGCACAAATAATAAACATAACAAAATACATATTATCAGATATGTTAATACAACTAGAGTCAGCAGAAACAAAAAAAAAAAAGTAGAGAATCTTAGCCACAGTTTACCAGAGACATCAAAGGTACCACCACCAAGATCAAAGACAAGAATTGTTTCGTTGCTTTTCCTTTCAAAACCATAAGCCAAGGAAGCAGCAGTGGGCTCATTGATAATACGAAGAACATCCAAACCAGCAATGCGACCCGCATCTTTAGTAGCTGTCCTCTGCGAGTCGTTGAAGTAAGCAGGCACCGTGATGACAGCCTTGGTTACTTTTTCGTCCAGGAAGCTCGAGGCATCATCCACAAGTTTCCTCAAAACCTACAGCACACATGAAACCAAACACATCAAAAACTGGTAAATTAAGGACACTTTCAAACAAACAAATGATAATTAAGAGTAAAAAAAAATTGAATACCTGAGCTGAAATCTCCTCGGCTGCAAACTGTTTACCAATGGCGGGACAGTCAAGCTTAACATTCTCGTTCTCATCCTTAACAACTCTATAAGAAACCTGCTTAGACTCCTCAGCTACCTCGTCCATCCTACTACCTATAAACCTCTTCACCGAGGAGAAAGTGTTCTCGGGATTAACAACTGCTTGCCTCTTCGCACTCTGCCCAACAAGCCGGTCACCACTCTTAGTGTAAGCCACCACAGACGGAGTAGTCCTCTGACCTTCATCGTTCGTTACAATGGTGGGCTTGCCTCCTTCCAAGGCAGCTACGGCGGAGTTAGTCGTACCCAAATCTATTCCCACAACTTTCTCGTTAACAACTCGCACCGGACCTACCGCGTACCTAGAGCCGTTTCTGATACTCATTCTCAGGAAAGCAGAAGTTGGGGTAGTGAAAGGACCGTTTCTAGCGCCGAAGAAGTAACAAGAGCCGCTTATTGGCATGTAACTTCCTTTCACATTGAGATTACTCTTGGAAGAAGATGAATAAGTAGCGATTCCAATTCCACCGAGAGCGTGAATCTGAGCGGCCGACGAAGCCATGTTTTGAGCTTAGGGTACAGAAGGAGAGATGAAGAGGAGGGTTTGATGAGAAGCTGTCAAAGATAAAAGAAGAAATGATTTCTTATCGATCTCTTTGTCTTCATTGTGATACAAAAGCTCGAATATATACAGAAGAGAGAAAGACGTATGAAACTTGGCCACCAAGTTTCACAAGATATTTATGAAGATATGTTACTGTACTAAAGCCCAAAAATTACCCAATTTACCTCACCTCGAGTTGGAGCCTAGAGATTCGGAATGATCAATTTGAAAACTAAAACATTAAAATGCATTTTAGTAAAGCAAATCTACAATTTCGCGCTAGAAACGAATCAACCCTTGGAGGATCTCTACCATACGTCACTCTGGAAGGAGTAGTTTTAAGTGATGTATAATACGTGGTATTGTACCAAAATTCAGCCCATCCTAAGAACTTGTGCCACATGCTGATGCAAAACACCTTAAGTAAGTCTCCAAGCAACGGTTTAAGATCTCAGTTTGACCGTCTGTCTGTGTCTGTGGATGGAGCGATGTACTATACTTCAACTGTGTGCCTGATAAGCGAAATAATTCCTTCCAAAAATCACTCCACATAATCCATCGAGATGTCTTCCCAGATTTGTACCGGTATGGCTGTAGCAATTCAGCTGGAGCTAATGTAGAGTACTTGTGAGTCTGACAAGTAGAACAAGCTGCTACATACTGTTGGACTCTGCGGAACATGCCATCCCAATAAAACCATTGTTGAATTCGTTTAAAAGTCTTCAGAACTCCTGAATGTCCTCCCAACAATCCATCATGACACTCCGCCAGAATTAAAAGAATGGAGATATCGTTATGCACGTAATTGGTGTGTCAAAGAATATGCTCTCTAATCAAAATCGCAATAAGTGGTAAGAGACAAGTCATTATCCCATTTCTTCTTGCCTTTTGCAGGTTTGTTGTACACAATGTTGTCAGTGTGTATCAAGGCATCTGAATATGATATTGCCAAAGACAAGGAGACTAGAAGATATAACTCTAATTGGTTTGACTTTCGGCGGATACCTCCGTTCAAAGGTATTGTTACCTATTACATTTTTACATGACACATTAATCATTATTTTGGAGGGTGTAGTAATGATGATAGTTTGAAACGATTATGATGTTTGCCAGATTAAGAGGTGTATTCAACTGAGTTTTAGATGATTTGTATTAAAATGACAATTCACTTTTATTCAAACATAAATTTTAAAAACTCACTTAAAATCCACTATTATTGAACTTAACATTTCATTAAGTACTATGAAATTCATGGCTATTTAAAATATTTTAAGTTGTGAAGTTTAAAAAATTTAGTGATTTTAGAGTGTTTGGATAGAATTTTTTAGTTAAAAAAAAATTAAACTCAAATCTCATGGTTTTAAGTGATATTCTATAGTGGTTTAAGAAAATCACTGAAATCATTCAAAACCTCATTAAAAATCAAATAACCTCAAATCATGCCGAGTGATAAGAAAGAATATAGACCGAGTAGAATATAGACCGAGTACGATAAATCATGCCGAGTGATAAGAAAAATAAATAAAACGATCAAGCAAAAAGTGATACTGAACCTAATTAGCTAAGAAAGGACTTGTATCTTTAGCAAGATCAAAATTCTGCTCCATTAAAAATGAGCTGGTTTTGAACTAAGGAAGCATATCTCAACAAATAATTTATGGGGTATAGTTTTGAATAAGAAAATACATTCTTTGAATAAGAAAATACATTCAACATTTCGTGTCACCTTAAGACAAGAAAAATATGTTAAGTTCCTAAAGTGTTTCATACGAAAACAACTTCCCAAATACTCTTTGAAAGATGATAACATAGCGGAATTATTACCATGCATCAGTAAGTCATCAACGTACAAAATAACTCTTATCTTCCACTTTCTATTTCTACTTCTTTTCCTCATTCTTTTTTTTCATTTTCTTTATTTTCATCATTTTTTTCATTTTCTTTTTCGTTCTTTTTTCTTTCATTTTGTTCTTATCATCGGTCAATTTTCTTCTTCTTTTTTGATTTTTGATTTTTGCTTTTATTCTTTTGATATTTTGTTTTATTCATCGGATTATTTAGTCATTTGATTCTTCAATTATTTTTCTTCTTCCTTCTGTTTCGATTTTTTCTTTTTCTATTCTAAATTTTTGTATTTTTCTCCTTTGATCTTTCTTTTTTTTTTGTATTTTTAATTTTTTTAAATTCAGAAACGTAAAAGTTAAATTATAACCCATAAAAATAGTTTTTCTTAATTTTAATATCAATAGAGACAACTATCAAATTATACTATAACTTGGTAAAATTAAAACTTACTTATACCAAATTGTACCATCCTCTAGGCATAATTTAGTAAAACTAGTCCCTCGACAATAATACAACTTAAAATTAAAACCTAATTATACCAGATTGTAACTTAAATTTTCATATCTAAGACTTGAAAATTGAAATTTTGAATTGAGAAAAATATAAAGACAAAATCGGGGAATCTTTTAATTTCAGTATAGAAAATATGTGAGTGATATTAAATTCTTTTCACTAAGAATATATGAGAAATTTTTCCTAATGGTGAAGGACAAGGATTTTGGAGACGTTCCAGAGGCGTTTTCATCAAAAAATTATTGCTGTATAATATTGACTTTTTTTTTTTTTTGAAAAAAGCATTCCCTAAAAATTTCCAAGGCTTAGATCAGAAACTGTTGACAACAGTTTCTTTTTTTTTGTAAAAGGACTTTCAAATTAAAATGTAAGAAAATACTTATGCATGAGTTTTCACTCATAAGTCTGATAAAGTTTACTACAAAAAAGAGGTTTAAAACCCCTAGATAAAGATTCATTTACATTTGAATCCTAGAAAGCAAGATGAAAAAAGACATTAACTAGTGCTTGGGGTTTCCTCGACCGCGACGACCTCGTATACCTCTTGCACTAACATTCATCCATTCCATTTCTTAAACTTTTTGTGTTGGTTTTATTGCCCTTCCTCCTCTAGTTACAGTGTAACTAGATGAGTCTCCAACCACATCACTTTTCCCATATGCAAGTGGAGTTTCCGGTTCCAGAAAGAGTGGTTGATGATCAAGAGTGAGAAAAGAACGAAGATCAATTTGTTGCCCAGTTTCAGAAGCACAAGGGTCTTTCAAAATGATAGAATGTGATGGAATGTCTTTCATAATAATAAGTGATTGGGTTGGCGCAGCTTTTTCGGCTGCTAACAGGGGTAAATTGTTATCAAGCTGAGAGCAAGAGGAAGAGTGTACCTCATGCGAATGTGTAACATGACTAGCAGATGCATAAAAGAAGAGTGACCAGTGACTTTTTGGAAGTCTCAAAAGATTGATGGATAGTATGTGAACGAGAGTTTGGCTCCACATGCTCTGCGTGAGGTATGGAGTTTTGCATCAGATGGGCAATGTCCACAATTGGGATATCTTCATTTGTGACATGAGACTCTTTTGTAACAGGAGCAGAATCATGTGGCGTAGGCGGTAACTGTTGTCAACAATTTCCCCTCGTCAACTAATCAATGAGAACTTCCCCTCATTGGCTAATTAATGAGATTTCCCCTTTTGCGAGTTTCGGACAAGGTATATTACACAGATTGGTATGATAGCAAGTAGCAGCATCTTAAGATTTGCATCTCTAAGTTATGTATAACCTCTAAGTCCATTGAAGCATCTGGAAGAAAGAAAACTGCAACATATTAGTATTCATTGGACAGCTTCACACATTGCTTCCTAACGACAAATAATCGTTTTTTTTTTCCCACAAGAACAGCTTAATCCATGCGTGTCTCAGCTCAACCCAACCAACCAACAAAATCATGCGGATATATAAACTCAAAACCATCCTAATTCGATTTTCTCATTTGCTGTCAGTGAAGTCAGCGTCGATCACATCATCTCCATCTTTACTTGATGAGTCTGCTGATGAAGCAGCTTCACCTCCAGGGGAAGGACTTGCACCTGCTCCGGCTCCAGGCTGGTTGTACATAGACTGACCGATCTGCATTACTTCTTGGTTGAGAGCAGCCATGGTGTCCTTGATCTCTTGGGTCGTTCCACTTGCAATCTTGTCTTTAAGCTCTTGTAGCTTAGCCTCCACCTTCCCTTTCACTTCACCTGGTATCTTCTCTCCGAGTTCTTTAAGTTGCTTCTCTGTCTGGTACACAATTGAATCTGCTTGGTTCTTTGTGTCAATTGCGTCTCTCTTCTCCTTGTCATCCTTTGCAAACCTTTCTGCCTCCTGGACCATTTGGTCTACCTGTAACGTTCATTCACACCCAATTTGTTACCATGAACATAAGTATTACTAAAAAGATCACAGCTCTTAGAGGCTCTATGATCATCATGGAGATAGCAACTACCACATCAAGTAATTGCAACAAACAGTGGTTCCAGTTACCATAACGTATGATGGAACTGTATGAAAATAAGTTGATAAAGCAACATTGTTTGATTTGTAAAGTGAACGCACCTCATCCTTGGGCAATGTACTGGCACCAGTAATGGTAATGTCTTGTTTCTTTCCGGTGCCTTTGTCACTAGCACTGACGGAGAGGATACCATTGGCATCAATGTCGAATTTGACTTCGATTTGTGGAACTCCACGTGGTGCTGGTGGAATACCATCCAGACGGAAGCTGCCAAGAGACTTGTTATCCTTAACAAACTCTCTCTCACCTTGCAGCACATTAATCTCAACACTTGTCTGTCCGTCAGCAGCGGTTGAAAAGACTTCTGATTTAGAGGTAGGCAGTGTAGTGTTCCTTGGAATAATCTTAGTCATAACACCTCCAAGGGTTTCCAAACCAATCGAAAGCGGTGTCACATCGAGAAGCACTATGTCACTCACATCTCCAGCAAGAACACCAGCCTAGAGTCACGGAGAAGATGGCGGTTTATGAGAACTCATTGCAGAAAATGGGGTGAGAAATACAAGTTAACGAAAACACACCTGGACCGCAGCACCTAGAGCTACAACTTCATCAGGGTTTACAGTGACATTAGGTTCTTTCCCAGTCAACTTCCTCACGACTTCCTGAACAGCAGGAATACGTGTGGATCCACCAACAAGGATCACTTCGTCAATGTCACTGAAGCTGAGCTTTGCATCTCTAAGGGAATTCTCAACAGGAGTCTTACACCTATAAGATAGAGCCAAAGAGAATCTTAAGCCTCCATGATTAAACAAAAGCTATAGAATGAGCACATTGCAAACCTGCTGACTTGTCATAAGAACTGTAAGGGAAATTACCTGTCAAGTAAATCTGAACATAACTCTTCAAACTTGGCACGTGTGAGGGTAGTTTCTATGTGTTTTGGTCCATCAGCTGTGGCAGTGATAAACGGCAAGCTGGGCAAAGAATAAATATCAATCAGAATCCACATGTCTGTGTAACGAGTAAGTCATAAATTTAGGCGAGAAAATTAAATGAACCTCATATTTGTTTGAGTCAGAGAGGAGAGCTCAATCTTAGCTTTCTCTGCTGCCTCTGTCAACCTCTGAAGTGCTTGCTTGTCTTTCAGAAGATCAATGCCTTCATCTTTCTTGAAATTTGAAGCGAGCCAATCTACAACTCTCTGCATTGCAAAACTAAGATCTGTCAATTAAAGCACAGAAGGGGGAGCAAAAGGATTCAAAACTAAGAACTTCACGGTTAATGAGTGCATTGGACTAACCTTGTCAAAGTCATCTCCACCCAAATGTGTGTCGCCAGAAGTGGAAAGCACTTCAAACACACCATCACCAACCTCAAGCACTGCACACCAAGGAACATAACAAGATACATATTAATACATCAAAAACAGTAAAAGACATAAAAACAAATTTCTCAAGAAGATATATATAGTACCTGAGACATCAAACGTGCCACCACCAAGATCAAAAACAAGAATTGTCTCATTGCTTTTCCTTTCAAAACCATAAGCCAAAGAAGCAGCAGTGGGCTCATTGATAATACGAAGAACATCAAGCCCAGCAATGCGACCAGCATCTTTAGTAGCCGTCCTCTGCGAGTCATTAAAGTAAGCAGGCACAGTGATAACAGCCTTGGTTACTTTATCGTTCAAGAATCTTGACGCATCATCAACAAGTTTCCTCAAAACCTAAAACACATATAAACAAACCCCCATAAGAAACCAAACACACACAACAAAAATAGGAACACAATAGAACTCAAAAATATAAAATTTGAATACCTGAGCTGAAATCTCCTCAGCAGCAAACTGTTTACCAATGGCGGGACACTCAAGCTTGACGTTCCCGTTCTCATCTTTAACGACTCTATAAGAAACCTGCTTAGACTCCTCAGCTACTTCGCTCATCCTCCTACCAATAAACCTCTTCACAGAGAAGAAAGTGTTCTCCGGATTAACAACTGCTTGCCTCTTCGCAATCTGCCCAACAAGCCTATCTCCGCTCTTAGTGTAAGCCACCACAGACGGAGTCGTCCTCTGACCTTCAGCGTTCGTCACGATCGTTGGCTTGCCTCCTTCCATTGCAGCTACGGCGGAGTTAGTCGTACCCAAATCGATTCCAACAACCTTTTCGTTGACCACACGCACCGGACCTACCGCGTACCTAGAGGAGCCGCCGTTTCTACTCCTCATTCTCAGGAAGGCTGAGGTTGGGGTAGTGAAAGGACCGTTTCTAGCGCCGAAGAAGGCGCTTCTTGGCATGAAACTGCTTTTACCATTGAGATTCCTCTTAGAAGAGGAAGAAGTTGTGATTCCAATTCCGCCGAGAACGTGAATCTGAGCGGCGGACGAAGCCATGTTTCGTGTTTAGTAACAGTGACGGAGGAAACAAGAGAATAGCCAGAAAATTTCGACGATAAACCCTAAGGAAGGATGGGGGGAGATTGAGAAGATATAAAAGAAGATAAAGAGAGGAAGATGAAGACAAGTGCGGGGCCAAGTTGAAGTTTCCAGAAAGAGAGGCTGCACAAACGAAACTTGATGGGCTTTTCTTGGCCGTTGGATTCCACAAGCGTGTGTTTGTATTATGGTTATGAGTTTCTCAAGTTTTGGTCCTAGAAACATCGAGACATTTCACAGAGCCCACGCACTTCTCTTCGTATCATATGTTCTCAAATGCGACGCGTCGCTTTAAGCCACAAAATCATCTTCACATCTCATAGATAAGTAGAAAGTTATTTTTCTTTTGTCTATACGACGTGGACCAGCAGCTACATGGTGATTAGTTGGTGGTTGTTACAAACTCACATTGTTGATGTAACTTGGCTTTAAAGAAAATGAACATTTGTATACATTTATGTTGATTGTATTAGTAGGTGGGAATGGTTCTTGATTTCAGGTTTGCATTTGATATGTGAAGTCGCATCTTACATATTTTATACATTCAACTGAGTTTGGTTATTACGAGAGAACCTTTTAGATTGCTTCTATGCCTCTTCGCAAATTGCCATAAGGAAATAAATTTGTGTTAGTATCTGGATGTGTCTTAGATCTTTATGCACCAGTAAAAGTCCAGCATTCGTTGGGTCGTAGTCTAATGGTACTTTATGCCTTTTTCGTTTAAGATATTTACTTTTTCTAAATAAGTATTTACTAGGTTATGATCCGCGCAAAGCGCGAGATAAATATTATATATAAATTAGTTTTGTGTATTATATGTTTTTTTACATATTATTAAATAATAAATATATATTAATAATTAAAAACTCAGTAAATATTACGTATATGATTAAATTGGTGCAAATACATAAATAAATTTTATTAATTCAAACAAACACTTTTTCTATTTTATATGATATAAAATTAAGTTTTAATGATATTAACATAGATATATAGTACATTTTTAATATTGACATCTGTTAAATAATATTTTATAATCATATTGTTTTTTGATAATTTGTATTTTTTGTAACAAAAATTATGAATCACCGATAACAATTTTTTTGTGGGATGTTTAATAGTTTTAGTCATTTATAATTTTAAAAACATTATGAAAAGTTTTAAAACTAAATATTAAGTTGTCAGTATTTGTTCAAATTTTTTTATCAAAAAATAAAAAATAAACGCAAATTTCAAAATTAAAATACATATGTATTTTTATATGGTACATAATTTATTTTAAACAATAATAATATATTAATATTTATTAAATGAGACTTCTTATTATATAATTTTGTAATCATTTATATCTTGTTATAACAAAAAATTGAAGCCATGGATCATAAAAAATTCAATGTGAGATTTTTGACAACTATAGTCATTTATATTCGTTTAAAAAAAATCAAAATATAATATATACAGAAAAATCTAAATTTTTACTATATAGTTAATGTGGTTCCTTAATTTATTTTAATATGTTAAAATTTAAAAAATGATAGAGAATAGACTAATTTTTATCAAATCTTTATTATTCAAAATCATTAATTGTCATATATATTTTAGCCATATTTGGTAATTCCGTTATTTTTATTTAAGGAAACAATGAAGAACATTAATAATCAATTTATGATTTGTTTAATAAAAAACTTATTATATATTTTGATGGACCATCATATTTTTCTAAGGATTCTAAGAATGATTGTGGTGATGACACGTGGCTACAAAAAATGTTGTAATGCTTCTCTTTTAATATATAGGGGATTTCTATAGAGAAAAGGAAATCGAGTTTGGAGGTTACTATAAATACAGGTTTAAGGGTTTGTAAGATTATTCATTCATATAATAATAAGAAACCCTAAACGTGGTTTTAAAACCGGACTGACCCGATGGTTGAACCAGGTTCGACCATGAACCGGTTACATAGCCGGGTTGGATCAAATAATTGGTTTGACCAAACAGCCACGTAGCCGGATTGGATTTCAAAGTTATTAAAGTGATAAAAACCATTAAAAATTATCAAAAATCTATAAACCATCCTTATAAACATAAAACCAGCTTATATTAATAATATTTATGTTTTAAATTCATTTATATTTTAATTATGTATCATATTTGCTAATATTACTTTTAAATTTATACACTAAACATATATTAAACCAGATTATTGAACCAGGTTTGATCCGGTCGAACCATATTGAACTGTAACCCAAAAATTATCCGGTTCAACTTCCGGTCCGATTTTAAAAACACCGCTAAACGAATATTTGCCTCAATTCGTTTTGATCTTTCTTTTGCTTTCTTCAAAGTTGATTCGTGTTCACAACAAGTTGCAATATCTAAAGGTGCTTGCTAATAAGAAAACCATGTTCATCATTACAAATCGATGTGGACCATGTGGTAAAGGTTGACGGGAATTGCGGATATACATTTTGTAAGGTCTAACTATAATTAAAGATCATCAAATAACATACAACTTGAAGTAAAAGTTTCAGATATCAAGAAGCAATAGAAAGAAAGGCTCGTGCCTACATATGTGGTAAGAATTTTGCATTATGTCATTGGTCTTGGAGCATGTGGACTTCAAATTTGGCAATCAAGTCGTCGATTTTCCTGATAATTTTCTTATCTATATACTGTACTTGCTCAAAAACATTTTTTCATTAGAAAAATGATGAAAACGTTCATTATTTCCAAATTAGAAAAACAAAACAAAACTGAACTCTCCATGTGCAAGTGCATTGGACTCGACGATTCTTGGTTGGGGTTTACACCAAAGGACAATTCTGGAGTCAAGAGTCATATTCATCTTTCAAAGAAGTAATATTCAGTTTATTCATCTTATTAGTTCTATAATATTATCTTTGGGCAGATTTTCATTTTGTTTTTTTTTTTTGAAACTTGCAGATTTTCATTTTGTTTCGATGGATTCACATTTACGAAACGCAGTGGGTTTACAGTGTCGTTTTGTATGACGAATATATTCCACATCTTTGAATATACTATTTGTCTATACAAAAATGTATTTACACATTTAGTTTGTAATCGATCCAGTCTGTTGGAACCTAAGTTAAATCTCTATGTGTATATGTATATGTTGGTTGATAAATTCAATTATCAATACAAGAAGATATTCATTACGTTTCCTAACAGTGTGTGTGTTTCAATGAAAGATCATTGTGATACATAAAGAAAAAAAAGGGACATAAGTCAAAATCACTGATCGAATATTCAAAACAGACGATAACAGTTATATAAGGAACATGTTCTTGTATTAAACGTTTCATAAAAAGCGATAAGACTTTTAACGGAAAAAAAAACATTCAGATCTATATAATATGGTAGATAGAGACTAGAGAGGAAAAACATTTAAGAGATCCCAAAGAATCGCTTACAAGCCTTAACGAATGCTTTTTTCTTGATGTTGTTGCCCTTCTTCTTCTCATGGACCTTCTCTTTATCATCTCCTTCGTTGAAAGGAAGAGGCCACGTGGTGGCAGAGCTGACAGACGAAGATCTTCTCATCATAGACACAGCAGGCTTCATTGGTGAGTGATTCGGATGCTCTGATGCAGCCACCGACCTGTTCCTGCTAAGCCTAGGTTTCATCCCAGCAGGTTCCGGATCTGGTTTCTGTGTCTGGTGATCGACCGGGTTGGGTTTCTGATCTGCTGAATCCATTTTGGAGTAGCCACTCATGGTGTGCTATCTTTTTTCTTCTTGACCTGATTTACGATTTAATAGATGGACTCTAGTTATGAGTTATGCCATCTATAAATGTGGTCCAGATCCTAATATAAAATATTACAGCTGGTGGAGATTGTAATTAACGTTTTTAACGCTTGGGCATGTGCACTTGTCTGCCAAATGTTTGGCATCACATGCATATATCCCACATGTAACACCCCTTTGTGACTCTTGTTATTGCTCTCATTCAAATCTTAGTATATACCAACTTACTAAGTAGTCTTGGATTCATTTCTCACTGTTAGAGCTTAGAGAGAAAGAAATAAACGAAAAAGATAATGTAACAAACTTTCTCTCGTATTCATCTTAGTCAACCAAATGTGTACAACGTCACTTATATAGTGATAAGGTTCTCGGTCTAAGTCTAACTGACAACTAAACCGAAATAAACCATTTAAACCACATTCATACTCTAATATTCCCTCTCAAGATGGCAAGTATATAGATTTAAGTGCCATCTTGCCCACAAGAGAGTAAAACTGAGGAGAATAGAGAGGTTTTGTGAAGATGTCAGCTATTTGGTTGTCACTACAAGAAAACATATTTTTTACTAGGGCAGTATTCGTTGTAAATTCGTCGTAAACGGGGTGTTACGACGAATTAACGTCGAAAGACGTTTCGTTGTTAAACGTCCGTCGTAACGGAGGTTTCGTCGTAAACGACTCGTTACGTTTACGACGAAATATATTCCTCGTAAAGCGCAGGGAAAGGATTCGTCGTAAACGACACGTAATTGTTCGTCGTAAAGCTCACGTAATTATTTCGATGTAAAGCACACGTAAATACTTTCGTTGTAAATCACTCGTAAACATTTCGATGTAAAACCCTCGTAAATATTTTGATGTTAATCACTCGTAAACATTCGATGTAAACTCCATGTAATGTTTACGAGGAGTTTACATCGTTTCTTATTATATTATTATTAATTAGTATATAACAAATTTTAATTTATATTTAATATTCAGAATTTAAAATAATTTAAATTTTAAAACGAAATATGAAATTGGAAAACATATTTTAAAAAGTCATACAATAATATTTAAATTCATAATACAAACAGAAAAAAAAACTACATATTCTCGAAGTAGTTGGTGGGGTTGCTCGGCTGTTGACGGGTTGGATCGGACTCTTGGGGATCTCGTGGTGGCATTCCAAGAGCGGCTAGTCTCTCACTCAACATTCTCTGCATAACCGGGTTTCCCACGGCCATCACGTCAAGCAAATTCTCAAGAGAGTCTAAACGAACCTGCTGGCTATCCATTCGAGCCTTCATCTGAGCAGTCTCTTCATCCCGTTTCGAAGTGTATGACGAAGTTGTCCTTGCAACTTCGTTAACAGAGCCTATACCGACTATCCGTCCCTTCTTTTTAGGAGCCACCTATAAAATCAAAACATATATTAATATAGTTAATTATGTTAAAATATTTAAAATAATGTAAACAAAAATTTTATGTTGTACCTCTTCGAAGATTCTGTCGACCTCTTCGGTGGACAATGTGACTGGTAATCCATCGGGAGACTCCTGGGTTAGTTGCGTCTCCCGTTCTTCAATCCGACCAGCCACCGTTTGGAAGAGTTTCTCAGATGCAGGATCCACAAAAACTCCGTCGGATGTGGCGTGAGTCATCTTGAATAGGTCAGACAGAGAAGGTAAGACTCCCGTCTTCTCGAACTACAAAAAAAAAATTAAATTAAATATTATAAATTATATTAATTGAATATTTTAAAATATATATTTAAAACAAAACATACAGCTTCTAGACGGACTCCTGCATGAGGTTTTTGTCCGGTTCTGTGAAGCATGGGCAAATGACCATCTTTATCCTTCGTCCTTCGAGAAGCCGAGCACGAATTGGCCTTTTTGATCGAAGAGGGGTGCTCCCAATAGGCGATGAGGCCATCCCACACATCCGTCGTGAGCTCAGTGGGCTTTCCCTCATACTCGTAGATCTCCCACTTGTCCTTCCAATCAGAGACTGTGTTGCAGAGGCGTATCTTTGCCTTTGCAACGAATTCCACCTTCAACCTCTCGGTGATTCCCAAACACCAATGCCACTTTTGCTGAAACATAAATTTTTTTAAAAAATTACAATTAATAATAAATATTAAAAAAAATATATATATATATATATATATAAAAGTGAAAATTTAATTAAATTTAAAAATCTTACCGCAAAACATTTAAACCACGTGATCTTAACGTGATTTGGTGTCTTGCTCCAGTTCGGGTATGCCCCGTCGTAGTAACCCTTAATCGTCGCCGAAACGCTCTAGCCAACACGGTTGTTAGCCCCAAACCTGAAAAAATACAATTTAACCGTTAGAAAATAAAAATTAATTTAATTTTAATGTAATAAAAATTAATAACTTACCAATAAGTTCCTCGGGGTCTATCGGGGTCTAGAACATCCAAACCCTCCCGTCAAGGCTGGGCAAGCAAATCCTCCACCGTATATCTCGCGAAGGGAGCATATGAAGGCACACGCAAATCCGGATGAACTGCACTTTCTGGGACAGGCTCAGGTGCAGCCGCTGGAGGAGGAGGTGGAGGCATCTGCGGTGGAAGAGGAGGACTCGAAAAAACTCTCTGAGAAGTCTGAGAGTCTGGAACTGCATTGGAAGACGATGGACCGGAAGAAGATGTACCGGAACCATCGCCAAACAACTGGGCATAAGTAGGTGCTGCTGGTTTCCTTCTAGGACCCATCTAAAAAAAATTTAAATAAATTTAATCAATTATGACGACATAATTAAAAAATTATTCCGTTACCTAACTAATCACCTAAACTATAGTATTCCGTCATCTAACAAATCACCTAAACTAATTATCTAACTAATCACCTAAACTAATTACCTAACTAATTAATAACCTAAACTAACTTTAAAAAAAAAAAAAAAGAGGAGCGAGAATGTTTGATATAGCCAGCTTCAATCTTGTTCCGAATCTGATGACAATCCCGTTCAACGTGTTTCGTTCTCTCATGAAACACCGGGTTGTTCGCAATGTGTATAGCAGCAGTAGAGTCACAATAAAATGCAATGGGACCATCTTGTGGAGATTGTAAATCTTCTAAGAGATGATACAGCCAGATAACTTCACGTGACCCAAATTCCATAGCTCTGTACTCTGATTCCGCAGAAGAATGAGAAACCACGTCTTGTTTCTTAGATTTCCACGAGATGAGAGCATCACCAAGAAACATACAGTAACCTGATGTGGAACGTCTCGTGTCAGCGTATGAACCCCAATCTGCATCAGTGAATCCTTTAAGAACAAGATCAGATGTGGAGGAGTAGAAGAGTCCAAAACCAATAGTGCCTTTCAAGTAATGAAGTATTTTATAGGCAGCTTGAAGATGAGATGGTTTCGGTGCTGATGTAAACTGACATAACTTGTTTACTGCATAAGTGATATCAGGTCGTGTTATGGTCAAGTACATCATGCGACCAACAAGACGCCTATAAGCACACGCATCTTCAAGTAAAGGTTATGTAGAATCGCCTACTAACTTGATGCTAGGATCCATTGGAACAACAGAAGGCTTGCACGCCAACAATCCTGAATCTTCCAACAATCCCAAAGTATATTTGCACTGACAAAGAGAAATGCCCTTGCTAGTTCTAACAATTTCCAGGCCGAGAAAATATTTCAGAGTTCCCAAATCTCTGATCTTGAATGATTTCTGGAGATCAAACTTCAACTGATCAACTTCATGAGTGACATTACTAGCGATAATAATGTCGTCTACATAGACCAACACGGCTATATATTGACCATTAATGTTGCGGATGAACAAAGTGTGATCTGAATGCGATTTCTTAAACCCCAAGTTAAGAAGAGTAGCACTGAATTTCAAAAACCACTGTCTAGAAGCTTGTTTCAGGCCATATAGAGATTTGTTGAGACGATACACATCATTAGCAGGTAGAGATTCCCCCTGCTTTGATGTGTATCCCGGAGGCAAAGTCATATAGATTTCTTCATGAAGATCCCCATTCAAGAAGGCATTAGAAACGTCAAGCTGAGTGAGATGCCAATTCTTAGCAGCTGAAACAGCAAGTAGTGTCTTGACTGTTGTCATTTTCGCCACCGGAGAGAAGGTTTCCACAAAATCAATACCCTCTTGCTGAGTATAACCTTTGGCAACCAGTTGGGCTTTATATCTTTCAAGAGTCCCATCTGCATTGACATTTATCTTGTATACCCATTTACAACCTATAGCATGCTTATCAGGTGGAATGGAACAGATAGTCCAAGTGTTTGATTTCTCCAGAGCCATAAGTTCTTCATTCATGGCCTGCAACCACTCATCAAAACGTTTGGTCTGAGTGAATGAAGTAGGTTCCGGATGAAGAGCAATAGCACAGATGTAACCCTTATATTCTTCAGAGAGATTGCTATAAGACACATATGCAGAGAGTGGATATGGAATATCTGTATCTGCTTCACTGATATGGCAGTAGTAATCATGAAGGTGTGAAGGTAGCTTTGAAAGTCTTTTTGTCTTCGTAGTATCAACCTTAGAATTGGATTCATTACTTGCAGAGGAGACACTATCAACGGGAAAGTCATGTATCTTGATAGGAATTTCAATTCCTCCTGCAGCAGATGCAGTTGCAGATGTAGTTGAAGCAGAAGAAAAAATGTATGTGTAGATACTATCTTGACCTTTAGCATAAGGAAAGATGTCTTCATGGAAGATAACATTCCATGAAATGTATGTTTCATTAGTCGCCAAGTCCATTACTTTGTATCCTTTGTAACCGGCAGGGTAACCAAGAAATACACAAGATCGGGAACGAGGTTGAAACTTATTGCGTTGCTTAGGTGATGGTGAACAATAAGCCAAACAACCAAAGACACGAAGACCAGAGTTATCAACCTTCTTAGAAGTAAGAATCTCCAAAGGGCTTTTATCTTTCAATAACGGAGAAGGCAATCTGTTGATGATGAAAACAACAGTAAGAATGCAGTCCCCCCCCAAAATTCCACAGGTATCTGAGACTGAAACATAAGAGCTCTTGCAACATTCAAAATATGTTGATGCTTCCTCTCAACAACAGAGTTCTGCTCTGGTGTCTCAAGACAAGAATGAAATGGCATAATACATTTCTTCTTGAACAGCTCTGTAAATTTCAGCTCAGGCGCATTGTCTGATCTGACAGCCTTGACAACCGTTTTATACTGAGTTTCAATCATGGTAAGAAACTCCGGAAAAATAGTGATTACTTCAGTCTTTGTTTTGAGTAGATAGATCCATGTCAAGCGTGTATGATCATCCACAATTGTAAGGAAGTACCGATAACCCTCTATAGTTGATGTTGAGAATGGACCCCATACGTCTATGTGTAGAAGATCAAACGCATTATCAGACATGTTGTTCTGTGAAAGGAATGGAAGGCGCTTTTGTTTAGCCAAAGGACAAATATCACAATGAAAAACACCTTTATTCTTTTGTTTCAATCCAAGTACATCAATGATTGAATCTGTTTTGGATATAGAGGGATGACCCAATCGTTTGTGCCATAAACATGAATCTAGAACAACATGTGAAACATAAGCAAAATGTTCTTGAAGCGGTCTTGGAGCAGCAACACCAGCAACGTCAAGAACATACAGGTTTGAAATCTGATCACCCTTAAATCAGATCCTTGGTAAGATCCTGTATCATACAAGAATCCGGGTCAAAGATAATCTGATATCCCAAATCCTTTGTAGTCTGGCTTACACTCATTAGACTGAGTCGAAAGTCTGGAATGTACAGAACATTATTCAACACCATTGTATCACTCAAACGAACTCTGCCCATACCAGCTATTTTAACTCCAAAACCAGTAGGAAGAGTCACTGAGGTATTCATTGACTCAGAAAGTTCTTCAAATAAAGATTTATCGTGAGCAACATGGTGTGTTGCTCCACTATCAACAATCCAAGATTCAGCACATAAAACATTTTTCGTCGCTCGCAGCATGCCAATGAAACATAACGTAGAGGAGGAAAAATTCATACCAGGCAAAGTCGTGATTGTGCCACCAGAAGTCGAAACACAATTCACTTGAGCTGGTGTTGGTGTAAGCTGGGAGTTGAAATAGGCAATCACACCTTCAATCTGATCCTTTGTGAGACTGTTGAGCATATTTGAGGAAGAGGAATCCAAAGCAAGTTGAGCAACAAGAGGTTTTGGATTGCCAGAGTGCTTGTTGTAATGCGGTTTCTCAGGTTGTTGTTTCATCTTGTGCTTAAAGCCAACATGATAACCATGAATCTTATAGCAGGTATCTGTTGTATGACCATTATATCCGCAATGTGAGCAGACTGGTCGATTCTGCCTCGGAATGTAGTTAGTCTGAGTAGCATTGACTGAAGGTATAGACGCAGCAATGTTGAAAGCAGAAGCATTGTGGACCGGAATGATATTCCTCTGGTATGGTCCTGATCAAGAAGGTTATAGACCTCAGCCAACTCAGGTACATTCTTCTTCATTATGATATGACTTCGAATAACTGCATAAGACTCATTCAATCCAGGAAGAAACTTTATAACTTTAGCATGATCTGCCTTTGTTGCAGTAGCCTTGCAACAGTCACAAGTGCGACAGGTAGTAACACAATTAGCTCCATCCAACTCATCCCAAAGAGTCTTCAAGGTAGTATAATACGTTGAAAGATCCATTGGTCCATGTTGAAGTGACCAAATCTGTTGGGAAAGCTGATACGAACGGGGAAGATTCGTAATATGAAAGCGAGTTTGTAGATCCTTCCATATCTCAGATGCATCGTTGAAACGAAGTATGCTCTTGTAAATTTGCTTCGAAACTGTGTTCAGGATCCATGACTTTACCATTGAGTTGCATCTAGACCAGATCCGAAATGTAGGATGAGATTCAAGAGGTCTAACCAAAGATCCATCAACAAACACAAGCTTATTCTTCGCATCTAGAGCTATATTCATGGCAATACTCTAGTTATCATAGTTCGTTCCATCAAGGTTTTCAGAGATAATAGAAATACCTGGATTATCTCCACTCGTGAGATGAAACGATGAGTGGATGCTGTTCAGCGAAAGATCGTCCGTGTCAGACGATACCGGAGACGATTCTTCAGGAACAGAAGAACGGCGAGCTGAAGAAGCCACTGATTTACCAAGGCGATGCGTAGTTCTTCAACTAGTCACCATCGTAGTAGCTCGATCCTGATATTTGTGATTCTCGGTGAAATAAACGATGAATCTATCAAGAGAATCAAAAAGAGTGATCGATCGGGAGAATCACCGATCAATCGAGGTCAAAATGAAAGGAGAAAAGGAATCGGACCGATTGAGGTTTCGAGCCTCAATACTCTGATACCATGTTAGAGCTTAGAGAGAAAGAAATAAACGAAGAAGATAATGTAACAAACTTTCTCTCGTATTCATCTTAGTCAACCAAATGTGTACAACGTCACTTATATAGTGATAAGGTTCTCGGTCTAAGTCTAACTGACAACTAAACCGAAATAAACCATTTAAACCACATTCATACTCTAATACTCATCTTATGGTTTCACTTGGTTCTTAATGATTCTATTTGCGTTGCTTAAGTTCACACTGAAAAGAGCACGCACTTGGTCCCATTGACATGTTTTGAACTAACTTGAGAAATTGGAAAGAACGGTTCGGTTGGTGATAAACCGAGTTGGTCTAGGAAAGTAGGTTCAGTTGAGGTGATTAGTATACCGGTTCAGAAAGTCAACAAAGCTGATCCGTCGAAACGGATGGAACCGACTTCCGAGAGTTAAATTCCAATTTGGTCTACTCTAAACCAACATAGACCAAGAAAATCTCATTAAAAAGGCTTGTTTTCTTTCTGGGCCTATAAAGGGCTCTAGAATATCAATTTGAGGTCAAAGTTGACAAAACTGGTTTAGTGAGACTTCTTTAAACCGGTTCAGCTAGCTTTTAAATTGATTTTAGTTGCTCCAGACTCGACGACGGAGGAGTTCGTCAGCCACTGTTTGTAACAGAGAGCAAAAAAAACCGCAGATTTTAAAACCCTAAAAGCTAACAGCTTGAGAAACTCTGAAGATGGATGACAGTGAGCTACTCGTTAGCAGCGATCAGAAGATGGAAGACGCTTCAACCGTAAACCCTATCCCACCCTCGTCGGATGATTCCGGCGAGTCCGATTCCGAATCGGAGGATGAGGCCGAGTCTAATCACCAGATTGAAACCCTAGAGTCGGAGCTCTCCGCCAATCCTTACAACTACGATGCTTATGTCCAAGTAATAGTCACCCTCTCTACCTTCCTTTTTGCTCATGTGATTGAGAAACTTTGAATAGTTCTTCCATTTGTTCGATTTCTTCTCTCTTGCTGGAGATATATAGATTGTTTGTTTGTATGCTTAGAGGTTTTCAAACTTTTTTTTTTGCAATCTTGTTTCAGTATATAAAGCTTCTAAGGAAAACAGCGAACCTTGAGAAGCTAAGACAAGCAAGGGAAGCTATGAGTGCTATGTTTCCGTTGAGTCCTTCTTTGTGGCTTGAATGGGCGAGGGATGAAGCTTCTCTAGCCTCTAGGTAAGATAGTATCTGCTGTTATTCGTCTCTTAATATGATCTATTGCTCGTGCTTCCGTTTTCATCCTAGGCATCACTTGCTTTTGCTTTAATCATTCTTTGTTTACGGTTCATTCTGCAGTGATAATGTGCCTGAAATTGTGAAGCTTTACGAACGAGGGATTTCTGATTATCAGGTATGTTCTCTTCTCTACTGGAAACAACATCTGGAACAAAGGCTTTCTGATTATCATCACCATTTTTTGGAAGGGTTTTGTTAGATAGATTGACTATGTAGATATACTTGGTTATGCTGTTTCGAATTTTAGTCTTGAAGAATCTTGTATATATTAGTTTTTCATTTTCGTCTTCTATTGATTGTGAGTAGTGACTCGTGAGTACTTGTGGGTAGAGTCCGTCTACCTTTGAGGCTTTTATGATATTTTTTCGACTGATGGTTCATTTCAGTTTGAATTAATAAGCTAATATGTGTTCTTGTATGCAGTCTGTGTCTCTTTGGTGTGACTACCTGAACTTTTTGCGAGAGTTTGATCCGTCCGTTAATGGGTATACACCTGATGGTATCTCAAAAATGAGGAATCTTTTTGAACGTGCTATTCCGGCTGCGGGATTCCATGTTACTCAAGGCAATAGAATATGGGAAGGATATAGAGAGTTTGAGCAAGGCATCTTAGACACTATTGACAAGGCTGACCTTGAGGTGGGATTTATTTTCTTGATTTTGTTATTTACGTTTTATTCACTGCATTCTAGCAGCATGTTAGCGAGGTTTGTGTCCGAGGAAGATTCCTCTATGAGATAGATGCGGGAGAACAATTTTTTCATAAAGTTACATTTGTTTATAGTTCTTTGAATTTACTAAGAGCTCGTTTTATTTTGCAGGAGAGGAATAAACAGATACAAAGGATTCGAAGCATATTTCACCGTCACCTGTCTGTTCCGCTGAAAGATTTAAGCTCCACCCTTATTACATATAAGGCTTGGGAGTTGGAACAGGGCACTGACCTTGATATTGGATCTGATGATTTGAGTAAGGTTTCTCCCCAGGTTGCTGTTGCAAACAAGAAGGCACAACAGATGTATAGTGAACGTGCCCATCTTGAAGAGAACATATCTAAGAAAGATTTATCGGACACGGAAAAGTTTCAGCATTTCATGGTGCGTATGGCTTATTGTGCAGTTAATATTGGTATATATGCTGTGTTGAAGTTGAATTATAGTATGCCTACCATCTGTAATCGTATTGCGTGACGGATCTGAATCTAGAGACTTGTCTATTTGGAAACCTGATGACTGTATTTTATTTTGTAGAGTTACATTAAGTTTGAGCAGACGTCTGGAGATCCTACCCGAGTTCAAGCTATATACGAACGCGCTGTGGCTGAATTCCCGGTTTCAAGTGACTTGTGGATAGACTACACCAGCTATCTTGATAAAACTTTGAAGGTTATTCATCTCTTGTTGTAGCTTCTTTGTGGGATTTATTCTCAGTATATCACTTCTTCTATATTGTTTTTTCTCTAACACTTTCTGCTTCATTTTTACTATGAACTTCCTGCGCAGGTTGGAAAAGCTATAACGCATGCTTATTCTAGGGCGACTAGAAGTTGCCCTTGGACTGGAGATCTTTGGACTCGTTATTTGCTTGCTTTAGAGCGTGGTTCTGCATCCGAAAACGATATTTATGCTGTAAGTCTCATTTGTTTGAATGAAAAATCAAAATAAATATATTGAAAGGAAAGGATACTCGCCCCAACATTGATTTATCCCTGTTATCTTTCTTTTACCATATCTCGTGCTTATGCTATGAGATTTTCAGAAAGTTATGCTGAGAAATATCCTATTATTCAAATTGTTTCATACAGGTCTTTGAGAAGTCATTGCAGTGCACCTTTTCCTCTTTTGAGGAGGTACAACTTTTGCTTCCATGATTTTCTTATCTATTTTCTAGCATGTATCCATTCACTCTATTCAATGTAATTCTTATGAGATGTTCCTCATCAGTACCTGGAATTATACCTCACTCGAGTAGATGGCCTGAGAAGGAGAATGATTTCAACCTCGATGGTAGAGACTTTGGATTATTCTCTGATAAGAGAAACTTTTCAGGTTTGTATGTTGCTTTTACCATCAGTAATATCCTCAAATATCTGTTCCCATCTTTAAAGATCTTTGTATGGTTAGCAGTTCTTTTAGTTAGTTGTATCTTTCCATTTGAAAGGCTGTCTAGGTTTTTTGTTTGTAAACATGGTATTGTGTTTAACTTTTCAAATGATTTGAACCTCTTCTGAACTAACTTAAAATTTCTTTCCTATCAGCAAGCATCAGACTATCTAACGCCCCAGATGCAAAATACAGACAGTTTGGTGCGTTTGCATGCTTATTGGGCCAACTTGGAACTGAATATTGGAAAAGATCTAGCTGGAGCAAGAGGTGTTTGGGATAGCTTTCTGAAAAAGAGGTTTTGCAAGCTATATCCTTTATATATGATTTATTATAGATTTAAACTTTAAATAATACAGGTAGATTACATCATTTGTCACTTGTCAGAATGCGGCATGGTCCATTATGATTTATGTTACTTCCTTCTCTCCAGTGGTGGGATGCTAGCAGCCTGGCAGGCATACATTGATATGGAAGTGCGCTTGGGGCACGTAAAGGAAGCTAGGTCTATTTACCGGAGGTGCTATACAAGAAAGTTTGATGGGACTGGCTCAGAAGTATGCACTCTATTCTTTCTTGTTTTATGTGTTACTCTTACTTTTGTTTTGTTATCGAAGTAGGGACTTGGCTCTGACAACATGTTCTTTAGCTTCACATGCAACTAAGACGGCACAGACTATTATTGATAGATAGTAGATAAATTATGTATGAAGGTGGCAACTTGAAATTTGAATGCACCGTATGACTAAGTATCCATGTCGAATTTTTATACGCCTATATCATTTCCTAAGAAGGACAATCTTCCAGGATATATGCCATGGATGGTTACGCTTTGAAAGGGAGCGTGGAGCTTTGGAAGATTTTGACCATGCCGTTCAAAAGGTATTTATTGTTTACTATTATCCTTCTTTTCTAGATAATGGTAAATATTAATTTATGTTAGCTGGTTTTGGTTTTGGTTTTGATGCTAACTGTGATGTGATGAATACGTCAAGTTCAATCTGATAAATTATTAGATTCCTGTTCACCGCACTTCTCTTGGCTTCCTAAATACAGTTTCCCTATATCTGAATCTGATGTTCTTATTTTAAACGCAATGCATTCGCGCTAAAAAACATGGAGAAGAATTGTGGAAGCCGTAAATTATATGATTTGCTGGTTTTTTGTTCCTTAGGTAACACCCCGCTTGGAAGAGCTACAACTGATAAGGCTACAACAAGAGTCTGCACCTGTCAAACCGTCAGCCGGCGTAAAAGAGCATAACCCACAAAAGAGTACACGTGAAAAGAGAAAAGCTGGACCGAATGTAGAAGAAGAGTCTTCTGCTAAGCGGCAAAAGAGTAAAGGTCAAAAGATGAATGACGAGGAAGCAGAAGGTAAGACTGCAACTGTACCAAACAAAAAAAGTAAGTCAGAGACTGAAAAAGCAGCTGATTCAAAGAGAGAAGAGTCAGAAGGCGCTAAACCAGTGAAGCCGAAAATCTTCACAGACGAGTGTACAGCTTTTCTTTCAAATCTCAGTCCTAAGTTAAGTATATATGAGCTTCATGTTAAATTTACGAAGTAGACCTATTGGAAAAAAAATGTGGGACATTCTGATACAGGTTATGCTGTTTTTGGCAGGCGCAAGAGGAAGATATACGCAAGTTCTTTAGCGATGTTGGTGGTGTTGCTTCCATTCGCATTCTCCATGACAAAGGCACTGGAAAACCAAGGGTATGTCTGTCGAACACACCTTCATAATATGTGATGTCATTATTTACTGTTACTGTTAATGAATCTGAAAATCTCCGCGTGGTCATGCTTTAGATGAAATCCTGTTTGTAATAGATAATAAGCAACTAGATCTTTCCATCGCGGTTGTTGCTGGAAACTGTTCACCATAGATAGCAATTAAATGCATACTGCCAACGACTATTTGTTTTAGTGAAGCATGCCAATATTGTGGATTGCTTGATGCTCTTGTATCTCTCAGGGACTGGCATACGTTGACTTTGTGGATGATGAGCACCTTGCAGCAGCTATAGCAAAAAACAGAAAGATGTTACTTGGTAAGAAGATCAGTATAGCACGGTCAAATCCAAAGAAGGGTAAAAAAGATTTCACTCGGCGTGGAAATGGTGAGAATCTCTGTCTTTCTAGTTTATTAATTACGTAGCTACTTGTGGTGCAAATAATATTAACCTTGGTATGATTTGCTTCCACAGAAGGTTCGGGGAATTCAAAGGACACATCCCAGGTTTCTGACAAGGCGAAAGCACCTCTTGATGGCGAAACAGAGGGTGAAAAGCGAGGAAATGAAGTGGAGGTGAGGGGTAAGAACACGTTCGCCATCCCACGAACTGTTAAAGCACTCGGCTTCACGACACCCAAACCCATCGCAGCAGATGAGACGCCAAAATCAAATGACGAGTTCAGGAATATGTTCCTTAAAAAGTAAGGCTTTGGGCTTTGGGCTTTGGTCCCTTCTCTTCTCTTCCCCTGGATACAACTTTCTTGTTCTTCTTTTCTAAACACACTCTCTGAACCAATTTTTTGTTGTAGACTGACAATGTCGCATCTGAAGCTCTCGTTTGTGTTGAGATAATTAGATAATTTTCAATAACTAAATATACAATTTGAAGTTATTGCAAGATGACCATGTTTTCAGTCCGGCCATCATGTCTTTATCCGTCCATAGGATGCGTAAATCTTCTGCTTCTGGTATTTCGTTTGATGTTAAAGCCATATATAATCATGTGTTTAAAGAGCTTCACCGATAGTTTTACTTTAATTTAGAGGTAATCTTTGGTGGTGATGGGCAAAGATGAACGTATCGACATAACTTGCATTTAGATAGAGAATGTCGTTATCATTAATGGTAGGTGTGGTGTGTGGGGCCTCTGCAAGATGGTGATAATAAAACGGTCACAAAAACTGAAAAAAATCACAAAAAGCTAAAGAAGATTTGATTATAGCTCATTTTGACTTTTTTTTTGTTGCAACGGTTACAAAATAATCACCTTTTGATACAAAAAGGCAGCAGTGTACCATTTTCTTAAGCCTAAAGGAGTATCCATCCAATGAAGGTTATGAAAGCAGTGAAGAAGCTCAAGTTCTGGTCAAGAAAGAAGAAGAAACACAAGCAAGCTTCCTCATCTTCTCAGCCACACCAATCCTCCGCAGTGTCAGCTCCTCTTCTTGAGCCAACAGCACCTCCTCTCTCGTTTTCGTTCGATGAAATCAGCGTCTTTATGCGCCAGAGACATCATCAGCATCTCCTTGGAACACTCCGTTGCCTCAGAAACAAGAAGAAACCATCGTCGAGATAAAACCCTTGTCTCAAGTGTCTGATCTTCGCATCAATCAGTCTTATCAGCAGTACATGGTCCCGAATCCAAGTTGTCATGTTCCTATTATCGTAGAAGCAGCTCCAGCCAAGAGATAATCAGTGGGAATATTCGGTTGTGTTATCGAGTTAAGCTCAAATGTAGTTCGTTGTTTCTTCCCTTGTTTTAGCCGCCATCAAGAAAACTATTTACGACAATAATTCAATATCTTTGACATGTTACATGAGTTATGTTTACATCTTCGTAGTTCCTATTACATCATCATCTTACAAAACATTCCGACACGTGGCAGAGTATTTAATCAAACAACTTCGTCTTTTGTACTCTGAAAACAAAAAGACAAAGAGACTTCCTCAGATCTTATCAAAGTGGGACCCATCATCAATATGTACGGACGACAACCCTTGAGTGGTTCTCTAGAGATCAATGCAGCAGACTCCATCGCCAACGACGATCGCAGCCGAAACATTCAAGAACTCGGACCGTGCCACTCTTCCTCCTCCACTCGACGTGACGCGGCGGAGCTGGCTACTCGAACCACCACAGCCGAAGAAAAAGAAGTACGTTGATCTCGGTTGTATGCTAGTTAGCCGCAAGATCTTTCTGTGGACTCTCGGGACCGTTCTTGTAACCTCCTTTCTCGGTGGCTCCATAACCATGATCGTAAGGCACGCGCCGCACCACAAACAGAGGGAACCTAAACCTGACAACTACACTGTCGCTCTCCGTAAAGCTCTCATGTTCTTCAACGCTCAGAAATGTAAGCTCAACAAAACAAAAGTACTAACAGTTAATCTAGACACTCAGTTATGTTTTGTCATGTCTTAATCTAATGTCTTATCACTTTATCAGGGCTTTGGAGACTGATTTAATAAATTTTTTTTTACCAATTTATAGATTTATATTTATATAATTTTCTTTAAAAATTTTGGTGCCTTCAGGGATAGCCCATGTTAACCTATCTTGATCATGTTACCAGTCACGAAATGGCTCGGAAAGCTAGTGCCTTCAGGGATAGCCCATACTGTGGCGTACCTAGCTGGGATAACAAGCTTCCCGGAGCTCAGGTTAGTTCTCTTTTTGGAAAAAAATTGTAGTTAATGATGTTGTGACGGACTAGATGCCCTCGCTCTACTAAAGCCAAATGTACGTCACAGTTATTAACTCCTAGCTTAGTATGATATTGTCTGTTTTGAGCATAAGTCTTCACGGATTTGTTCTTAGATTGGTTGCTCTCCAAAATGCTTCATACTAAATGGACTTGGAAAATACTTAAATATTAGGGTCCGATTGGTGACCATCCGGGAAACAAGAGGAACGAATAAAAAAGGAATGTACGGGAATAAAATACCAGGAATGAAAAGGAATGGTTATTCCTTATCAAATTTGACAAGGAATAATTTTGTTCTTTAATTCTCTACAAAAAAGGGAATGAAAGGGAATGAGAGGAAATTATTATTCCTTGTGAATGGTAATTTTTTTTAGGAACGTTAGGAAATGCATTATTCCTCGTCGTTCCCTGGTCACCATTCATACCCTTAGACTTTCTTTGGTCTAATATTATTTTGATTGCTTATATATCTTAATAAATACTACTTTGGCTGACTCTTTAACCACTTGCTATGTGATTTTTTAGTTGTTGTTGACGCGATTGAGTATTGCGTTCCAAGAAAACAGTCAAGTCTTTTTGTACATATATATGATGGTTGCAGGGTTTGCATCATAAATGGGAAAAAACCCCAAACTGTACTTACATAAATCTTGAAAGATTTGCTATTTTCCATTAAAAATAAGATCTTTTAAGTAAGCTTAGAATCTAATTTAAGTCATCACTAACCATTGTGTTCACATATAAATAATACTAGATCCTGATCCGCGCGCCAGCGCGGATATGAATTTTCAGTTTTTAATTATTTATTTTATTAAATGATGTATTTGTAAAATTCATTTATATTATATTCATTAAGTAAATATTTTTTTTTTGCATCTTAAACTATCTGTTTTTTTACGAATGTGTGATATCATACAAAACAATAAAAAAATGAGTATACATAGTTAATTAGATAATTGTAAAAACATAAATTTTTCTTTCGTTTGCGATATCATATAAATAATGATCCGCCCAGTTAACAAAATCATGATTTTTTATGTGTAATTTTTTTTTATTTTGACCATTTAATTAAAACTATATTAAATTTTACATATTTTAATTAGAATATTTTTAATATCTTTACCTTTTTATTTGAAATGCAACTCAATATTTTTTAAAAAATTATAACAAAATATTTAAAAAATATTTTTAGAATTTGTTTGAAAATATGAAAATTACATTTTAAATTAAAATTATCCTAAAATATGATAAGTTTTGATGTAAACGAAAACTCAAATTATGTCAAAAATAATTATATTCAATGATAATAACAATTTAAATTGATTATTTTCTAAAAAATACATTTACAAA